>NC_133534.1:198738110-199444853 GCF_048544455.1 Silene latifolia
ATAAGAAGTCTTATGTTCATAAGATTCATGACTAAGTTCAATAAAATTGAACATATTTGATTGATTTCATTTGCTTCCGCTGCCGGATCAATTAAATGAATAATGATGTATAACACTTCATATACTTTGAGTATGATGAATTGTTTTAAAATCGAATTTAAGTAATCTTTACCAAGTAAGCCATAAAGATTACCCTTAAGTGCTTGCAGAAGCATTAAGGAAGTAAAGCAAAGTGTTTATGATGCAATTTTGTGTAAGGGTATTACACAAGTGACAATTGACAATTGAGATTGCGCATGGTGTCCGACAAAACCATAATCAAAACACATTAGGATGGTTAAGATACCATTGTGGCTATGTTATTTAAGAAATAGATTTTCTAGAATCGTTCTAGGCAATAAAGAACAATGAGAGATATTTATAACGAAAATTGAGTACACTTGCAATCATGAGATGTGCAAGAGAATGAGTCCCGCACACTGTGAAAACAGTGGGAGGTATTCTAAGGCTAGATGACCTATGTTTTGATTGGATCTCGACATGTACTCAGAAAGTTTTGTGATGCAAATGTATACATTACAAAGGAAAACGAGTATGTAATAAGGTTGAGTAAGGTACAAGAAGTTGATAAAACCCACTAACCAAAGCCTTTTCATAGGCTTAACGTGATGAGTCATGTCATTTCAATTAAATTGAAATAAACAACTACATACAAGATCAAGTTAGATTATAGAACATGAAATTGTAATCAGGCATTGACTATTGATATGTGATAATCGCATTTGTCGTTCGAGTTTTACTTTAAAACTCTTTTATTATACTTTGTTACATCCAAACGGGTTGTAAAGACAATTGAACCCGTTAAAGTGAACACGGATTAGCATTGTATTCGCCCATAGTCACTTACATGAGGTGACGTCTCGAAGTGACTAGAGTGTGATGCGATTGATGGCAAGTTCAAGTGCCATAGAGTCATGTGAGATGACTAGTCGATCACATAGGCAGACTGTTAGGAACACTTTGTCGGGCAGTGACCGCTTATAGAGTTCTGGCAAATTTATAAAGCCTGGTCATGGCGAGAGCTACTATAGTATTCTAATGAGTCGATTCTTTTGACTAAAGACTGTTCACCTAAGATGGCACAGTTTCAGATTAACTTTGATTTGTGTTACTATGACCTTCGTAAATGGGGTCAAATGGGCATATTTTGGGTTATGATGGCTGTGGCTAGTCGAAGGGAATAAGTGCGATAGGAATTGTCCACCCCCTTGTCAGGGTTAAAACAATATCTCAGGGCCACTCGAGGAGTAATGAACTGGAAATGCGTGGCCACGCTCGGAAGGTATCCATGGTGGATAAATTCCGGTCAATCAGTTATTCTCCACATCGAGGAAACCACTTTCGATATGATCACTTGCAAGTACGACCCGAAAGACACATTGCATTGACTGGGAGATAGTAATAGGACAAGAGAATTGGTGACGCACACTTGTCGAGGACAAGTAGGAGATTGTTGGGAAATGTGTCCTCAACAATAGTGCGATCACATGATTTAAATATCATTATTAAATCTCATTACAAGAATACGGAAGGGATGATACATATATATATAGTCAACTGGTCCATACATATCGATAATGATTGGCTGTCTAGAGTTTGACATTACTGTCGTGCGACGGTGGTGATCAGTTGATCCATTGAGGTCACACCTAAACGACGATTCCCTTAATTGAAAAGGTTAATTAATTGTATACCGATACAGATTAATTAATTCCTTAAAATTAAACAAATTATTATCATAAGAGAGAAAAGTAACATCTTATTATAATGTGATTAAATGAGATTTTACTTAGTAATTTAAGAAGTTATATTACTAATATTAATCGGTGTTTGCGAAACACGCGAGATGAGAATGATAAGTTAGTTATAATTACAAGATATTGTGAATTATACTAACTAGTAATTAAATGACCATTTTATGACAAAGTAATTTTATATTACTAGTCAATTTGTTAAATATGATTTATTTAATTTGTAAATGATATTTAATTTGTTAAATATGCATTTTAAATTAAAACATGACATAATACATGTCACATGTCACATGACATACAATTGTACAATTGACAAAAAATAAAATGGACTCCATATTACATGGAAAACCGGTTTTATATGTAGTAAGTGGGTTTTGATGGTTTTTGTTATTTAAATAATAAAATAGACATCATGATGACACCTACTACTAGCTAGCTTTTCTTGTGAAGAACAAAATCAAATTGGGAAGATTAATTTGACTACCTAAAGCCCTCCCAACCGGTTTTAAGCATAGAGAATTAGAGAGAATTTTATCTAATTAATTCATTCTTACATTTTTATGAAAAACCTCCCTTCTCTCTCTTGTTCTTCATAAAAAATTTTTTTGTGAATCAAATTTGTTTAAATCAAACACCAATAATACTAGAAGTAGTATATGAGTATTAGTAATAGATTTTAAGGTAAACTACACTACAAACATCTAGTGCATGTTAGTTTGTTGGATTAAGGGATAGTTTTGGGTGCTACTAATTGGAGGGCTTCTAATTTGAAGTCAAGAATGTTCATCCATTAATGGAAAGCTCAAGAACTAACAAGAAGGAGATCTTGTTGGTGCCCAATATGACCGAAATTCATATGGTGAGAAAATGTTTTCTTATCTTCTTTCATTTTAGTTTGCATGCATAAGATCACTTATTAATTTTATGACAAATTAAATTAAAACATATAAGAATATGTTGAGTAATGAGATATAGATTTCCTTCAGTCACTCCAGTCGGGGTTAAGTAATGTGGAAGCACTTAGCAAGGGTGACGTGGATCTCCGATTAGCAAATGGATCTAGAGTAACCGCCATTTCAAAGGGAATCTATATGATTGCCTTAGCTAGGTAATTTTAAGTTGCATTTACATAATTGGTATTATGTACCCTCTTTTTCTAAACACATTATTTCCATTTCTATGTTAGACATGGAAGGATTTTTCTTTTGCCATCAAAAACAATCGTTGTATTTTGTTGAAAATGACTTGGCCGTGAGCCAAGCCACTTCTATAAATGGTATTTATGTTTTAGACACTTCCAACTCAACTAAAGATATCTATAACCTACAATCCAAAAGACTCATAATAAGTGAGCCAAATGATTCGTATATTTGGCTTTTTCGATTAGGTCACATAAATGAGAAACGCATTAAAAGGCCATTGTCGACTGGATTTATTGGACCATTTGATTTTCAATCATATGGAATATGCGAATCTTGTCTCCTTCGCAAAATGATTCGTGTTCCCTTTAGTGGTAAATGGACACAAGCAAGTGATTTATTAGGACCAATGCATACCGATATATGTGGTCCAATGAGCATCATCGTAAGGGGAAATTATGACTACTTCGTCACTTTTACCGATGACTTAAGTAGATATGGGTATGTTTACTTAATCAAACATAAAAGTGAAGCTTTTGAAAAATGCAAAGAATTTCAAACGGAAGTAGAGAACCAATTGAACAAGAAAATTAAAGCATTATAATCCGATCGTGGTGGCGAATATCTAAGTAATGAATTTGATTCTCACTTATGGACTATGACCTTGTGTCACTACCTATAAGATCAAAATAATATGAGTTGGGTTGAGTTGTCGAACTCACTTTTGGGGATTTGCAATGCAAAACGGACACATTATCTTAAAACTGAAAATTCAACCTGGAGATACCTAAAATAGCAAGTCTATTTAACAAATGACATGGATCAGACTCGCTTTTTACATGAATCAAGCTGCCATAATAGAGCTGGTCTATTTATGTGCTAACACGTCAGTCTAGATGCATGTTGTATTACTTCACCATATATGTTTATAGCTCACAAAAGCTATCTCTTAAGAAGATAGAAGTATTTCTAAGAGATAGAGTCGGTGTAGATCGTCACAAACATGTCTTATAGTTAATGTGTTACTTTTCGAAAGTAATGGAACTATAATCTATTGAGATAGAGTGAGAGTAAAGTAAACATGTCTTATTGTTAATATATTACTTTTCGAAAGTAATGGAATTATAACCTATTGAATGATCAATTGCGAGTAATCCCAAATCGACTTTGTTGCATAATAGCCATAGCATTACAATCTCAAGAGTAGATTTACTTTAACGCGATGGTCTCCTTAAAGTAAATAGAGCTTTAGAGTACCTAAAAGCATAGATTGACATGAAGATGTTAATCAAGATAAATCATGTTAGAATTGCCACATTTCATTTTGATGAAGAATGGCAAATGATATTAAAAATTCGCTTTTCTAAAATGGGAATTTAGAGAAGAATGTGTACGGAACACAAAACCTTATATAAAGATCTAAGAATCCTAACATATTATGAAAAGCATACGTAAGCGATCCTAGAATGGTCTTAAGCAAACATCAAAAGATTATTATAATCATACTTTTCGTTCATGTGATAATTGAGAATGGTTTCATTCACATTGTTGAAGAACCATGTTTATACATGAAGATAAGTGGGAGAATAATGGCATAGAGTCGAGAGCCTTATGTGACAGGCTAAAGTCGTATGCCTCAAATTAACAATTTATATCACTTAAATCCAAATACTAAACAGTAGTAAAGCGGAAATAAGGGTCGAACCCAAGGGAATCAGATTAACAATTTATGCAAATTATAATGTAGGAAAGGTCGATCTTTAATGTAATTAAAGATCGTAGTAACAAAAAGGGGGGATTTGAGTTTATTTTCTAATAAACTTAGATTAAAAGCTAATGCAAAATAAGTAATAAAACTAATGACTTTTGGTGTATTAAATGATTTAAAAGGGTCTTAGAGCCAAGCATATATCCACACTCAATAACAATTGATCACTGTAAGACGGTTTCAATTACTAATCTTGATTACTCTATCGTGAATGACAAATTCCAATTCTCCTTAAGAAAAGTTAATTAAAACGAATCCCGTTCTTAATCAACCATAACTGTTAAACAACCTTAACAATCCAGTTCAAGATTTAATTCAACAGCAGCAATATAAAATAGAGAACTCGATAGAGAATAAATAATGCATACAATCCAGTTGCACTTTAGATATTTATGTGAATTGCTTCTATGTACAAATGTCAACGTATCCCGTTCAATATTAATTCCTAGCGGTTACTAGCGTATAGTTAATCAATAAATCCTATTCAATTAACAATACTAACAATAGAATGACGAAATTAATCACTAGTTGTACACCTAGCAATAATCAATCAACATTCATAAAATTAATAACTAAGCAATTCACAATAATCAAGACAAGAAATTAAAACATTCAAACTCACAATCGTATTAAGAGCCCTTCAATTGCTTGTATCCAAGAAGAAAGATTAGTTACACATCATCTGCTAAAAACAATAATAGGGTTTTCTCTTCTCAAAGTTGTGTCCGTTTTTCTAAAGATAAAATAATAAGTTATATAGTAATAAGGTAAATAATTAAAGTAGGAAATAAAGTACTAAAAATATTAATAATAATAAAATTCATCGGAACAAACCGAGTCAAATAAGGAAACAAAACACGAGAATTTAATTGGACGCAAGGCTGGACGCAAACACAGCAGCACGCGCTTCAGTCGCGCCTTGGTCGCGCACAGGTTGAACGCAGGTCACGCAATAGGTACTGCCGCTGCCCTTTTCTTTTGATTTATGCGCGCTCAATTAGCGCACCTTAAGCGCACACATGTCATGTATCTCCATAGGTATCCGGGCCTATCTCTCCTCGGACATGGACTCCGTTCTAAACTTGTAAAACTGGCCCAATAGCTAACCAATGCTCACTAACAAATAAGCTGCAATTAAACTCCATAACACCACCTCAACCCGTCAAAACCATACTAATTCGCTCCAAATAACTACGACTAAATGAGTCATATCAAATTCCCCATGCTTGAACTTTTACTCGTCCTCGATGTAAAACCAAAGGACACAATGAAAAAGCATACCAACACCAGCTCAAACCTAACACATGGTAGAAAAATGACAGACAACAAGAATGCTCACTTCCCTCTCACGCCCTCCAAAACACCCTCAAAAGTGTAATCATTTCCACCGCCTAGCAAAGAGTAACACACCCACATCCTCAAAATACAAAAGAGCAAAGTAACAATAATTAGTGACGGTAGTCACCATAATACAGCAATAGAAAACAATGCTACGCCCCTTTTCGCTCCATCCTAACCAAAACAATAGTGAATATACCCCTCCCCATGCTTGAATTCAACATTGTCCCCAATGTTGTACGGGAACACAAAAGAAAAGGGAAGGATCATACCACTAACTAGGAAGAAGGAGACCCGAAGCGACGGGTCTGCCGGACTCTTGCACGAGCCCCTATGCCAACTCTCCATACATGGAATCCACGGGGTTTTTGTAAGACCCCAGATTCATGTCCTTAAACATGTCACTCATCTCTTAATTCCTCAGCTCAATCGCTACACGGCCTCGCCAAGAGGCAACATCAATAGCTTCTCCACCACTAGTACACTCACCATCATCAGCCCTCTCCTCTTCCTCAGCACTCTCCGGTTCGTCCGACCTGTCAGCCTCTCATTCAAGCTACATCACAACACAGCAATAACCAATAACAACAACAACAAAATAGCAACAACTCCACAACACCGGCAATCTCAACAACACCACATCAACTCCAACATTCCCTTTATCCAGCAATAACTACACAGTACTCCTGTGCACCACACAAAAACTTCAACAACTCAGCACTCCCACAACACAGCCCAGCACCACCTAACCTCACTTCACCAACACCTAGTCACAACAACTCCAGAAACAAATTCACAGCAACTCAATCTAACAACACTCACGACAAAACCCCTTGTAATTCCAGAAATTCACAGCCCAGCAACAACACCGCAATTCAAAAGCAACACTCCCGACACGTCATAAAAACAACCTCAGAGTCTCTACACAACACGATACAATCCCAAAGCCGTACAACCCGACACTCCCTCAAATCACTCAACACAAACCAAGTGTTGAGTGAAAAGTGGAGTACTTACAAATATTCTACTTAAACAATGAAACTGAAAAGTGGAGTACTTACAAACCTGCAGAACGCAGTAGTCGTGAAGGAGTAGAAAAACCTTCAAAACCGACGCAACAAACCCCCAACCCAGCGCCCAAAATCGTCTCACTCGAGGTGGTAGGTTCAATTCCAGAAATTAGGGTTCTTCGAAACCCCAATATTCTCGCACCAATTTCAGCAGTATTGGCACGAAATCGTTGATATAACAAGGAAGGCACACGATTTATTGAAGTAATTGCTTGAATTTCAGAAATTGCAGAAATTAGGGTTACAAGCCCCAAATTTACGAACAAACTTCCGTAATATGGGCTCGGTTTTATGATAAAACAGGGACGAATTAAATCAATTGCTATTGTGAGGAATTTTTCGTGAGAATTGAGCAGCAATTTGAAGGAGAAATTTGGGAATCAGGGGAAAGAAGTTGTGTTTGTATGATTTGATTTTAGGAAATTCCGAGGAAAAGAAAAGAGAGTATCGATGGAAGGGGGTTTCATACCTGAGTATGACGCACGACATTAAGGTGAACGTAAGTTGAACATCGAATGAATGGCAGTCGCGCTTTGAACGCGCATCTGGTGAACCTTGAACGCGCAACTGAGGCTGCCTCATTGTCAATTGAGCTGTATACGCGTGTTATTAATGCGACAGAGGCTTGATACATGCGCGCAATTCGAGATGGTTTACTTATTAACCTTCCGTTTTCTCGACTCTTTTCCTCCGCCTTGAAATTTCATTCTCCGTTCCTAGTACATATAACATAGCGTCAAAATAATATTAATTAAAACGAGTAACGAAATTGCATTTTAATTAAAGTGTGTAACGAAAATAAAGACACTAAAATTTCTAATTCTTAATTAAAGCAAAATAAATTTATAACTATAACTATGACCCAAAATTAAAAAAAAAAATTACAAAAGAAAAGGATACAAAATCCGGGTTGCCTCCCGTGAGCGCTTTTGTTTAACGTCGTTGGCTCGACATCTCCGGAATGGTAACCACCCGACTGAAGATAGGAAGAAGTAAACTACCTTAACTTACCAACAGGTTTGCAAGAGGATGAATGATGATGAGATTTTATATGAATAGTTTGCAAACCTTTCCCGGAGCCCTTCCATAAGATAACACACCTTTGTTTCTTATGTGGGGATCCCTGCAAAACATAAGACACATTGCTCGAAATAGGAGATTTCTGGCACTTTGGTAACACATGGTTAGTAGAAGTGTCTATGGCACACAATGAATGAATTGTCGGAGAAATATAAGATGGTTTATTAATTTCAAATATAACAACCGTCCCATCAAATTCCATGGTAAGAGAACCTTTAGGGACATCTATCTTAGTCCCCGCAGTCCTCAAGAATGGTCTCCCTAATAAGATTGGTATAACACCTGCCTCATTTTTCATATCCATAACATAAAAGTCAGTCGGAATGGCCAACTTACCAGCCCCTACCATGACATTCTCCACAATCCCCTTAGGATAGACACTAGACCTATCAGCCAACTGAACTACAATACTAGTGTCTTTTAAAGGTCCAAGTTTCATAGTCTCATAAATAGCAAAAGGGATGACATTAATAGACACCCCTAAATCTAACATGGCCTTCTCAAACCTAAGGTCTCCTATAGTACAAGGGATAGCAAACATATCAGGGTCACCACATTTAGGGAGTAATTTCTTTTGAAATAGAGCGGACACATATTCACTAATAATCTCCCCCTTGGAACCCTTACCCTTTACTTTCTTCATCACTTTCAATTTGTTATTCCTCTTAATATTGCATAATTCTTTTAAAAACTTAGCATATTTAGGAACACTCTTTAAAAGATTAAGAAGAGGGATATTTACCTCGCACTTTTGAAATACCTCATAAATGTCCTTGTCGTGCTCAAAGTGATGAGTCCTCTTAAGTGCATCACGAAAGGGTACCTCCGGTTCCACTACCGGTATAGAAGAGGGGATCTGCACCTTCTCCTTAACATTAGAAGCTTTTTCATCTTCTTCTATCACTATCTCTTCCTCTTTTTCATGAATCGCCACCACTTTAGGCTTAGCTTTTGGCTTTTCAATCTCGACCAATTGCCTACCATTCCTTAATGATACGTCACTCACATTCTCCCTAGGATTCACCACCATTTGAGATGGTAGTGCATTAGAATCTCTAGCCTCCAACCGATTAATTGCAGTGGCCAGCTGACTAACCTAATTTTCAAGATTCTTAAAATTTTGCTTATTATCTGCTCTATCTTGAGTAACACTGAGAGTAAGAGCCCGAATCATATCCTCTGTGGACATTGATGAGCTCGGTGGTGCTTGCTCAGCTGCTTGTTGAGGTACTTGTTGATTAAATTGTTGTCCTTGTGGTCTTTGGAGAAGCTGGCCTCTAGGAGGGCCAGACGATGGACCAGCTTGAGAATTTCCCCAACGAAAGTTAGAGTGAGCCTTCCATCCTTCATTATAGGTCTTGGAATATGGATCCCATTTCCTGTTATTTGTAGTACTCTTCCAAACACCATTCACCACTTCTTGGCCACTTACTCGCAAGTAAGGACACAAATCATTAGGGTGACCTTCAGTAGCGCATATGCCACAAAAAGTAGCCATTTGTCTCCCAAATAACATGTCACGGCGAGTGGAAACAATATTATCAACCTTTTCCTCTAAACCAGGACTAACACCCATAGCATTCACTCCTCTTCGTGATGGTTTCCTCTCAAACTGTCTAGAGGTCTCAGCTAGCTCTGAAATAACCTCCCTAGCCTCATCTGGATTTTTGTTGGCTATATTTCCTCCACAAGCAGAGTGAATCATAGGATGGTCATCTTGGTTATGTCCACCACAAAAATACAAAATGAGATCTTGATCAGAGTAACCATGGTAAGGGCAACTAGCACAGAGCTTCTTAAATTTCTCAAGATACTCATACATAGTTTCCTCGTCTTGCTGTTCAACATTACTGATGGCTCTTTTCAGCTGAGATGATCGAGAAGGAGGAAAATATTTCTCCAAGAACGCCTTCTTCATACCTACCCAAGTAGTGATACTTCCCGGTGGGAGATAGTTTAACCAGTCTCTCGCATTGTCCTTCAAGGTGAAAGGAAATGCTCTCAATTTCAACTGCTCGTCAGTAATAGCAGGTGGCTTCATACCAGTGCACACAATATGAAAGTCGGAAAGATGCTTATTGTGGACATGGGTGTTGGAATATGTGTCCTCCGACAATAATGCGATCACGACTGTTGATAATGATGATCACATGTTTAAGTCTCATTATATAGAATACAATTGGGAAGTAATATTGTTACTGTCAACTGGTCAACATATATCGGTAATGATTGGCTGACTAGAGTTTGACATTTTCGTCGTGTGACGGTGGTGATCAGTTGACCCCCTAGGTCATACCTATAGGGCGATACTCTTAATTGATCATTTAATTAATCGTATAATGTTACGAGTTAATTGAATTACTTGAAAATTGACGGACGATTTTGGAAGTAAAATTTACGTATCAAATTGAAATGTGATTAAATGAGATACGGTCTGAGTAATCAAATTGTATCATTACTCGGATGAAATTATTGTTTAAAGAAACAATTGGATTTGAATGAATTATTATAAATGCGATTTATAAACGGTAAAATATTTTGGTACGAGTAATTATGAATTACTAAGTCGTTTTTGTATATGACGTATTTTTATTAATACGTTGATTTTTAATATGTTAAAAATACATAAACAATTTATGTTACATATGACATGTGACATATTGACATTTGACAAAAATAATATGGAATCCATACTACAACGTGGACCGAAATATTGGGATTAATTAACATATTATGTTAATTTAGATTAGTGGAATTCATCATCATTTCTCTAATATAGGCATGCATACCTAGTGTCTTTTGTGTAAGAGCACAAAGGCCATGCATAGGCCATTTCCCTCTCCCCTACCCGGTTCTCCCTTGGAAAGAACAAGGGTTCTTTTTCATTTTATTTTTATCTTTCACTATATGGCATGGTGTGTTAGATAATTCATTCATTCACTCAACATAATTATTTTTAGAGAGATAAAAATAATTCCTCTTCCTCTCCTCTTCTCTCAACCGGTTTTGAGAACAAAAATACCATATTTTGGTTCAATTTTTCACAAGATTAATATTAAACTAGATCTAATAATATTAATTATATTAAGAGTTAGCTTTGGGTATAAAGCTTAGGGAGAGATCTTATACTTAGATCTTGTTCATCCATAAGGAAAAGCTCAAGATCAAAAGAGAAAGGTGATCTCTTTTGTGCCCTATAAAACCGATACATCAATGTAAGGATATGTTTTCTCCTCTTTTGTTATATTGTTTGCATGCATAAAATTCGTTTTAATTTTATGACAAATTATTTAGACATATATGAGTATGTTAAGTATGTATATGAATCTACATTCCCTTCAATTGGTATCAGAGCCACGGTTGTTTGCATGCAAATTGGTTAAAAGTTTTTCCGAGTTATAAGAAAAACAAATAAAACTTGTAAAATTTGTGTTATTATGATATATCACGAATTATTACATGCATGTTAATATTTCTGGTCCTAAAGTGTTTTGGGATATTTTGGTTAATTTTTCGGATTTTTATTGTTCATAATTTACAATAATGGCATTTAAATGTGATTTTATGAGTAAAAATGTCATTTTTGGTCTAAAATTTGCTATACTTCGAATTTTCCAGTAATGTTTGGATATGTTGTCACATATAATATTTTGAATAACCTGTAAATTTTCATAATTTTTGGACTTGTTATGCTCGAAAAATGGATTTTTCATTTTTAATTCGGATTTAAAGTGAAAAATAGGTTAATATGAGTTAAGTTTCGAATCTGGTCATAGAAATTTTATATGTTGTCACATGCAATTTTACAAGATGTGTGTAAAATAATTGGCCATAAAGAAGTCTTTATGCATGATTTATGGATTTTTGAAGAAAAATGGCATAAATAGTGACATTATTAGTTAAATATTAATAAAACATAATCTATGACTTAGGAAAAACGTCTAATGTTGCTTTTTATTATCGTTTTCAGATCTAAAATTGAAAAGTTAATGGATATAATTTTTCCTCATGTTTTATGATTATTTTAGTTAAACCGCAACATTGTTTTTCCGGAAATTTTCGAAATTTTTAACCTAAGATTTTGAACACTATGAGTGTCATGGTATTTTTCCAGAATGTTCATGAATTTAAATTTTGAATTTTGAATTTATTTGAAGTTTTGTGATTTATTTGAAGTTTAATAGCTTATTTTTGGTATTTTTGGACTATTTATGAACAATTTTAGTATTTTAAGTTAATTATGGTCAATTTATTAGTGAAGACTAAATTTTGAGTCCTAAGTGGTTAGGGTAATTAACTAATGCATAAATATGAATTAATGTAATTTTGTGATTATAAAATGTTGAAATCACGCAAATCCGTAAAAACCGAGTAATATACGATATTGGCAATTTAAAGGCGATTTGGCATAAATTTGGGCATGTTCATACATATTATAATGCTGCATTTTTTTTTATGATTGTCATAATTTTAATTTATGTAATTTTGAATTATGTAATTTTACTTAGTATGGCCTTAGATTTTAATTGATATTTCCCGAAATGTATGGGAATATCGATTCGGTTGTAATTTTTATTGTGATCTCGTATCACCGTTTTGTAATTTAATAGATTTATTTTATTTTAGTTACAAATGTATAATAGGAAATTATGTAATTTATTATGTAATTTTATTCATTCCGGAGTTCCCAAAGACGGATTTCTTCAAGAATGGCGATACATAAAGACGGTGTTACATCGAGATGCGTGCCACAACCGAAGTTCAAGGGACCAATGGAGTTGGTTTCCGAATATGTAATAGTTAAAGAGTTTTTCTATTTTAGGAAAGGCCATACTAGGATTTATTTATTCTTTTTTGCTTGCATTTTATTTTATGTCACATGCATTGCTAAATCGCCATAACTAAACATGCATTGTCTTATCGAGTTTATCGACCGTGTCAATTAGAATTATCGTAGTTCACCGCTTTAGTTCACTTAAAACGTGATAGATAATAAATTGACATGACCTCTCGCTAAAACTATCAGTTGAGACATAGCCTTACCAAATAGTAGAAACCATGAAAACCTATTTCGTGAGGGAGTGCACTCGGCCACACCGGGGTACAAACCTTGTTACGTAGGGGAAGTGGGTGATGAATGTTAATCCACCGAATTCATGTTGATAAGGGATGTATCGGCCCCACCGTGCCCAAGTTAATGTGGGTTTGGATCATGGACACATTTATTCGAAATTTGGATTGAACTCAACAAAAGTATTTGATAAGGGATGTATCGGCCCCACCGTGCCCTTGTCGATGTGTTTTGGGCTATAGATAATTGTTAATGTAATATTATCGACCAAGAGTTCTAAAAGTAAAATCGATTAAACGTTAATCCACCGAGTTATATTGATAAAGGATGTATCGGCCCCACCGTGCCTAAGTCGATATGAATTTGGGTCTTGGAATCATTTATTATAGTTGGGTAGAGGTCACTATATAAATGTTCATATCTTGTTAATGTTTTACAAGTATGATTTTAAAAGACATATGTTAATATTTCCTTTTCCTCTATATTTGTAGTTCTATAACAATGAATCCTTCACATACTACCGCACCAATTACTATTGATTCTTATCACAATGTTCTTGACGACATTTGCTCCAACAACGATTTCGATACAACTAGAGAACTTCATTTCGGGATAGGTTCGGATGGAAACCTTAATTTCATCACCTCTTCTAAACCACCCACTACTACTAGACCTCGTGTGAGTCCGTCTCAGGAAGACTACCTCATGCAAGCTATAGGGTCTTTGTCTCTGGAAGATAAAGATGCCAAAGCTAGTGGGAGCTCTAGCAATCAAGTTCTTGCTACAAAGGGCAAGAGGTTCAAGAAGAAATGAAAGAAAATCAAAAACTTCAAGTAAGTTAATGATGAGTGCCATTATTGCTATGGCATGGGACATTGGCTTAGGAATTGTCCCATGTATTTGCGAAATATAAGGGAAGGACTCATTACTCCAAAAGGTACAATTCCTAAAGAAATTTATGTTATTGATATAAATTATACATCCACCACGACATGGGTACTAGATACCGGTTGTGGTTCTCACCTTTGTAATCATTTACAGGGTTTAAGAAATGTGGAGAAGCTTAACAAGGGAGATGTGGATCTACGCCTTGGAAATGGAGCTCGGGTAGCGGCCGAATCCAAGGGAACTTATGTTTTAGCTTTGCCAAGTGGATTTGAGTTGTATTTGCATAATTTTTTTTATGTACCTACACTCTCTAAAAACATTATTTCAATCGTCATGCTAGACATGGACGGTTTTTGTTTTGCCATTAAGAACAATTGTTGTACTATTTCTAGGAATGATTTGGTTATTGGCCAAGCTACTTCCATCAATGGCATTTACATTTTAGAGACCTCAAATCCGACAAGAGATATTTATAACATTCAATCAAAGAAACTCAAAACAAGTGACCCAAGTGAAGCGTTCATTTGGCATTGTCGATTAGGTCACATAAACGAGAATCGCATCAAAAGATTAATTTCAACTAATGTGATTACACCATTTGATTATCAATCATATGGTACATGCGAATATTGCCTAATTGGCAAAATGACTCGTAATCCTTTTAGTGGTAAAGGGACACGAGCTAGTGAGCTATTGGGACTCATACACACCGATGTATGTGGACCATTGACTATCACCGCTCGTGGTAATTATGACTACTTCATAACCTTCACCGATGATTTAAGTAGATATGGGTATATCTATTTAATTAAACATAAGAGTGAAGCGTTTGAGAAATTCAAGGAATTGCAAAACGAAGTAGAGAACCAATTGAATAAAAGGATTAAGGCACTACGATCCGATCGTGGTGGAGAATACCTTAGCCTTGAATTTGATTCACACTTGAAAAGTCGTGGTATTATATCACAACTTTCTCCACCCGGAACACCTCAACTTAATGGTGTTACCGAAAGGAGAAGTCGAACCTTACTTGATATGGTTCGATCCATGATGAGTCAAACCGAGTTACCAAACTCGTTTTGGGGATTTGCGATACAAACCGCAATTCAATCTTTGAATAATAGTCCCACAAAGTCCACCGAAAAGACTCCATGTGAGATGTGGACGGGTAAGATCCCAAATATATCCTATATGAAGATTTGGGGATGTGATGCTTACGTCAAAACTAAGAACGACAACAAGCTTGCCCCAAGATCCGAAAAATGCACCTTTGTAGGTTACCCCTCGACCTCTCGAGGATATTACTTCTACAAACCTCAAGATCATAAAGTGTTTGTGTCTTGTGAGGCTGTCTTCTTAGAAAAGGAATTTATTTCTAAGAGACATAGTGGGAGAAATTTTGAACTTGATGAAGTTCAAGAGCCACAAACCGAAATAGAGACGCAAGAAGATGTTCCTTCGTCGTCTAACACGGTTGTACCTCCTCCACTAAGAAGGACGGGCCGAGTTATTCGCCATCCCGATCGATATGTGGGACTTATCGAGGAAGATGGAACACTCGATGTGTTGCTTATGGAAAGTGACGAGCCCGCCACCTACAAGGCCGCAATCTCTAGTCCTAATTCCACCTTATGGCTTGAAGCCATGAAGTCCGAAATGGATTCTATGCTTGAAAACCAAGTTTGGGACTTGGTAGATTTGCCTAAAGGGGCAAGACCCCTCTAATGCAAATGGATATTCAAAATCAAGAATGGCATAGAAGGACATGACGATGTCTACAAAGCTAGGCTAGTGGCAAAGGGATTTACCCAAGTCCAAGGTCTCCATTATGATGAGACCTTCGCCCCCGTAGCCATGCTAAGATCCATACGGATTTTGTTAGCGATCGCCGCATTTCATGATTATGAAATATGGCAAATGGATGTCAAAACCGCTTTTCTAAATGGGCATTTAGAAGAGAAGGTGTACATGATACAACCCGACGGTTTTGTTGATTCTGAAAATCCTAACAAAGTGTGCAAGCTTAAGAGATCCATTTATGGTCTTAAGCAAGCATCAAGAAGTTGGAATCATCGATTCAATGATGTAATAAAGGAAAATGGTTTCACTCGAAATGTTGAGGAACCATGTTTATACATGAAATTTAGTGGGAGCAAAGTTGTGTTCCTAATCTTGTATGTCGATGACATACTACTCATTGGAAATGACATTCCAATGTTGTCTTCTGTTAAGAAGTGGTTAGGTAACCACTTCCAAATGAAGGATTTAGGAGAGGCACAACGCATATTAGGTCCGGATCTATTGAGATAGATCCAAGAGGATATTGGCACTAAGTCAAGAGTCTTATGTTGATAAGATTCTTCGACGCTTCAGCATGGAAAAATCCAAAAGGGGTTTGGTACCTATGGTAACCGGGACGGTATTGAGCAAGACTCAATGTCCCTCTAAACCCCATGATGTTGAACGCATGAGTGAAATCCCTTACGCTTCCGCTGTCGGATCAATCATGTATGCCATGATATGCACACGCATACGATGTCTCGTATGCCTTGAGCATGACGAGTAGATATCAAGGTAATCCAGGTGAGAGTACATGGATTGCTGTCAAGAACATCCTTAAGTACTTGAGAAGAACTAAGGACTCTATCCTTGTGTTTGGAGGAGACACTGAGTTGCGTGTTAATGGATACACGGACTCGAGTTTTCAAACAGATAGAGATGACATGAAATCACAAGCTGGTTTTTTTTTCATGCTCAATGGTGGTGCCGTAGTGGAGAAGCTTCAAGGAAGTCAGAAATCGCGGATTCTACAACGGAGGCTGAGTACATAGCAGCATCGGAAGCTGCCAAGGAAGCTATATGGATCAAGCAATTCACGGAAGGTCTAAAAGTAGTACCTACCGCCGATGATCCCATCACTCTCTATTGTGATAATAGTGGGACGATCTTCCAAGCTAAAGAGCCAAAGTCTAGTAATAGATCTAGACATGTACTTAGAAAGTATCATGTAATAAGAGATTTTATTGAAAGAAAGGAAATTGCGCTATGTAAGGTTGGGACGGATGACAACATAGCCGATCCGCTCACCAAGCCTTTATCGCAGGCTAAGCATGATGGACATGTTACGTCCATGGGACTTAAACGTGTACCAAATTTTTGTTAGATTTTGAAATGAAATAAAAGTGTTGTTTTTGTTCATGTTCATAATCACATTTGTCTTTTATCTTTAATTTATACATTGTTATATCCAAACGGGTTGTAGTGACAATTGAACCCCGTTAAAATGAACTCGGATTAACATAGTATTTGCCCATAGTCACTTATATGAGGTGACGTCTCGAAGTGACTAGAGTGTGAAGCGATTGATGGCAAGTTCAAGTGCCATAGAGTCATGTGTGATGACTAGTCGATCACATAGGCAGACTGTTAGGAACATTTTGTCGGGCCTAATGACCGCTTATAGAGTTCTGGCAAATTTATATAGCCTGGTCGTGGCGAGAGCTACTATAGTATTCAAATGAGTCGATTCTTTTGACTAAAGACTATTCTCCTAAGATGGCACAGTTTCAGATTAACTTTGATTTGTGTTACTACGACCTTCGTAAATGGGGTCAAATGGGCATATTTTGGGTTATGATGGCTGTGGCTAGTCGAAGGGAATGAGTGCGATAGGAATTGTCCACCCCTAGTCAGGGTTATAACAATATCTCAGGGCCACTCGAGGAGTAATGAACTGGAAATGCGTGGCCACGCTCGGATGGCATCCAGAGTGGATAAATCCGGTCAATCAGTTATTCTCCAGATCGAGGAAACCACTCTCGATATGATCACTTGCAAGTACGACCTGAAAGACACCTTGCATTGAGTGGGAGATAGTAATAGGACAAGAGAATTGGTGACGCACACTTGTCGAGGACAAGTGGGAGATTGTTGGAATATGTGTCCTCCGACAATAATGCGATCACGACTGTTGATCATGATGATCACATGTTTAAGTCTCATTATATAGAATACAATTGGGATGTAATATTGTTACTGTCAACTGGTCAACATATATCGGTAATGATTGGCTGACTAGAGTTTGACATTACTGTCGTGTGACGGTGGTGATCAGTTGATCCCCTAGGTCATACCTATAGGGCGATACTCTTAATTGATCATTTAATTAATCGTATAATGTTACGAGTTAATTGAATTACTTGAAAATTGACGGACGATTTTGGAAGTAAAATTTACGTATCAAATTGAAATGTGATTAAATGAGATACGGTCTGAGTAATCAAATTGTATCATTACTCGGATGAAATTATTGTTTAAAGAAACAATTGGATTTGAATGAATTATTATAAATGCGATTTATAAACGGTAAAATATTTTGGTACGAGTAATTATGAATTACTAAGTCGTTTTTGTATATGACGTATTTTTATTAATACGTTGATTTTTAATATGTTAAAAATACATAAACAATTTATGTTACATATGACATGTGACATATTGACATTTGACAAAAATAATATGGATTCCATATTACAATGTGGACCGAAATATTGGGATTAATTAACATATTATGTTAATTTAGATTAGTGGAATTCATCATCATTTCTCTAATATAGGCATGCATACCTAGTGCCTTTTGTGTAAGAGCACAAAGGCCATGCATAGGCCATTTCCCTCTCCCCTACCCGGTTCTCCCTTGGAAAGAACAAGGGTTCTTTTTCATTTTATTTTTATCTTTCACTATATGGCATAGTGTGTTAGATAATTCATTCATTCACTCAACATAATTATTTTTAGAGAGATAAAAATAATTCCTCTTCCTCTCCTCTTCTCTCAACCGGTTTTGAGAACAAAAATACCATATTTTGGTTCAATTTTTCACAAGATTAATATTAAACTAGATCTAATAATATTAATTATATTAAGAGTTAGCTTTGGGTATAAAGCTTAGGGAGAGATCTTATACTTAGATCTTGTTCATCTATAAGGAAAAGCTCAAGATCAAAAGAGAAAGGTGATCTCTTTTGTGCCCTATAAAACCGATACATCAATGTAAGGATACGTTTTCTCCTCTTTTGTTATATTGTTTGCATGCATAAAATTCGTTTTAATTTTATGACAAATTATTTAGACATATATGAGTATGTTAAGTATGTATATGAATCTACATTTCCTTCAATGGGCCACGTCTCGGTCCGCGGATTTGGGCCGCAAGCCGGTCCGCGGTCACGGGCCACCTGCACGTCGGGTCAATCTGTGGACATGCAGCGGTCTCTTCGAATGCCACGCTCGGCAGCGTAAAAATGCTTTCGACCGGATCGCTTTAGATCGGTCGGTATCGTCTCGGAAAGGGCCTCGAAACGATGTAGAGATGTTCGGAGTCGCCACCAAGCATTTGTGGGATGCTTGGAACCCGTTCGAATCCACTTTATACCTAGGTCAACCAAGGCAAAAATCGGTGTTTGACATAGGTACCAAAGATAAGGACTCGTCCCCATTTTAGCATTTTATGCCTAAAATGACTCTCGTGCGCCCTGGATAAGTCCATCCACTATCCAAAGGTTCTGAGTAAGGGGTGAGGGTACGTATTGGGAAGCCCTTTAATCGGACACCCAATCCCGCCCGCGTTAGCGACCTCTACTGATCGATCATGGTTGTTTAAGTGCAAAAGTTGATAGAACGGTGTAAATGCATGAATGCACATCCAAAAGTGTTAACCTAACGTGTGAGCTTTCTAAGTCGGTTTGTTAATCCAAATATCAAGCATAAGATGTCAAGTTGGATTTAGATTGATTTACATGTGAAAACGGAAATTAAACATCCATTTACCAAGTTCGGATTATGATGCTTAACACGATCCATTTATTTGAAAAAGGATGTCAAATGACAAAGTGTAAAAACGTAAGCTTGTCAATCTGATCCGTCATGTATTCGGATTAACCGTAATCGAGATCGTCCTAGACAAATGCTAAAACGGGGTAGAACAGTGCCAGGCAGCCCCATTGGGGCGCGAGCCTATTGGCGATGGAAGGGGCGCTGCCCTGGTTTTGAAATGTGAAAACAGGCGGCCTCTTGGGGCGTGAGCCATGAGCCGACCCAAGGGGGCGTCTCCTGGTTTTTGAAATGGTTGTTTAAAACCGTATTTTTGATTAAATAATTTGCAAGTGTGATTTGCATGACTCAGAATAATTACTATTATGTTAGTAATATTCGTTGTCGGATTTGCATGTTTTGAAAAGCATAATAAAATGGTAAAAGGAAAATGTTTGATTTGAACTAATTATGTTAAGTTCAATTATTTGTAATTAGTCAAGTTTGTCATCGTACTCGGATTAAACCGACATGGTATAAAGAACCAAGGATGATTATGAATTATGACTAATATGCTTACAAATGTAAATAAAAGAGAAAAATAGTAAATAAAGAAAAGGCTGTTTAAAATACCCATTAAAATGTGATTAACCAACAATATCATCGGGTCACAGAAAAAACCGTCATGGTATAAAGAACCAAGGATGATTTTTATAATGGTCAAAATATGTTTATCATAAAAATGAATTAAAATGGTAAATAAAAGAATATAAATTCCTTTAAAATGTAATTAACCAATTAATATCACCGAGTCACGGATTTCACCGTCATGGTATATGGAACCAAGGGTGATTATGATTTATGGTTAAAAAGTTCATCATAAAAATGATTTGAAACATTTAAAACATTAAAAACCGATTACAAATAAGAAACAGATTAAAGGGGAAAGACGAGAACAATCACGGTTGAGTTCTGACCTGGGCACCCCATTGAGGCGCGAGCCTGTGTGCACCATAAGGGGTTACGCCTCGAGGCCAAACACACGATTTTTGGCTCGTCTAACCCATGTTTTGGATCGTGTTATGCATTGTTCATGCATGTAAACTCATGAAAACAGTAAAGACATGAAATAGAGTGAGTTGTTTACACCCTCAAACTTACGTGTATTGATGTTTGCGACGTAGACGACTTTAGAGACGGTTTTCTCGTTGCGACTACTCACGATCAAAGAAGTTTAAAAGAGTGCCTTAGAAAAGGATTTTGTTTTGAAAATATGTTGAAAATATGTTAATTAAAACATGTTGATTAATGTTGAGTTGGTCGAATGGGTCGGTCAAATGCACGGCGACGGTACCAAACAATATGTGTAAGACTTGTGTTTACGATCGGTAGGTCGTAAACACGTGTCGATTTTGTGACTTAGGAAGTCGGCTCTAGAAGTTTAAGAGAGATGTGAGGAAGCGGACGCTCGCGTCAAGTTTGTAGTGTGTAATGGTTGGTATTTATAGAGAAATGTGGGATGGTAGGTCGGTTGAGTTTGCGTAGAAACTAAGCAGTCACCTGGTTTAGGCGCGAGCCACCCTGTTACTCAATAGGGTGTGTTGTCCCTTTCGCAAATTTGGATTTTGCATTTGTTCTAACCAATGTTTTGTTGGTTGTGATTTGTGGTCTTTGAGGTTTGCTTAGCCGTGTAAGCTTCCTCTTGGGTGATATTTGGGGTAGGTATTTTGTGTCTTTGACTCGGGTTTGACCCGTGTGAATCGGGATTTGAATTTCGAGTCGGTTTTTGGCTCGAAGTCGGTTTTGACTCTAAGTAGGGTCATTTTAATGGAAATGACATGATTAAGATATTCATGGCATTATTTTTGACATTCGCGATTTGGGTTGACTCGGGTTGACTCAGATTGACTCGAGTTGCGGGTTTCTGAGTCGGTTTTGGGTCCGAAGACGGTTTCAACTCTAAATAGAGTTATTTTAATGGAAATGACATGATGAAAACATTCATGGCATTATTTTTGACATTCGAGATTTGGGTTGACTCGGGTTGACTCAGGTTGACTCGAGTTGCGGGTTTCTGAGTCGGTTTTGGGTCCGAAGACGGTTTTAACTCTAAATAGTGTTATTTTAATGCAAATGAAGTTTAGAAAACTTTTGAAATCATTTTTCATATCCGAGTAGTGCATTAAACCATCTCATGTATAGCCAATCTATGCACACATATCAAAAACACGTTACAGTCCGATCATCATCGGGTGGTTTTTGGAAGGTGCAGATACTGGGTATCTACTGAGCCCCCACTGTGACTGAGGCTTGGACAGGGCGAAAGTCAAAGTATGATCTCCAGGTCAATCGAAGATTACAACCTTAAGACCATTGCGACGTCGAGGCGACTCAAAAGGGTTTGAGCCAAGGACCTGCCGTCGGGAAGGGCGACGTCGAGGCGACTCGGGGATTCGAGTCAAGGACCTGCCGTCGGGAACATTTTAGAGTCTGTCGACTTCCGATGCGGGTCGTTTAAAGTCCATTAGACTACGTATAAAGGCTCGCCAGCCACAAGAAGGAATCATACCTGAGGCATCTTCGGGATACGTCCTTCAATCATTTGCGCGCAAAGGCTCGCCAGCCGGTGTTGAAGGTGGTGCATTTTGAGGCTCGCCGGCCATAGGAAGGGGTCATACCCGAGGCATCTTCGGGATATGTCCTTGAGTTGTACCTTGTTTGCGGACAAAGGCTCGCCAGCTTGATGCGGATGTGAAGGGGCTCGCCAGCCATCTATGGTCGAATGATCGATTGTGGAAAATAGCCTGTGTGACTTTTATTTGAAAATCGGCACTCGCTGGGGAGTTAGAAACTCCTCAGGACTCGCCGGGGATATGAGTTGCTGCTCGCTAGGAGGTAGCATGTGCCATGTAATTGATGCGATTGAAGCCCTTGGACTTGAAGGGTCGTCGTTTGTTGGGAAGAACCCAGTACTCAGTTGGAGTGAGTTTGTCTTCTCAAGATTACCTGCATGGTTAGTGACCACACAAATCCGCAGTTGCATAGACAAGCACGTTGAATGCAAGCATACAAGCACGTAAGCACATAAGCATGTGAGCAGTTAGCATATAAATAACTAGCATGTAATATCTCACGCGAAGGGAGATAGAAGTTTTGAATGTTGTGAAGTTTGAAGGCGAGTCTTGTTACTCGTAGATCCGTGATTTGATAGATTGGAGACACGTGACCGTTGTGACACTGACTCACACAGACGCATACTGACAGACTGACAAATGGGCAGTCGTGAACGTGATGTCAACTCAGTATCGACACGACACGGGGGTGACTCTGACAGACTTTGCACATGTAAGTGCGACTCCTTAGCCAAGAAAAGGGTGACAACGCGTATCAAATCCCTGAGGTAGAAGGTCCGCTCAGCTGGGGAACATGAATTGATTATCTTCTCCAGACATCTTTGCCACCGTTTGCTTGTTTGAGATCCTTCTCTGAGGTATGATGATTCGGAGAGCGGAACCAAGACCTTGTCATCGTCCGAACCGAGCACTAGACTATGGGCGGTTTTATTTTGGACTGTAGCTGAGACTCAAAAGATGTTTGAGGATAAAGGACGGGTGGCGTCTCGAAAGAGAAGCCCCTAGAGTGAGAAGGTGGGAATTTGACAAAATAAGGAATGGGTGACGTCTTAAGGAAGAAGCCCCCAGCAAAGAGGTATAAGATTAATTTTTGCAGATGGGTGGGCTGCTTTTGAGGATTGATGTTGATGGTTGAGATTGAAACGGTTGTGCGGTTGTGTCCTTGTTGGGGGACTGCCTACGTATTCGCGTGTGTGCGAAATCAAACCAGATCGTAGTTCTGAGCTGGTTATTGAGGATTGAAAATTGGGAAGGGTTGTGAAAGGAGTATGCGGTTGTGCCCTTGTAATAAGACTGCCTACGTATTCGTGTGTTTGCGAAATCAAACCAAATCGTCGTTCTGAATGTGTGTGCAATGGATTGCAAATTGAAGGTTTGAAAATTGAATGTGTGTGGGGGTGTGGTTGTGCCCTTGTAATAGGACTGCCGACGTATTCGCGTGTTTGCGAAATCAAACCAGATCATAGTTCTGAATGTGTGTGCCTAAGCGAGTTGTTAGGACCTTTAAAGTGATTTTGAGGTGGATGGTTGTGTCCTTGAAGGACTGCCTACGTATTCACGTAATGTGAAATCAAACCAGACCGTAGTTCAGAATGTGTGTGCCTAAGCGAGTTGTTAGGACCTTAAAGTGTGAGGGTCACGACGGTAAATTCCGTTTGGTGACTCGAAAAATTGATTTGAGAGAATTCCCCTCGATCATGAATCGAAGAGGTCTAATTTGTAAAAATGATCCTTATCATGTGAGCACACTAAAAAGTGGACCCTAAGGGTAGATTGGGTATGTCCCGTTCTCGGTAGCAAAGTATTCGAGGACTCCGTATCTGGGTCAGGGTGAAAGTGGCTTCGACATTAGGGAATGTGGAGCTTGGTAATAATGGGTTTGTTTGTCAGATAAAAATCTGGGGTTGAGGGTCACGACAGAAAATTCCGTTTCGTGACTCGAAGGTTAATTGGAGAGAATTACCTCTTGATCATGAATCAAAGGGGCATGGCTGGTGAAAAAGTTCCTTATCGTTTGAGAACACTAAAAAGTGGACTCTAAGGGTAGATTAGGTATGTCCTGTTCTCGATACCAAAGCATTCGAGGACTCCGTGGGGATTGTGGTGAAAAATGGCTTCAACATCAGGGAATGTGGAGCTTGGTAATAATGAGTTTGCTTAACAGATAAAAATCTGGAGCAAGAATTTTGTGGTGTTTGGGCCGATGGGTAACGGCTTGTAGTGTGGTGCGGAATGGGGTCTCCGGCTTGATGTGGCCTGAGCACGAAATGGTTGGTAAATAATATGGGATCAGATTTCCATGTCTGGACCTTAAAGGTTAAGGTGTGATATTAAGAGCTTGAGGGGGAATCCTCAGAAGCCTAGATAGGTCTCCCTGCAACAGTCTCTAGAAGGACTTAGGGGTGAAGCGATGTTGGTTATGATCTTGAGGGGAATTCCCAGGATCCTAGATAGGTTTTCCTGTAACAGTCTGTAGAAGGACTTAGGGGTGAAGGAGTTTTGGTTGAGGTTTTAGTGTTTGGTGTTTTGGACTTGTGGGTCCGGGGCTTTGGACTTGTTGGTCCTGGACTTGGTATTTTGTACTCACTTGTCCAGGATTTTGTGTGGTGGATGCTTTCTTTGGATTTTGGCCTTTTTGGGAAAAGGGTTTCAATCTTGTTTTGTTTTGATTTTGGCTTGGGTCTTGGCTGGGACGTTGGGTGAGTAGCCTTTGGCTTTGGTTTTTTTTTTTTGCTTTGAGCGAATTGATTTCGGCTTTGGTTTTTGCATTGGCCTTGAAATTTGGCTTTGGGCGAATGGATATTGGCTTGGGCCTTTGATTTCGGCCTTTCGCTTTGGCTTTTGGTTGAATGGCTATTGGCTTGGGCCTTTTATTTTGGCCTTTCGCTTTGGCTTTGGGTGAATGGTTGTTGGCTTGGGCCTTTGATTTTGGCCTTTCGCTTTGGCTTTGGGTGAATGGCTATTGGCTTGGGCCTTTTATTTTGGCCTTTCGCTTTGGCTTTTGGTTGAATGGCTATTGGCTTGGGCCTTTGATTTTGGCCTTTCGCTTTGGCTTTTGGTTTTGATCTATTGGTTCTTTGCCGTCCTTCGTTCAAGGTAGGTAAAGGTGCGTATGGGGATTTACCCGTTGGAGAGAGGTTGATTCTTGGTGATGGAATGTTTTTTGTGGGGAATGGGCTTGCCTTCCTTCAGTGACCATGAACAAGGAGATGTTCTTGTTTGTTATCTAGGTTCGTCGTAGAATCCCTTTGATAGAAGTTCGTTCTAAATTGGGTGCTAATGAAAGGTTTCTATTGCCAGACATGGAATAGGTAAAGAAAATGGACACGGAGTTTCGAGTCCTTTGCTTACTCGGTATGGAACGTCACTCGAGCTTACTCACATTGAATTGGAACATGTTGTTTGTTTTAAATCATTTCTCAAATCAATTCTCGTTGTCAACGGGAACTGGTAAAGAGGCGAATATATGATAGTCGAAAATTGTGCTTTTATTTAGATAAATAAGAGGTTAGCACAAACTCGATGAATACATGTGAATCATGGGGACATCCCCCAGTTTATCACTTAGGAATAAAAGGACAGACACTAGGATAGATATGAGAAAGCCTAAGACTCGGACTCGGACTCAGACTCAATCGTAGATACGAACTCCTAATCATCATGTTCCTCCTCGAAGGTCTCCTTCGCAGCATCCAGTAACTTGAATGTTTGATCTTGAGCATTGACCCACTTGAGCACTTCACCCTCATTGTTTGGGACGCCAGAAGGATGAGGTCCTAGAAGGTTAACCTGTTTTTGAGGAGTAAGACGCCCATGAGGGCCATTCATTTCCATTAAGTGATTTAGGGTTGATAAAGACAACTTGCCACGGTCGAGCATATTTTGGATGATATGTTTGAGCTTCCAGCACACCTCTATGTCGTGCCCATTACCCCTATGGAATAGGCAGTATTGGGAACCGTCCCAAAACTGACCTCTCTTCTCGGGTGTAGGATCTGGAGTGGGGCCAATCGGTTGGATTATTCCTTCAGAGATAAGCACTCTTAAAGCGATGGCATAAGGCATGCCCAAATCCGAAAATTGTCTTTGCGGTTGCGTGGCTCTTTCTGGCGAAGGCTCCACATATTTTACTTCAGTAATGCGGAAGACTTGCTTTTCGGGAAGGGTCTCAGATGTTGAACCTTCTTTAATGATCTCATCGATGCGAGAAATTTCTGTTGATAGGTCTTCGACGCTTTTGATGTTACAACCCTTCAAACGGGATGCATAACTTGGCTGAAGGCAGTCAATGACATGTTTAACTAAAGCCTCATCTCCATGCTGGTAGGATGGCGTTGAGTCTACCTTTCTCCTTTTTACCAAATGATTGGCAGAATACTCATCTTCTCGATCACCCAAATCGATGAAATTCCTATTAAGCTGCCCAGGTTCTTTGTCTGGACTGGTTAAGAGTAGGGTGGAAAACCTGCCATCCTCAATTACATCATGTATAGCGTGCTTGAGTTCATAGCACATCTCAGTTTTATGCCCCTTGCCTCTGTGATATCGACAATATGCGTAGCCATTCCAAAATTGGGTCAAGTTTTCTGGTTTTGGATCCGGAGTGGGACCAATAGGTTGCAGTAATCCTTCTGAAGAAAGTATCCTCAGAGCGGTGCCATATGTCATTCCCAGATCTGTGAATTCCCTTTGATGTTTTCCCAGGGTTCCAACATTGGTGTTTTTTGGGATATTTTTGTGAGTTTTGTTTTTGTCAACCCTGAGCGGAAACAGGATTTGGTTGTTGTCAATGGGGAGTTTTAAGAATGTTGCTTGGTATTTTGAAGGGTATTTTGGTGAGGCAATTTCATTTTCTTTGTTGGTGGGTTCTTGGGTATGGGATCCATCAGACGGTTCCTCGTTTCCAGCATTTGGTTGTTTGGGAATTGGGTGTTGGTATTCTCTCTGGTGGTCAGGTTCATTTTCGGCATTACCAAACCTTTTCTCCAAATTAGCTGCCTGAGTGTTCAAGTCATCGATAGCTACTTGCAACTTTGAGAATATGTTGTTGATGGAGACTGAGAGCGTGGGTATGCCGCTCTGTAGGCTGTCTTCGCCAATTGCACGAATTTTCTCATCGTCGGGTGGGACGAGATGAGAGCAACCCAAGGAAAGTTCTTGAATGTGTTCGATAGGGTTTTCTGGAGGGTTGTTCTTGTTGTTGGCAAGTAGTCGGCTTTCAGGGAGCTTAACCCTTTGCTCATATCATAAGAGGGAAAATTCCCGGTTACCAGTTTGTCCTCAACTTGGGAGATACGAGTGCTCAAGTTTTCCATGGTAGCTAGGAGTCGAAGGACCATGTTGTTGATTTCGGCAGAAGTCATGGCGGATGAAGGTTGATCAGCTTCTTGAGTTTCCGGTTGGCGATCGATGGCACCCAAGGGATTCCTATTTGACATAACGATAGGCGTTATAACTTGTCTTGGCAAGGTATTGCACAAACAAAGGCAAGTGCGACACATATGTATAAAAGGCAGTTTTGTCGTGAAGACGCGACGGTGTGACCAGGTTATGAGTTCATTAAAGATCGTGAATGACCTCTTGTGTTTGAACTCTTGGTGCATGACTTTGAACTTAGACTCGAGTGTCGACTTTGGCATAGTGATGCCTAGACAAACGACTTCTGACTCAGTTTGGATGTGCGTTGATGGCTTGACGCCGTTGGATGAGACATGTATACAAACTTGACCTTTGACCCGTAATATAGGGGAAATGCGGGATTAAAACCCAACAGGTTTTGACTTTGCTAACGCCATTGAAGATGTCTCGACAATCAGGCGACACGACGTAGACCAGAAGGTAGGTACTAACTTCGGCGGAGGTCCGACGTTATCTAGACGACTTGACTTGAAATCGACGGGACTCTAATCGACTCAAGGCTGAATCGGAAAGGTGGACTGAAATTTTCAAAAATACAAATTTTCAAAAAGATTCATTTGTCATTTTATGGACTGCTTCCGAAGAGTAGGGATCTCCGAAAGTCGATCAGTTGAAAAGGTTGTCTTAAGTTTGTTTTCAAAAGACGGTTTGAGTTGAAATTGCGGCGGCTCTGAAAACAAAGTGTTGTTTCCGAAGACGATTTTTGAAATTCCGAATAACGGATTAGAAAATCGAGAATCGAATAATTTGGAATCGTCATCACAATGGCCCTGAAAACGGTTAAATTTGTTTCCAAAGGATTTAAAATTGGGTTGAAAATTTGAAAACGGTTAAATTTGTTTTCAAAGATTTGATTTTGAATTGAAATTTGAAAACGGTTAAATTGATTTTCGAATGATTTGAAATTGGGTTTGAAATTTGAAAACGGTTAGATTTGCTTTCAAATGATTTGAAATTGAATTGAAATCTGAAAACGGTTAAATTGGTTTTCAAATGATTTGAAATTGGGTTTGAAATTTGAAAACGGTTAGATTTGTTTTCAAAGATTTGAAATTGAATTTGAAATTTGAAAACGGTTAAATTTGTTTTCAAAGATTTGAAATTGAATTTGAAATTTGAAAACGGTTAAATTTGTTTTCAAATGATTTGAAATTGAATTGAAATCTGAAAACGGTTAAATTGGTTTTCGAATGATTTGAAATTGGGTTTGAAATTTGAAAACGGTTAGATTTGCTTTCAAAGATTTGAAATTGAATTGAAGTTTGAAAACGGTCAAATTTGTTTTCAAATATTTAAAATTGGATTTGAAATTTGAAAACGGTTAAACTTGTTTTCAAATGATTTGAAATTGAATTGAATTATGAAAATGGTTAAATTGGCTTTCAAATGACTTGATTTTGAATTGGAATTTGAAAATGGTTAAATTCATTTTCAAGATTTGAAATTGGACATCGTGAGGATTGAATTCGTCATCACGGCGGGTTAGAAAACCGTTTTAACCTTTGAAAGGCGGTATGCAAATCGAAAAGTGTGAGAATTGAAATTGTCATTACGACAGCTTAGAAAAGCCAAAATTGATTTTGAAAACGGATTTGAAATTTGGAAAGTTGCACGCGTTGAAATCGTCATTACAACGGTTTGAAAAAAACATTTTTTTGTTTGAAAATTGATTTCGAATTTTGAAAATTCGAGGGTAGCATTCGTCATTATGACGGCGTAAAAGGGCGCTTTGAGAATGCAACGGTCGGCTAGGGACCGAGGTTTAAAACGGCCAATATGACGACGTAAAATGGTATTTTAAAATGGTTTGTGAAAACCGAGTTTTGAAATCGTCATTACGACGGCTTGAAAAGGTGCAATTGAAATGGTTATAAACACCGGGTTTTTGAAATGGCCATTATAACGGCATAAAAGGTGATTTGAAATGGTTATAAAAAAACAGGGTTTGAAAATCGTCATTATGACGGCCTAGAAAGGCGTGTTGAAATGGTTATAAAAACCGGGTTTGAAAATCGTCATTACGACGGCCTAGAGAGGCGTGTTGAAATGGTTATAAAAACCGGGTTTGAAAATCGTCATTATGACGGCCTAGAAAGGCGTGTTGAAATGGTTATAAAAACCGGGTTTGAAAATCGTCATTACGATGGCCTAGAAAGGCGTGTTGAAATGGTTATAAAAACCGGGTTTGAAAATTGTCATTACGACGGCATAAAAAGGTTCCAACGGTCGGCGAAAGACCGAGGTTTGAAACGGCCATTATAACGGCGCAAAAAGGTGTTTTTGAAAGTTTGAAATGACACGGAAGGACTTATGATCACATAATACATAAGCACTCACACTTTCATTATATTATGCATTATGCTGACGCGGGTTTTGGCTTAGAAAGGGTGGGTTACACACCAAGCAATGAAACCCCGATTTACGAGAGGGATACCAATCCAAACAAAATGTGTAAGGAGGGTGCCCTAGCCTCGTGCTCGAAGGTGATGAAAGCTCTTTGACGAAACAGAAATGTGTAACGTCAACGATATGCTTGACTCAATCGGGATTCGAAACGCGGGGATAAGAAAACTTGCGCCAACGAGACGAGCCAATTGGTCGATAAGGGTTAGGTTGTGGGCCCGGACAAGGAACCCGACTTATGACCGTAATATCAATTAATACACTTTAACCACGACCTCGTTCGAGTTTCACCTCTAAGGATCACAAAGACACAAGTATCCTAGTTATCCCCAGCGGAGTCGCCAAAATGTGGACATGGGCCATGTCTCGGTCCGCGGATTTGGGCCGCAAGCCGGTCCGCGGTCACGGGCCACCTGCACGCCGGGTCAATCTGTGGACATGCAGAGGTCTCTTCGAATGCCACGCTCGGCGGCGTAAAAATGCTTTCGACCGGATCGCTTTAGATCGGTCGGTATCGTCTCGACAAGGGCCACGAAACGATGTAGAGATGTTCGGAGTCGCCACCAAGCATTTGTGGGATGCTTGGAACCCGTTCGAATCCACTTTATACCTAGGCCAACCAAGGCAAAAAGCGGTGTTTGACATAGGTACTAAAGATAAGGACTCGTCCCCCTTTTAGCATTCTATGCCTAAAATGACTCTCGTGCGCCCTGGATAAGGCCATCTACTATCCAAAGGTTCTGAGTAAGGGGTGAGGGTACGTATTGGGAAGCCCTTTAATCGGACACCCAATCCCGCCCGCGTTAGCGGCCTCTACTGATCGATCATGGTTGTTTAAGTGTAAAAGTTGATAGAACGGTGTAAATGCATGAATGCACATCCAAAAGTGTTAACCTAACGTGCGAGCTTTTTAAGTCGGTTTGTTAATCCAAATATCAAGCATAAGATGTCAAGTTGGATTTAGATTGATTTACATGTGAAAACGGAAATTAAACATCCATTTACCAAGTTCGGATTATGATGCTTAACACGATCCATTTATTTGAACAAGGATGTCAAATGACAAAGTGTAAAAACGTAAGCTTGTCAATCTGACCCGTCATGTATTCGGATTAACCGTAATCGGGATCGTCCTAGACAAATGCTAAAACGGGGCAGAACAGTGCCAGGCAGCCCCATTGGGGCGCGAGCCTATTGGCGATGGAAGGGACGCTGCCCTGGTTTTGAAATGTGAAAACAGGCAGCCTCTTGGGGCGCGAGCCATGAGCCAACCCAAGGGGGCGTCTCCTGGTTTTTGAAAAGGTTGTTTAAAACCGTATTTTTGATTAAATAATTTGCAAGTATGATTTGCATGACTCGGAAAAATTACTATTATGTTAGTAATATTCGTTGTCGGATTTGCATGTTTTGAAAAGTATAATAAAATGGTAAAAGGAAAATGTTTGATTTGAACTAATTATGTTAAGTTCAATTATTTGTAGTTAGTCAAGTTTGTCATCATACTCGGATTAAACCGACATGGTATAAAGAACCAAGAATGATTATGAATTATGACTAATATGCTTACAAATGTAAATAAAAGAGAAAAATAGAAAATAAAGAAAAGGGTGTTTAAATACCCATTAAAATGTGATTAACCAACAATATCATCGGGTCACAGAATAAATGATGTGAACATTATTTGCGCACATTTAGTCCCCTAATTGAGCCTATTTTGCATACTATTATAACATTTTATGGTCATTTTATCCGTCAAAACCTTCCTATTTGCTTTTCTATCGCATTTCATATGTTTTGTAGAAAAGGAGATAATAAGGCGGAAATTCCCGTCTTTCGTGCATAATTGGAAGCTTATTGATAATATTAGATGGACTAGTATGAAGAGGAGGCAAGAATGATGCCAAGGATGTGGGAATAAAGTGTATATAGAAGGATCAAAGGGTTAAAAGTAAGAATGACGAGAGGGAAGGCATTACAAGAAGAAATTGCTTTAAACCCAAACCAAGAGTTGCTCCTTTGGCTCTGAAAATATGCTAGATGGAACGGCATCGAAAAATCAAGCGATCTAGGCTTTTGAATCACTCCAATAGGAGTCCGGATGAGAAAATAACGTCCGTTTTACAATCCGAGGTCAAACAAAGAAGCTGTTCGGGAATCCGCGCGTCCCGAGACAAATCCGCCCGTCTTCCCCACAAGACGCCCGTCTTTTGGCTGGGAAAAACAAGAAAATTCGCTGGAAGACAATCCGCCCGTCTTGCTCCAAATCCGCCCGTCTTCCCCTGCCACAATCCGCCCGTCCCGACACCAATACGCCAGGATTCTAGTCCAGCACAAATCCGTCTTCTTCAAGGTTCAAAGAAAGAAGCCCTTCCTTCGATAAATACCGGCGTCTCCCTGCTCAAATCCCAAAAGTGTAATTACTAGTTTAGCCCTTAGTTAACCCTAATGCATCCACCTAATTTCCACTATAAATACCCCATTTGTAGTAATCAATAAGGGGGCTCTCTTAGCTAGAAAAATCCTTCCTTAGATTAGATTAGGAGTAGATTAGCATAAATTGCTCTTTAATCTTTCCACAAATTACACATTAATCTTTCCATAATTATTGTTCAAATTTATTATTCAAGTTTATTATTGGGTAATTGAAGACTATTGGGTTATTATTGGAGGATTGACAACCTTCCATCAATCAATCAAGTTTCTTCTATTATTCTTTGCTTTATTATTTGGAATCATCTTAAGTTGGTATAATTCCTTTACTCTTTACTCTTTATTGTTCATTTCTTCATTTCATTATCATGTTTATACTTGTTGTTATGATTGACACCATTAATGACATGTTTACCATGATAATAAGTGAGTAGCCTCTTAGCTAGGATTAGTGGGTAATTAAGGGAAACCAACATGAGAATGATTCATGCTTAATCTAATATGTTCACATAATTAATTTGCTTGCTTGTTGTGATGTCAACTTTATGCACATGTTATGTTTGATGAAATGCTAAGCCTATGAATCCTTGCATTTTTACCCATCTCTCATCTATTCAACTTGACTTGTAAGATATAAACCAACTCGAGTCTTGTTAGACCATGCATAGAAGTTGATTAGGAGGAAAGTAAGTCGACTTGTAGGTGTTGTACAATCTAATCGATTTGGCTCCGGGACCCAACTCTTCCTAAGAACCGTAAGATATAAACCAACTCGTTTTCTCCACAACATTAATTGCTTGCATATAATTGAGAACATATTTGTATGATCAACACCATGAATCCCCTATGACCCCATGATATCCGAGTACCCTTTTATTACTTGTTTTCACTCTTATTTACTTTATTGCTTGCATTAGTTTAGAACACAACTACAAACCCAAATCAATTGTGACACTAGCATAAATGGAGATAGATAGACTTAGAACCCAAAGCACACTGTCCCATGGATCGACCTCGACTTACCGCTAACTAGTTGTTTGTTGAGTTTTATAAATGTGTTTGATTGGATGTGACCCGACGACATCACCCATCAAAATGGCGCCGTTGCCGGGGATGGTGCTATGTGATTAAGTTCTTGTTTGTTTGTCTATTTTGATTTTGCTTTCACCGTGAGGAACTTGTTCCTCAAGGATTGTTCTTACCGTTTTTGTGTAGTTTCCATGCTTGTAGTTGTTTCCTTGTCTTAGCTATGATGACTCAAGACTTTACATATGGAGTATGTGGTGGATATTTTGAGTATGACTATGGGTATGGGGAGTTTGAGGAGCAAGTCAACACAAACCTACCTTACTATTTGTACAATGAAAATCTTAACCACTACCCAAATTTTTCCCACCAAAATCACCACATCCAATATCCACAACAACCACCTACCAAAAACTCACTTTACAATCAATTTCAATTGCCACAATACAACCACTTTCACACCCACCCACAACAAGAAGATGAACCCATTGAAAATATGATTCTCCAAATGATGGTAGATCAACAAAATTTCTTCAAACAAATGTTAGAGGAAAGCCAAAAGAGGGACAATGTTCTTCAAGGCATTGTTACCCAAGGTGAGGAGTTGGAGATTCAAATCACCCAAATGAGAGAATCCCAAGAAACCACCCAACCAACCACTCCCCACCAATCCTTGAGCATTGACCATGAATGTGAATTTGAGGTAATGACCTTTGATGAAGAAGATGAGGAGTGGGAAGAGCCAATCCCTTTGAGCTCTTGTGAATATGAAAGTGTGGTGTTTGATGAAGAAGACATGAGGTTGAGTAAGCCAAATACTCTTAGCCTTTGTGAGTATGAGAGTGTATCATTTGAAGTGGATGTTGAGGTGTTGGTGAAGAGGAGTGAAGCCCCCATTTATGATTCATATGAAGATAGCTATGATGATCAATTCGTGCTTTACAAGAACTCGTGGGATAAGGGAGCGGAGATTCGTGAGGTTACTCTCCTTTAGGAGCCTATTCTTGAAACATTTGAGATACCTTATCATGAAGAAGATGAATTCCTCTTCCCTATTGCCCATGGAGATTGCTTTACACCCATTATGGAGCCAATGATTGTTGAAGAGGATATGGTGGACCTTCTTCAAAAGGCCAAAGCATCATACAAAACCTACTTGGTGGAAAATCTCAAAGAGAAACTTGCACGTGAAGCTACTTGTGGGAATTTGGCATCCACAATGTCAACTTCTACGGAACTCGATCATCAAAGCCATGACAATTCTCCTTCCACCTTCCACCTTAGAAGGATTGAAAAATCAAAATGCTATCACCGTCACCAAAATTGAAAAAGAAGGTGGTGAGTTGAAGTCTCCGGACAAATATGAACCATACTTCATACCTAGTGTTGACGAGAATCATGGGCTTATTGGTTTGAAGCATCGGGGAAGCTCTAGTGCCAAGGACAAGGTGAAAGAAAGGATATATGACAAGCTCCCTTGGCCAAATTTCGTATTCACTTGGAGCAACCCATACTTATGCTTATTTGGGGCTTGTTCACAAGCCTTTGATCTTCTTCTAAGAGCCTTGAGCTCTATGGACAAAGAAAAGAATTTCAACAAAGTAAACTAGTTTGGTGGAGTCCTATCTCAAATCACCATTTGTAAGATATCCTTTCCTTTCACTTTGCATTATATTTACACTTGCATACATATACATTTAGCTTGCATTTGTATTATATTTCATATTGCATTTATATTAGTTAGTTCATAAAGTATAGTTGCATTGTATATATATATCACATGATTCATGTAGATAGTTGCATATAGATTAGAATTCATGCATAGTCACTAATGACCAATCCTATTCATTTCTACACTAGAAATAGTGTTTAAATCGGTTTGGGGAGGTTTGACCATAAGTTACCATAGTTTACTAGAAAACATGCATCATATAGTGTAGTTTAGATTGCATTCATTTGTTATATATGTCATATAGAATTACATTTAGTTAGAGCATGCATGCATTCATATCATATTGCATTTGTACTTTATTTCAAAAAATCAAAAAAAAAAAAAGAAATCCAAAAAACATGTATTTCGTTTTCATTCCTACTCCTACATGTACATTGAGGACAATGTCCAAAATAAAGTGGGGGATGGGAATTTATATTCCAAAAATGCATAAAAATTGAAAAATTTCGAAAAATCACAAAAATATGTCTTTTAATTTCATAAAAACAAAAACCATAAAAATTTGAAAAATTTAAAAATCCAAAAACAAGTTCATTTCCTTTGTAGTGTAGTCTTGTATATATTGTTTGTATATATTGTGTTTGTTCATCCTTGTTCACATTGATCGACTACGCCACATCCGAGACATGAGGATATTGAAGACCGCATGGTATGATCTTTCCAATCTCCTTTTTCCTCTTTATGTTAATGACTATGTGGCTTTATTTTGATTGATGCGGTATAACAATGTGAACTTAGGACTTGCATTTAGATTATATGTCATATTAGTTGGTAGAATCATATGCATTAGGATGTATATATGTTAGTTGCATCATGGCATGTAGTTGCATGTTAGAAAAATTTTGTGTAACCATCTACTTGGGAAGCTTGACAAGTGTATATAGGCCCTAGTAGATGCTTTTTGTTCTTAAGACTTTCCTTGTTAGAATACTTGTAAAACACCCTAGGATGTGTCATGCTAGTATCCTTTGACCCATGGATTAAGGCCTAGTCAAGAGTACCTTGTGGTGTGATAACTCCTTGGCTACCGTTTATTCCATGGTGACCCTTGAAACAATGCATCCATCCATCCATCATCCATGTTCTACCACATTTTTGTCATCAAAGGGAATGGGCACAAAATTTGTTCAAAAATTTGAGTTCAAGAAATGAAGTGAAAAGAAAGTTTGCAAAAATGCATCAAATGAAAATAGGATCAAAAATAGACTCCTAAAGCTTCAAATATAAGGCACCCTCAGTACATATGGGGTGACTTTGAAAATGTTCAAAAGAAAATGCAAAAAGTTGAAAAGTTGTCAAGTGTTGAAATGCCAAAAATCAAAAAGAAATGGCAAGAAAGTGTTCTCAAATGTTATATACCACATGAAATTGGGGGGAAAAAACAACAACAAAGCAAACTCCCAAAGTGAAACTCAAATTCTATCGATCCCTGTATCCATCGTATCCATTTTTGTGCATGGTAGAGAGGGGACGACCCTTCTTCTTGTCTAGGCAAGAGGGGGAATTCCGCGATCCTCCAGTGTTTCTAACACCATAGGGAGTCTACTCTTGACAAAAGCATTTAACGATTGAGGACAAAGGTACCCTAGCTTGACACAATTTGGAGGTGATTTATTGGTATCCTTCCAGGCTTAGTAGTTTGAAGAAATTGCATCTATGAAGGAGTGTGTACCCTTGAATTGCTTACCTTGTAGATAATTTCCGCCACTTAGATGAGGAAAGTGGCTATTCTTTTGTAGATGCATCCATTATTTGATTTTGTGTGCTTAATGTTTGGATGTGTCGCCATTTTGGCAAGACCCACCTTGCCTTGCAAGAAGGCATCCTACCTCATGGTTGTCTTGTTGTGAGTTGAAGGGGCGGAGTGAGACCTACTAATTGTCTCATATCGGTTATATTAGTAGGATAGTTTAAATAAAGGTCTAGTTTTTGTCACCTCTTTACTCGGGACGAGTAAAGGTTCGGTTTGGGGATATTTGATGTGAACATTATTTGCGCACATTTAATCCCCTAATTGAGCCTATTTTGCATACTATTATAACATTTTATGGCCATTTTATCCGTCAAAACCTTCCTATTTGCTTTTCTATCGCATTTCATATGTTTTGTAGAAAAGGAGATAAATGAGGCGGAATTTCCCCCTCTTGCATGCATATTTGGAAGGTTTTTGATGATATTGGATGGACTAGTATAAAGAGGAGGCAAGAATGATGGCCAAGTATGTAGGAATAAAGAGTATATAGAAGGATCATAGGGTTAAAAAGTAAGAATGACGAGAGGGAAGGCATTACAAGAAGAAATTGCTCTAAACCCAAACCAAGAGTTGCTCCTTTGGCTATAAAAATATGCTAGATGGAACGGCGTCGAAAAATCAAGCGATCTAGGCTTTTGAATCACTCCAATAGGAGTCCGGATGAGAAAATAACGTCCGTTTTACAATCTGAGGTCAAACAAAGAAGCTGTTCGGGAATCCGCGCGTCCCGAGACAAATCCGCCCGTCTTCCTCAAGATGCCCGTCTTCCCCACAAGACGCCCGTCTCTTGGCTGGGAAAAACAAGAAAATTCGCTGGAAGACAATCCGCCCGTCTTGCTCCAAATCCGCCCGTCTTCCCCTGCTACAATCCGCCCGTCTTGCTCCAAATCCGCCCGTCTTCCCCTGCCACAATCCGCCCGTCCCGACACCAATACGCCCGGATTCCAGTCCAGCACAAATCCGTCTTCTTCAAGGTTCAAAGAAAGAAGCCCTTCCTTCGAGAAATACCGGCGTCTCCCTGCTCAAAATCCCAAAAGTGTAATTACTAGTTTAGCCCTTAGTTAACCCTAATGCATCCACCTAATTTCCACTATAAATACCCCATTTGTTGTAATCAATAAGGGGGCTCTCTTAGCTAGAAAAATCCTTCCTTAGATTAGATTAGGAGTATATTAGCATAAATTGCTCTTTAATCTTTCCACAAATTACACATTAATCTTTCCATAATTATTGTTCAAATTTATTATTCAAGTTTATTATTGGGTAATTGAAGACTATTGGGTTATTATTGGAGGATTGACAACCTTCCATCAATCAATCAAGTTTCTTCTATTATTCTTTGCTTTATTATTTGGAATCATCTTAAGTTGGTATAATTCCTTTACTCTTTACTCTTTATTGTTCATTTATTCATTTCATTATCATGTTTATACTTGTTGTTATGATTGACACCATTAATGACATGTTTACCATGATAATAAGTTAGTAGCCTCTTAGCTAGGATTAGTGGGTAATTAAGGGAAACCAACATGGGATTGATTCATGCTTAATCTAATATGTTCACATAATTAATTTGCTTGCTTGTTGTGATGTCAACTTTATGCACATGTTATGTTTGATGAAATGCTAAGCCTATGAATCCTTGCATTTTTACCCATCTCTCATCTATTCAACTTGACTTGTAAGATATAAACCAACTCGAGTCTTGTTAGACCATGCATAGAAGTTGATTAGGAGGAAAGTAAGTCGACTTGTAGGTGTTGTACAATCTAATCGATTCGGCTCCGGGACCCAACTCTTCCTAAGAACCGTAAGATATAAACCAACTCGGTTTCTCCACAACATTAATTGCTTGCATATAATTGAGAACATGTTTGTATGATCAACACCATGAATTCCCTATGACCCCATGATATCCTAGTACCCTTTTATTACTTGTTTTCACTCTTATTTACTTTATTGCTTGCATTAGTTTAGAACACAACTACAAACCCAAATCAATTGTGACACTAGCATAAATTGAGATAGATAGACTTAGAACCCAAAGCACATCCGTCCCATGGATCGACCTCGACTTACCGCTAACTAGTTGTTTGTTGAGTTTTATAAATGTGTTTGATTGGATGTGACCCGTCGACATCACCCATCAATAAACCGTCATGGTATAAAGAACCAAGGATGATTTTTATAATGGTCAAAATATGTTTATCATAAAAATGAATTAAAATGGTAAATAAAAGAATAGAAATTCCTTTAAAATGTAATTAACCAATTAATATCACCAAGTCACGGATTTAACCGTCATGGTATATGGAACCAAGGGTGATTATGATTTATGGTTAAAAAGTTCATCATAAAAATGATTTGAAACATTTAAAACGATAAAAACCGATTATAAATAAGAAACGGATTAAAGGGGAAAGACGAGAACAATCACGGTTGAGTTCTGACCTGGGCACCCCATTGAGGCGCGAGCCTGTGTGCACCATAAGGGGCTTCTGCCTCAGGCCAAAACTCAGTTTTGGCTCGTCTAACCCATGTTTTGGATCGTGTTATGCATTGTTCATGCATGTAAACTCATGAAAACAGTAAAGACATGAAATATAGTGAGTTGTTTACACCCTCAAACTTACGTGTATTGATGTTTGCGACGTAGACGACTTTAGAGACGGTTTTCTCGTTGCGACTACTCACGATCAAAGAAGTTTAAAAGAGTGCCTTAGAAAAGGATTTTGTTTTGAAAATATGTTGAAAATATGTTAATTAAAACATGTTGATTAATGTTGAGTTGGTCGAATGGGTCGGTCAAATGCACGGCGACGGTACCATACAATATGTGTAAGGCTTGTGTTTACGATCGGTAGGTCGTAAACACGTGTCGATTTTGTGACTTAGGAAGTCGGGTCTAGAAGTTTAAGAGAGATGTGAGGGGGCGGACGCTCGCGTCAAGTTTGTAGTGTATAATGGTTGGTATTTATAGAGAAATGTGGGATGGCAGGTCGGTTGAATTTGCGTAGAAACTAAGCAGGCACCTGGTTTAGGCGCGAGCCACCCTGTGACTCAATAGGGTGTGTTGTCCCTTTCGCAAATTTGGATTTTGCATTTGTTCTAACCAATGTTTTGTTGGTTGTGATTTGTGGTCTTTGAGATTTGCTTAGCCGTGTAAGCTTCCTCTTGGGTGATATTTGGGGTAGGTATTTTGTGTCTTTGACTCGGGTTTGACCCGTGTGAGTCGGGATTTGAATTTCGAGTCGGTTTTTGGCTCGGTGTCGGTTTTGACTCTAAGTAGGGTCATTTTAATGGAAATGACATGATGAAGACATTCATGGCATTATTTTTGACATTCGAGATTTGGGTTGACTCGGGTTGACTCAGATTGACTCGAGTTGCGGGTTTTTGAGTCGGTTTTCGGTCCGAAGACGGTTTTAACTCTAAATAGAGTTATTTTAATGGAAATGACATGATGAAAACATTCATGGCATTATTTTTGACATTCGAGATTTGGGTTGACTCGGGTTGACTCAGATTAACTCGAGTTGCGGGTTTCTGAGTCGGTTTTGAATCCGAAGACGGTTTTAACTCTAAATAGTGTTATTTTAATGCAAATGAAGTTTAGAAAACTTTTGAAATCATTTTTCATATTCGAGTAGTGCATTAAACCGTCTCATGTATAGCCAATCCACGCACGCATATCAAAAACACGTTACAGTTCGATCATCATCGGGTGGTTTTTGGAAGGTGGAGATTCTGGGTATCTACACTTATTCGGATCCTCAATGCTCATACCACTGAAACTTGGTAATTGATGTATCAAACAATGGACGTGGGCTCACCTGCGTATGCACAACCGATCTGTGGACAATGGCAGCGGTCTTTTTGAAAGCCATGCTCGGCGGCGTAAAAATGCTTTCGACCGGATCGTTTTTAGATCGGTCGGTTTCGTCTCGGTAAGGGTCTGGAAAAGATTAGAGATGTTCGGAGTTTCCACCAAGCATTTGTGGGATGCCTGGAACCCGTTCGAAATCCACTTTATACCTCGGTCAAATCGAAGCACAAAGCAGCGTTTGACATAGGTACTAAAGATAAGGAAATCGTCCCTCTTTAGCATCCTATCTCTAGAATGAATCTCGTACGCCCTGGATAAGGTCGTCCACTATCCAAAGTAACTAAGTAAGAGGTGAAGGTACGTATTGGGAAACCCTTTAATCAGACACCCAATCCTGCCCGCGGTAGCGGCCTCTACTGATCGATCTTGGTTGGTTGAATGCAAAAGTTGATAAAACGGTTTAAATGCATGAATGCACATCCAATAATTTAAACCTAACATGTGAGAGCTTTCTAAGTCGGTTGATTTAATCCAAATATCAAGTATAAGATGTCGAGTTGGATTAATGATTGATTTGCATGCAAGACGTAAATTAAACATCCATTTACCATATTAGGTTTAGGGTGTATAACATGATCCATTTGTCTTAGTAAGGCATTTTGCAAATATGGTTTTGAATAATCAAATAGTCATCTGATCCGTCCTATATCCGGGCTAACCGGAGTCGGGATCGTCCTAGACTAATGCTTTAAAGGAACAGGCCCTGTACCAGACGGCTATATGAGGCGCGAGCCAGCCGGCGGTGTAAGGGGCCTCCCTCTGGTTTTGAAAATGAGAAATGGAGAGCCTGTTTAGGCGCGGGTTAGCCCGCGGTTTATGTGCCGTGTTCTGTCCTTTTAGAAAACGTTATAAAACGTGTTGAAAATGGGTATTTGAACCGGTTTGACTTGAAGGGGGTCGTTTAGACCGCATTTGTTGATTTGAAGAACTAGACTCGAATAATCATCATTATTTTGATAATATTTGGTGTCGGGTTCGATTTGACAAACTTGACATGAATAGTTTTGAAAATAATTATGGACTAATTGTTTTAAGTCCATTTGAATGTTATTAGTCGATACTCATCATCGTACCCGGGTTAAAATCCGGCATGGTATGTAGACCCAAGGATGACTTTGTGTTGGGGACTAATATGTTTGTTTGAAAATGTAAAGAATTGAAATAAAATGTTTTAAAATACCTTTTAAATGTCATTAACCAAATATTATCACCGAAACACGGATTTAACCATCATGGTATGGGGAACCAAGGGTGAAAAATGTTTTATGGTTAAAACAAATGAAATAAAATAAAAAGGGTTCGAAAGTATTTGGAATGGTAAAAACCGATTAATAATATAAAAACAAATTAAAGGGAAATGGCGAGAACAAACACGGTTGATCTCTGGTCTGAACAGCCCATTTAGGCGCGGGTAAGCTGGCGACTTAAGGGGCTTCTGCCTCAGACCAAAAATCAGTTTTGGCTCGTTTATTCCATGTTTTGGTTCATGTTATGCACGTTTTAGCATGTTATAGTCATGAAAAAAATGAAAACATAATAAAAGAGGATTTTTACACCCTCATACTTACATGTTTGGTTATGGCGAGTGACCGACGTAAGTGTAACAACTCGTTTGATCGGAAAAAACTCGGTTTAAAACCGTTTTGGTAAGTAAAAAGTGTGTTTTAATGTTAGTGACGGTGTAGTGGTCGAAGTGGTCGGTCAAGTGATTTAATGCACGATGACGGTACCAAACAATGTGTAAGGCTTGTATTTATGATCGCTAGGTCGTAAATACGTGTCGGGTTATGACTTAAGATGTCGAGTCGAGAATTTTTAGGGAGAAAAGAGGGGGCGGACACTCGCGTAAATCTCAAATGGGTGGCATTTGAGGGGTATTTATAGGAGAATGAGTGGTTGTGTGAGTTTTGAGCAACGTGGCCACTTGGGCTGCTCATAGAGGCGCGAGCCACGTCGCGGTTCTTCGAGTTGTGTTGTCACTTTCACAACAAACGCAATCACGATTTGTTCTATCCTAGGTTTTGTAGTCACATGATTGGTACTTGACCAACATGAATCCGGGAAAACTTAAGGTAGAAGGTTTGAAATGTTTGTTTTTTGTTGTTGACTCGGTTTGACTCGTTGTTGGAGTCGGGATTTGAATTTTTGATTCGGTTTTTTGTCCGATGCCGGTTTTGACTCTAGTTAGTGTCATTGCGACCCCGCCGTCATGCATTAAACACTCCAGGTATTTTTTAAATGTTTTGAAATGTTTTATTTTCGAAATCGTTTTAAGTTTTCCGACGTAACGTTGTACACAAACTGTCGATCAAACGTCGCGATTCCAAAACATGTTATAGTCCGATAATCATCGGGTGTTTGTTGGAGTCTCAGCAGATATTGGGTATCTACAGAGCCCCCACTTTGACTGAGGCTTGGACAGGGCGAAAGTCAAAGTAGAGCCCCCAGGTCAATCGAAGATTACAACCTGGAGACCCAAGCGACGTCGAGGCGGCTCGAAAGGATTCGGGCCAAGGACCTGCCGTCGGAAAGGGCGACGCCAAGGCGACTCGAGGGTATGAGTCAAGGACCTGTCGTCGGGAACAGTTTAGAGTCTGTCGACTATCCTTGCGGGTCATTTAAAGTCCATTAGACTACGTACAAAGGCTCGCCAGCCATAGGAAGGAGTCATACCTGAGGCATCTTCGGATATGTCCTTGCACGTTTGCGGATAAAGGCTCGCCAGCTGTGGTAAGGAAATGTACCCGAGGCATCTTCGGGATCTGTCCTTGGATGTTTGCGGACAAAGGCTCGCCAGCTGTGACAAGGAAATGTACCCGAGGCATCTTCGGGATATGCCCTTGGATGGTTGCGGACAAAGGCTCGCCAGCTGTGACAAGGAAATGTACCCGAGGCATCTTCGGGATCTGTCCTTGGATAGTTGCGGACAAAGGCTCGCCAGCCACGACAAGGAAATGTACCTGAGGCATCTACGGGATATGGCCTTGAGTATTTGCGGACAATAGCTCGCCAGCCATGAGGCGGTCGATTAATGGACCATGGGAATAGCCGCGTCAAATGGGCTTGTTTTGAAAGTAGCGAACTCATGATGCCGCTGTGGAAATAGATAGTTTGGATTTTCACTATCACTGTTCTTGGAATGAGCGGGTTCCGCGAGGAAGCCCCCTGCTGGTATTTGAAGGAATAGTGAATTGGGAATCTTCACCATTCGTCGTTCTTCTTTGAATTTGGGGTGGCGGTTTCGATCGCCGTTGGTTTGAATTTTGAAGGAAATAGCAAATTTTAAATCTGCTATTACGTTTGAAGTGACGGTTTATATCCCGCCGTTGACATTTGTAAGAAATAGTGAATTTGGAATCTTCACTATTGATTGAAGTGACGGTTTATGTGCCGCCGTTGACATTTGATGGAAATGGCGAATTTGGAATCTTCACTATTAAGTTTGAAGTGACGGTTTATGTGCCGCCGTTGACAATTGAAAGAAATAATGGAATTTAATTTCCAGCTATTATTTTGAAAATGACGGTTTTAATTGCCGTCGCTTAAAAATTTGAAGAAATAGCGAATTGTGAATTTTCACTATTATTTCGGAAATTGAGGGAAAATAGCGAATTTCGATTTCATCATTATTTTTGAAATTGGCAGTTTTGATCGCCGTTTGCTTGAAATTTTTGAAAATAGCGAATTTAAATTTTCACTATTTGCTTTTGTTTGTCTTTGAGGAAATGACGATTTTCAATATCGTCAATGAAAATCCGAATTTTGTTAAGTGGAAATTGGGTTAAAACCCAAAATTCGCTGAAAAAGCAAGTGGACACCTGATTGAGGCGCGAGCCATCTTGCGAATCAAAGGGGCTTCCCTTTTTTCGGTAAAAGACGCGAGTTCAGGCTGCATCCCATTCATCATCTCGTCTTCTTCGTTTTTCGACAAAAACAAACCAAAATCGCCATTGTTGGTCCTTCTAGCTTGCTCGAAATCGTGCCATCATCAACAATGTCATCTCAAGGTATGTATTTTCTCTTGAGTCCATTTAAATTTGTTGATCTTTAGCTTGATTGAATTTGGACGGGTTTTACCCTAGAAAATCGAATTGGCCGTTTTTGATTGAGCCAATTTCGAGTGAAATTGATGCTTGCATTAGGTTAGAAACCTGTTTAGGAGTATAGGGGTGCTTTTAGTTTGCATTTTGGTCCCCGTTCCCGCTCCCTATGCTTGAAAAACGTGAGTGAGGTGAGAAACCGTCTCATTTCGCAATGCCAAGTTTATTTGCTTGGGTAGTGGGTCCCACTAGGTTGCATCGTAGTTGGGAAAACCCGTATTCGCCATTTATGGACCTTCGTTGGATATTGTGGGCAAAATTAGATTTTTGCCTTTTGTGACGGTCTTATGTCTGACAAAATAAGCGTCTGTTTGGGCTTGAATTGAGTCAGTTTGCCTTGAAATGGACCTCGTTGGTAGGTTATGTCGCTTTGAGGCGTGATAAAATCATGTTTGCCTTTTTGCGGTCGTTTTTGAATTTTTGACCGATTTGGGCTCAAATTAGCGTATGAATTGCCTTTTTGAGCCGTAGAAAAATGCCCCATTGTGTCGGGAATGTATTTTGGTTTGTAGGCGGACCTTCTATGGGTCTTGAAATGTCGTTTTTGTGGTTTTGACTCGTCTTTTGCTTGAAAAGATGGGCGAGTCGTTTTTTGCGTTTTTTGTGAACTGTTTTGTTTGGTTGGATTTTGGGCGGGATTGCCCCTGTTTTGCCCTGCAGGTTGTTGTTGTTTTTGTTTGGATTTATCCATTTCATGCCGTCGTAATGCCGAAATTTCGGCTGACGTTTTTTTTTTGTTTGTTGTGTTTTTTTTTTTGATTGCAGGATATTGTTTGAGACCTATGGGGTCCTTTGTTGAGGTTTTGGAGGAGGAAGACGATCTGGGAGGGGCTGCAGCGGCCGAGGAGGCTGCCGTATTCGAGGCGGTGGTGGAGGATGCTTCCGTAGAGGAGGAGAGGCGGCTGATGCGGCTGGCTTGTCCTTTTCATTGTGGCTCATCATAGACAGGATGGCTGATGATTGGGGGTCAGCACCGGGGTGGTGCGTCACATCATGGTTCTTGGCCTCCTCATCATCCGAAGTCTGCAAGACACTGTCTTCTTTTTTGTCGTGGATCAGGAACGGGGTATTACCATAATGTTAATCACCTCTGCTTCCGTTGTTGCTCCTCTATTTCTTGTGTTGCTCCCTTTCTTTTCTGTTTGAGAGGATAGAGAGTGCTTAGTTCGGTAGGTGGCAGATAGCCCCCAGTTCGTTGTCTTTAGGCCAGTGTATGTATGATAGACGGTTGTCTTAGGCCAGTGTCTGTATGATATATGTTTGTACTGGATCCTGTTTATACGGTCAGTTGTTCGTGTCAAACGTGTGTCGATGTATTTTGCGTTAGGCGGTTTGTGTATATGCGTTTTTGGATTGTGGTTCATTTTGTGATTTTTGGCTTTTTGTGTTGTGTTTCGGAGGAGCGTTGTCGGCTGTTGATTCTCCTTTTGATGTTTGCACCAGGTCCTGCATCGTTAGTGTAGAAAACAGGCAACAGATAGCACATATACATAAATGCGAACACGTAGAAGCATTTGATTGAAAACCAAAATTAACCAAGATGACTTGAAATTAAAATTGAAAATTTGAAATGAATTTTGAAAATTCCGGCGACAGGTCGTCACGTTCGGAATTCAAAAGGAATTGATTGAAAATTTGAGCAATTAACTCGTGTCATGAATTAAATTGCGTCGAAATTATCGAAATTGATTTGCGACTCGAAAAATTCAAACTCAAACCATCAGGATGAATTTTAGAAATAGATTTTTACGAGTATATTTTATTTTTGATTTTTGAGGTCAAGACTCGAATTTGTGAGTGCTTGAATTTGAGGAAAATCGATGTCGTATTATCAATTCTCGATTTTGATTTTTGCTGGGAAAATTGCGAAAAAAGCGAAAAAAATTTGGAATTTCGACTGGCATGGAAACGATCCGTCGCGGATCGGGGCGACTAGCCCTTCCCCCTTAAAAAAAGAAAGAAAATCCGTATGTTTAAAGCTGCGTCATGGAAACCGTGTCGGATTTCGTAAAACGCAAAAGCAAGGAAATGTGAGTGTGAAGAAACACAAAGATGTCCTGGATCATCCCGAAGAGGCGAGAACTTCCCGGCGGGAGGTTTGAGGTGTCAGGAGAAAACATAAGTTGAAAGAGACAAGTCAACAGCGGGAATCCCTGGGAAGCCTCAAAGAGGCGCGAGCAGCCTGGCGATGGAAGCCAGCTCTCCCCTTTTTCTGAAAAATGCGCTGATCATTTTGTATAAATAGGGACGTTTGCGCTTCATTGTTTCATCATCCGAAACACAAAATCATCTCTACAAAACCTCTTCTTCTTCCACAAAAATTTCATGGATGCTTTTGAGAACGCATTGCGACAATGGTGCCGGGATTTGTCGCCTCCCGAAAAGTATCAACTCGTTTGCATGGGAGTTGGTCAATTGTTGGTGCTTCGTCAAGTTAAGGTGCAACCTTCATTTATTGAAGCATGTTCTCGGTTTTGGGATTCGAAACATCACGTTTTTGTTTTTCCGAAAGGTGAGCTTTGTCCTCTTGCCGAAGAAGTTGGAGCCATTGGTGGGTGGCCGGGTTGTGTTCCGGTGCTTCCTCCGACACGGTTGTGCTATAAGGAGAAATTTCGTTCCATGTTGGGCTTGTCAACAAGCCAAATCAACTTTCTTCTTGCTCCATATGGTGTGGACATGTTGGCTCTTATCAACATCTTTTCAAACCGATTAGATGCTAATGTCTCGGAGGTGGCTAGGAGAAGGGCTCTTGCCTTTTGCCTTGTCCATGTGTACCTCTTTGTTGATCTCTTGAAGAAGGAGGGGCCAAGATGTCATGGTAGCATGACCCTTATCCATGTGATTGAGCAAATGGAGCATGGTAGAGATCCATCGTGGTTGGTGCTTGGAGAGATTATCCAAGCTTTGGACAAGGAAGACTCTTGTGGAAAAGCTCCCTCTTTCGGATCCCCGAGGATCCTTCAAGTGTGGCTTTTGGAGAGGCTAAGGTATGTGCAGCCTCCGGTTGATCCTTCTTCTTATTCCTTCCGTCACCTTACCATGAGGAAGAAGTTGTACCCGGATAGCTTTGCTTCCACCGAGGCCTATTGGGCCGCAAGATTGGCGGAGGAGGGCGGTCCTTGTTGGAATATGTGTCCTCCGACAATAATGCGATCACAACTGTTGATCATGATGATCACATGTTTAAGTCTCATTTTAAAGAATACATTTGGGAAGTATTTTTACTGTCAACTAGTCCACACATATCGGTAATGATTGGCTGACTAGAGTTTGACATTACTGTCGTGCGTCGGTGGTGATCAGTTGATCCGCTTAGGTCATACCTAAAGGATAATACTCTTAATTGATCATTTAATTGATCGTATGACGATACAGGTTATCGGAAGAATGTGCTAAGGTTACATGGGGTGCCTAAAGACATCGTATCTGACAGAGATGTGAGGTTTATCTCAAGGTTTTGGAAAGAGTTGCAGGAGTCTTTGGGAACGACATTGAAGATGAGTACAGCTTTTCATCCTACGACAGACGGTCAGACAGAGAGAACAATCAAGACTCTTGATGATATGTTACGAGCTTGTGTGATGGATTTTGGTGGTAGCTGGGAGCAGAGGTTAGATTTGATTGAGTTTTCCTACAACAATAGCTATCACACTAGTATTGGCATGGCGCCATTGGAGGCCTTATATGGGAGGAGATGTAGGAGTCCGATTTGTTGGGACGACAGTGTTGAGGCAGTGGTTTTGGGACTATAAATGGTACATGAGATGGTTGAGCAGATTAAGATGATCAGGGAAAGGATGAGATCAGCTCAGGATAGGCAAAAGAGTTATGCACATCTACATCGCCGGGATATAGGGTTTCAGGTTGGGGACAAGGTTCTTATGAAAGTATCTCCTATGCGTGGGGTCATGAGATTTGGGAAGAAAGGCAAGCTGAGTCAGAAGTTCATAGGACCATATGAGATCTTAGACCGGGTTGGAGAGGTTGCTTACCGTGTGGCTTTACCGTCTTCTTTGGATAGGGTGCTTAATGTGTTTCATGTAACTCAGCTGCGGAAGTATGTGAGTGATCCGTCACATGTGTTAGAGGCATAGAACATAGAGTTAGATGAGTCCTTGTCTTACCTTGAGGTGCCTAAGCAGATTCTTGACCGGAAGGTTAGGAAAACTAGAAATGGTGAGACAGTCTTGCTTAAGATTCTTTGGTCTAATCACGAGGTTAAGGAGGCTACATGGGAGGCAGAGGAGGCCATGAGAGAGCGCTATCCGTTTCTTTTTTATCAGGTATGTATGGTTACGGGGACGTAACCTTGTTTCTTTTAGGGGTAGGAGATGATCGCGAAGAGTGTTTGCATCTTTTTATGTTGTTTTCGGTATAGTTAGTAGTGAGTTGTGTCGGGTTGAGTTTGGGTTGGTAGCATGTGTCGGAGTTTTGTGTTGAGTTTTGTTTTGGTTGTAGTGTCGGGAGTATGGTAGTATGTTCTTATTTTGTTGTGGTTTGAACTTCGGGGACGAAGTTCTTTTTAAGGAGGGAAGACTGTAATACTACGGTTTTATGAGTCTCTGGGTACTCTATCGAGTGGGCCTTAGTGTTTTGTCTTACGAAACAGTAATCTGTCTGTAGGGTACTCGATCGAGTAGCCTTGGTACTCGATCGAGTAAGTGACACTCGATCGAGTACGTTAGTTACTCGATCGAGTAGGTCGGGTTACGGGGGTTAATTGACGGGTTTTGTTAATAAAGCGGATTAATATATAATAAGTTCGTCATCTTCCTAAAACACTTTTGCTAAAACCTAATTCACTGTTTAAGAGAGTTCTCAAGTACATTGCTTTGCTATTCCGCTTTATTAACAAATTCCGGAGCTTGAGAGGTCGGATTTCATCTTTCTTTGTGCCCTTGTGATCCTTGCGTCGAGGGTAAGATCTACATACCAATTTTATAGCTTTTAATGAACTTTGTTTAAACCCTATTTGGGGGATTGGGGATTTTGATGGTTAATTATGATTGTTAGTAATTATATGATTATGTGAATATGAGGAGGATTCGTAGAAGAGCGTTTGTGAAACAGCTGTTAGATCGTCTGCTGCTTGTGATTAAATTTCAGGTAGGGTTTTTCCTACTTAGTATTAGTTACATGATATGTGTGGTGAATTGTGCCGTAGTTAGTGTTGTTGATTGTTTCAGACGATTATTGAGTTGTATTATGATTGTTGATTGTCTGTCTGTGTTCTTCGGGGCGTGTCCCTGGCTGAGTGGAGTCACTTGCGGGAGTGGCTTCAGGCCCATGATTCACCTTCTGTGGAACCCGCCACAGAACGGATGTGCACATTAATGGACGTGGGTTATCGCTCGATGGAGATGAGCGGGGATTTGGTGGGTACGGCTGCGGTCCCCCACTGGCGGTGTGGAGTATCTGTTGCGATGGGTACTCTGGCAGGGCTACACACTTTAGTGTGTAGTCAGTTACGTGGAGATTGTTCATGGAGACCGGTGTTTGATGTGACGATTGTGTTGTTTGGTAATTGTTGTATTGTATCTTGTGTTGTGTAATTATTACTGACCCCGTTTAATTGTTTTAAAAACTGTGGTGATCCATTCGGGGATGGTGAGCAGTTATTGAGCAGGTTTGACTAGAGGCATTTGGGCTAGCTGGGAGGTGTCACCACGAGCTGATTAGAGTCTTCCGCTGTCACACTTTTGTTGTTTAGACCTTTGGTTTTTTAGAACATGTATTGTACCTTTTATCAGTTTGGTTTTGGACTTGTAATCACTTTAAACAGTTTGGCTATCTAAATTATGTTTCTTTATTGTCATTTGATTATCATCGCCTCGAGAAACCGAGATGGTGACGTTCTTATACCCGAGTGGTCCTGGTAAGGCACTTGGAGTATGGGAGTGTCACAGTAAATACCGACAATCTCCCACTTATACGTAAGGCATAAGTATTCATTTGCGCTACCTAATCGATTTAGAGTGTAGAAATTGCAAATGAAATGAGCATAGAACGTCTGAGATTGAAGGTTTGAGGACTTTTATGAGGTTACTAATAATAGCGGGCCTAGCGGGCCGCCCATGAGCAATTTTGTTTAGTCCGAGCCCGTCCATTTATTCTAGCGGGCCGAATTTTCTTGTCCGTTACCCGTTTAATTTTTGATTTTTCTTGTCCAAACCCGCTATTTTATCGGGCCGAACGGGTCGGCCTGCACTTGATCAGCTCTATTCCACAAGAACTTCCAATGACCAAGGGGGAGTAGGTAAGTAACTTCCCACATCATGTAGGCATTGGAAGTTCCTCGGAAGTTCTAATTCCTACATTTTCTAAAATTTATGGCAACCAAACAACTCATGTTTCTCAAAATCATGGATTTTCCAATGCCTATGTTATCTAAGTGGCAACCAAACGACCCCTAATAACTCCATTTAAAATTTAATTAAAAATATATTATTAAGAGGAAGAAAAGAGGAGGTTCAACACTTATACTCCGGATAAGATTCATTTTATTTTAAAAAATATTATTATTTTATCATTATATTCACTGAAGGTATAATATAAACGTGAAGGAATGACATTGAAAATACAACCAAATAAAGAATAAAAAAATATTTTACATCATAGATCAAGTGTTGGTTTTTCTTTTCAAATGAAGGGATTCTTCAAAAAACCAGAGTTAGCCGAGTAGCCCGAGCAGGAGTGTTTATGAAAAGTTTAAAAATGGAAGGATATGTGTTGTAATAAATATATTTATGAATATGGAAAATATGGTTAATTAAAAAATTTAAAAAATTAACCAAAGCTTAAATATTCACATAGTATGGAGTAGAGATAGATATTAAGTTAAACGGTAAGAAAAGTATATTATTCGTAAGTTTTTTTTTCTTTTATAAGTAAAAAAAAAACTATGAATACTCTCAACTTGTAATACATTTGTTTCAAAAGAATGAATAATGGAATTAATTAGAACGTATTTGCTAAAAAAATATTTGTGGCCATCATGTTTAGTTTAAAAAATAATAATAATGAAATATTTCTATCACATCGTACCTATAATTTGTGCAATTTATTTATGTAACAAAATTAAAAAATCGTTTCAATTTATATTACCCTTTTTAAACGCAATAAAATTATATTGCATAGAATAGTTGCCTCAGTTGTAGATATATTACTCTTTTAAAGTTCCTATTATCTTCCCCTTTATTTTGGGCACAAAAATTAAGAAATGGGAAGAAAGAATGGAAAGAATGAATATAATAGTGTAAGTTATATAATTTATAGTAGAGAGAAAATAATATAGAATGAATAAAGTAGTGGTAAGTGTTCATTTTTTATAAGAGAGAAAATAAAAAAAAATGAATAAAATTTACCAAAAAAAGGAAAGAGAGAAGATAATCAAACTAGTGTTAAAAAGAAAAGAGAGAAGATAATAGGAAATTGAAGTAATTTATAATGAATAATATTTATAACAAATCACTTAGGCGGAAAATTTTTAAGAAACTCCTATTCTTTTAATATAAGGGTGATGTATGTTATTATTATTGATTGCATTAATTCTCCCTTGTGACGGTCACAATTTGCGACGGGCAAATGTGACCACTTTTTGATAAAATGTAACCACTTAAATACTGTTCATAAAATATCACCTAAAAAAATTGTCACATTTTATCAAAAAGTAGTCACATTTAACCCGTCGCAAATGTGAACAGTGTTTGTGACAGAATAATACCCGTCACAATGGCAAAATGCTAACTGTTCAGCGTTTCAGACATGCTTGTCTGGTTGATACGAAGTTATTTACTACCCACGTGACTCAGCGAAATTTTTGCAAGGCCATGTTAGAGTTTGTAAACATCGAAATCGAATATAACCTAACACGTTTCAGACAGTGTTTGGTGAACACGTGAGAATGTGAGTAACATTTACTGTCCGAATATGTTTGTCTGGTTGACTAAAACAATTACTCCGTCTTACCCATACAATCTTGATCATTTATTTATTCTTAATTGATACTAATAAGTATTCTCTATCTTCTTCTACATTGGTTTCTGTGGTGTTTTTTAGAGGAGTGAAATATGTGGACGGAAATGAAGGAAAAAAAAAATAAGGGAGAAAAAGTGGGGTCACAAGTTAAAAGAATCACAAATTATAGACAAATAAGGAAAGTGGAAAATTTTAGTAAATTTGTTGTTTTAAAAAATGTGGAAGAAGTTAGAGAATAGAAGGGTGTAATTTTTTGTAAAAATAAAAAGGGTAAATAATTGATTAAAAAAGGTAGAGTAGTTATTAGCACTCCAATTTTTATGTACCGATTATCAATAGGACAAAAGCCCTACATATTTCCCTATATATCTAATGGGGCAACCAGTGAACCAAGGTAATGTGTGTTACCCAGTAGTACAATATTGTGCCACTCGTCAATAAAATAATGTGAATTTGTGCTGTTAGGGCATCAACAATAGAGGTTTGTCAACAAAGGTTTGTGTACTTTTTAGAGGTTTGTTGACAAACATCTCTATTGTTGGAGATGAGGTTTGAGGTTCATTCATAATGATGGTTACACATTTGTATACGGTTTGTTGATTGACATGACAAGTAGTATATTTTTATTCTCCAATAACATATATATGAGGGGAAAAAATGGGTAATTTTATGTGGGTCCTATGATATGAACCTTGAAAAGGTTTGTCTATTGTTGTATATGGGTTTGTGTAACACCCCCATACTCCAAGTGCCTTACCGGGACCACTCAGGCATAAGGATGCTACCATCTCGGTTACCCGAGAAAATGATAATCATAAGACAATAAAGAAACGTACTTTAAAAGTAAATATAGTTTAAGTGATTACAGGATCAAAACCAAAACTGATAAACTGAAATACAACATCCTCAGACGATCTATTGCTAAAACTATCAAAGCTATTAAACATCATCTGAAACAGCGGAAGACTTCTAACTGCCACGTGATGACTCATCCCAGCTATCCCATACGCGTCATATCATACCTGCTCAATAACTGCTCACCACCCCCGAATGGATCACCACAGTTTTTAAAACATTTAAACGGGGTCAGTACTAATCACACAGTTTATATATATATCAACAATACGACAAACAGATACCTCACACCGTCACACACACAATCACACCAGTCCCATTAATCTCAATCACCGACTGTCCACTGGACCAGCCCTGCCAGTGGGGGACCGCATCCGTACCCACCAAATCCCCGCTCCTCATATTGAGCGATTTCCCTGTTCATTAATGTGCACATCCCCTTCCGTGGCGGGTTCCACGAAGGGCGAAACTAGGGCGTGAAGCTACTCCCGCAAGTGACTCCACTCAGCCGAGAACGCATCTCGAGAACCAGAGACAAACAATCAGCAATCACAATACAACATCAACAACCGTCTGAATCAATCAACAATATACAATCACAACCGTCTGAATCAATCAACAATCACTAACTACAGCACAGTCACCACACATTATGTAATTAATACTGAGTAGGGAAACCCTACCTGGAATGCAACACAAACATCAGACGATCTAGCAGTTGTCTCAAAACCTTTCCTCTACGAACCCTTCTCCTATACACATAATCATACAATTATCACCTAATCAACATAACCCTCCCAAAACCCCCAAATCTACCCAATTAGGGTTTTAAACAAACTCAAAGAAACATTATAAAATTGGTATGTAGATCTTACCCGTGACGCAAGGAACACTATGATGCAAAGAACAAGATGATCCGACACTCCTAGCCTTGGGGATTTGCCAACAACGCGTCGAGAGAGAACTACGTAACTCCTTTTTCTTTTGAAGGATTTAGAAAGGTTAAAAGTGATTAAATAAACTGACGAAAACCTTTTATATTAAACTCGCGTTATTAGCAAAACCCGTCAAATCACTCCTCGTAAACCGGCTACTCGATCGAGTATCTAAGGTACTCGATCGAGTACCCCCTTACTCGATCGAGTATCCTAGTTACTCGATCGAGTACCCAACAGGTCAGAAACTATTTTAAAACGCAGCACACCCTTACTCGACAGAGTAAGGCCTACTCGATAGAATACCCAGAGACTTATAAATACGGAGTATTACAGTCTTCCCTCCTTAAAAAGAACTTCGTCCCCGAAGTTCAACCCATACATAAAAACAAACATGCTAACTCGATCAAGACACAACAACGTAACTGAGAACTCAAAACAAAACTCCAACCGACCATGAACTCATAACACCAATTCCACTAACTATTCCTACCTCCACAACATGGCTCACGATATCGTATCCACTCCATTATATCTCTCTCAACACTAACTCCATACACTACCAACTACAATCCTCTAACGCTGCTAGCTCCGTAATATATCATCCACTACCAAATCCCATATCAAGACACTCATAGACATCGAACGGAATGTTACATTCTACCACCCTTAAAAGGAACTTCGTCCTCGAAGTTTACTCACACTCATAACATCATCATCCAACTGTCATGACCTTTAATACAATCAAAATAAATATCCGTCCTTTATGCTACACCCACACTCTACTTCTAAATATACTACCATATGTACAACCATCAAAATCTCTTTTATCACATCCTACTCCTCTTAAGATAAATGTTACGTCCTCGTAACTCACTAATACTAAATCCTAGGTATATCGTCCCATTTTCCTCATCACCACCGCATGTCAAAGATAACCACCTATAACTAAACACTCGCCATGCACATATCCAAGGCCCTCTTACTTAAACAACTCTCATACTTCACTTTACTCGTCACACCACCTAACCTATACCACAAAACTCGTAGCCAAATCACCATACTAACTCTCCATTATTACTGCAAAACAACATACCTCTCTATGTAAAGCAACTATCTCCCAAAAGCATAACTCACGATCCACACTCGTTACGTACACTGACACTAGATCCTCAAGTTCTTTCTTTCATCACTGCAAAACTCATACATGACACTAAAACCAAACACCCTACCCTCAGTGACCCAACAAAAAAAATTATGAACCACCTGCAGCTTTCAGATCATTACCACACATGTTCTACGAAACACTTGTCATTACCATGTCTACTAAAGCCTTATCTAGAACAAGATAAAAATTACTGTAACAACCTCTCACAACCGTGTCCCATCAACAGAATATCACTATACCATGACAACACCGAAAACATATACAACTCTCTTTCATATCATACTCTATCCTCATACCAAAACTTAACTGGTAAGAAACATCAATAAACAAAACAACTGTCTATCTGTACAAACTGAAACTCACAGGAAGCAACATCAAACAAAACAACAATTTATGTGTAACTGGTATGTACTTTCGAAACTCGAATCATAATCATCCCGCCTACTCCACCACAACCGGTGACGACATCGCAACACCACCACAAACAGCCACACCGCAGTGCGAAAATACCCGCATCACAACACTAGGTACCGTGCCCGGATCATCACCCGAGGCACCACAACTACACCGATAGACATCATAACAGACACAATCTCATAAACATTTTCTCAACATAACTTCTCGGACAAGAAAAACTTACTCAAATCCACTTTACCAAATCACAAAGCAACATATTATATGAATTAAACAGATAACCTCATGAATATCATCCCCTTACCATATCACAGATTAACATGTATCGCGAATAAATACAAGCATAACTAGTCATGCCAAAGCAGTCAAATTATTACCTTTTTAAACATCATTCCATTACGCTATCGTATCCAACATGTATTACAGAACATTCAAATAACAACTTTATAATTATCACATCATACCACGTCTTGTGAGGTCAGAACCTCACACAAACATTTATAAATAACATAGACCCATAATCACATCCAACGGTCAATCCCGATCACGTAAGTTACCACCGATAAAAGTTACCTCTCACCCGAGCTTAACTCGTATACACCTCATAACATATTCTCCCATTCGCATATCCATCACCCACCCGCCAAATGTAGCCACACCATTAATACTCAACTACTAACAACCGCCTCATATAACCACATCTTATACTCTTTCATAACCATACATATCAACCTGTTCTCTCCAAAATCAACCGCTTCAGAATTGTTACCTTTCTAATATACCATCACCCTTAACCACTAGTCACAAACCATAACACTACCACTGTCCGGACATCAAGTCCTTACACTCATCTCTAAATATCACGATTTCTTTCCTATCTTTGGTTAACATCCCAAATAACGAACATGAAATCCATCAACAAAATTACTTCAACATTCTTCCCAATACCATTCTTAACTGTATCATCATCTAAATCTCCACCAAAATCTCATATCATGTAGATATTCTACCAACTTCTTACTTTCCTGAATTCCTCAAACTCAAGACTAATCATGTTGTCCCGAAACTCCTCTATAACCATTAACTAACTTACTCTTGATAATATCATACATCCCGATGATTCCTTACTTTTATCTCACATAACTCCGGTGAACATTTTACTCAGCTTACTTTTATCCTTCTTTTCTCTTTATACTCAACAATACCATTAATAGCTCAACTCCTTATTACTTCTATCTAACTCTTTAGTGCTCCGATTATCTTTTCATTGCTCCAAAACTCAAATCCCATTATTTCATATTGATATCATCTCACTCTTTCTTACCATAAATATTCTCTTATTATGCTATCACTCACACTTACCACTAATCTATCCATAAAATCAACGTTCACTGTACAAACAATTGCATCTCCTTCGTACATCTCTAGAAATTCAAATTTTATTTCACACCGTTAAATGCCCAAAGAAATCACACGTAGTTCCTCCTCTGAATAAACCAAATCTTTCAAACTCACTCACTGTCTACAAACCCACCTCGGAACATGTCTCCATAAAGTTCACTATATACCGTTCTTCTCAACCCCTTTAAAACGAACTTTCAGTACATTTATCCTTGACCCCCACGACTCCTAACCATCTCCCTCCATAATTCTTTACACATCTCAAGTGCCGCCACCGTTTTGCGTTCCTCATTTCAATCTTTTCACTCTCACCTTCCATAAACTCACACCATCCCTTGCCCACATTCAATTAATTTTGCATTACTCAACATACAAACATATCGCTCATTTCATCTCACAAAACATGCTCTATGTCTCAATAAACCATACCAATCTGTCTTTTCTTTTTCCACTATCTATCACAACACATATAACTCATGTCCTCCCACCGAACTCCTACTCACCACAGGTGCCACTCACTACACCATAAGATTGGGTAACTTACGTATCAGGATAACCATACATATAAAACAATGCATAAAGAAGTAAAATAACATATTTGAATTAAACATAATATGCAACGAAGTCAAAAGATAAGCATATGACCCAAAACAAAGGTAACTAGATCGAGTACAGGCCACTCGATCGAGTAAGTGACTTACTCGATCGAGTAGGTGAAGATCAGAAGCACGTAAAACAAATTACCAGGGCCACTCGATCGAGTAACTGACGTACTCGATCGAGTACCCCCCTACTCGATCGAGTACCAAGGCTACTCGATCGAGTACCTACGCATTCTCAGCACTGTCCAGTTTTCGTAAAACAGTCATAACTCACTCATTTCTTGGTCGTTTTTGGGCGTGTGACCTATCGTTAGAATCGTAAAAGGACAAGCTATCACCTCCAATTGGAATCACATTAAAATAATTTATACATCTCAAGTTATAACAGTTTAAAGACAACCTCCCTATAATCGAAAACACAACTACTTGATTTTACTTCCCAACAACTTAAACGACAACATGGTAAACAAAAACAACTCGATGCTCATAAAACCAGTTTCCCTAACCACATGTTACTAACTTCAAAAGCCAAGCAACAAATAACTCGATGCACATATATCATTCAACTTACCAATCACATATTACCCACATGTTTTTATTATATAACTTTACGTAAACAAAATCACAATTATATGACATCAGATATCATATTCACATGTTACTAGCATAACAACCTTATAAAATATCTTCCATCATACAACATGCGTTATTAAAAAAAAAAAAAATATCATATTATCATGCAACAATTATCATCTTTTTCCACCAATTATTCATGCTCTTACTCAAACTTTCAGCTATATAAACTCGTACAACACTACCAACAACATATATGTATACATAAATCTATGTATAACTCCAATCAAACAAATTTTCTTTCCGTATTTCTATAATGCCATATCGTAGAACAACTATCATGCTTTCAATCAATAACTTACGAAATCACATCATCACCATCTTTTCTACACATTCCCCTTTCTCAACATACATACATCCACTGATTCATGCCACACATCACTACATAGGTACACAATACACAAGGTAAACACATAGCGATCCCGACTCATATCCCATACTGACCGGTTCAAAATTGTAGGGCGAGTTCGCGACTTTAGGACGTCTCCCAAGCCTTTTCATTAGCTCCTACAACTTTTACCCCGGGTTCATTTTAATCGACTCCCTATGTTCATTAGATTCATTAGTTACAGGTTTCAGGATCGTCGCTCTGATACCATTTGTAACACCCCCATACTCCAAGTGCCTTACCAGGACCACTCAGGCATAAGGATGCTACCATCTCGGTTACCCGAGGCAATGATATAATCATAAGACAATAAAGAAACGTACTTTAAAAGTAAATATAGTTTAAGTGATTACATGATCAAAACCAAAACTGATAAACTGAAATACAACATCCTCAGACGATCTATTGCTAAAACTATCAAAGCTATTAAACATCATCTGAAACAGCGGAAGACTTCTAACTGCCACGTGATGACTCATCCCAGCTATCCCATACGCGTCATATCATACCTGCTCAATAACTGCTCACCACCCCCGAATGGATCACCACAGTTTTTAAAACATTTAAACGGGGTCAGTACTAATCACACAGTTTATATATATATCAACAATACGACAAACAGATACCTCACACCGTCACACACACAATCACACCAGTCCCATTAATCTCAATCACCGACTGTCCACTGGACCAGCCCTGCCAGTGGGGGACCGCATCCGTACCCACCAAATCCCCGCTCCTCATATTGAGCGATTTCCCTGTTCATTAATGTGCACATCCCCTTCCGTGGCGGGTTCCACGAAGGGCGAAACTAGGGCGTGAAGCTACTCCCGCAAGTGACTCCACTCTCACCGAGAACGCATCTCGAGAACCGAGACAAACAATCAAAGCAATCACAATACAACATCAACAACCGTCAATCAATCAACAATATACAATCACAACCGTCTGAATCAATCAACAATCACTAACTACAAGACGGTCACCACACATTATGTAATTAATGCGAGTAGGAAACCCTACCGGAATGCAACACAAACATCGAGACGATCTAGCAGTTGTCTCAAAACCTTTCCTCTACGAACCCTTCTCCTATACACATAATCATACAATTATCACCTAATCAACATAACCCTCCCAAAACCCCCAAATCTACCCAATTAGGGTTTTAAACAAACTCAAAGAAACATTATAAAATTGGTATGTAGATCTTACCCGTGACGCAAGGAACACTATGATGCAAAGAACAAGATGATCCGACACTCCTAGCCTTGGGGATTTGCCAACAACGCGTCGAGAGAGAACTACGTAACTCCTTTTTCTTTTGAAGGATTTAGAAAGGTTAAAAGTGATTAAATAAACTGACGAAAACCTTTTATATTAAACTCGCGTTATTAGCAAAACCCGTCAAATCACTCCTCGTAAACCGGCTACTCGATCGAGTATCTAAGGTACTCGATCGAGTACCCCTTACTCGATCGAGTATCCTAGTTACTCGATCGAGTACCCAACAGTCAGAAACTATTTTAAACGCAGCACACCCTTACTCGTGAGTAAGGCCTACTCGATAGAATACCCAGAGACTTATAAATACGGAGTATTACAGTCTTCCCTCCTTAAAAAGAACTTCGTCCCCGAAGTTCAACCCATACATAAAAACAAACATGCTAACTCGATCAAGACACAACAACGTAACTGAGAACTCAAAACAAAACTCCAACCGACCATGAACTCATAACACCAATTCCACTAACTATTCCTACCTCCACAACATGGCTCACGATATCGTATCCACTCCATTATATCTCTCTCAACACTAACTCCATACACTACCAACTACAATCCTCTAACGCTGCTAGCTCCGTAATATATCATCCACTACCAAATCCCATATCAAGACACTCATAGACATCGAACGGAATGTTACATTCTACCACCCTTAAAAGGAACTTCGTCCTCGAAGTTTACTCACACTCATAACATCATCATCCAACTGTCATGACCTTTAATACAATCAAAATAAATATCCGTCCTTTATGCTACACCCACACTCTACTTCTAAATATACTACCATATGTACAACCATCAAAATCTCTTTTATCACATCCTACTCCTCTTAAGATAAATGTTACGTCCTCGTAACTCACTAATACTAAATCCTAGGTATATCGTCCCATTTTCCTCATCACCACCGCATGTCAAAGATAACCACCTATAACCTAAACACTCGCCATGCACATATCCAAGGCCCTCTTACTTAAACAACTCTCATACTTCACTTTACTCGTCACACCACCTAACCTATACCACAAAACTCGTAGCCAAATCACCATACTAACTCTCCATTATTACTGCAAAACAACATACCTCTCTATGTAAAGCAACTATCTCCCAAAAGCATAACTCACGATCCACACTCGTTACGTACACTGACACTAGATCCTCAAGTTCTTTCTTTCATCACTGCAAAACTCATACATGACACTAAAACCAAACACCCTACCCTCAGTGACCCAACAAAAAAAATTATGAACCACCTGCAGCTTTCAGATCATTACCACACATGTTCTACGAAACACTTGTCATTACCATGTCTACTAAAGCCTTATCTAGAACAAGATAAAAATTACTGTAACAACCTCTCACAACCGTGTCCCATCAACAGAATATCACTATACCATGACAACACCGAAAACATATACAACTCTCTTTCATATCATACTCTATCCTCATACCAAAACTTAACTGGTAAGAAACATCAATAAACAAAACAACTGTCTATCTGTACAAACTGAAACTCACAGGAAGCAACATCAAACAAAACAACAATTTATGTGTAACTGGTATGTACTTTCGAAACTCGAATCATAATCATCCCGCCTACTCCACCACAACCGGTGACGACATCGCAACACCACCACAAACAGCCACACCGCAGTGCGAAAATACCCGCATCACAACACTAGGTACCGTGCCCGGATCATCACCCGAGGCACCACAACTACACCGATAGACATCATAACAGACACAATCTCATAAACATTTTCTCAACATAACTTCTCGGACAAGAAAAACTTACTCAAATCCACTTTACCAAATCACAAAGCAACATATTATATGAATTAAACAGATAACCTCATGAATATCATCCCCTTACCATATCACAGATTAACATGTATCGCGAATAAATACAAGCATAACTAGTCATGCCAAAGCAGTCAAATTATTACCTTTTTAAACATCATTCCATTACGCTATCGTATCCAACATGTATTACAGAACATTCAAATAACAACTTTATAATTATCACATCATACCACGTCTTGTGAGGTCAGAACCTCACACAAACATTTATAAATAACATAGACCCATAATCACATCCAACCAGTCAATCCTGATCACGTAAGTTACCACCTGATAAAAGTTACCTCTCACCCGAGCTTAACTCGTATACACCTCATAACATATTCTCCCATTCGCATATCCATCACCCTCTGCCAAATGTAGCCACACCATTAATACTCAACTACTAACAACCGCCTCATATAACCACATCTTATACTCTTTCATAACCATACATATCAACCTGTTCTCTCCAAAATCAACCGCTTCAGAATTGTTACCTTTCTAATATACCATCACCCTTAACCACTAGTCACAAACCATAACACTACCACTGTCCGGACATCAAGTCCTTACACTCATCTCTAAATATCACGATTTCTTTCCTATCTTTGGTTAACATCCCAAATAACGAACATGAAATCCATCAACAAAATTACTTCAACATTCTTCCCAATACCATTCTTAACTGTATCATCATCTAAATCTCCACCAAAATCTCATATCATGTAGATATTCTACCAACTTCTTACTTTCCTGAATTCCTCAAACTCAAGACTAATCATGTTGTCCCGAAACTCCTCTATAACCATTAACTAACTTACTCTTGATAATATCATACATCCCGATGATTCCTTACTTTTATCTCACATAACTCCGGTGAACATTTTACTCAGCTTACTTTTATCCTTCTTTTCTCTTTATACTCAACAATACCATTAATAGCTCAACTCCTTATTACTTCTATCTAACTCTTTAGTGCTCCGATTATCTTTTCATTGCTCCAAAACTCAAATCCCATTATTTCATATTGATATCATCTCACTCTTTCTTACCATAAATATTCTCTTATTATGCTATCACTCACACTTACCACTAATCTATCCATAAAATCAACGTTCACTGTACAAACAATTGCATCTCCTTCGTACATCTCTAGAAATTCAAATTTTATTTCACACCGTTAAATGCCCAAAGAAATCACACGTAGTTCCTCCTCTGAATAAACCAAATCTTTCAAACTCACTCACTGTCTACAAACCCACCTCGGAACATGTCTCCATAAAGTTCACTATATACCGTTCTTCTCAACCCCTTTAAAACGAACTTTCAGTACATTTATCCTTGACCCCCACGACTCCTAACCATCTCCCTCCATAATTCTTTACACATCTCAAGCTGCCACCGTTTGCGTTCCTCATTTCAATCTTTTCACTCTCACCTTCCATAAACTCACACCATCCCTTGCCCACATTCAATTAATTTTGCATTACTCAACATACAAACATATCGCTCATCTCATCTCACAAAACATGCTCTATGTCTCAATAAACCATACCAATCTGTCTTTTCTTTTTCCACTATCTATCACAACACATATAACTCATGTCCTCCCACCGAACTCCTACTCACCACAGGTGCCACTCACTACACCATAAGATTGGGTAACTTACGTATCAGGATAACCATACATATAAAACAATGCATAAAGAAGTAAAATAACATATTTGAATTAAACATAATATGCAACGAAGTCAAAAGATAAGCATATGACCCAAAACAAAGGTAACTAGATCGAGTACAGGCCACTCGATCGAGTAAGTGACTTACTCGATCGAGTAGGTGAAGATCAGAAGCACGTAAAACAAATTACCAGGGCCACTCGATCGAGTAACTGACGTACTCGATCGAGTACCCCCCTACTCGATCGAGTACCAAGGCTACTCGATCGAGTACCTACGCATTCTCAGCACTGTCCAGTTTTCGTAAAACAGTCATAACTCACTCATTTCTTGGTCGTTTTGGGCGTGTGACCTATCGTTAGAATCGTAAAAGGACAAGCTATCACCTCCAATTGGAATCACATTAAAATAATTTATACATCTCAAGTTATAACAGTTTAAAGACAACCTCCCTATAATCGAAAACACAACTACTTGATTTTACTTCCCAACAACTTAAACGACAACATGGTAAACAAAAACAACTCGATGCTCATAAAACCAGTTTCCCTAACCACATGTTACTAACTTCAAAAGCCAAGCAACAAATAACTCGATGCACATATATCATTCAACTTACCAATCACATATTACCCACATGTTTTTATTATATAACTTTACGTAAACAAAATCACAATTATATGACATCAGATATCATATTCACATGTTACTAGCATAACAACCTTATAAAATATCTTCCATCATACAACATGCGTTATTAAAAAAAAAAAAAATATCATATTATCATGCAACAATTATCATCTTTTTCCACCAATTATTCATGCTCTTACTCAAACTTTCAGCTATATAAACTCGTACAACACTACCAACAACATATATGTATACATAAATCTATGTATAACTCCAATCAAACAAATTTTCTTTCCGTATTTCTATAATGCCATATCGTAGAACAACTATCATGCTTTCAATCAATAACTTATGAAATCACATCATCACCATCTTTTCTACACATTCCCCTTTCTCAACATACATACATCCACTGATTCATGCCACACATCACTACATAGGTACACAATACACAAGGTAAACACATAGCGATCCCGACTCATATCCCATACTGACCGGTTCAAAATTGTAGGGCGAGTTCGCGACTTTAGGACGTCTCCCAAGCCTTTGCATTAGCTCCTACAACTTTTACCCGGGTTCATTTTAATCGACTCCCTATGTTCATTAGATTCATTAGTTACAGGTTTCAGGATCGTCGCTCTGATACCATTTGTAACACCCCCATACTCCAAGTGCCTTACCAGGACCACTCAGGCATAAGGATGCTACCATCTCGGTTACCCGAGGCAATGATATAATCATAAGACAATAAAGAAACGTACTTTAAAAGTAAATATAGTTTAAGTGATTACATGATCAAAACCAAAACTGATAAACTGAAATACAACATCCTCAGACGATCTATTGCTAAAACTATCAAAGCTATTAAACATCATCTGACACAGCGGAAGACTTCTAACTGCCACGTGATGACTCATCCCAGCTATCCCATACGCGTCATATCATACCTGCTCAATAACTGCTCACCACCCCCGAATGGATCACCACAATTTTTAAAACATTTAAACGGGGTCAGTACTAATCACATAGTTTATATATATATCAACAATACGACAAACAGATACCTCCCACCGTCACACACACAATCACACCAGTCCCATTAATCTCAATCACCGACTGTCCACTGGACCAGCCCTGCCAGTGGGGGACCGCAGCCGTACCCACCAAATCCCCGCTCCTCATATTGAGCGATTTCCCTGTTCATTAATGTGCACATCCCCTTTCGTGGCGGGTTCCACGAAGGGCGAAACTACGGCGTGAAGCCACTCCCGCAAGTGACTCCACTCAGCCGAGAAAGCATCTCGAGAACCAGAGACAAACAATCAGAAATCACAATACAACATCAACAACCGTCTGAATCAATCAACAATATACAATCACAACCGTCTGAATCAATCAACAATATACAATCACAACCGTCTGAATCAATCAACAATCACTAACAACAGCACAATCACCACACATTATGTAATTAATACTGAGTAGGGAAACCCTACCTGGAATGCAACACAAACATCAGACGATCTAGCAGTTGTCTCAAAACCTTTCCTCTACGAACCCTTCTCCTATACACATAATCATACAATTATCACCTAATCAACATAACCCTCCCAAAACCCCCAAATCTACCCAATTAGGGTTTTAAACAAACTCAAAGAAATAGTATAAAATTGGTATGTAGATCTTACCCTTGACGCAAGGAACACTATGATGCAAAGAACAAGATGATCTGACACTCCTAGCCTTGGGGATTTGCCAACAACGCGACGAGAGAGAACTACGTAACTCCTTTTTCTTTTGAAGGGTTTAGAAAGGTTAAATGTGATTAAATAAACTGACGAAAACCTTTTATATCAAACTCGCGTTATTAGAAAAACCCGTCAAATCACTCCCCGTAAACCGGCTACTCGATCGAGTATCTAAGGTACTCGATCGAGTACCCCCTTACTCGATCGAGTATCCTAGTTACTCGATCGAGTACCCAACAGGTCAGAAACTATTTTAAAACGCAGCACACCCTTACTCGACAGAGTAAGGCCTACTCGATAGAGTACCCAGAGACTTATAAATACGGAGTATTACAGTTTGTTATTGAAGAGGTTTGTTAAATTGATGATTTGTCATCTGACAAACCTCTTTAGAGGTTCATCTATTGTGGATGCCCTTAGTAATACATCGCATCAATTAATGGTTTTGCAACGGAACATTGCCAAAGAGTAAATATGGGTCGCGACCTAATTAAGGTGACCCTTGCTTGAGGATGGTCTAATAAAGACCAATGAAGTTGACATGGACCAGCCTGCGAGTCGTCACGAATTACATTAAATTCGTCGCAAATCTTCTTACACCATCTCTATTGCCATTCTTTGTTTTTGCAATGACGCCAAAGCAGGGTGATTTACGAAGGAAACCCGTTAAAAAACACGATTATGCGGTTGTGTGAGACACAGTCGACTCAATGAAGGCCTTTTTTTGTAGCTAGAAAACATTTATTACTCCATTCCTTGAATTTTTTTCGAAATGGGTTTCTCTAAAAAACTAAGGCTTGCTTGGGATGAGAGTAATTATTAAGGGCTTGCTTGGGATGAGAGTTGTTTGGGCTAAAAATAGCACAACAAAGGAGGCCCACTTTATAAAATAAGAGCTACGGAAGGAGTGATAAGGAGGAAGGAAGCCCGCGGTTGGAGAAAGAGGAAACGGGCTCATGAGAGATAAGGAGCCCATCAGTGAAAGCGTCCAGATTAAGGAAAGAGGAGTTATGGAGAAGTTAGGGAGATCAGGGAGAATTGGGAAAGGCGGCCAAGTATGGAAAGAGTTCTTATGGAAATTATATTCCCTTTCCATATTCAAGGTAGGACATATCTAGGGTTCTTACCCTATAAATAGCCAAGGGAGCAAATCAAGAAGGGCATCGTGACATTCACATCTGCATCCATTCAAGACATCCGCATTCGCGCGTTCACATTCATTCACATCAACACCACGGCAAATTATCCACAAATATACATTCATCCAAGATTCTGCAGGCCTGACACCTAGCGCCAGCGAGATTAGCCATACGGTACTATTGTAATAATCCTCCTATTCAAATAGTGCAATACTTGGCAGGGTACCGTCCCTCCCGCGGCTGTTCCCACATTGGGTTTTCCGCGTCACCAAAATCTTACGTATCAATTTACATTACGCACTTTATTTTCCTATTTACTTATTAACATACGAACGATCCTACAATCAACCAACAAATGAGACTACATTGACCCTAATTAATCGACTTGGGTAAAAATACCTAAATAGTTTGGCGCCCACCGTGGGGCATTGTGGTCGTCAATCGTTGATATTCTAAATATACAATGGATAAGCAAGCATCTGAAGCCGTGTCAGGGAGCAGGCAACCATTGCCACCACCACCATCTACTCAAAATCCAACATCAATGGTGGTTACGCAGGCTCCCGGACACACCTCAAGAGTCATACCGACAGCAAAAACCTCTTTACCTCCTAATACTCCTGCTGTCACAGCTCAGACCAGATCAGACAAAGGAACATCAAGTTCAAGCCTCACTCCGCCACCTAGTCCCACGCAAATCTTGCTTACTGGCATGGAGAATCTTCAGAAAGCTATGGAAAACATGAGAGACGACCAGAAGAAAGCTGAAACCGAAGCAAGAAAGAGGGACAGAGAGCTCTGGGCACAGATAGATATCCTAAAACAGCAGTCTGTCACCCCAGCAAGCAGGACGGGTGAAGGAAGACCTCCCTTGGTAGATCTGACGCAAGGAGCATCAGGCAGCAGGCAGATACCGGCTGAAATAATAACAAGATTGGATTTGGCTACAGTACTATCGGATGGGAGAATAACCTCACGAGGGTTGGGATACCTCACACCGGATAACTGGCCGCCGCCCAGCTGTGTGGCAACACGAGCAGGTAGCATCCTTGTCAGCAGCCCCACAACGATCGATCAGACGCCTAGAGCAGGATCCGAGCCAAACCAACAAATGGACTGGCAGCAGGGGACAGTCGTAACAACAACTCCTCTAGCGGCCGAAACACATCAGAACCGTCAAGAGCTCGGATCAGTAGGCAGTATATTGAACCAGCAGGCAGCCGACAGGCGGACTCCAGACTCAGGCAGCATCACAAATCAGCAGTACTTGGGGTTAAAAGAAATACTGAGCAGGGTCCCAGGATTGCCACCCCCACTCGAGAAAGCAGCTCTAGACAGTTACGCCGACTCACCATTCGTGGACACCATATCCATCACAGCCATGCCAAAGGGATTCACAAATCCAAATATGCCTCTCTTCGATGACACAACAGATCCCTTTGATCATATCAGCCAGTATAAGCAGAATATGATGACAGTGACAGCTATAGGGCAAGTAAAGGAGGCTTGCATGTGCAAAGGGTTCGGGTCCACCCTAACAGGACCCGCACTTCGATGGTTTGTGAGCCTGCCCAACATGTCGATATCTACATTTGCTGAATTGGTAAACGCATTTACTCAACAGTTCGCAAGCAGCAGAAAACCACAGAAGCATGCAGGAGATCTGTACAGAATCGTCCAGGGGGCAGGAGAGAGCATTGGAGAGTAAAATACTAGATTCAACAATGATAAGGTAGCAGTACGAGAGTGTGATGTCTCAACAGCAGTAGAAGCCTTCAGAAGAGGCCTCCACCATGACTCCGACCTGTACAAGCAGCTAACTATGCATCCCTGCCACAGTTTCGAAGCAGTGCAGGAAAAAGCAGCTGCCGCGATCAGATTGGAGGAAGATATCCTAGCCAGAGCCAGCTTACAGAGCACGCCAAGTATTTCTAGTACCTCAGCCGTGGAGAAATCGGGAAGAAAGCAAACCACCGGCAGGAAGGATGAAAGATACAGACCATATGGGAGGGGAGTTAACAGAATCGAGGAAAATCAGCTACTCCCCACTCTGGCAGAATATGGATTCACTACAGGTATCGTAGGAATCTTGAAGGCACTTAGGGAGATGGGAGATGGAGTCAGGTGGCCCAACCCACCAGTAGGAGAGCAAGCTTGGAGAAAGGACAACAAGAAGAAGTGTGAGTTCCACCGTGATATTGGGCACAACACTGAGGATTGCTATACATTACAGAGAGAGATCAAGCGCCTGTACGAACAAGGGAAGCAGAGCCACCTATTACCACGTGGGGGCAAGCAGCAAGATAAGGTAGGCTCCGACAAGTCTGCAGACCCACCTACATGCACCAAAATCATAAACGTGATAACAGACGGCTCAGACTTAAGCGGATTGACATACTCAGCAGCCAAGAGACGTGCCACCGAGACCAAAGGAGACAGGCCAGCCAATTCTTGCAGAATTTCTCACAGTGACCTGCCAGCGGTCAGCTTTGATGAAGGAGATACATACGATGAACGAGAACATCATGACGCACTTATTATCACCTTATAAATGGCCAATTTCACAGTTAGAAAGGTCTTGGTAGACACAGGAAGCTCGGTCAACTTAATCATGCTGAAAACTATAGAAAACATGGGATTCAGCGAGAGGGATTTGCAGAAGAAGGCTATTCCTCTGGTAGGCTTCAGTGGAGAAACAGCCAGCTCCCTAGGCGAGATAGTCATCCCAGCCTATGTGGGAGGAGTCAACAAGAAAGTTAGGTACCTGGTTATAGACGGCCCCTCTACTTACAACGTCATCTTGGGAAGACCATGGTTGCACCAGATGAAGGCAGTCCCCTCAACATACCACCAGTGCATAAAATTCCCCACACTATGGGGAGTAGAAACAATAAGAGGAGATCAAGAGGAAGCTAGAGGCTGCTATAAGAGGAATATATTGCTACAACGTCATGCCATTCGGCCTAAAGAACGCAGGCTCCACATATCAAAGGCTGGTTAACCGCATGTTCAAAGAGCAGATAGGAAGAACAATGGAGGTGTATATTGATGACATGGTGGTGAAATCAGAAAAAGCATAAGATCATATGCGGCATCTGGCAGAAACATTCAGCACCCTCAGAGAATACAAAATGAAGCTAAACCCATCTTAATGCACCTTCGGAGTATCTTCTGGCAAATTCTTAGGCTATATTGTAACTCAAAGAGGGATAGAGGCCAGCATCGAGCAGATCAAAGCCGTCTTGCAGCTGGAGTCACCTGAGAAGCCTAAAGATGTTCAAAGACTAGCTGGAAAAGTAGCCGCCCTGAACAGGTTCATTTCAAGATCTTGAGATAAATGCAGGCTGTTTTACGACGTACTAAGCAAAAGCCAGAAGTTTGAATGGACCTCTGAGCACGAGCAAGCCTTCAGAGAGCTGAAGCACTACCTCAGCAGCCCGCCGCTGCTGTCGAAGCCAAAACCAGGAGAACCGTTGTTCCTATACCTAACCTTCACAAAACTGGAAGTGAGCGTTGTCCTGGTCAAAGAGCAAGAAAAGGAGCAGAAGCCAGTATACTACGTGAGCAAGTCTCTGCTGCCGGCAGAGACCAGGTACACATCCCTTGAAAAATTAGTACTAGCATTGGTAGTAGCATCTCGCAAACTGCGCCCCTATTTTGAGTCCCACATCATACATGTCGTGACCAACTACCTGCTGAAATCTATAATGAGGAAGCCTGAACTATCAGGCAGAATGTCCAAATGGTATGTGCACCTCAGTGGGTACGATATCCAATATGACCCCAGAACAGCAATCAAATCGCAAGCACTGGCAGACTTCGTATCAGACTTCAACCCAACCATCCAGAGTCTAGTAGATACTGAGATCCTCACTTTAGAGAGAAACGAGGAGATAGAAGTCTGGAAGATGCATATTGACGGAGCCTCCAACCAAAGGGGGGCGGGCGTGGGATTAATCCTGCGATCACCACAGGGAGACCTGATAGCGCAAGCAGTAAGATGTGAATTCAAGGCAACCAACAATGAAACAGAATACGAGGCCTTGATATTGGGAATGGAGTTAGCCCTGGGATTAGGGGTCAGGCACCTGCACATATCCATCGACTCTTTGCTGATAGTCAACCACGTAAATGATGAGTTCATAGCCAGAGACTCAAAGATGATTGCATACTTGAAAATAGCGAAGGAATTAAAACAGAAATTCGAAACTTGCAAGCTTAAGCAGATCCTCAGAGATCAGAATGTGGAGGCAGACGCCTTAACAACTTTGGGGGCAACATTTAAACCAACAGAGTTCTCCAGCATTCCAATAGCGCACATGCTGGAACCGTCTATTCAGAAGGCAGACGAAATAGACAGAGGTGAACTGGAGGATCCACAGAGCGAGAAAGAAATCCAAGCAGTTACAGAGGAAGGTGAGAACTCCCAGCAAAACAGGCAGACGCCTGACCAAATAGCCGATCAAATAGGCGACTGGCGCACACCTTACCTAGACTGGCTGCGCCATAACAAGCTACCAGATGACAAGAAGGAAGTGAGAGCTTTCAGAGTGAAGGCCTCCAGATTCATACTTATTGATGATATATTATTCAGAAAATCACTAGGAGGCCCCTACCTACGGTGCCTGGACAAGAAAGAAGCACAGACTGTGTTACATGCTCTCCACAGTGGCGAATGTGGAAACCATGCAGGGGGCAGTAGTTTGGCAAATAAAGCCCTCAGACAGGGATACTATTGGCCTACAATGAAGGCAGATGAAGCAGAGTACGCACGGAAATGTGACGCCTGCCAGCGCTCAGCACCCATGATCCATCAGCCAGCAGAGCCCCTACACCCTATAATTTCCCCTTGGCCATTCATGGCATGGGGCATGGACATAGTAGGCCCTCTACCACGGGCCACAGGAAACAGAACCTGGATGCTAGCAATGACAGATTACTTCTCCAAGTGGATAGAGGCAGAAGCATTAACGGAGGTAAAAGATAAACAGGTCATTTCGTTCATAAAACGAAACATCATCTGCAGATTTGGTATCCCATCAGAAATCATATGTGACAATGGCTCACAATTCATCTCAAACGATACCGAAGGATACTGTGCCAGGTGGAACATCACCTTAAAAAAGTCAGCACATAGGACTCCAAAGTCCAACGGGCAAGCTGAATTCTGCAACAAAATCATTATGGACAATCTGAGAAGGAGGTTACAGGAGTTAAGAGGAAAGTGGGCAGATGAATTGCCACTAGTGTTATAGTCAGACAGAACGACACCAAAGATAACAACAGGTCAAACACCCTTCAGCCTGGTGTTTGGCGCAGAAGCAGTCATTCCGTCAGAAGTTCTGGTCCCCACTCACAGGTATGAAAATATGACGAGGGAACTGAACAATACAGAGATGTGTAGATACCCAGTATCTGCTGAGACTCCAACAAACTCCCGATGATTATCGGACTACAACATGTTTTGGGATCGCAGCGTTTGATCGACAGTTTGTGTACAACTTTACGTCGGAAAACTTAAAACGATTTCGAAAACAAAACATTTCAAAACATTTCAAAAATACCTGGAGTGTTTAATGCAGGGCGACGGGGTCGCAATGACACTAAGTAGAGTCAAAACCGACACCGGTCCAAAAACCGACTCGAAAGATCAAAATCCCGACTCCAACAACGAGTCAAACCGAGTCAAACACAAAAACCAAAAACATTTCAAACCTTCTACCTTAAGTTTTCCCGGATTCATGAATGGTCAAGTACCAAACATGTGACTACAAAACCTAGGATAGAACAAATCATGATTGCGTTTGTTGTGATAGTGACAACACAACTCGAAGTGCCGCGATTTGGCTCGCGCCTCTTTGAGCAGCCCAAGTGGCCACGTCGCTCAAAACTCACACAACCACTCATTCTCCTATAAATACCCCTCAAATGCCACCCATTTGAGATTTACGCGAGTGTCCGCCCCCTCTTTTCTCCCTTAAAATTCTCGACTCGACTTCTTAAGTCACAATCTGACGCGTATTTACGACCTACCGATCGTAAATACGAGCCTTATACATTGTTTGGTACCGTCATCGTGCATTAAATCACTTGTCCTACCACTTTGACCACTACACCATCACTAAACTTTTAAAACACTCTTTTTACTTACCAAAACGGTTTTAAACTGAGTTTTTTCCGATCAAACGAGTTGTTACACTTACGTCGGTCACTCGCCATAACCAAACATGTAAGTATGAGGGTGTAAAAATCCTCTTTTATTATGTTTTCATTTGTTTCATGACTTTAACATGCTAAAACTTGCATAACATGAACCAAAACATGGAATAGACGAGCCAAAACTGATTTTTGGTCTGAGGCAGAAGCCCCTTAGGTCGCCAACAAGCTCGCGCCTAAATGGGGTACTCAGACCAGAGATCAACCGTGTTTGTTCTCGTCATTTCCCTTTAATCAACTTTCATATTTGTAATCGGTTTTCACCATTTCAAGTATTTTCGAACCATTTTCATTTCATTTCACATGTTTTAACCATAAAGCATTTTTCACCCTTGGTTCTTCATACCATGACGGTTAAATCCGTGTTTCGGTGATAATATTTGGTTAATGACATTTAAAAGGTATTTTAAAGCCTTTTATTTCATTTCTTTATATTTTCAAACAAACATATTAGTCACCAACACAAAATCATCCTTGGTTATACATACCATGCCGGATTTTAACCCGGGTACGATGACGAGTATCGACTAATTACATTCAAAATGGACTAAAAATAATTAGTCCATAATCATTTTCAAAACTATTCATGTCAAGTTTTGTCAAATCGAACCCGACACCGAATATTATCAAATAATGATGATTATTCGAGTCTAGCTCTTCAAATCCACAAATGCGGTCCAAAACGACCCGTTCAAAACAAACCGGGTTCAAATGCCCATTTTCAACACGTTTTATAACGTTTTCTAAACAGTCAGAACACGGCATAAAACCGTTGGCTAACCCGCGCCTCAAGCAGGCCTTTTCTTTCTCATTTTCAAAACCAGAGGGAGGCCCCTTACACCACCGACTGGCTCGCGCCTCTTATAGCCGTCTGGTACAGGGCCTGTTCCCTTCCAGCATTAGTGTAGGACGATCTCGACTCCGGTTAACCCGGATATAGGACAGATCAGATGACTATTCAATTATTCAAACCATATTTGCAAAATGCCTTACTAAGACAAATGGATCATGTTACACACCCTAAACCTAATACGGTAAATGGATGTTTAATTTCCGTCTTGCATGCAAATCAATCATTAATCCAACTCGACATCTTATACTTGATACTTGGATTAAATCAACCGACTTAGAAAGCTCTCACATGTTAGGTTTAAATCATTGGATGCGCATTCATGCATTTAAACCGTTTTATCAACTTTTGCATTCAACCAACCAAGATCGATCAGTAGAGGCCACTAAACGTGGGCGGGATTGGGTGTCTGATTAAAGGGCTTCCCAATACGTACCTTCACCTCTTACTCAGAAACTTTGGATAGTGGACGACCTTATCCAAAGCGTACGAGAGTCATTCTAGAGATAGGATGCTAAAGAGGGACGATTTCCTTATCTTTAGTACCTATGTCAAAACCCTGCTTTGTGCTTTGATTTGATCGAGGTATAAAGTGGAATTCGAACGGGTTCCAGGCATCCCACCAATGCTTGGTGGCGACTCCGAACATCTCTAATCGTTTCGAGACCCTTACCGAGACGAAACCGACCGATCTAAAGTGATCCGGTCGAAGGCATTTTTACGCCGCCGAGCGTGGCTTTCAAAAAGACCGCTGTATGTCCACAGATCGAACCAGACTTACAGGTGGGCCATGTCCACAGATTGGCGACTCCGCTGGGGATAACTAGGACTTACGTCTTTGTAATCCCTAGATGGTGAGACTCGAACGAGGTCTTGGTTGGAATGCATTAATTGATATTACGATCACGGTCGGGTTCCTTGTCCGGGCCCACAACCTAACCCTTTTCGACCAATTCGCTCGTCTCGTCGGCGTGAGTTTTTTCATCCCCGCATTTCGAATCCCGATTGAGTCAAGCATACCCTTGACATAACACATTTCTGTTTCGTCAAAGAGCTTTCATCACTTTCGAGCACGAGGCTAGGGCACCCTCCTTACACATTTTCTTTGGACTGGTATCCCTCTCGCAAATCGGGGTTTGATTGCTTGGTGTGTAACCCACCCTTCTAAGCCAAAACCCGTGTCAGCATAATGCAAAATATAATGAAATTGTGGGTGCTTCTGTGCTACTTGATCATAAGTCCTTCCGTGTCATTTTCAAACTTTCAAAAAACACCCTTTTTTGCGCCGTTATAATGGCCATTTCAAACCTCGGTCTTTCGCCGACCGATGCACGCCTTTCTAGGCCGTCGTAATGACGATTTTCAAACCCGTTTTTTTTGTATAAACCATTTCAAATCGCCTTTCTAGGCCGTCGTAATGACAATTTTCAAACCTGGTTTTGTATAACCATTTCAACACGCCTTTCTAGGCCGTCGTAATGACGATTTTTAAACCCGGTTTTGTATAACCATTTCAAATCACCTTTTTACGCCGTTATAATCGCCGCGTCTAGACACGAATTTTAACCCGTTTCGCGCCGACAATGGCACTTTCAAAACCCGAGGAAAGCACACACCCTTTTCTCGAGACACTTTCGGGATCCCGAGGACCATGCACCGTCCCCGAGACCTTTTCAAACATTTCAAACTCGATTTTCAAGACATACAATTTTGAATTTCAAAAACCGTCTTGGGAAACAATGCACTGTTTTCCGAGCTGACTCAAACTCAAACCGTCTTTTGCAGATAAACTTAAGACAACCCCTTTTCAACTGATCGACTTGTGGAGATCTCTATCTTCGGAAGCCGCCAATTAAAGCGACAAACGGATCTTTTTGAAAATTTCTATTTTCGAAAACTTCAGTCCACCATTCTAATTCCGCCTCGTGTCTATCGAGTCAAAGCAAACGTACTTATGGGTCTTTACTTATGAGTCGTCTCACCACGAGACCCGTCCAACGGCGTCACGCCGTCATGTTGGACTCATGTCAAAGGTTCGGTCAAACACCGTCACGTCATAAATCGAGTCAGCACCGAGGGACCACACACGGTCACCCCGTCTTGTTGAGTCGATCTTGGTCTCGTCCTCTGTGTTGTCTGCGTTCAGTCTTGGAACCGTGTCGGATGGAGTTGTAATGTGAGCCGTTTTTCTGCTTCAGAGCCTTGCCATGTCTTCAGCTTCGTCCAACAACAACAATGATAACAACAGAGATGTCACAACTGATCAGCTAGCCAGCCTGCTTACCGCTCTTAAGGTCACCCTGGACCGCGTCGAGACCCGTATCGACGCCCTGGAGAACAAGGAAACTGGGGAACATAATACCTCACCTCTGACTGAAACTGAGAAGAGTCTGAAACTTCTGGAAGAACAGCTCCTAGCCCGGGGCAATAATATCCACCTTGAGAATAACCGAAGGTTCGAACCGGTTGGGGACCAGTTACCTGACAACTTCACCCTGACTGATGTGCCTAAGTTCAAGGGAGTGGAGGACCTACTCAACCACAGCCGTGCTTTCAAAGACTACATGGCCATTAAGGGGGTCAAACAGGAGCTCTTTACCCGGATCTTCCCATCCTCTCTGGAGCCGATTCCTCGCCAATGGTACTACTCCTTGGATCCGAAAAACCTCACCACCTGGGATGAGATCGCAGTTGAGTTCGACAAACAGTATGCCGACAATGTCGAGATCCAGGCCAACACCCGTACTCTCGAGGTGTTAACCCAAAATGACAAAGAAGGATTCACTGAGTTTCTAACCCGTTGGAGGAGGGTGAGTACTCAGTTGGTAAGTAAGCCGAGTGAATCAACTCTGGTGGAGAAATTTGTCAACAACCTCCGCCCGGTTTATGCCAACATGCTAAGGTATCAGAATATCAAAACTTTTCAAGATCTGCAGATTCTGGGGACACGTATTAAGGACGACCTCCGAAAGGGTGTCCTAGCAAAGACCACTGGCAGGGGTTATCAGGGATCCACCTCAACCGGATCTCGCCCTTACGGTCAGACAAACAAGATTGATGAGGTCAACCTCGTCGAACCATCTGCAAAGAAAACTGAACGCCCCCAGAGAGTGTTCACCAACATAGGTTCGACTTATGCGAGTGCCCTGAAAAGGCTTATGGACCAAGGGAAGTTACGACCTATCGGGCCCACCCCGGACCCGACCGACGCCAAGAAATCCCGATTCTGGAACCCCAACGCCTACTGCCAGTATCATCGAGAGAAAGGGCATGATACCTAAAATTGCTTCAAACTCAAACACCTCATTCAGGACATGATTGAGAAGGGAGATTTGCCTATACCTCCACCAACTAAGCCGAACAACAAGACGAATCCTCTGGGAATTCACACCATCTCTGACGATGAGCCAACCCTAGACTGCTCTCATCTCGTCTTGCCGATTGACGACGAGGTGAATGTCCTGGAAAAGGACTATTCAGACGGAGTGTTCGTGTTCAGTGCTGCCACCATGCTCACTATGTTTCAACAAGTTAAAGAGGCCATTGCCAGCCTTTCTGAGAGAATCACACGACTCGACGACGCCTACCGTCGGCTCATCTTCAATCCCCCAACACCGCGTCCGAGGGAAAATTCCCCAAGCATTCAAAACTACCCACCCCAGGATGGATTGCTCCCGCGACCATTCTGGCATAGACCCCACGAAAATCACCTTCAAAATAACCACCTTCACGAGAACTACCCTCAAAATAATTACCCCCATAAAAATCGCCCTCACAAAAATATTCCCCACAAGAACTACCCACCGAGGAATACCCCTTCAAGGTATCCTCGAGACCCTGAAATTAACGGCATATGGCGGGATGATGTTGAGGATGTTTATATTACCCCGGAGAAGGAAAAGCGGACAAACGAAATTGGGCATCTCACCCGGTCCGGACGTCCCTATCAGAATCCAAGCAACCCAGCGGTTGTTCCAACAACGAACGACCAGATCATCCCAGAGGTGGACACCCAACCAAAGGCTCCTGAGAACTCAATCCTAAAACAGCTCCAGAAAGCAAAAGCTGAGATCTCTATCTGGTAGCTGATCGCAACATCTTTTGAGCATCGACAGGCCTTACTACAGGCCTTGGGAAAACTAACTGTGCTCTCCACCTCTTCCACAGAAGAAATAGTGGCGCATATGACGAGAGACGCCCCTGATCTGAGTAACCTGGTCGTCTTCTCCGACGTAGATATCCCCCTGTTAGGAGCCAATCATAACCTGGCCCTGTACATCACCGTACAATGCCTCCAAAAGAATATACTGATGGTCCTCGTGGATGACGGTTCCGTCGTGAATGTCATTCCTCTCAAAACTGCCCACAGGCTGGGTATCAAGGAATCTGATTTAATCCCGACAAACCAAGGAGTACGCGCCTACGACGGCACTCGTCGCAAGGTCGCTAGGCTAGTCACTTTGACCGTCGCAACCGGGCCGCTAGAAAGACAAACCAGTTTTCAAGGGGTCGACATCGACGCATCCTTCAACATGCTCCTGGGACGTCCCTGGATTCACGCCGTCAAGGCGGTCACATCAACGCTCCATCAAAAGATCAGGGTCCCCTTTAACGGGAAAACAATCACGATTCCCGCTTCCCCAATCAAAGCAGTTATGAGAAGAGGGGTAGCCTCCCAAGCCATTGAGGAGGATGACAACGAAATGTGGGGTTTCTAAGCCGTGAACGCCATAACTGATGAATTGGCAACCTCTGAGTGCGACCCGTTCGCCAACCTCACGATCAACCGTATCATGATGCGTCAGGGTTATTTCCCGGGTTTGCCGCTCAATCCACTGAAGGACCCGTTGCCTCCCTTGAAACAGGCAAAGGTCCCCAACATCCCCTTTGGACTGGGATACGAACCTACTGACGAAGATATCCGGGAGATGAACCTCCTAATCCAAAAACGCAAGAAGCACGGGGTTATCCTCCGTCCCTACCATCTGACTCTCAACGGATACTTTGTCCCCGAGGGAGAATCTGAACTCTACCACGGCTTTCCGGAGCCAATCTACGACTCTTTGGCAAGGTCTAGATACCCGGGAGTGGAAGTCTTTCAGGACTGCTACTTTATTCCCGACAACATCGAAGCCGCATCAACTGAGTCCCAACCGTCACCATGCCTCGACGGACAATCTGTCACACTACTCTTTGGGGAAGATAACATCAAACACCTCGACTATGAGGATATCATCGACATCACCCTAAAAGATAATCAGTTTGATCCAACCGCCTTGATCTCCGATACTGACCCGGAGAAAGCTACCCAAGGCTGGAGGAAGACCATCAAGTGGACCGATCGCCAGGGCCGCATTCTCAAGATAACAACTGGAGAAGGCCCTATATTCAAAAAGGAAAGTAAAGAAGGATCAGAGTCTGAGTCTGAGTCGGAGTCAGAGTCTGTTATAGCTCCCGACACTCCTGATGTCCCAGTCAAGGCCCCCTTCCCACTGTTTTATCACAAAGTCGTGGCTGATTCAGAGGCTGAGTCTACTAAGGTCACCCCCACTCCTATGAATGGTAACAACCTGGAGCCTGTTCCAGGGGCCACTTCCTCTGCCGTGTCGCCTCTGACTGACCACGAGATGTCTGTCCTTTCCAAGCTTTTCGCTCGTGTCAACTTAATGAACGCTAAGTTTGCTTATGACTCATCTGAATTTAACTGCAATGCAATTCTGAATGACTATGAGGAATTTGACTTGAGTGACTACCCACCTCACTTAGCCAAAGAAATTGACAAGCGGGAAACCAGAACCCCCATCATTGAGGAAACCGAGCCTATTAACGTAGGAACCGACAATACACCTCAAGAACTTAGGATAGGGACAACCCTGGACCCCTCGGAAAGATGACAGTTCATTGACCTCCTCCACGAATACAAGGACGTATTCGCCTGGTCTTATAGAGACATGCTTGGGATTGACAGAGAAATCGCAGAGCACCGGATACCCATCAAACCCGGGGCTAAACCTGTGAAACAGAAGCTACGCCGGATGCGTCCTGAATGGGCCCTAAAAATCAAAGAAGAAGTGGACAAACAGTTCAAGGCTGGGTTCATCAAAGTGTTTGAATACTCGGATTGGGTGGCCAACATTGTGCCAGTACCAAAGAAAGACGGAAGAATTCGGGTTTGCGTCGACTTCAAGGATCTGAACAAGGCGAGTCCAAAGGACGACTTCCCTTTGCCACATGTTGACATTCTGGTGGATAACACCGCCGAGCATGCTCTCTTATCATTCATGGACGGGTATGCCGGGTATAACCAGATTAAAATGGCTTAGGAAGACATGCTTAAAACTGCGTTCACTACGCAGTGGGGTACATATTGCTAAAGGGCATGCCTTTCGGCCTCATCAACGCCGGAGCAACCTATCAAAGAACCGCTACCACTCTCCTACATGATATGATGCACAAGGAGGTAGAAGTGTATGTCGATGACATGATCGTCAAATCAAAAGAACGGGACGGCCACATCAATGCCCTCCAGAAATTCTTCGCTCGTCTGCGGAAATATAACATGAGACTAAATCCTCAGAAGTGTGCATTCGGGGTTATCTCCGGAAAACTCTTGAGACATGTCGTGAGCAAAAGAGGCATTGAGATTGATCCAACCAAAATCAAAGCCCTTCAACAAATGCCTCGGCCTAGAAATGAGAAGGAGATTCGGGGATTTCTCGGTCAGGTTCAATACATCAGCCGGTTCATTGCCAAGCTTACTATGATGTGTGAACCAATATTCAAGAAGCTTCGTGCCTCCGATCACACCGATTGGGACGACGACTGCCAGAAGGCATTCGACAGGATAAAGGAAATCCTATCCAAACCTCCTATCCTCATGCCACCTCAACCGGGGATTCCTCTATCCTCGCACTGATCGTAACCAACACGACCATGGGAGCAATCTTTGGCACAAATAGTTGGCAACGAGGAGCGAGCCATCTACTACATCAGCAAAAAGTTCATTGAGTACGAGACGAGGTATACCCAACTGGAAAAGACATGCCTTGCCCTAGTATGGTCAACAAAGAAGCTGCGGCATTACATGCTCAGCTACTCGGTCCACATCTACTCCAAGATGGACCCAGTCAAATACATCTTCGAAAAACCCGTACTAAACGGAAGGCTGTCTAGATGGACACTCATGTTGTCCGAATTTGATCTCAAATTTGTACCCCTCAAGGTTATCAAGGGAAGAGCAGTTGCCGATTTCCTAGCAGAAAATCCTGTCAACGAGGATCCAACGACCGACACATGGTCGCTTCCTGACGAAGACATCCTTTGCGCCGGCTCCGACGCTTGGGACCTATACTTTGATGGTGCATCTAATCTGAGAGGCTTCGGGGTAGGAATCCTTCTAATTTCACCAGAGGGAGAACATATTCCGATCTCGGTCAAGCTAGACTTCGCCGTCACCAACAATGCCGCTGAATATGAAGCATGTCTCATCGGCCTACAAGTAGCCATCACACTTGGCATCAAGAGATTATGGGTCCATGACGATTCCTCACTCATCATCAAACAGGTATCCGGATCATGGAAAATCCGATCCGACAGCTTAGCTCCCTACCGAGCAAAGATCAATCAAGAGGTCGAGTTCTTCGACCAAGTCGATTACTTCCACTTACCACGAGAGGAAAATAAATTTGCTGATGCCCTGGCAAAACTTGCCGCGCTCGTCAACATACCTGACGACATGACATCAATGCCCTTATGTGTCGAAAGAAGGAGCGAGCCAGCTCACATTTGTGCCATTATCGACGACGAGGAAAACCATGATGAACCTTGGTACCAAGCCATCCTCAATTACAAAAACAAAAACGAATTTCCTCCCAACTCTGACCAAAGAGGACAAAGAGCCATCCGTTTACTCGCGTCACAATTCGTGATAAACCAAGATCAACTCTACAAAAGAACACCCCAAGGAATTCTCCTCCTTTGCATTGACCATCACAAAGCCAAAAAAGTCATGGGAGAGATCCACGACGAAGAATGTGGCCCTCACATGAGTGCAATGATGCTTACACGTAAAATCATGCGGCTAGGTTACTACTGGACAACCATGGAAGCCGATTGTCATAACTACGTCAAACATTGCCACAATTGCCAAATCTTCGCCAACATACAACATATACCACCATCCCTTTTATACACCATGACATCACCCTGGCCATTCTCAACCTGGGGCACTGACATCATCGGGAAAGTCAACCCGGTAGGTACCAAGGGGCATTGCTTCGTCCTCGTCGCCATCGACTACTTCACCAAATGGGTGGAAGCACAGTCATATGCAGTCTTGACCGCCAGACAAGTGGCCAAGTTCATTCAAAACAACATCATCTGCCGATATGTGGTACCCCATGAAATCATCAGTGATCAAGGCTCTCACTTCCGGGCGGAAACTCAGGCCTTGCTGGACAAATACAAGATCAAACGACATCGATCATCCCCCTATCGTCCCCAAACCAACGGAGCGGTGGAGGCAGCGAACAAAACTCTTGTTACCATTATCAAGAAAATGCAAGACAACTACCGCGATTGGCCGAGCAAACTCCCATTCGCACTCTGGGGATAGCGAACCTCCATTCGAACACCGACAGGCGCCACACCCTTCTACCTAGCATACGGTATGGAGGCGGTTCAACCAGTAGAGTTAGAGGTCCCATCTCTATGCATCCTATTGGAGAGTCAAGTCCCTGAGACGGAATGGACCCGTCGAAGGTACGAACAACTCACTCTTCTAGACGAATGGCGGCTCAACGCCTTGCACAACGTCCAGCTATACCAACGACGTATACAACGGGCATTCAACAAGAAAGTAAATCCCAGAAACATCCAGGAAGGCGACTTGGTCCTCAAGTTGGTCCGAGCACCATTACCCGTCGATCCGACGATAAAATTCAAACCCAGCTGGGCCGGGCCATACCTGGTCAAGAAAATACTTTCGGGGGGCGCAGTGAGACTGAGTGACCTAGATGGGGAGGACTTTACAAACCCGACCAACCTAGACCAACTCAAGAAATACTACCCTTGAAACCTATCAATCAACAACCTAGCCTAGTTTTGCAACTAGCATCGACCTCAACCCTTTTCAAGTCAAATCCTCAAACGTGTTCTGATTTGAAATTGCATGTTTTATCGAGTCTAAGCTGCGGCACCTTGCCGGTTTCGAATGTCCTTTGATCCGTCAAAGGTAACGTCCATTTGCACTACAAAAACAAAACCCCTGAACTACGAGCATGGTTTGATTTCGCCTCTTCAGGTGAATACGTAGGCAGTCCCTCTTATGCCTGAGGGATACAACCACAAAACCCAATTCAAATTCACAAAACATTTTGAACTACGATCATGGTTTGATTTCACCTCCTCAGGTGGATATGAGGCAGTCCTTCCTTACACAAGAAGGATACAACCATCCCCATAATCAAAAAACATACCCATCGAAAAAAAGAAAGAGAAAACCATTCCCTTTCCTACAAAAATACAAAAATGAGCCTTTCTCCCTTTCCACAAAATACCACTTTCCCAAGTGCAAATGTTTAGGACAATTCAAATCGAGTTGCCTTCACCAAAACGGATGGAAGAAACAAGCGTTCACAACTTTTCAGCACGGGCAATCCTCTTATTTAATTAATAATGGGAGGGATTACAATTTCAACAACAAATAAAGCTCGACGAGTCTACAACTTGTCAAAGCTAAGGTGTCAACTAACACACCTCACATAGGAAAACTAGCACAAAACATACAATAACTAGCTAGTACAACATAATAAAAACCCACAACAATAATACAACATAATAATAAAGTGGGTAATGGAGGCCTTCACTCTTCCATTCTACCCTTGCCTTTTCCCTCGGGGTACATCTTCCCCTTGTTCTTCTTGTTGGCCCGCCTAACATGGACTTCCTCCTCGGAACGGATCCTCAACGGATCTAAGACGACGACGGCCTCCGGTCTAGTACAAGACCCCATATTCGACCCAAGACGAGCTAATGTACGGCCCACCATATTCTTGGTGCTGGAACTCCTCCTCTTCGGTGGTCTCATCACATCGGAAGTAGCTCCATCAACATACTCCTCAAAGAAGGCACGGTTGGCCTTGCCAACCTCTCGATACTTCAAGTCAACGACCTCGTCCTTACGAAATTTGGATCTCTCTTCCAAGGACGGAGCACGTGACTACTTGACATAGGCAGGAGTCACCCATGTCGTGGCAACGGGATTTGGCACCTCCCAAAGCGGCCGAGTGGCCCACCACCTTTCAAAGAATTCCACAAGCTCGGAGTTCCGGAAAACATTCTCTTGGACAAGAGTATCTTGAGCGGGCACCTTTTGTTGACGCCCCATTTGCCTCATGAGCCTTTCGGGATAAATGAAGGAAACAACCTTCAAGCCCACCACCATCAAAGAACGAGGACTAGTACCCGAAGCGGGCAACCCCGTGAAGGACCTCAAGTGCCACCACGGCACCACCCAACGGATATGAGGACCACCCTCCTCCGCCAATCTTGCGGCCCAATAGGCCTCGGTGGAAGCAAAACTATCCGGGTACAATTTCTTCCTCATGGTAAGATGACGGAAGTAATAAGAAGAAGGATTAACTAGAGGCTCTACATACCTTAGCCTCTCCAATAGCCACACTTAGAGGATCCTTGGCAATCCAAAAGAGGGAGCTTCTCCACAAGAGCCTTCCTTGTCCAAAGCTTGGATAATCTCTCCAAGCACTAACCATGATGGATCTGTACCATGCTCCATTTACTCAATCACATGGATAAGGGTCATGCTACCATGGCATCTTGGCCCCTCCTTCATCAAGACATCAACAAATAGGTACACATGGACAAGGCAAAATGTAAGAGCCCTTCTCCTAGCTACCTCCGAGACATTAACATCTAATCGATTCGAGAGATGTTGATAAGAGCCAACATATCCACACCATGTGGAGCAAGAAGAAAGTTGACTTGGCTTGTTGATAAACCCAACATGGAGCGGAACTTCTCTTTGTAGCACAACCGAGTCGGAGGAAGCACCGGAGCACAACCCGGCCACCCACCAATGACTCATACTTCTTTGGCAAGAGGACAAATTTCACCCTCCGGGAACACGAAAACATGATGTTTCGAATCCCAAAACCAAGAACATGCTTCAAGAAACGAAGGTTGCACCTTGACTTGACGAAGCACCAACAATTGACCAACTCCCATACAATCGAGTTGATACTTCTCGGGAGGCGACAAATCCCGGCACCATTGTCGCAATGCGTTCTCAAAAGCATCCATGAAATATTTTTGTGGAAGAATAAGAGGTTTTGTAGAGATGTTTTTGTGTTTCGGATAATGAAACAATGAAGCGAAAACGTCCCTATTTATACAAAACGATCAGCGCATTTTTCAGAAAAAGGGGGAGAGCCGGCTTCCATCGTCAAGCTGCTCGCGCCTCCTTGGGGCTGCTCCAGGATTCCCACTAGAGACTTGTCTCTTTCAACATGTGTTTTCTCCTGACACCTCAAAACTCTCGCCAGGTACCTCGCGCCTCTTCGGAATGATCCGGGAAATTTTCTGTTTCTTCACAGTCACATTTCCTTGTTTTCGCGTTTTACGAAATCCGGCACGGTTTCCATGACGCAGCTTTAAACATACGAATTTTTCTTTCTTTTTTTAAAAAGGGGGAAGGGCTAGTCGCCCCGATCCGCGATGGATCGTTTCCATGTCAGTCAAAATCGAAAATTGATAACACGACATCAATTTTCCTCCAAAATTCAAGCACTCACAAATTCGAGTCTTGACATCAAAAGCCAAATGCACTCGCAAAAAAATCCTTTTCTAAAATTCTTTCCTGACGGTCTGAGTTCGAATTTTTCGAGTCAATTTTGAAAAAATTTCGATGCAATTTAATTCACGACACGAGTTAATTGCTCAGATTTTCAAAACAATTCCTTTCTGAATTCCAAACGCGACGATTTTTATCACGGAATTTTCATATTTTATTTCAAATTTTCAAATTTTAACTTCAAGTCATCTTGGTTAATTTTTGTTTTTCAATCAAATGCTTTTACGTGTTTACGTTCATGCGTATGTGCTATCCGTTGCCCGTTTTCTACACTAACGATGCAGGAACTGGTGCAAAGCAAAAGGAGAATCAAACAGCCGACAAGCGCTCCTCCAAAACACAACGCAAAAAAGCCAAAAATCACAAAATGAACTACAATCCAAAAACACATATATATACAAACCGCCTCACGCAAAATGTAAATATGTACAAACAAGAGTCCAAGATACGGGCAAACTACAAAAACTGCCCGACGTCTCCCGTCGGACCAGTCCTGGTCTCACTAGGGGTCGCCGCCAAAGAATACACCACAACCAGCTCAGACTCCCTCTCCGGGGAACTCTCCAGCGTCTCACGCTCCATCTCAACGTGAAGCTCCTCCGCTGTAGCCAACTGAGCCTTAAAAGAGGCAATCTCCGCGTCTCGGCTCCGCAACGTGTCCTCATGATGCCTCAACTCCTGATCTCGACGGGTAATCCCCAACCCCTGGGCCTCGATCGTCGACCTGGCTGCATCCAACTCAGCACGGACCCGAGCATGCTCTGCCGGATCCGCTGTGCTCTAAAAAACACAACAACAGATCCTCAAGATCTAAAAACGTGAAACACAACACCAAATACACGAAATACAACAAACAAAACGTACCTGAGAAAGCCGAGCCTCCCTCGTAGCCAGGTCACCAGCAAGCGCCCTCCAGCGGTTAGCCATCCGCCACAAGTTCTGGTGACTAACAGTCGCCACCTAAAAAACAAAAACGTCCTTCAAAGCAATGTAAGGCAAAGTACAATTGGAGAAAATGTTCAAATCGGGAACTCACCCTCAGAACAGACAACCTCCACTCCATGTCAGCATCGGCCACCTCGGCCACCGCGGGCTCCGGTAAGCGCAACTGAAGCCCCTCGCCACTCGGCCCCTGAAAAGTGGTCTCCGTCGAGAAAGCTGGGGGCTGAGTCCTCATCAGCGGGTCGACTCCCTGCCATTCGGATCCACATCAAAAATGACAAACCCTCCTATCAAGGGAGGTAATGAAAACAAAGAAAAGAGGAAAACATACCTCGATCGGGTACATTTCCTTGTCTCGGCTGGCGAGCCTTACAACGCATCGCGGCTGGCGAGCCCTCCTCACATACGCACCATTGCTGGCGAGCCTTTATCCGCAAACTTCCAAGGACACATCCCGAAGATTCCTCAGGTACATTTCCTTGTCTCGGCTGGCGAGCCTTACAACGCATCGCGGCTGGCGAGCCCTCCTCATATACGCACCATGGCAGGCGAGCCTTTATCCGCAACCTTTCGAGGATAGATCCCGAAGATGCCTTGGGTACATTTCCTTGTCTCGGCTGGCGAGCCTTACAACGCACTGCGGCTGGCGAGCCCTCCTCATATACGCACCATGGCTGGCGAGCCTTTATCCGCAACCTTTCGACGATAGATCCCGAAGATGCCTTGGGTATATTTCCTTGCCACGGCTGGCGAGCCTTACAATGCACCGCCACTGGCGAGCCCTCCTCATATACGTACCACAGCTGGCGAGCATTTATCTGCAACCACGCAAGGACATATCCGAAGATGCCTCAGGTATGACTCCTTCTTATGGCTGGCGAGCTTTTGTACGTAGTCTAACGGACTTTAAACGACCCGAACAGAAAATCGACAGACTCTAAACTGTTCCCGACGACAGGTCCTTGACTCGTACCCTCGAGTCGCCTTGACGTCGCCCTTCCCGACGGCAGGTCCTTGGCCCGAATCCTTTCGAGCCGCCTCGACGTCGCTTGGGTCTTCAGGTTGTAATCTTCGATTGACCTGGGGACTCTACTTTGACTTTCGCCCTGCCCAAGCCTCAGTCAAAGTGGGGGCTCTGTAGATACCCAGTATCTGCTGAGACTCCAACAAACTCCCGATGATTATCGGACTACAACATATTTTGGGATCGCATCGTTTGATCGACAGTTTGTGTACAACTTTACGTCGGAAAACTTAAAACGATTTCGAAAACAAAACATTTCAAGACATTTCAAAAATACTTGGAGTGTTTAATGCACGGCGACGGGGTCGCAATGACACTAACTAGAGTCAAAACCGACACCGGACCAAAAACCGACTCGAAAATTCAAAATCCCGACTCCAACAACTAGTCAAACCGAGTCAAACACAAAAACCAAAAACATTTCAAACCTTCTACCTTAAGTTTTCCCGGATTCATGAATGGTCAAGTACCAAACATGTGACTACAAAACCTAGGATAGAACAAATCATTATTGCGTTTGTTGCGATAGTGACAACACAACTCGAAGTGCCGCGATTTGGCTCGCGCCTCTTTGAGCAGCCCAAGTGGCCACGTCGCTCAAAACTCACACAACCACTCATTCTCCTATAAATACCCCTCAAATGCCACCCATTTGAGATTTACGCGAGTGTCCGCCCCCTATTTTCTCCCTTAAAATTCCCGACTCGACTTCTTAAGTCACAATCCGACGCGTATTTACGACCTACCGATTGTAGATACGAGCCTTACACATTGTTTGGTACCGTCATCGTGCATTAAATCACTTGTCCGACCACTTTGACCACTACACCATCACTAAACTTTTAAAACACTCTTTTTACTTACCAAAACGGTTTTAAACCGAGTTTTTTCCGATCAAACGAGTTGTTACACTTACGTCGGTCACTCGCCATAACCAAACATGTAAGTATGAGGGTGTAAAATCCACTTTTATTATGTTTTCATTTGTTTCATGACTTTAACATGCTAAAACTTGCATAACATGAACCAAAACATGGAATAGACGAGCCAAAACTGATTTTTGGTCTGAGGCAGAAGCCCCTTAGGTCGCCAACAGGCTCGCGCCTAAATGGGGTACTCAGACCAGAGATCAACCGTGTTTGTTCTCGTCATTTCCCTTTAATCAAATTTCATATTTGTAATCGGTTTTCACCATTTCAAGTATTTTCGAACCATTTTCATTTCATTTCACATGTTTTAACCATAAAGCATTTTTCACCCTTGGTTCTTGATACCATGATGGTTAAATCCGTGTTTCGGTGATAATATTTGATTAATGACATTTAAAAGGTATTTTAAAGCCTTTTATTTCATTTCTTTATATTTTCAAACAAACATATTAGTCACCAACACAAAATCATCCTTGGTTATACATACCATGCCGGATTTTAACCCGGGTACGATGACGAGTATCGACTAATTACATTCAAAATGGACTAAAAACAATTAGTCGATAATCATTTTCAAAACTAATCATGTCAAGTTTTGTCAAATCGAACCCGACACCGAATATTATCAAATAATGATGATTATTCGAGTCTAGCTCTTCAAATCCACAAATGCGGTCCAAAACGACCCCTTCAAAACAAACCGGGTTCAAATGCCCATTTTCAACACGTTTTATAACGTTTTCTAAACAGTCAGAACACGGCATATAACCGTTGGCTAACCCGCGCCTCAAGCAGGCATTTTCTTTCTCATTTTCAAAACCAGGGGGAGGCCCCTTACACCGCCGGCTGGCTCACGCCTCTTATAGCCGTCTGGTACAGGGCATGTTCCCTTCCAGCATTATGCTAGGACGATCCCGACTCCGGTTAACCCGGATATAGGACGGATCAGATGACTATTCAATTATTCAAACCATATTTGCAAAATGCCTTACTAAGACAAATGGATCATGTTACGCACCCTAAACCTAATACGGTAAATGGATGTTTAATTTCCGTCATGAATGCAAATCAATCATTAATCCAACTCGACATCTTATACTTGATACTTGGATTAAATCAATCGACTTAGAAAGCTCTCACATGTTAGGTTTAAATCATTGGATGCGCATTCATGCATTTAAACCGTTTTATCAACTTTTGCATTCAACGAACCAAGATCGATCAGTAGAGGCCGCTAAACGCGGGCGGGATTGGGTGTCCGATTAAAGGGCTTCCCAATACGTACCTTCACCTCTTACTCAGAAACTTTGGATAGTGGACGACCTTATCCAGGGCGTACGAGAGTCATTCTAGAGATAGGATGCTAAAGAGGGACGATTTCCTTATCTTTAGTACCTATGTCAAAACGCTGCTTTGTGCTTCGATTTGACCGAGGTATAAAGTGGAATTCGAATGGGTTCCCGGCATCCCACAAATGTTTGGTGGCGACTCCGAACATCTCTAATCGTTTCGAGACCCTTACCGAGACGAAACCGACCGATCTAAAGCGATCCGGTCGAAGGCATTTTTACGCCGCCGAGCGTGGCTTTCAAAAAGACCGCTGCATGTCCACAGATTGAACCGGACTTGCAGGAGGGCCATGTCCACAAGATGACCAGAAGCCTGGACACAATTGACGAGCTGCGAGCAAGCGCAAAAATCCGTCTTGCTGCCTACAAACAGTCAGTGGCCAGAAGTTATAACAAGAATGTAAAAGTCAGGCTCCTGGATCTGTGTCTCCGAGAGGTGTTTCAGAACACCAAGAATCGAAAAGCAGGCAAATTCGCCTACAAATGGGAAGGACCATACCAGGTAGAAGGAGTTGTTGGCCATGGTGCATACAGACTGATGACTATGGTTGGTCAAATCATACAATGCCCATGGAACATACTTCACCTGAAGAGATATTAGTTTTGATAATAAGTAGACTTTAGCTTTCAGAATAATGTGCTATGAGAAGCCAAATCATTTTTAAAGATAAAATAAAAATCCGGTAGTAGGCATACTGCCAATTCCACTTTTATTTCTGGTGTCTTTAATTATTTTTAAGACTTTAAACTACTATTGGATGGTGTGGTCTGGCAGCGTCCTGGGACCATAATTGCTCTGGTACCCCATGAGATGGCGACAGGTACTTCACACCATTCTGATAGATTTTATTATTTTCAGGCCTCTCTAAGTACATCACTTTGAATCCTGGTGTCTATGGTACTTTGAAAGGATGTCTAACAGGACTGTCAACTGCCAACGCGGGGTGACAAGGCACACGGCACTCCAACATGCCTAACCTATTTTCTCCACAAGGAGCACCCTCACCAAAGTGATGTGGAACATACGAAAGGGAGCCTGGTTGACAGCTGAATATGCGTATCCAGCTACCCCTGATACCACCCCCTGGACGTAGCTCGCACTAATCGCAATTAATCAGGGCCCCAGCATGCATGCACAAACGAACATGGAACGTAGGGATATCTGCGCTACCAGAATCCTGCAGCATCTCCATTGGTCCTAGAATGACGATAAACTTGCCTCAATGACGCCCCTGTTGGCTTAAAACGAGATGAACACACCTTGCGTCATAAACAAGGTTAAGTAGTCCAAAATTGCGGCATACGCCTAAATCAGCCATCCGGCTGACACGGCAGCTAGCTTAGTCTGGATCAGACTTTTCAGGCTAACCAGGCTGGTCTAAATCAGCCTCCAAGGTTGACACGGCCAATCCTCCTTACATTGCGGCATACGCCTAAAACAGCCAACCGTTGACACGGCAGCTAGCTTAGTCTGGATCAGCCTTTTCAGGCTGACCAGGCTGGTCTAAATCAACCTCCAAGGTTGACACGGCCACTCCTCCTTACATTGCAACATACGCCTAAATCAGCCATCAGGCTGACACGGCAGCTAGCTGAGTCAGAACTTTAGCCTTTTCAGGGTGACAGGACTCGCCTAAATCAGTCAAGCAGCCTGACATGGAAAAAACTTACTAAAAACAGGGAAGATAAACAACAAATCACACGATATGTAAGCTAAAACCTTGCCAAACTATGACAAGGGGCACTTCAAAATATGGCCAAAATACGGCCCCAAGATTAACCGCCACCTTGGCGGAGCAACCACAAAAGAACAAGTTTAAAACTTACAAAGTCTGCCACCTCTGGGCCAGACTACCAAACGTTCATCAAAACATAAAATACTTAATTATCGGTCACATTAATGACCTCCACCTCTGGCATCTCCTCTTCCTGCTGACCTCCCATTTCAGGTACCGCACCAGCTTTTACATCCTCAGCTGCCATAGCTCCCTGAGCTCCATCAGCAGCATCCTGGGACATTCCAGCGTCACCCTCAGCAGCTTGCTCATCGAGTGTAGGAGAATTCACCTCTCCAACTTCAGGCATCAGCACACTCAGATCAGGTTGGGTGGGGTAGAGCATCTCCAGCTGCTTCTCTTCTTCTTCTATAGCCTGCTGGGTGGGAGCCTCCTCGAGAGCAGCACACATCCTGCTGATCTTTCCCCGCCAGGTAGCATAGGCAACAACGTTGGTGGGTAGGGAGATTAGCTCACTGATCTTCTCCTTAGAGTGCTTAAGAGAGTCAGAGAAAGTGCTGCACACCGCTTGGGTTCGAGCTAGCTGATCAGTCCCTTCCTTCAACTTCTTCTTGGTGACAGCAAGCTCAGTCTTCAGCTCCACCACTCGCTCCTTCAGATCAGCCCGCTGCTGCGCCAGATCAGCAATAGTCCCCTTCAGCTCCTGGTTCTTGGCTCTGGTAGCACGGCTAGTGGTCTGCACTATGTTAATCATCTTCCTGTTATAGAGTGCAGACTGAAGAGTCTGGGGCAGGAAAAATCAGAAGTCAGCAAGAAAGTTGAAAGATAGAATCTAAACAGGTAGACGACAGAGAATATTTACCATGAAGGCATTGTGCACGTCGTTCTCAGCCATCTCCTCTGGGGAGAACTCTGAGAACGTCTCCTCAACAGGAGGGAAGAGCAGCTAGTCAATCTCCGGCCAGTACGGCACTTTGTCCACATTCCCAAAGCCCTCTGGGAAGTGAGCAATGATGCCTCCACTAGATGAAGCCCGAGGACTGGCAGGAGGAGTAGGCGGATGACGAGATAACGGGTCGACCTCCAAGGGCTCACGTGCAGTAGAACTGGAAAACGTGGGAGGAGTCTGGAAGGAAGCAGCAGGTGCACTCCTCTTGGAGGCAGAGGCCACATCAGGGCTGGCGGAAGGTCTCTTTCTTTTGGCACTTTGGAGGATTATTTCCAACTGGTCAACTTTTGAACCTGCAAGCATATATAGCCTCAGACGACAGAATGCTTAAAACATCAGCAGAAACAACATGCAAATGAAAGCGGTTGTAAAAGCCTTACCAAAAGACATACTGTGAGCTGACTGAGGAGGATTGGAAGAAGAAGCAGGTGAAAACCCAGGAAGGAGGTCTGTGAACTTTTTCTCAGATTCATAGATACTGAACAATTTGCTGCAGGCAGGGATCTTGGCACCAATGCGGGTCAGGTCATAGGGGCCTGCACGAAGATGATAATGTAAGCTAGTAAGCAATTAGATAAAGTAAGTCAGGTGACAGGAAGACTACTTACGCGGAGTTAGAACCCATTTCTCGAAGACGTAATCAGCAGGAGGCTGGATGGAGTCCTTCCTCACGAAGAAGAAATCCTCAAACCATTTCTCATCACGGGACTTTGACACGTGTTTGAAGGGAGCCTCTCCACGGCCCCGGAATGAGAATTGACCCCTGCCCAGGGATCTGATGTTGTACATGTGGGCTTGATCGCCCATAGTGACAGATTTACCAGTATTCTGACCGGCGGCCAGAGAATAGAGAAGAACTCTCCAGATAGCAGCAGAAATTTGTGCCATGGCGAAATTGTTGGTGAAGATAAAGTCTTGGACGAGTTTAGGAAAAGGAAAATAGAGGCCGTATCTAAATGGGTACAAGTAGAAACCAACCCACCCTGGACGAAGGGCGTCGGCTTTTTGCCCCGGTTCAGGGATGGCAATATCCACCCCGTCACCAAGACAAAGCAGATTCTTGATCATAGGAATGTCGGCCGGAGTTAAAGCAGAATCACAGTCGTGGGGATGCTTAAAAAGTCCCCGAGAAGGAAAGGTTGGGTCAAGATTACGGTCGGAGGGTGTGGAGGTTGATGAAGATTGTCGAGTTTTACCCATGGCGGAGAGAGAAAATGGAAATTAAAGAAGAAAGGAGGAAGAAATATCTGGTGAAAGAGACGGAGGAAGGGGAACAGTGAAGCCGGCGAAGAACAAAGAAGAAGGAAGGTTGAGGGTTTAAGAGAGAGGAGTATTTTTTGAAATGATTTGGGATTAATGAAAGTGGAAGATGGACGTTGAAGTTATAATGAGGAGAAAGGGAGTTGGGTGTGAGAAAAGAGGAGTAGGGCGGCTGAAATGATGGATTGCATGGGAAGGAGTGTAAAAGACGGCTTAGGGTCTTTAGCATTTGGTTAAGTAAATTCCTTGCTCGATACCTGAAAGCGTACTTCACAAGAAATTTGGGGCAAACTGTTTGGGCTAAAAATAGCACAACAAAGGAGGCCCACTTAATAAAATAAGAGCTACGGAAGGAGTGATAAGGCGGAAGGAAGCCCGCGGTTGAAGAAAGAGGAAATGGGCTCAAGAGAGATAAGGAGCCCATCATTGAAAGCGTCCAGATTAAGGAAAGAGGAGTTAGGGAGAAGTTAGGGCAAAGTTAGGGAGATCAGGGAGAATTGGGAAAGGCGGCCAAGTATGGAAAGAGTTCTTATGGAAATTATATTCCCTTTCCATATTCAAGGTATGATATATCTAGGGTTCTTACCCTATAAATAGCCAAGAGAGCAAATCAAGAAGGGCATCGTGACATTCACATCTGCATCCATTCAAGACATCCGCATTCGCGCGTTCACATTCATTCACATCAACACCACGGCAAATTATCCACAAATATACATTCATCCAAGATCCTGCAGGCCTGACACCTAGCGCCAGCGAGATTAGCCATACGTTACTATTGTAATCATCCTCTTATTCAAATAGTGCAATACTTGGCAGGCTACCATCCCTCCCGCGGTTGTTCCCACATTGGGTTTTCCGCGTCACCAAAATCTTACGTGTCAATTTACATTACGCACTTTATTTTCCTATTTACTTATTAACATACGAACGATCCTACAATCAACCAACAAATAAGACTACATTGACCCTAATTAATCGACTTGGGTAAAAATATCTAAATAAGAGTAATCATTAAGAGAGTAATAAGAGCTAAAATAAGAAGAAATGGGGGGAGACTAGTGCTTTGTGGTGGTTGTGGATGGTGGAAAGAGGAGGTGAGGGAGGAATTATTACCTCTATATGGAGGTAATTATTACTTGGAAGGGGAGGTGGGTAACAATTACTCCCTTAATGGAGGGAATTTTAGACTATATTTCCCCATTTCTATCCATTTCTATCTCTAACCTCCATCCCTTCCCTCCATTTTTTAGTTCATTTTCTTTTTATTACTCCCTTAATTATTACTCCCATCCCAAGAAAATCCTAAGGAGTAATGAGAGCTAAAATAAGAACAAATGAGAGGAGATTGATGCTTTGTGGTGGTTGTGGAGGGTGGAAAGAGGTGGCGAGGGAGGAATTATTACCTCTATATGGAGGTAATTATTACTTGGAGGGAGAGGTAGATAACAATTACTCCCTTAATGGAGGGGCTATTACACTATATTTTCCAATTTTTATCCATTTCTATCTCCAACAGACATCCTTTCCTTCCATTTTTTAGTTCATTTTAGCTTTATTACTCCCTTAATCATTACTCTCATCCCAAGCAAGCCCTAATTAATGAAATAGGTTAAGTTTCAAAATATTTACCGAAAAGGGGTCCACGTATGATTGGTTTTGCGAAGCTAGGTGAAGAGGTCAAGTCGCTCACTTGGTAGACGACTGGAAGTCAAAACGCTGTCCCGCTAAGCAACTTGATTCGCTGACATACTCACACCAAAATTCCCCCTTCGCTGTCAAATTGGCCATTGAAATCGCCGAGCCGGACGACTACATGACCTCAAAACGCTCTCCTGATGAGCGACTTTACTCAAAATCACAAAGGCAAGGTTTGGATGGACTAAAGTGACACTTTGGGTATGATCGCTTAGCGGGATAAGGACTTGAATCCGCGCCTAACCTTAGTGATGATGTGTATCCATTTTGGGTAAATATTTTCAAACTTAACCCATTTCATTAATTTGTTTGGGATTGAGACCCATTTTTGAACAGTTTGACCATATTTTTTGTAATTTAATTTATAGAAATAGAGGCTTGTTGTCTAAGTCCTTTTTCTTTCCAATTGTCCCACATTGGTGGAATAATATGAGTTTTATGGGTTTATAGTTTTTCCATCCCAGTTTCATAAAATAAAGCAAATGTAAGCTATTCACATGTGAAGGGAGTCAAGGGACATAGAGAGTATAACCCTTCACACCTTATCTTATCACTAGTGGGTTGAGGGAGCCTTTTGTAGAGGCTTGCGAGTTGCGAGGTGCTTAATTCAGCTAGCACCCGTGCCCCGACCCGGCCCGGATCTGGATTCGTGATTTAGGATTCTGCAATTGCTTGCAGCCTGTTGTGCCTACCTTTTTGGGTATGGTTCGTTTTTTGTTATACGTTGATTGAACTTCCCATGTTCATTTTCGCATGTGCAAGTCAGTCAGTAAATATAACTGTTACTACGTGAGAATTTATCCCTCCCCACTTCCAGCCTCCACTGCTATGTTTTAGGACCCTGTTTTGATTCCTCTATTTGCTCTCATTTTATTATAAATAGAACCTTCCCCTATACATCAAACACACATCAATGAAAAACATTTTCCTCTCTTTTTCTCTTATACATTTATGGGTAAAAGTTTATTGTCGTTCCAAAGCACCTGAACTCGAGTGGGCGAGTCTAGGTGCTGCAGTGTCAAATCTCGGGAAGCTAATGACATTTGCTGATTGCCACCACAGTCGAGCCGAAATAGTTTTCAAGGCAGAAGCTTTCCTACCGCGTCGCTGCAAATTAGGTTGTATTGTTCTCTTCTCTTTTCTTTGTTACTGCATTCTGAGATAACAATTTGAAAACTATTTATTGTAATAACAATGTCTGTAATGTAGAAAATCATTCCTGATTCGTCTAAACTAGATCAGTTAGATGGTAATAACTACAAACGTTGGTCTCAAAAATTATTGATGTTTTTTGAATAGTTAGAGGTCGATTATGTGTTGTTTAACGACCCACGTAAGCCTACTGCGGTTAAGTCTAATGAAGAGGAAGTCAAACAGTTTGAAAAGGACTATAAAACTGCTAGATGCCATTTATTGAACAACATGACTAATACTCTGTTCGATTTGTTTGCTCCAATCAAACCGGCTAAAGTGATATAGGAGTCTTTAGAATCAAAACATGGGGCTGTTGACGCAGGTAAAAAATTAGATGATATTTTTCTGGCCAATGTACTGTTAGAGCGTTTTCCCCCTTCCTGGTCTGAATATAGAAAATTAGAAACCATCTTAAGCATAAGAAAAAGGAAATGTCCCTCCAAGAACATGTAGGAAACATGAGGACCGAGCAGGTAAATCGCCTCAAAGATAAACATGTTAGTCAATATGTGAATTTTGCAGCTGGTATTGTTAAAGCTAATGTGGTTGAGTCTAGTGGCCCTTCTAATGCTAAGAAGTTCAAGGGTAAAGGTAAGGATATGGCGAAGAGTGGTCAGTTCAAGAACCAGGGTCATGCTAAGAAAAATGATCCACGGAAATTCACTAAACTAGTTGCTAAGATCCAGAAACCAACGGGTCATATTATATGCTATGTTTGTGGAAAAGCGGGTCATAAAGCCTACCAATACAGTCAAAAGAAAACTGCTGAGGCCAATGTTGTTGTCACGGATGTTATCATTGCTGATGTGGTTATTGAGGGTAATTTGATTGGTAATGTTGCTGAATGGGTCTTGGATACCGGTGCTTCTATACACCTTTGTGCTGATAAGGGGCTTTTTGTTGAGTTAGTGGAGTTAGCTGATGGGGAATGCGTCTATATGGGTAATTCTTCATCTGCAATGATCAGAGGCAAAGGCAAGATCTTTCTCCAGCTTACCTCGGGGAAAACAGTTGCTCTAAACAATGTTTTATATGTGCCCTCATTGCGTCGAAACGTCGTGTTTGGTGCCTTATTGAACAAAGCTGGTTTGAAACTTGTTTTTAAGGCTGACAAGATTGTAATGTCGCGTAATCGAGAATTTTTGGGCAAAGGTTATCTGTTTGGGTTTTTGTTTTGTTTTGAACACTGATTAAGTTTATAATAATATTGCATCTACTTCTGCTTATATTGCTAAGTATATTAATATTTCGCATAGTCGATTAGGTCACATGAATGTTAATGACATTAAAAAAGGGAAATTCTATGTTGTATCCCCGAACTTTTTGGTTTTCTAAGTTGTACCTCTGCCTTTTTAAAATTCTACATTGTACCCCTAAACTCTATACTTAGTCTTTGTAATGACCTCCTTCAACTTTTCGTTCACACGTTACCTCTCCAACGACCCTTCTTTAACCACAAATCTCATATATTATACATCATATCATCTTCTTTTATGGGAATTCTTAGAAACTACCTTTAACAAACCACATATTACCTTTGATACCTCTTTAATAAAGCATGAAATGATAACTAAAGTTTTATGAATTATTTGGAAAATTAATTAACTATTCGGTAGGTTAATGGATAATTGTGTGAGCTAATAACAATATAGATAGGTTCATGCGTATTTTTTTTTTTGGTGAAAGGTTAGAAACTCCGTTAAGCTCATAAATAAACTATTACAAACTACCAAATAAGGTACATTTCATGAAACATAGACTAGCCAATCAATATATAATTGACTTAATCCATACTTCATCACTACTCTTCTTAATACATTTTAGCCAAAACATAGAACGATATTTAAGCATGCTACCAATCTGTCAAATTACTACTTCAGGTTGTTCAAGAATCCATCAAGCCTATCTTTGTTCCTCTGATGCCATATGGCATAATATAAGGCTTGAATCCAAGCAATAAGTAACCTATTTTTGACTTGTGCCCACGGTTTGGACTGAATCCAAAAAAGCAAATTGGTATCAGGCAGTCTAATATTCAGTTTACAACCCATCAAATGAACTAAATTCTTAGTGTAGAGGCACTAGCTAAACAAATGACTGTGAGACTCAACACCTGTGCCACAAATGCAGCTAGCAGGATCAACAGTAACCCCGATCTCCATCAGTATACCTTTGAGGAGTAGTGCACCCCGAGCAATCAACCAGTTAATGAAGTTATGCTTTGGAATGCACCAAGAATTCCAGATTATCTTCTCCCAGGTAACTACAGGCTGTGTTTTTCTGATCCATTGATAGCCACTGGTAGCAGAGTACTCTGAAGGATCAGGTAGCCACTGACCAGCACCAGAAAAACCTCGCGCAAACTTATCTCGAGCTCTAGAGATGACCTTCCAACTCCATGAAGTATCAGATTTAGGTGAATTACTTGACCAAGGCACACCTTTCATATAAACATGGTGCACCCATTTAACCCACAAGCTATCAGGGTTATTATAAATCCAGCAGGATAGCTTGCAAATTACAGCTAAATTCCAGGCATAGCTGTCCCTTATACCCAAACCCCCTTCACATTTTGGCATACAAATCTTTTCCCAACTCACCAATGGGGATCTAAGGTATTCAATGGATCCATCCCAAAGGTAATTTCTGCACAGTGCATCAATTCTCCTCAACACTCCCTTAAGAATAACAAAAATAGTAGCCCAGTAAGTGTACAATAAAGTCAAAACTGAGTTTACATGAGCAAGCCTGCCAGAATAAGTCAATTTCATAGCAGCAAACCCCTGTAGACACCTCGCTTCTGCACCTCCCGCCAAACACCCAGTGATGATTAGGCCGCGTGTTTAGCATATGTCGCGATTTTATGACATTTCGTTAATCGGTTAATAAAAGGTAACTCATACACTTGTGTCATCCTTATGGTTGTCATCTAGGCGTCATTACGGCCATTTTGGCAGTAATTGGAGTCAATTTGGATTCCAGGGGCAAAATCGTCCTAAAATTCGGAAACCGTCTCGTCCCGAGACGGAATATTCCAGAAAACGTCGGGAGATATTTTTGATATCACGGAATTTGAGTCAAAAACATAAAATATATCCTAAAAGATATAAGTCTTGCCCTTCACGAAACTTAGACGCGCTAAAACAATGATTTACGGGCTGGGGAAGAGGACCAGCACCTGCTGCGCCTCTATGAAGAGGAGCATCATCTGCTACGCCTCTTCCCGGGCGTCTCTCAGCGCCAAAAATCAAAGTTGGCTAATTTCTTTCCTATTTTCGCCGTGACTCTTCTAGGTCTTTTACCATAATTCCTCCGTGTGATTAGTATAAATAGAGGCCTTTGCCTCACATCTTTTTCACGCGAGTGTCCGCCTTTCTCTTCTCCCTTTGCATTCTAAGATCGCGCTCTTGCTTTTTGACGCCTACGTGCTTGATCAATCGACCACGTAAGCTCAGATCCTTTTGGGTACCAGTCACGTTTGCATGTGTAGATACCCAGTTTCTGCTGAGACTCCAACAAACACCCGATGATTATCGGACTATAACATGTTTTGGAATCGTGGCGTTTGATCGACAGTTTGTGTACAACGTTACGTCGGAAAACTTAAAACGATTTCGAAAATAAAACATTTCAATAATACCTGGAGTGTTTAATGCACGACGACGGGGTCGCAATGACACTAACTAGAGTCAAAACCGACACCGGACCAAAAACCGACTCAAAAATTCAAATCCCGACTCCAACAACGAGTCAAACCGAGTAAACCACAAAAAACAAACATTTCCAACCTTCTGCCTTAAGTTTTCCTGGATTCATGTTGGTCAAGTACAAAACATGTGACTAGAAAACTTGGGATAGAACAAATCATGATTGCCTTTGTTGTGAAAGTGACAAGACAACTCGAAGAACCGCGATGTGGCTCGCGCCTCTTTGAGCAGCCCAGGTGGCCACGTCGCTCAAAACTCACACAACCACTCATTCTCCTATAAATACCCCTCAAATGCCCCCCATTTGAGACTTACGCGAGTGTCCGCCCCCTCTTTTCTCCCTTAAAATTCTCGACTCGACTTCTTAAGTCACAACCCGACGCGTATTTACTGTTGGGGTTGGTGTCCTTAACAATTAGTGCAAGGACTTATAAATCTCTAAAAGGATCAAAGGGCATACTTTTGGTATTATTATCAGTTGATCCACGTTTATCAATAACGGTTGGCTTGCTAGAAAAGTTTGACGTTATTGTCATATAGATGGCGGTGATCAACTGGTCCCTAAAAGTCACACCTATAGGATACGTTTGAGAGATGTGACAGTATGAAAATACAGTCATGTAGATGCCAATTTTGACTAACCAGTTAGTCCGAGTTATTTGACTAGTAATTAGTCAAAATGTGATGTTGAGATATTTTATTTAATACGGATTAAATAATAATGGCTAAGGCGAATTAAGCTGTTAATTCGTAAATTGAATATAAGCGTTTTATATTTAATTAAATGTATATTGAATATAATTATACAATATCGTCTTTATCGGACATGTATTAATGTTTCAACTAATCCGTATTATTAGTTGATGCGTTAATAACCGATAACCGATGACGATTTATAACAAAACCGTGTCATATACATTTAGCGCATTTCGGGTCGTATCATGAGTTAAAAAATAAGAGAAAGTGGAAAGCCCACTCTCCCTATCAAAGCTCACGGCCGAACAAGCTAAAAGGAGAGCTTCCTCTCCTATTTGCCCTAATCATTCATTTGAGTAAGAAATTAGGGTTTTGAGAAAAATTGCCTCTCAGAACTCGGATCTCACATCCAACCAAAACTCACAAAACAATCCTCTCTATATTGCAAGGCAATTAGAGGATTCATTCTAGCACAAGGGCATTTCTCGGACAATCTTGGGTGCAACAATTAGGAGGAGGTCTACTTTGATCTCTCATTGCCGAATTGCACTAGGACCGAAGGTTATTTCTAATGCTTTATTGTCTTTCTCATGTTTTCGTTTTATGACTATAATCACGTATTAAATTTACGTTATAATCCTTAATTTTAAAGGGTCTTATACGGATATAACCCTACAAGTGGTATCAGAGCGAGGCCACGTAAATTTTCTATGTGTTTTTCATTAAACGGAATTGGATTGATAATTTTTGCTTGAAAACCGTGAGGCAGCAAGTTTTTGATCACGAAATTTTTTTTTGTTGCTGCGTTTTTTCCTTGTCTCGAAAACCGTGTCCAGTTTACACGGCTGAAATTTTTGTTGAAACCGTGAAATGTTTTACACGGTTGATTCACTTTTTCCGTTTTGTTCTTTTACATATTGTTATTTTATACGGAGATTATAATAATATGTCAAGTTTTGTCAAATTATAAAATTGATTTTATGCGTTTTTTGATCAAAATTGAAATTGTTTTGTTTCGACAAAACTGTTTTCACGAGGGTTTTGTTTTCCATAAACTTTTGTTCTCGATCGACCAAGTTTTCAATCGATCGAGAGGTTTTTCTGTCTTGTTTTTACTCGATCGAGTCCGTGCTGTACTCGATCGACCACCTTTTAAAACCCCACTGCTCGATCGAGAAGTCCTCGTACTCGATCGAGCAGTATTGCTGAAATAAGTCCTCGATCGACCACCAGTTCTGTCGATCGAGTGCTTCCTGATTAGCATACCTCTCGATCGACTAGCAGTTCAGTCGATCGAGCCCTTGAGTTCCTCGATCGAGCACTTTTGTCCCTGGATCGAGGGATTTTGTTTTGGTAGCTTTGATTTTTACTCTTTTTGTCTAAAAATTCTCTTTTGGCCATAAAATGTACATTATACGGATATTGTACACTCGCTATGATTGTGAAACGGTTCACACACGTACCATTAAGTTATTTTAAAGCGTATTTAAAGTAACGGATTGTATTTGATTAAAATTAAATTGATAGAAGCGGTTTTATCACATGAATTTTAATCATTAAAAGGTGGTTTGGATATATTTAACATAATTACGGAATTATGTCACGAATGAATTTGTTTTTAGTTGATGCATTTTTATTTATCGTTAATTTTGAATGCTTGTGAATGCCTTTTATTACGTATTTAATTTTACAATCAGTTGTAACTTAGTGTGGCCTTAGTAGAACGTGTTACCGTAATGATGGAACACGGTCTTGGTTGTATTTTGAGATCTCGTATCTCCGTTTTGGATTTTTCACTTGTAATTACAGTTTTTAATTAGAATGTAAATAGGTTATATTTTGTAATTTTAAATGTAATTTTTGAGAAGACCAAAGATGGAGACCGGATGCTCACTCCCGCTACATGGATCAAGATGGAACATCAAGACAAGCTTCTCGGGTCCAACGGTGGATTCCAAAGTTGTTTTATGTTCTTTTTATTAGGATAGGCCACACTAGGAATTTTTTATTTACGTATGGCATTCCTTTATTTATTTTTCGCATCGATGATATGCATCATATTCCGCCTAAAAACCAAACCACCTAATAACTGCATGAAAACTGACACATATAGAGGTCACGAGTTAGTTTTCTTTGACATTCTCATGTCACATGTTTTTAAGCCATCACCCAAATTAATTCATTCACGCAGACGCTAGTTATTCGTTCACTTAATATGAATTATAATTTAGTTGATGGGATCTTCCTCGTATAAACAAAAATTGAGAATGGTCTTTATAGGTCAAACTCCAATGAGTCCCTTCTTCGTCGGTAGGCATAATATGACCCCTTCTACGTCGGGTAAGTTGGAACTGATTGACCTATTTTATCTCAACACTATGGTCACTCGTACGATCCTGTGATCATGGTGGACTATAGATAGGATTTACGGAAATCTATCGACCAAGAGTTCTTACGGAAGAATTAGCTAAACAGTTGGCTTATCAATTTACAGAAATTGAGTCTTGGGATCACTTGTATCATTCTTGAGGGAGATCAATTATGCAAGTGCAAGAGTCTACACGTTAAAATGAATTTTTAAATAGACTTAAATCACCTCGATGAGTTGCTTATTTCGTTCTTGTTTTTCTTTCTTTTTCAGTGTAGATCACGAACTTTTAAACTGCTAATAACAAATGACTGGTTCTACTGATAACCCAATGCCAAGTGCCACATTGGACCGTGAGTCCTGGTTTCGGATCTTCATGAATCAGATGAATCAGTCTACTCGACTGAAGAATGATGGATCAAACTTCGCGGACCGGGAGGCGGCATTACGGAATCTGCCGCTGCGACGGAAGCTCAAATATCTATTAGAGCCCATCCGGCAAACCCGGGTCCCACGGCTAGAGTCTTGAAATCACCAAGTTTAATGATTTACGTATGGAAGCGGGTGCGATTAAAAACGTACTCATTTTTGCAATGGAACCCAATTTGCGGAAACGCTTCATAGCCCATGGTGCAAACAAGATTTTCACCACGCTCACCAAGGAATTCTCGAAAGCACCGAGAATCGTGACCTATGAGCATACCACTCGCTTCTTTGATGCGAGACTCCAGAAGGGCCAACCAGTTAGCCCACACATTCTCAGCATGATTGAGAATGTCGAGAAGCTGGAGACCTTTAATTGTAACATCAGCGAGAACATTGTTATCGACCGCATGCTTCATTCACTCCACGATGGTTTTTTGCAATTTAGAGCGAATTACTATATGAATGATTTGAAGAAAACCCCACATGAATTGCACTCCCTTCTCGTACATGCACCGAGAAGGACATGAAGTTCAGTGGGAGCTTGAAACAGGATGTTCTCGTTGTGTTAAACAAAGGGAAAGGTAAGGGCAAAGCTCAGGCAAACCTAGCGAGAGGTAAACCGAAGTTCAAGAAGTCGGGTTCAGGTAAGAGTGGGCCTGGTGAGTCGAGCACCTCATCAGGCGCGACAAAGAGCAAGAATGAAAACATGGAGTGCCATCATTTCCACAAGACTGGGCATTGGAGGCGTACATGTCCTGTTTATCATGAGGACTTAAAGGCGGGTCGTGTTAAACTTTGTTGGTATGTCTTCTCTCTCTTCTACTTTTATTCATATGATTGAGATTAACCACGCAAGTTCAGAACTTGGGTACTCGACATCTTGGTTGTGGTTCTCATCTGTGTAATCATGTGCGGGGGCTCCGAAACATCGAACCCCTCGTAAAGGGTGAGGTGGACCTGCGTGTTGGGAATGGAGCAAGAGTGGCTGCCATCTCAAAGGGGACATATGTAATCCAGCTTCCTAGCGGATTTGAGTTGTCATTATATGACTGCTATTATGTACCTAGTCTTTCGACAAACATTATTTCAGTTTCTGCACTTGATAAACTTGGTTTTTCATTTGTAATAGAAAATAATACTTGCATTTTCTCATTACACGATATGATTTACGGCAAGGCAGTCTCCATGAACGGAATTTATGTTTTAGATCAGACCACCGAAATATTACAAGTAATGAATAAAAAGTTAAAGGTTGGTGACAAAGATCAAACGTATCTATGGCACTGCCGTATGAGACACATTAATGAGAAACGCGTAAAACAGCTCATCAAGCATGGAGCTATCTCGGTCTTTGATTTTCAATCATTTGGCACGTGTGAATCATGTCTCATCGGTAAGATGACTCGGATTTCCTTCAAAGGTGTTGGAATGCGCGCTGCTGACCTATTAGGACTCATACACACGGATGTATGTGGTCCTATGTCAATCACCGCACGAGAAGGCTATAGGTATTTCATCACTTTCACGGACGATTTAAGTAGATATGGCTATGTTTACTTAATGAAGCACAAAAGTGAATCCTTTGAGAAATTCAAAGAATACCAGAATAGGGTACAGAACCTATTAGGTAGAAAGATTAAAACACTACGTTCAGATCGTGGTGGCGAGTATCTTTCTCATGAGTTTGATCAACACCTAAAGGACTGTGGGATTGCCTTACAGTTAACTCCACCTGGAACACCTCAATTGAATGGTGTGTCCGAACGGAGAAATCGAACTTTATTTGATATGGTTCGATCCATGATGAGTCACATCGTGTTGCCTGACTCATTATGGGATTATGCTCTTCTGTCAGCTGCTCTAATACTTAACCGAAGTCCGTCTAAAGCTGTTGACAAGACTCCATATGAACTATGGAAGGGAACGGTCCCTAACTTGTCCTTTATACGGGTTTGGGGCTGCGAGGCTTATGTCAAGTGGAGACACGAGGATAAGCTCGGCCCGCGATCGGTCAAGACATACTTTATAGGTTATCCTAAAGGAACGCTTGGTCATTACTTTTATTCGCCAACCGAACAACGTGTTTTTGTTGCGGCTAGTGCGACATTCTTAGAGAAGGAATTTCTCGAGAATGCCAAGAGTGATAGAACCTTCGAACTGTCGGAGATTCCAGAACCAAGTATCGAGCAACCATTGGAGGAACCTATTCCTTCAATCCCGGCTGCGGTTAACATTCCTGAGGAACCTAGGAGGTCGGGAAGAGTCTCTATTCCTCCGCATGAGATACATTGGTATGGTCGAGGAACATGATATAGATGACGTTCTACTCTTAACGAGTAGTGAACCCGCAACCTATAAAGGTGCCATGACTAGTTCTGACTCAAAGCTATGGCTTGAGGCCATGCAATCCGAGATGGACTCCATGTATGAGAACAACGTGTGGGATCTTGTTGACTTACCTGCTAAGGTTCGTCCCCTTCAATGCAAATGGCTTTACAAGATAAAGCATTCTGTGGAAGGTCAACAAGATATCTACAAAGCACGACTAGTTGCTAAAGGTTTCACCCAAGTGCCAGGTTTGCACTACGATGAGATTTTTGCACCCGTAGTCATGCTGCGTTCCATTCGGATTATCTTAGCGATTGCCGCTTTTCATGACTATGAAATTTGGCAAATGGACGTGAAAACCGCCTTCTTAAACGGCTTTTTGGAGGAAGAGTTGTACATGGTACAACCCGAAGGTTTCATCAATCCAGAACATCCTAAGAAAGTGTGCAAGCTTAAGCGTTCCATTTATGGACTTAAGCAAGCATCAAGGAGTTGGAATCATCGCTTCGACCAAGTGATAAAAGAAAATGGTTTCATTCGATCAGTCGAGGAACCATGTCTATATATCAAGTCGAGTGGGAGCAAGATTGTTTTCCTAATATTGTATGTTGACGACATACTCCTGATTGGGAATGACATACCTCTCTTAACTTCGGTGAAAGTATGGTTGAAAAACCATTTCCAGATGAAAGATCTGGGAGAGGCACAAAGAATTCTAGGCATCCGTATCTATCGAGATAGATCACGACGGATGCTATCTCTCAGTCAAGAGTCTTACATAGACAAAGTCCTAGAGAGATTCAGCATGACTAACTCCAAGAAGGGGTTCCTTCCTATGGCTCCAGGGGTGCATTTGAGCAAGTCTCAGGCACCAGAGACACCGGAAGAGAAAGAGCGCATGACACGGATTCCTTATGCTTCGGCAATAAGATCAATCATGTATGCCATGATATGCACACTTCCGGACGTGGCATATGCATTGAGTATGACAAGTCGATTCCAACAGCATCCAGGTGAATCACATTGGTTGGCTGTCAAGAACATTCTTAAGTACCTACGGAGGACTAAAGATTGGGCATTGACTTATGGAGGCCCTCAAAAGCTATGCGCAACCGGTTACGCAGATGCTAGCTTCCAAACGGATCGTGATGACTCGAAATCTCAGTCTGGATTCGTTTTTACTCTTAATGGCGCTGGCTGATCACCTGGAAGAGTTCCAAACAAAGTTTATTACAGATTCTACGACGATCGAGTCCGAGTACTATGCCGCGTCGAAGCTACAAAGGAAGCGATATGGATGCGTCAATTCTTACATGGACTATCGATAGTGCCTAGTTCGAATGACCCGATCACCATCTATTGCGACAATAGTGGTGCCATCTTCCAAGCTAAGGAGCCAAAGTCTAGCAACAAGTCTAGACATGTACAACGGAAAGCTCATCTAATCCGAGATTACGTGGAGCAAAAGGAAGTAGTGATAGAAAAGATTGCTGCAGATGATAATATAGCAGATCCTCTCACTAAACCATTACGACAAGATAAGCATGAAGGGCACGTTAATTCCATGGGAATCAAACGTGTTCCTGAGTTGTAGTACCTTTTATGGATTAGATTCATTCTCGTTTGTACTCTATACGACATCATCGTTTTGATATTTATATATATTTTGTTTTTCATGTGGAATTGTACGACAATTTTGAACACCACAAAGTGAACCGAACAAACATTATATTTTTCAGTCCTTAATTGCCCACATGAGCTGATAACTCTGGCAATTATTTTGTGACGTTGGTTGATGGTGGGTTCAACGAGCCATAAGTCAACCGGTTGATCGACCAATCACGAGAGGCGAGTTATACGGATATCTCGTAGGACACCATTGTGACATCGACGTGGAGTCCTAAATGTTTTATAACATTCGCGCCTTGGTCGTGAATAGGACCTCCATGGTGATCCTAAGAGTCGATTCTTTTGACTATCGACTGTCTCTTGAGACTAAGGCGGATTTTGGGTGACTTTGGTTTCTTTCTCACGGTCATCCGTAACAGGGGGCCAAGTAGTTTTTTTTTTCTGGGTCATTTCATGCCGTGCTTATATCGGAAGGAGTCGAGTTGAAGGAAATATTCAGCCTTTATCAGGTACTCGATATTTCTCGGGGCCACTCGAGGAGTCAGAATCGAAATGCATGGCCATGCTCGGATACGGATTCGTTTTATCGGTTAAGTTACTCTCTAGTCGGGGAAACCACTCTAGATACAGATCGATTGTAAAATACGACCTTTGCGGATCCGGATCGGCAAATTGTTTTACATTGAGTGGGAGAAATTTTAAATGAATATGAGAATCGGTTATCGCACATACACTTGTACGGACAAGTGGGAGTTTGTTGGAATTTTGTGTCCTCCAGTTAGTGCGGATAACGTCATTGCACATACACTTGTACGGACAAGTGGGAGCTTGTTGGGGTTGGTGTCCTTAACAATTAGTGCAAGGACTTATAAATCTCTAAAAGGATCAAAGGGCATACTTTTGGTATTATTATCAGTTGATCCACGTTTATCAATAACGGTTGGCTTGCTAGAAAAGTTTGACGTTATTGTCATACTGATGGCGGTGATCAATTGGTCCCTAAAAGTCACACCTATAGGATACGTTTGAGAGATGTGACAAGATGAAAATACTGATCATGTAGATGCCAATTTTGACTAACCGGTTAGTCCGAGTTATTTGACTAGTAATTAGTCAAAATGTGATGTTGAGATATTTTATTTAATACGGATTAAATAATAATGGCTAAGGCGAATTAAGCTGTTAATTCGTAAATTGAATATAAGCGTTTTATATTTAATTAAATGTATATTGAATATAATTATACAATATCGTCTTTATCGGACATGTATTAATGTTTCAACTAATCCGTATTATTAGTTGATGCGTTAATAACCGATAACCGATGACGATTTATAACAAAACCGTGTCATATACATTTAGCGCATTTCGGGTCGTATCATGAGTTAAAAAATAAGAGAAAGTGGAAAGCCCACTCTCCCTATCAAAGCTCACGGCCGAACAAGCTAAAAGGAGAGCTTCCTCTCCTATTTGCCCTAATCATTCATTTGAGAAAGAAATTAGGGTTTTGAGAAAAATTGCCTCTCAGAACTCGGATCTCACATCCAACCAAATCTCACAAAACAATCCTCTCTATATTGCAAGGCAATTAGAGGATTCATTCTAGCACAAGGGCATTTCTCGGACAATCTTGGGTGCAACAATTAGAAGGAGGTCTACTTTGATCTCTCATTGCCGAATTGCACTAGGACCGAAGGTTATTTCTAATGCTTTATTGTCTTTCTCATGTTTTCGTTTTATGACTATAATCACGTATTAAATTTACGTTATAATCCTTAAATTTAAAGGGTCTTATACGGATATAACCCTACATTTACGACCTACCGATCGTAAATACAGGCCTTACACATTGTTTGGTACCGTCATCGTGCATTAAATCACTTGACCGACCACTTCGACCACTACACCATCACTAACATTAAAACACACTTTTTACTTACCAAAACGGTTTTAAACCGAGTTTTTTCCGATCAAACGAGTTGTTACACTTACGTCGGTCACTCGCCATAACCAAACATGTAAGTATGAGGGTGTAAAATGTTGGGAAATGTGTCCTCAACAATAGTGCGATCACATGATTTAAATATCATTATTAAATCTCATACCAAGAATACGAAAGGGATGATACATTATATATATAGTCAACTGGTCCACACATATCGGTAATGATTGGCTGGCTAGAGTTTGACATTACTGTCGTGCGACGGTGGTGATCAGTTGATCCCTTGAGGTCACACCTAAAGGACGATTCCCTTAATTGAAAAGGTTAATTAATTGTATGCCGATACAGATTAATTAATTCCTTAAAATTGAACAAATTATTATAAGAGAGAAAAATGACATCTTATCATAATGTGATTAAATAAGATCCTATTTAGTGGATTAATATGTTAATTCACTAAATTATGTTGAGGTTTTATAAATGTTTCGAGGTAGAGGTAATTAGTTATTTACATTTACAAGAAGTTGTAAATTTAACTAACTAGCTATTATGGGACCCATTATATTTTGATATAATGATAAAATATTACTCAATAAGTTGAGTGAATATATTTTTATTAATTTGTCTCATAATTGTTGTATGATCAAATTAATAATTAATTATGTAAGATAATTAAATATAAGACTTATAAGCATTTGTGGGACAAATATTATAAGACAAAAATGGACCATAATAAGTGCATAGGCACCGATTTTGGGAGGTCATAGGACACTTGTCCTAAGTCTTCTATTTTGTCATAAAAGTTTATGACACAAGCAACACTTGTAATGTTTCACCTACCCAAAATTACTCTACCAATAAAGCATCTTGCATGAGAATTTTGGGAAGACCATATGCTCTTTTCTAGAGCATTTTGGCCGGTTTTTTAGAGAGGAAGAGAGAACAACTTTTGTTATGATTTTTACTCTCTCATCTTCACATGCAAAAACCTTCATTGTTCATGGTTTTCTTTCTATCAAAACATGAGTTTTTGATTCAATTTGTTCATATCAATTACTAATATTACTAGTAGTAGTATATGAGTTTTAGTAATCAATTTTAAGGTAAACCACATTACAAATATCTAGTACATATTAGTTTGTGGGATTGAGGGATAGTTTTGGGTGCTACTAATTGGAGGGCTTCTATTTTGAAGTCATGTATGTTCATCCATTATTGGAAAGCTCAAGAACTAACAAGAATGAGATCTTGTTGGTGCCCATATAATGACCGAATTTTAGATGGTGAGAATTGATTTTCTTATCTCTTCTTATTTAGTTTGCATGCATAAGATTTGTAAATTAATTTTATGACTAAATTAATTTGTGACATATAAGAATATGTTAAATAATGAGATATAGATTTCTAAAAAGTGGTATCAGAGCCTTGGTTGTTTGCATGCAAATCGGTTATTGTTTTTCCGAGTTATACGATTAACATATAAAACTTATAAATTTGTGTTTATTATGATATATCACGAAATTTATTATGCATGTTAAAGTTTCTGGTCCTAAAATGTTTTAGGATATTTTGGTTTAATTTATGGATTTTATTGTTCATTTTATATAATATTGGCATTAAAATGTGATTTTTATGATAAAAATGTCATTTTTGGACGAAAATTAGCTAAACTTCGAATTTTCCATTGGTTTTTGGATATGTTTTCACATATATTATTTTTAGATGATCTGGAAAGTTTAAGAATTTTTGGAGTTTTTATGCTCGAAATATGGATTTTTCATGATAAAAATCGAATTTAAATGAAAAATAGGTTAATATGAGAAATATTTCGAATCTGATCATAGAAATTTAGTATGTTGTCACATGCAATTTTAAAAGATGTGTGTAAAATAATAGGCTATATTGAAGTCTTCATGCATGATTTATGGATTTTTGATGAAAAATAGCATAAATAGTGACTTAATTAGTGAATAATTGCTAAAACATACTTCATGACTAAGGAAAAACGTTACATGTTGCATTTTATTATCTTTTTCAGATCTAAAATTGAAAAGTTGATAAATATAATTTTTCTCATGTTTTATGATTATAATTGATAAATCCGTTAAACCGCAACATTGTTTTTCCCGATAAATTTCGAAATTTTTAACCTAAGTTTTTGAACATTATGAGTGTCATGGTATTTTTCCAGAATGTTCATGAGTTTAAATTTTGAATTTTGAATTTATTTGAAGTTTTTGTGATTTATTTGAAGTTTATAGCAATTTTTATTGTAATTTTGAGTCCTCTAATGAACAATTTTAAGAAATATAAGTTAATTATAGTCAAATAGTTAGTGGAGACTAATTTTGAGTCCTAAGTTGGTTAGGGTAATTAACTTGTGCATAAATATGATTTTATGTAATTTATTGTGATTTTAAAAAGGTTGAATCACGCAAATCCGTAAAAATCGATTAATATACGATATTGGCTCCTTAAAGGCGATTTAGCATAAAATTGGGCATGTTCATACATATTATAATGCTGCATTTCATTTATGATTGTCATAATTTTATTTTATGTAATTTTATTTTATGTAATTTTACTTAGTATGGCCTTAGTTTTTTTTATTGGTATTACCCGAAATGTATGGGAATATCGATTCGGTTGTAATTTATTGTGATCTCGTATCACCGTTTTGTAATTTAATAGATTTATTTTATTTTAATTACAAATATATAATAGGAAATTATGTAATTTGTTATGTAATTTATTTATTTCGGAGTTCCTTGAAGACGGTGTCACTCAAGGAAGACGATACATAAAGACGGTGTTACCTCGAGATGCGTGCCAAAACCGAAGTTCAAGGGACCAATGGAGTTGGTTTCCGAATATGTAATAGTTAATTAGATTTTCTATTTTTGAAAGGCCATACTAGGATTTATTTTTATGCTTTGCATTTTATTTATATGTTGCATGCATCGCTAAATCGCCATAACTAAAACATGCATCATCTTCAATCGAGTTTATCGACCGTGTCAATTAAAATTATCGTAGTTCACCGCTTTAGTTCACTTAAAACGTGATAGATAATAAATTGACATGACCTCTCGCTAAAACAATCAATTGAGACATAGCCTTACCAAAGAGTAGAAACCATGAAAACCTATTTCGTGAGGGAGTGCACTCGGCCACACCGGGGTACAAACCTTGTTACGTAGGGGAAGTGGGTGATAAATGTCTATCCACCGAATTCATGTTGATGAGGGTTTCATCGGCCACACCGTGCCCAAGTTAATGTGGGTTTGGATCATGGACACATTTATTCGAAATTTGGATTGAACTCAACAAAAGTTTTTCGATAAGGGTTTTATCGGCCACACCGTGCCCTTGTTGAATGTGTTTTGGGCTAAAGATAAATGTTAATGTAATATTATCGACAAAGAGTTCTAAAAGTAGAATCGATTAAAGCGTTAATCCACCGAGTTATATTGATAAGGGTTTTATCGGCCACACCGTGCCCAAGTTAATATGAATTTGGGTCTTGGAATCATTTATCATAGTTGGGTAGAGGTCACTATGTAAATGCTTTACTTGTTATTTACAAGTATTAATAAAACGATAAATGTTAAGTTTTCCACTATTCCGTTATCATATTGTTCTATTTCTTTACCACAATTCATATACTATATCATTTCGATCTTTGATTCAAATCTCCATTAAAACATCGTAACTTAAGACAAAATTGAATTTTGCTTCTAAAACCTCAAATGAACCATTGCTAAGGATCTCTTGTAAAGAGTATAGATATAAGGTATTCATTATCAAACAGGTTTTTGATTCTTGACTAACACATCTACTTACAATGGATTATTTTTCATATACTTAATTGAATTAAGTACCTTGAAGCGATAAATTATTTTGGTAATTAGATTTGTCAGAATTCGTAATTGACCAAAATAACGCAACCACTTAAATGAAAGTTTTAAGACTAAAACGAACAAATGAAGAGTAATCTTCATGAATTCAACTTTTCTTCTCTAAGTAAAGATTCTTTGAATTGAGTGGGAGCATTCTCTTAAACTGTTAAGAAAAGGACGAGGTTCAAGAAGTAAAATTAGAATGGAATTGATACAAGGTAATGTTAAAAGTAACGTTATTGAGAATAACGATACTAAACCTATCAATCCCGATTGATAAAGTTTCCATTGTCTTAAATGTTGGACACTAGAAAGGAAACTACCCCAAGTTGTTAAAGAATAAGCAAGTTAGTTGTGGGACATCTAATAAGACTTAGTTCTTTATTTATTTGATTGACATAAATTTTGCTAGTACTACTTCGTCAATATTAGAAACCGATTGTGGTTTTCATCATTGTATGCGATACATAGAATGATTAGAATATGACGACTAGCAACAATAATATCGAGAGATAGAGTCATTGTGTACTCAATCTAGTTTTGGGTTTATAGTTGTACTTAATTATGACTATTAAGTGCATTAACTCTAAATAAGAATATAAACTTGTTAAGATACAAAAGAGGTTTCACTTTTGTGACCCTATACACCACGATTTGATGTATGGCTAGCCCATTATCAAGGTAATTATATTCTAAACCAAACTAGAATTATATATCATGAAGATGATACAAGACTCAAATTGGTAACCCAAGATTAAACCTTAGATTTTGGAATGATGAACGCAAAGAGTTATCGAGTACTCTTGAAACCATTAGATCTTATGGTATATGCGTATCTTGTATTCAAAGCAAGATGTCTCGTGCCTTTTGGTTGAAAAGGAGATCGAGGTTGTAAATCATTGATCCATAATAGGTTGATCATTTTCTTTTACCAACGATTTAAGTTGACGTTAATGTGTTCACTTAATAAGGTAAATAGAGAAATCTTTGAAGAAGTTCAAAGAGTTCAGGGAACCACGATTTAGTCATGATGTGATTATCAAAGTGAAAACTTTGAAATAAGCCAAAGGAAATGTGATATAATATCACAAATTAATCTCTCTTGCACGCATTATGGGATAATGTGTGGTTGGATAAGAAATCAAACGCTATTCGATATGGTTTGGACTTCATCAAGTTACTTTGAGTTACTTGATCTTTTGAGGATTTTATCATTTTGTCTAAATTATTTTTTCCACTAAATCTAAACAATTCATATGAGATATGAAATGGTAGGGTACCATGCTTGTAAGTTATCACAAGAAACAAATGCTCATTTTCCCTAACTATAATCATGAGTTCAACGAGTTTGTGGCTCGTGAAGCTGTCTTTCTAAAATACAAGTTTATTTCTAAAAGACAGAGTGGGAGAAATTATTTAAGAGCCACAATGAATGTTATGTTTAATGTTATGTCGCAAGAAACTAGTCTTTCTTGGCTACATGAAACGTTTTCTGTACATGAGACGTTTTGTGTAAGACGTTGTTTCTTTAAAACCCAGGAGGTTAAATTCGTCACTTGTTAAAGATGATGAATTAGTGTTACTTTTAAGAAAGTAAAGAGCTAACAACTTACAAAGAAATTGTTTGATTCAAGTTGATTACTTCTAGAAAGTAATGAACATATGACTTACATGAGAGTGTTTAAGTCACAACTCACTACAAGGCTTGGAGCCATGAAAATCTGATATAAAAGGCTTGATTGGTAGCAAAGGGTTTTGCACTAGTTGAAATGCTTAAGTCTATTTGGATCTTCTTAGGGATTGTGTTTCATTATTATGAAATACATAGCGAGTGAATCTAAAACCCACTTCTTCAATTAGAAGGAATGTATTCAATACATGTCTTGAGTTTTGAAGATTCTCTCAATCCTAAGATAATGTGAAACTTAAGAGAGGGTCTTAAGTAGGACATCAGTGAGTTGGAATCAATGTTTTGATCATGTTATAAAACGTTTCCCGATAAGTCGAGAAGTTGTGTTTATACATGAATTTTAGTGGGAGTTACGGAAATTTTAATTAGTCTTATATGTGGAGGACACATTGATCATTGGGAATGATCTAAGACTTATGGAGTATTATAATACATCTTTAACATCCGGATTTATGAAGATAAATCCACATGATATTAGCGTCAAGTTGATAAGATTCATGACTAGTTCAATCAAATTGAACATATTTGATTGATTCCATTTGCTTCCGCTGCCGAATCAATTAAATAGGAAATGATGTATAACACTTCATATACTTTGAGTATGATGAATTGTTTCAAAATCGAATTTACGTAATAAGTTACCAAGTAAGCCATAAAGATCACCCTTAAGTGCTTGCAAAAGCATTAAGGATATAATACAAAGTGTTTTGATGCAATTTTGTGTAAGGGTGTTACACAAGTGACAATTGACAATTGAGATTGCGCATGGTTTCCGACAAAACCATAATCAAAACACATTAGGATGGTTAAGATACCATTGTGGCTATGTTATTTAAGAAATAGATTTTCTAGAATCGTTCTAGGCAATAAAGAACAATGAGAGATATTTACAACGGAAATTGAGTACACTTGCAATCATGGGATGTGCAAGAAGGATGAGTCCCACACACCGTGAAAATAGTGGGAGCTATTCTAAGGCTAGAAGGCCTATGTCTTGATTGGATATCGACACGTACTCATAAAGTTTTGTAATGCAAATGTATACATTACAAAGGAAAACAAGTATGTAGTAAGGTTGAGTAAGGTACAAAAAGTTGATAAAACCTACTAATCAAAGCCTTCTCATAGGCTTAACATGATGAGTCATGTCATTTCAATTGAATTGAGATGAACAACTACATTCAAGATCAAACTGGATTATAGAATATGAAGTAGTAATCAAGTATTGACTACTCATATGATAATCACATTTATCGTTCGAGTTTTTAATCTGAAAAACTCCTTTATACTTTGTTACATCCAAACGGGTTGTAGAGACAATTGAACCCCGTTAAAGTGAACACGGATTAACATAGTATTCGCCCATAGTCACTTGTATGAGGTGACGTCTCGAAGTGACTAGTGTGTGATGCGATTGATGGCAAGTTCAAGTGCCATAGAGTCATGTGAGATGACTAGTCGATCAGATAGGCAAACTGTTAGGAACACTTTGTCGGGCAGTGACCGCTTATAGAGTTCTGGCAAATTTATATAGCCTGGTCGTGGCGAGAGCTACTATAGTATTCTAATGAGTCGATTCTTTTGACTAAAGACCGTTCACCTAAGGTGGCACAGTTTCAGATTAACTTTGATTTGTGTTACTACGACCTTCGTAAATGGGGTCAAATTGGCATATTTTGGGTTATGATGGCTGTGGCCAGTCGAAGGGAATGAGTGCGATAGGAATTGTCCACCCCCTTGTGAGGGTTAAAACAATATCTCAGGGCCACTCAAGGAGTAATGAACTGGAAATGCGTGGCCACGCTCGGAAGGTATCCATGGTGGATAAATTCTAGTCAATCAGTTATTCTCCAGATCAAGGAAACCACTCTCGATATGATCACTTGCAAGTACGACCCGAAAGACACCTTGCATTGAGTGGGAGATAGTAATAGGACAAGAGAATTGGTGACGCACACTTGTCGAGGACAAGTGGGAGATTGTTGGGAAATGTGTCCTCAACAATAGTGCGATCACATGATTTAAATATCATTATTAAATCTCATACCAAGAATACGAAAGGGATGATACATTATATATATAGTCAACTGGTCCACACATATCGGTAATGATTGGCTGGCTAGAGTTTGACATTACTGTCGTGCGACGGTAGTGATCAGTTGATCCCTTGAGGTCACACCTAAAGGACGATTCCCTTAATTGAAAAGGTTAACTAATTGTATGCCGATACAGATTAATTAATTCCTTAAAATTGAACAAATTATTATAAGAGAGAAAAAGTGACTAAATTACGTTAAGGTTTTATAAATGTTTCGAGGTAGAGGTAATTAGTTATTTACATTTACAAGAAGTTGTAAATTTAAGTTACTAGCTATTATGGGACCCATTATATGTTGTTATAATGATAAAATATTACTCAATAAGTTGAGTGAATATATGTTTATTAATTTGTCTCATAATTGTTGTATGATCAAATTAATAATTAATTATGTAAGATAATTAAATATAAGACTTATAAGCATTTGTGGGACAAATATTATAAGACAAAAATGGACCATAATAAGTGCATAGGCACCGATTTTGGGAGGTCATAGGACACTTGTCCTAAGTCTTCTATTTTGTCATAAACGTTTATGACACAAGCAACACTTGTAATGTTGCACCTACCCAAAATTACACTACCAATAAAGCATCTTGCATGAGAATTTTGAGAAGACCATATGCTCTTTTCTAGAGCATTTTTGGCCGGTTTTTTTAGAGAGGAAGAGAGAATAACTTTTGTTATGATTTTTACTCTCTCATCTTCACATGCAAAAACCTTCATTGTTCATGGTTTTCTTTCTATGAAAACATGAGTTTTTGATTCAATTTGTTCATATCAATTACTAATATTACTAGTAGTAGTATATGTGTTTTAGTAATCAATTTTAAGGTAAACCACATTACAAATATCTAGTACATATTAGTTTGTGGGATTGAGGGATAGTTTTGGGTGATGCTAATTGGAGGGCTTCTATTTTGAAGTCATGTATGTTCATCCATTATTAGAAAGCTCAAGAACTAACAAGAAGGAGATCTTGTTGGTGCTCATATAATGACCGAATTTTAGATGGTGAGAATTGATTTTCTTATCTCTTCTTATTTAGTTTGCATGCATAAGATTTGTAAATTAATTTTATGACTAAACTAATTTGTGACATATAAGAATATGTTAAATAATGAGATACAGATTTCTAACATAAAAATCCTCTTTTATTATGTTTTCATTTGTTTCATGACTATAACATGCTAAAAGGTGCATAACATGAACCAAAACATGGAATAAACGAGCCAAAACTGATTTTTGGTCTGAGGCAGAAGCCCCATAGGTTGCCAGCTTACCCGCGCCTAAATGGGGTGTGCAGACCAGAGATCAACCGTGTTTGTTCTCGTCATTTCCCTTTAATTCATTTTCATATTTGTAATCGGTTTTTTACCATTCCAAATACTTTCGAACCCTTTTTATTTTATATCATTTGTTTTAACCATAAAACATTTTTCACCCTTGGTTCCTCATACCATGACGGTTAAATCCGTGTTTCGGTGATAATATTTGGTTAATGACATTTAAAAGGTATTTTAAAACCTTTTATTTCATTTCCTTACATTTTCAAACAAACATATTAGTCCCCAACATAAAGTCATCCTTGGTTCTACATACCATGCCAGATTTTAACCCGGGTACGATGATGAGTATCGACTAATAACATTCAAATGGACTTAAAACAATTAGTCCGTAATTAGTTTCAAAACTATTCATGTCAAGTTTGTCAAATCGAACCCGACACCGAATATTATCAAAATAATGATGATTATTTGAGTCTAGTTCCTCAAATCAACAAATGTGGTCTAAACGACCCCCCTTTAAATCAAACCGGGTTCAAATACCCATTTTCAACACGTTTTATAACGTTTTCTAAAAGGTCAGAACACGGCACATAAACCGTGGGCTAACCCGCGCCTAAACAGGCTCTTCATTTCTCATTTTCAAAACCAGAGGGAGGCCCCTTACACCGTCGGCTGACTCGCGCCTCATATAGCCGTCTGGTACAGGGCCTGTTCCTTTCCATCATTAGTCTAGGATAATCCCGACTCCGGTTAGCCCGGATATAGGACGGATCAGATGACTATTTGATTATTCAAAACCATATTTGAAAAATGCCTTACTAAGACAAATGGATCATGTTATACACCCTAAACCTAATATGGTAAATGGATGTTTAATTCCCGTCTTGCATGCAAATTAATCATTAATCCAACTCGACATCTTATACTTGATATTTGGATTAAATCAACCAACTTAGAAAGCTCTCACATGTTAGGTTTAAATTATTGGATGTGCATTCATGCATTTAAACCGTTTTATCAACTTTTGCATTCAACCAACCAAGATCGATCAAGAGAGGCGCTCATGGCGGGATTGGGTGTCTGATTAAAGGGCTTCCCAATACGTACCTTCACCTCTTACTCAGAAACTTTGGATAGTGGAAGACCTTATCCAGGGCGTACGAGAGTCATTCTAGAGATAGGATGCTAAAGAGGGACGATTTCCATATCTTTACTACCTATGTCACACGCTGCTTTGTGCTTCGATTTGACCGAGGTATAAAGTGGATTTCGAACGGGTTCCAGGCATCCCACAAATGCTTGGTGGCGACTCCGAACATCTCTAATCGTTTCGAGACCCTAACCGAGACGAAACCGACCGATCTAAAACGATCCGGTCGAAAGCATTTTTACGCCACCGAGCATGGCTTTCAAAAAGACCGCTGCCATTGTCCACAGATCGGCTGGGCATACGAAGGTGGGCCCACGTCCACAGATTGGCGACTCCGCTGGGGAGAACTAGGACACTTAGGTCTTTGTGATCCCTAGATGGTGAGACTCGAACGAGGTCTTGGTTGGAATGCATTAATTGATATTACGGTCACGGTCGGGTTCCTTGTCTGAGCCCACAACCTAACCCTTTTCGACCATCAGGCTCGTCTCGTCGGCGTGAGTTTTTCTCATCCCCGCGTTTCGAATCCTGATTGAGTCAAGCATACCATTGACGTTACACATTTCTATTTCGTCAAAGGGCTTTCATCACTTTCGAGCACGAGGCTAGGGCACCCTCCTTACACATTTTGTTTGGATTGGTATCCCTCTCGCAAATCGGGGTTTGATTGCTTGGTGTGTAACCCACCCTCTTAAGCCAAAACCCGTGTCAGCATAATGCATAATATAATGAACTGCGAGTGCTTATGTGCTACTTGATCATAAGTCCTTCCGTGTCATCTTCAAACTTTCAAAATTACCCTTTTGCGCCGTTATAATGGCCGTTTCAAACCTCGGGCTTTCGCCGACCGTTGCACGCCTTTCTAGTCCGTCATAATGACGATTTTCAAACCGGGTTTTGTATAACCATTTCAACACGCCTTTCTAGGCCGTCATAATGACGATTTTCAAACCCGGTTTTGTATAACCATTTCAACACGCCTTTCTAGGCCGTCATAATGACGATTTTCAAACTCGGTTTTTATAACCATTTCAACACGCCTTTCTAGGCCATCATAATGACGATTTTCAAACCCGGTTTTGTATAGCCATTTCAACACGCCTTTCTAGGCCGTCATAATGGCGATTTTCAAACCCGATTTTGTATAACCATTTCAACATACCTTCCTAGGCCGTCGTAATGACGATTTTCAAACCCGGTTTCGTAAAACCATTTCAACACGCCTTTCTAGGACGTCGTAATGACGATTTTCAAACCCGGTTTTCTACACCCATTTCAAATCACCTTTTTACGCCGTTATAATCGCCGCGTCTAGACACGGATTTTAACCCGTTTCACGCCGACAATGGCTCTTTCAAAACCCGATAAAAGCACACACCCTTTTCTCGAGACACTTTCGAGATCCCGGGGACCATGCACCGTCCCCGAGACCTCTTCCAACATTTTAAACCCGATTTTCAAAACATACAATTTTGAATTTCAAAAACCGTCTTGGGAAATAATACACTGTTTTCCGAGCCGACTCGAACTCAAACCGTCTTTTGCAAATGAACTTAAGACGACCCCTTTCAACTGATCGAATTGCGGAGATTTCTATCTTCGGAAGCCGTCCATTAAAATGACAAATGAATCTTTTTGAAAATTTCTATTTTCGAAAACTTCAGTCCACCATTCCAATTCCGCCTCGTGTCTATCGAGTCAAAGCAAACGTACTTATGGGTCTTTACTTATGAGTCGTCTCACCACGAGACCCGTCCAATGACGTCACGCCGTCATGTTGGACTCGTGTCAAAAGTTCGGTTAACACCGTCACGTCATAAATCGAGTCAGCGCCAAGGGACCAAACACGGTCACCCCCGTCTTGTTGAGTCTCATCTTTGTCTCGTCCTTTGTGTTGTCTGCGTTCATTCTTGGAACCGTGTCGGATCGAGTTGTAATGTGAGCCGTTTTTCTGCCTCAGAGCTATGGCCCCGTCTTTAGCTTCGTCGAACAACAACAATGACAACAACAGAGATGTCGCAACTGATCAATTAGCCAGCCTGCTTACCGCTCTTAAGGTCACCCTTGATCGCGTCAAGACCCGTATCGACGCCCTGGAGAACAAGGAAATTGGGGAACATAATACCCCACCTCTGACTGAAACTAAGAATAGGCTGAAGCTCTTGGAAGAACAGCTCCTAGCCCGGGGCAACAATATCCATCTTGAGAACAACCGAAGGTTTGAACCTGTTGGGGATCAATTACCTGACAAATTCACCCTGACTGATGTGCCTAAGTTCAAAGGAGTGGAGGACCCACTCAACCATATCCGTGCTTTCAAGGACTACATGGCCATTAAAGGGGTCAAACAGGAACTTTTTACTCGGATCTTCCCATCCTCTTTGGAACCGATCCCTCGCCAATGGTACTACTCCCTTGATCTAAAAAACCTTACTACTTGGGATGAGATTGCAGTTGAGTTTGCCAAACAGTATGCCGACAATGTCGAGATCCAGGCCAATACCCGTACTCTCGAAGTGCTAACCCAGAACGACAAGGAGGGGTTCACTGAGTTCCTAACCCGTTGGAGGAGGGTGAGTACTCAATTGGTCAGTAAGCCGAGTGAGTCAACTTTGGTGGAAAGGTTTGTCAACAATCTCCGCCCAGTTTATGCTAACCTGCTGAGGTATCAGAATATCAAGACCTTCCAAGATCTGCAGATTCTTGGGACGCGCATTGAGGACGACCTCCGAAAGGGTGTCTTAGCCAAGACCACTGGCATAGGTTACCAAGGATCCACCTCAACCGGATCTCGCCCTTACGGCCAGACAAACAAGATTGATGAGGTTAACCTCGTTGAACTATCTACTAAGAGAACTGAGCGCCCCCAGAGAGTGTTCACCAACATAGGATCGACTTATGCAAGTGCTCTGAAAAGGCTCATGAACCAGGGGAAGTTACAACCGATCAGACCCACCCCGGATCCGACCGATGCCAAGAAGTCCTGGTTCTGGAACCCCAATGCCTACTGTCAGTATCATCGAGGGAAAGGGCATGATACCGAAACTTGCTTCAAACTCAAGCACCTCATTCAAGACATGATTGAGAAAGGGGATTTGCCTATACCCCCACCGACTAAGCCGAACAACAAGACGAACCCTCTGGGAATCCACGCCATCTCTGACGATGAGCCGACCCTAGACTGCTCACACCTCATCCTGCCAGTTGACGACGAGGTGAATGTCTTGGAAAAAGATCCTTCAGACAGAGTGTCTGTGTTTAGTGCTGCCACTATGCTCACTATGTTTCAACAAGTTGAGGAGGCCATAGCCAGCCTCTCTGAGAGAATCACCCGAATCGACGACGCCTACCGTCGACTCATCTTCAATCCTCCAGCACCGCGCCCGAGGGAGAATTCCCCACGCATTCAAAACTACCCACACCAGAATGGATTGCTCCCGCGACCATTCTGGCATAGACCCCACGAAAATCACCCTCAAAATAACCACCCTCAAAATAACCACCCTCAAAATAAATACCCTCAAAATAACTACCCCCATAAAAATCGCCCTCACAAAAATATCCCTCACAAGAACTGTCCACTGAGTAACACCCCTCCAAGGTACCCTCGAGACTCCGAAATTAACGGCATCTGGAGAGATGACGTTGAGGACGTCTATATCATCCCAGGGAAGGAGAAGCGGGCGAAAGAAATTGGGCATCTCACCCGGTCCGGACGTCCCTATCAGAATCTGAACAATCCAACGGTCGTTCCAACAACGAATGACCAAGTCGTTCCCGAGGTAGACACTCAACCAAAGGCTCCTGAGAACTCAATCCTGAAACAACTTCATAAAGCAAAAGCCGAGATCTCGATTTGGCAACTGATCGCAACGTCTTTTGAGCATCGGCAGGCCTTGCTGCCGGCCTTGGGAAAGTTAACCGTGCCCTCCACCTCTTCCCCAGAAGAAATAGTGGTGCACATGACGAGGGACGCCCCTGATCTGAACAACCCAGTCGTCTTCTCCGATGAGGATATCCCTCCGTTCGGAGCCAATCATAACCTGGCCATGTATATCACTGTACAATGCCTCCAGAAAAATATACCCATGGTCCTCGAGGATGACGGATTCGCGGTGAATGTCATTCCTCTTAAGACTGCCCACAAGCTGGGGATTAAGGAAGCTGATTTGGTCCCGACAAACCAAGGAGTACGCGCCTACGACGGCAGTCGTCGCAAGGTCGCTGGGCCTGTCACTTTGATCGTCGCAACCGGACCACTGGAAAGACAAACCAGTTTTCAAGTGGTCGACATCGACGCTTCTTTCAATATGCTCCTGGGACGTCCCTGGATTCACGCCGTCAAGGCGGTAAACTCAACTCTCCACCAGAAGATCAGGGTCCCCTTCAACGGGAAAACGATCACAGTTCCCGCTTCCCCGATCAAGGCAGTCATGAGAAAGGGGACAACCTCCCAAGCAATTGAGGAGGATGATAACGAAATGTGGGGTTTCCAAGCCGTGAACGCCATAACTGATGAATTGACGCGCTCTGATGGTGACCCGTTCACCAACCTCACGGTCAACCGTATTATGATGCGTCAGGGTTATTTCCCGGGTTTGCCGCTCAATCCACTGAAAGACCCATTGCCTCCCTTGAAACAGGCTAAGGTCCCCAACATTCCCTTTGGGCTGGGATACGAACCTACCGACGAAGTTATCCAGGAGATGAACCTCCTAGTCCGAAAACGCAAGAAGCACGGGGTTATCCTCCGTCCCTACCATCTGACTCTCAACGGATACTTTGTCCCCGAGGGAGAGTCTGAACTCTACCATGGCTTTCCGGAGCCAATCTACGACTCTGTGGTGAAGGCAAGGTACCCGGGAATGGAAGTCTTCCAGGACTGCTACTTTATCCCCGACAACACCGAAGATGCATAAACTAAGTCCAAGTCGTCACCATGCCTTGACGGACAAGCTGTCACACTCCTCTTTGGGGAATATAACGTCAAACACCTCGACTATGAGGATATCGTCAACATCGCCCTGAAGGACAATCACTTTGACCCAACCGCCTTGATCTCCGATACTGACCCGGAGAAAGCTACCCAAGGCTGGAGGAAGACCGTCAAGTGGACCGATCGCCAAGGCTGCATTCTCAAGATAACAACTGGAGAAGGCCCTATGTTCAAGGAGGGAAGTGAAGAAGGATCTGAGTCCGAGTCTGAGTCGGAGTCAAAGTCTGTCATAACTCCCAACGTCCCAGTCAAGGTCCCCTTTCCACTGTTTTATCACAAAGTCGTGGCTGATTCAGAGGCTGAGTCTACTAGGGTCACCCCCACTCCCATGAAAGGTGACAACCTGGAGCCTGTTCCAGGGGCCGCCTCGTCTGTTTTGTCGCCTATGACTGACCACGAGATGTCTGTCCTTTTCGAGCTTTTCGCTCGTGTCAACTTAATGAACGCTAAGTTTGCTTATGACTCGTCTCAATTTAATTGCAATGCAATTCTGAATGACTACGAGGAATTTGACTTGAGTGACTACCCACCTCACCTAGCCAAAGAACTTGACAAGCGGGAAACCAGAACCCGCATCATTGAGGAGACCGAACCTATTAACGTAGGAACCGACAATACACCTCAAGAACTTAGGATAGAGACAACCCTGGACCCCTCGGAAAGACGACAGTTGATTGACCTCCTCCACAAATACAAGGACGTGTTCGCCTGGTCTTACAAAGACATGCCTAGGATTGACAGAGAAATTGAAGAGCACCGGATACCCATTAAACCCGGGGCTAAACCTGTGAAGCAGAAGCCACGCCGGATGCGTCCTGAGTGGGCCCTAAAAATCAAGGAAGAAGTGGATAAACAGTTAAAGGCTGGTTTTATCAAAGTGTCTGAATACTCTGATTGGGTGGCCAACATTGTGCCCGTACCAAAGAAAGACGGAAGAATTCGGGTGTGCGTCGACTTCAGGGATCTGAACAAGGCGAGTCCAAAGGACGACTTCCCTTTGCCACATGTTGACATTCTGGTAGACAACACTGCGGAACATGCTCTCCTATCATTCATGGACGGGTATGCTGGGTACAACCAGATTAAAATGGCTGAGGAAGACATGCACTAGACTGCGTTCACTACACAATGGGGTACATATTGCTAAACGGTCATGCCTTTCGGCCTCATCAACGCCGGGGCAACCTATCAAAGAACCGCTACCACTCTGCTACATGATATGATGCTCAAGGAGGTAGAGGTATATGTCGATGACATGATTGTCAAATCAAAAGAAAGGGACGGCCACATCAATGCCCTCCGGAAATTCTTCGCTTGTCTGCGGAAATATAAGATGAGACTAAATCCTCAGAAGTGTGCATTCGGGTTACCTCCGGAAAACTCTTAGGACATGTCGTCAGCAAAAGAGGCATTGAGATTGATCCAACCAAAATCACAACCCTTCAACAAATGCCTCGGCCTAGGAACGAGAAGGGGATTCGGGGATTTCTCGGTCAGGTCCAATACATTAGCCGGTTCATTGCCAAGCTCACTATGATTTGTGAACCAATATTCAAAAAGCTTTGCACCTCCGATCACACCGATTGGGACGATGACTGTCAGAAGGCCTTCGACAGGATAAAGGAAATCCTATCCAAACCTCATGTCCTCATGCCACCTCAACCAGGGATTCCTCTATCCCTATACCTGACTGTTACCAGCACAACCATGGGAGCAATGTTAGCACAAACTGTTGGCAACGAAGAACGAGCCATCTACTATATCAGCAAAAAGTTCATTGAGTACGAGACGAGGTATACCCAACTGGAAAAGACATGCCTTGCCCTAGTATGGTCAACAAAGAAGCTGCGGCATTACATGCTCAGCTACACGGTCCACATCTACTCCAAGATGGACCCGGTTAAATACATCTTCGGAAAAACCGTACTAAACGGAAGGCTGTCTAGGTGGACACTCATGCTGTCCGAGTTTGATCTCAAGTTTGTACCCCTCTAGGTTATCAAGGGAAGAGCAGTCGCTGATTTCCTGGCAGAAAACCCCGTCAACGAGGATCCAACAACCGACACATGGTCACTTCCTGACGAAGACATCCTTTGTGCCGACTCCGACGCATGGGACCTATACTTCGATGGTGCATCTAATCTAAGAGGCTTCGGAGTGGGAATCCTTCTAATATCACCAGAGGGAGAACATGTTCCGATCTCGGTCAAGCTAGACTTCGTCGTCACCAACAATGCCGCTGAATATGAAGCATGCCTCATCGGCCTACAAGCAGCCATCACACTTGGCATCAAGAGACTGAGGGTCCACGGCGATTCCTCACTCATCATCAATCAGGTGTCCGGATCATGGAAAATCCGATCTGACAGCTTAGCTCCCTACCGAGCAAACATCAATCAAGAGGCCGAGTTCTTCGACCAAGTCGACTACTTCCACTTGCCACGAGAGGAAAACAATTTGCCGATGCCCTGGCAAAACTTGTCGCGCTCGTCAACATACCTGACGACATGACATCAATGCCCCTATGTGTCGAGAGAAGGAGCGAGCCAGCCCACATTTGTGCCACTATCAACGACGAGGAAAGCCATGATGAACCTTGGTACCAAGCCATCCTCAATTACAAAACCAAAAATGAATTCCCTCCCAACTCTCATCAAAGAGGATAAAGAGCCATCCGTTTACTTGCATCACAATTCGTGATAAACCAAAATCAACTCTACAAAAGAACACCCCAAGGAATTCTCCTCCTTTGCATTAACCATCACAAAGCTAAAAAAGTCATGGGAGAGGTTCACGACGGAGAATGTGGCCCTCACATGAGTGCAATGATGCTTACACGGAAAATCATGCGGCTAGGTTACTATTGGACCACCATGGAAGCTGATTGCCGTAACTACGTCAAACATTGCCATAATTGCCAAATCATCGCCAACATACAACACATACCACCATCCCTTTTATACACCATGACATCACCCTGGCCTTTCTCAACCTAGGGCATTGACATCATCGAGAAAGTCAACCCGATAGGCACCAAGGGGCATTGCTTCGTCCTCGTCGCCATCGACTACTTCACCAAATGGGTGGAAGCACAATCATATGCAGTCTTGACCGCCAAACAAGTGGCCAAGTTCATTCAAAACAACATTATCTGCCGATATGGGGTACCCCATGAAATCATCAACGATCAAGGCTCTCACTTCCGGGCGGAAACTCAAGCTTTGCTGGACAAATACAAGATCAAACGACATTGATCATCCCTCTACCGTCCCCAAACCAACGGAGCGGTAGAGGCAGCGAACAAAACTCTTATCACCATTATCAAGAAAATGCAAGACAACTACCGCGATTGGCCGAGCAAACTCCCGTTCGCACTCTAGGGATACCGAACCTCCATTCGAACACCTACAGGCGCCACACCCTTCTACCTAGCATACGGTATGGAGGCGGTTCAACCGGTAGAGTTAGAGGTCCCTTCTCTATGCATCCTACTGGAGAGTCAAGTCCCTGAGGCGGAATGGACCCGTCGAAGGTACGAACAACTCACTCTTCTAGACGAACGGCGACTCAACGCCTTGCACAATGTCCAGCTATACCAACGACGTATACAACGGGCATTCAACAAGAAGGTTAAACCCAGAAACATCCAGGAGGGCGACTTGGTCCTCAAGTCAGTTCGAGCACCATTACCCGTCGATCCGAGGGGGAAATTCAAACCCAACTGGGCCGGGCAATACTTGGTCAAGAAAATACTTTCGGGGGGCGCAGTGAGACTGAGTGACCTAGATGGAGAGGACTTTACAAACCCGACCAACCTAGACCAACTCAAGTAATACTACCCTTGAACCATAGCAACCAACGACATAGCCTAGTTTTACAACTACCAACGACCTCAACCCTTTTCAAGTCAAGTTCCTCAACGTGTTCTGATTTGAAACTGCATGTTTTATCGAGTCTAAGTTGCGGCACCTTGCCCGTTTCGAATGTGCTTTGATCGGTCAAAAACAACGTCCATTTGCACTAAAACAAAAAAAAACCCTGAACTACGAGCATGGTTTGATTTCACCTCTTTAGGTGAATACGTAGGCAGTCCCTCTTATGCCTGAGGGATACAACCACAAAACCCAATTCAAATTCACATAACATTTCGAACTACGATCATGGTTTGATTTCACCTCTTCGGGTGAATACGTAGGCAGTCCTTCCTTACACAAGGAGGATACAACCATCCCCATACAAAAAAATCCCACGTACAAAAAAACATCCCAAAAAAAAGAGAAAAGGGAAAAATCATCCCCTTTTTTCCACAAAAATACAAAATAAGCCTTTCTCCCTTTCCACAAAGTACCACTTTCCCAAGTGCAAATATTTAGGACGATTCAAATCGAATTGCCTTTACAAAATGGATGGAAGAAACAAGCGTTCACAATTTTCGACACGGGCAATCCTCTTATTTAATTAATAATGGGAGGGATTACAATTTCAACAACAAATAGAGCTCGACGAGTCTACAACTCGTCAAAGCTAAGGTGTCAACTAAAACACCTCACATAATAAAACTAGCCCAAAACACACAAAACATAGCTAATACAACATAATAAAAACTCATAACAATAATACAACATAATAATAAAGTGGGTAATGGAGGTCTTCACTCTTCCATTCTACCCTTGCCTTTTCCCTCGGGGTACATCTTCCCCTTGTTGTTCTTGTTGGCCCGCCTAGCATGGATTTCCTCCTCGGAACGGATCCAAGACGGCGACGGCCTCCGGTCTAGCACAAGACCCCATATTCGACCCAAGACGAGCCAATGCACGGCCCACAATATTCTTGGGGCCGGAACTCCTCCTCTTTGGTGGTCTCATCACATCGGGAGTAGCTCGATCAACATACTCCTCAAAGAAGGCACGGTTGGCCTTGCCAACCTCTCGATACTTCAAGTCGACAACCTCATCCTTACGAAATTTGGATCTCTCTTCTAAGGACGGAGCATATGACCACTTGACTTAAGCGGGAGTCACCCATGTCGTGTCAACGGGGTTTAGTATCTCCCAAAGCGGCCGAGTGGCCCACCATCTTTCGAAGACCTCCACAAGCTCGGAGTTCCGGAAAACATTCTCTTGGACAAGAGTATCTTGAGCGGGCACCTTTTGTTGACGCCCCATTTGCCTCATGAGCCTTTCGGGATAAATGAAAGAAGCAACCTTCAAACCCACCACCATCAAAGAACGACGACTAGCACCCTAAGCGGTTAACCCCGTGAAGGACCAAAAGTGCCACCACGGCACCACCCAATGGATATGAGGACCGCCCTCCTCCGCCAATCTTGCGGCCCAATAGGCCTCGGTGGAAGCAAAACTATCCGAGTACAACTTCTTCCTCATGGTAAGATGACCGAAGGAATAAGAAGAAGAGTTAACCGGAGGCTCTACATACCTTAGCCTCCCCAAGAGCCACACTTGAAGGATCCTCGGGGATCCGAAAGAGGGAGCTTCTCCACAAGAGCCTTCCTTGTCCAAAGCTTGGATAATCTCTCCAAGCACCAACCATGATGGATCTCTACCATGCTCCATTTGCTCAATCACATGGATAAGGATCATGCTACCATGGCATCTTGGCCCCTCCTTCTTCAAGACATCAACAAAGAGGTACACATGGACAAGGCAAAAGGCAATAGCCCTTCTCCTAGCCACCTCCGAGACATTAGCATCTAATCGGTTTAAAAAGATGTTGATAAGAGCCAACATGTCGACACCATGTGGAGCAAGAAGAAAGTTGACTTGAATTGTCGACAAACCCAACATGGAACGAAATTTCTCCTTGTAGCACAACCGAGTCGGAGGAAGCACCGGAACACAACCCGGCCACCCACCAATGGCTCCAACTTCTTCGGCAAGAGGACAAATCTCACCTTTCGGGAAAACGAAAACATGATGTTTCGAATCCCAAAACCGAGAACATGCTTCAAGAAATGAAGGTTGCACCTTGACTTGACGAAGCACCAACAATTGACCAACTCCCATGCAAACGAGTTGATACTTTTCGGGAGGCGACAAATCTTGGCACCATTGTCGCAATGCGTTCTCAAAAGGATCCATGAAATATTGTTGTGGAAGAAGAAGAGGTTTTGTAGAGATGATTTTGTGTTTCGGATGATGAAACAATGAAGCGCAAACGTCCCTATTTATACAAAATGATCAGCGCATTTTTCAGAAAAAGGGGAGAGTCGGCTTCTATCGCCAGGCTGCTCGCGCCTCTTTGAGGATTCCCAAGGATTCCCGCTTTTGACTTGTCTCTTTCAACTTTTGTTTTCTCCTGACACCTCAAACCTCCCGCCGGGAAGCTCGCGCCTCTTCGGGATGATCCAGGACATCTTTGTGTTTCTTCACACTCACATTTCCTTGCTTTCGCGTTTTACGAAATCCGACACGGTTTCCATGACGCAGCTTTAAACATACGGATTTTTCTTACTTTTTTTAAGGGGGGAAGGGCTAGTCACCCCGATCCGCGATGGATCGTTTCTATGCCAGTCGGAATTCCGAATTTTTTTCGCTTTATTCGCAATTTTCCTAGTAAAAATCAAAATCGAGAATTGATAATACAACATCGATTTTCCTCAAATTCAAGCACTCACAAATTCAAGTCTTGACCTCAAAAATCAAAAATCAAATGTACTCGCAAAAATCCTTTTCTAAAATTCATCCTGACGGTTTGAGTTTGATTTTTTTCGAGTCGCAATTTCGATGATTTCGATGCAATTTAATTCGCGACACGAGTTAATTGCTCAAATTTTCAAATCAATTCCTTTTGAATTCCGAACGTGACGATTCGTCACGGAATTTTCAAAATTCATTTCAAAATTTCAATTTTAACTTCAAGTCATCTTGGTTAATTTTGGTTTTCAATCAAATGCTTTACGTGTTTTCAATCAAATGCTTCTACGTGTTTGCGTTTATGTATATGTGCTATCTGTTGCCTGTTTTCTACACTAACGATGCAGGAACTGGTGCAAACATTAAAAGGAGAATCAACAGCCGACAGCGCTCCTACGAAACACAACACAAAAAAGCCAAAATTCACAAAACGAACCACAATCCAAAAACACATATATAAAAACCACCTCATGAAAAATGTAAATATGTACAGACAAGAGTCCAAGACACGGACAAACTACAACAACTGCTCAACGTCTCCCGTCGGACCAGTCCTGGTCTCACTAGGAGTCGCCGCCAACGCAGACACCACCACCTGCTCTGGCTCCCTCTCCGGAGAACTCTCCAGCGTCTCCTCCTCCATCACGACGCGAAGCTCCTTCGCCGCAGCCAACTGAGCCCTGAGAGAGGCAATCTCCGCGTCTCGGCTCCGCAGCTCGTCCTCACGACGCCTCAAGTCCTGGTCCCGACGGATGATCTCCAGCTCCTGGCCCTCGATCGTCGACCTGGCTACCTCCAACTCAGCACGGGCCCGAGCAAGCTCCGCCGGATCCGCAGGGCCCTACAAAACACAATAACAGATCCTCAAGATCTAAAAATATGAAATACAACACCAAACACACAAAAACAAAGACACAAAACGTGCACGAGAAAGCCGAGCCTCCCTCGCGGCCGGGTCACCAAAGAAGCGCCCTCCAGCGGTTAGCCATCCGCCACAAGTCCTGGTGACTAACAGTCGTCACCTACAAAACAAAATGCCCTTCAATACAATGTAAGGCAAAGTGTAATTGAGGAAAGTGTTCAAGTTAGGAACTCACCCTCAGAACGATCAACCTCCACTCCATGCCAGCATCGGTCACCTCGGCCGCCGCGGGCTCCGGTAAGCGCAACTGAATCTCCTCGCCACCCGGCCTCTGAAAAGTAGTCTCCGTCGGGAAAGCTGGGGGCTGAGTCCTCATCAGCAGGTCGACTCCCTACCGTTTGGATCCACATCAAAGATGACAAACTCTCCTATTAAGAGAGGCAATGAAAACAAAAAACAGAGGAAAATATACCTCGATCGGGTACCAAGCAAGCCTCGACAACCGGAAGGTGTCGTAGTCAACGTCCCGCAGCAACAGCTCCTCGCCTCTCTGACCGTGAAGGTACTCCTAAACCTCATCAGGGGTCGACTCCTGGAACAACACCTTAGGAGGGTCAACCGGCACGACGAAAGTCTCGGTAAAGCACTAGCGAACTAAACGCTCGCCCAGGTACCAAACCGGCTAAATCGCCGTCTCCAGGTACAGACGCAGGGAGCTGCGAGGCCGCAAATGCTCCCTGATGGCAGCCGGTACACCCGTGTAGTGCTCCCAAGGCCGCCCAACAAACTGCATTCAAAACAAAGCTATTCAGCTAACTGGGGGCTTCATAAGCTACCTAGTCATCCTATCTCTATCTATTTCTATAAAGGAGAAGGGGAAGAGAGCAAGAACTCAAATCAGCAACCCGAAGCTTGTTCACGCGACACCTGCAGTCCTCGTTAGTCGACTTAATCGACTTTTTCCGAGCCACCGTCCAACCCCTCATAGCAGGGTAGGTCGAGGGAACACCGTCTGTGGTCCCCGGACGCAGAGGAGTGAAGTAAGCATACAACCAAGCCTGTAATCAAACACAGCAAACACAAATCAACCAATTTCTCAAAAAATGCCAAAATCAAAATCAAAATCAAACTAAAAAAAAACTACCACAAAAAATACTCGTACCTCAAAGATGAGGCCGGGACCAACCAAAGCAGGAGCACTACCCCCTCCCACTCTCTCCGGACGCACCGCCGCGTGCAAGTACCGGTTGAAACTCGCCGAAGCCGGTGTAACCCAGTCAAACTGACCCAAAGTGTCAAGGTCAGTAAGGAGAGGAAGCACTTTGGTCGACAAGCGCTCACCCTTGTCACCAAAGTACGTGGCGCCCAAGAAGTACCACAACCACAGCCGCGCCTCCTTCGTGTCGGCCTCAACCTCTACCTCCGGACTCTCCAACGGCACCGGAGTAACACCTGCCACCCTCCCAGTGAAGTGGTCCTTCACGTACGAACTCGCGATCAAGTACGGAGTGACGTCGAAAGGCTCCGGCAAAGCAGTACCGATCAGAGCAGTAACCGCAGGAAAGGACACTCTCTCCGGCGTCTCGGTAAACTCAATGGGCAACTCGCCACAGGGAAGGCCGGACACCATGGCAAAGTCCTCTAAAGTCACGTCGACCTCCCCAAAATCCATGTGGAACGACGACGTCGTATCCTAGTATCGATCCAACATGGCGCGGATTAGATACAGGTTCGCCCTAATCGAAGACCTATGAATGTCCCGCCAGGCGGCCACCAACGGCCCAAAAGCCGACCTCTCTATCAACGCCCTCGTCCCGGCTTGGAGAACGTCGTAGAAGCCCAAGCAGGTAGTAAAGCCCGAGAAAGTCCTCATGGTGCCAATCTCCTAAAATCAAAAACAAACAACGTCAGAATGCCTATTCAGGCCTGACACTTCAAGGTGACAAAATTCATTCAAGGGTTGCGACTCACCAAGCCCTCGTGAGCACGGTAGAAGAGGTGTCTGTCTAGTCGAAGCAACAACTGGCTGCCGTCAAAACCCTCGGCCCAAGATGGCGCCGCCCGTAAAATTAACCCCCGCGGGGCCGTAACTCGCCTGGCTCTCCAACTCGCGACGTCAGCATCGCTTTCGGCTGTCTCCGCTCTCCGTCTCTTATGACCGCGAGACTCAACGTGGTGGGCAGGGCCCAGCTCAACGACCCTGGTGACGTCCTGCAACGACCGTCTGGTCGTCCGGGGACGGCGCGGCCTCGTAGAAATCCTCCTACCGGAGGTACCAGCCTAAGATCCACTCTGAGCTCTCCTAGTGACAGTGGCCCCAACAACGGGCACCTCACGCTCCTCAACGGCCCCCGCGGCCCAACAGCCTGCTCAGGAGGCCTCTCCTCCTCGGTAACGTCTTCCACAACCATGGCGGGCGTGCTAGCCGGAGTGCTAACCGGGCCCGTCCCGAACAACTCCTCAAAAGTCGAAGCAAGGGACTCGGCCTGTCTCGAACACTCTCCTACAAACAAAAAACGTCAGCCGAAATTTCGGCATTACGACGGCATGAAATGGATAAATCCAAACAAAAACAACAACAACCTGCAGGGCAAAACAGGGGCAATCCCGCCCTAAATCCAACCAAACAAAACAGTTCACAAAAAACGCAAAAAAACGACTCGCCCATCTTTTCAAGCAAAAGACGAGTCAAAACCACAAAAACGGCATTTCAAGTCCCATACAAGGTCCGCCTACAAACCAAAATACATTCCCGACACAATGGAGTATTTTTCTACGGCTCAAAAAGGCAATTCATACGCTAATTTGAGCCCAAACCGGTCTGATGCGTGTCTAAAATATGATGTTTTACACCCTATTTCACACGCATTTCAGAGCTCATTTATGTAGTTTATGCTACTATTTTCCCTATTTCCGTCTACTTTCGTGTTTTTGTGTAATATTGCAGAAATGTGAAGAATGCAGCGGAAATCGAGCCGAATCCGTCCCCGAGTACCTAACATTACATTTGGCATGAAGTATGTACCCGGGAAGCGAACTTGGTGCGCGTATCTACGCCCGAAAGACGAATTTACGAAGCTTTTGGAGCTAAGTACTTGTTGAAGTGGTCGATATACCGGTGCCCATGGTCGATCGACCAGAGCACGACTTTCAGAAGCTCCTGTACAGCCCAGTTCAGTCGATCGACCGGTCTCAGTGGTCGATCGAACAAACCGTTAATCTGACGTGAATTAAAAGAACGAGAAAGCCCAATGTAATTAGGTTTTAGGAATAAAAGTTACGTATAGCTATCTATATAACGTAACCTGATGTTTCAGAATAGGCATTAAGTCTTTTATCATCAGTTTTGAGGGATCAAATAATTAGGGTTTGATATTGAGTTTTGCATTAGGAATCACATTCATTCAATACAATTTATTTTCGTTCGTATTCTCAGATTCTTCTTCCTGCTTTCTACTGGTAATTTTGGTTCCCTTATTCAGTTTACTTTATTCATTCATAGATTAGAAATTGCTAGTTTATATTTCCCGAAGCCAAATTATTGTTTCATGTTATTTAATTGTTTAGTTAATTCGATTATGAATTCGATTGTTTTAATAGTTAATTTTTTCGCTGTTATTATTATCATCATGAGTAGCTAAATTCAACGTGCTAAGATGTAGGGAATCTGTAGTGTAGGCGGCGTAGAAATTCGTAGACCTGAGTCGCGCCATGGTCGATTGACCGCCTACCCTGGTCGATCGACTGGCTCACGTGAGATTAGTTTCGTTTTAATTAATTTAATTGCTATATTTGACGAATCGAGTGCACGCGACTAGTCGAATGTTTAGGAATTGACCGACCCGATAAGATCGAAAGATAGGGGAGGAAAATAGACTACTTAATTAAGACGGCTAAATTAATAAGATCGAGAGATAAGTTAATTTAGACTTTTTAATCACTTTTCAGGACCAGAGTCAGTATTAGTGATATTAGGGACCCGTAGCTAGATCGAAAGATGCTACCTGTTGAGAATGGACCGAGAGGACTTTTTTTTTCCCCGTCTTACGTGTTTAATTCAGACCTACTTAGGATATTTCCGCCGAAACTACAGTGAACCGATCGTCTTAGCATCCTTTTAATATTTGATTTCATCCATTTCTTTAGTTTACTTTTAATTTCATTGCCCATTAGTTAATAGACTATTCAAATCGAACCCCCTCACAATTGTTACTTTAGACTAAAATTAGACAACTAATAATTGCATCGCCTCTCTGTGGTTCGACCCTGACTGCCATTAGCTATAGTAGTAGTTTGGATTATAAATTTATCTTTGGTACTCTACGACGGTATCAAATTTTGGCGCCGTTGCCGGGGAGGCAATTGTTTAAATTTTTAGTTGTTTTATTTTAGTCTTTCTCTTAGTTTAAGGGACATCTGTTCCTTAAACTATTCTCATATTCTACTTGTAGTTTCCTCTTATGCGCAGGTCATAGGGTGGTGAATTGCGACCATTAGATCCTGAGATTGAATAGACTTTGCACGAGTTGAGACGATCATCTAGAGTATTGCCGACAGAGGAAGAGCTGAGTACTCCGTCCAGTTACTACGAGAACGAGCTGTTTGAGGAGGATCCACCTTCATCTCCTATTTCCACTTCTTCAGCTGAGACCGTCACATCTCCAGACATGGCTGAAGATGCAAGTATAGCCAGTCACTCCGAGCCGAAAGCTGAGAATCTCTATAAGGGATTCGCATTACCAGGGACGGATAGAAAATTCGAGCCGAAACCGTCTTACATCAACTTGGTTGAGAGAAACCAATTTGGGGGAGCTGCAAATGAAGATGCAGCTAAACATATGGAGATATTCATTGACTACTGTTGTTTCATACCCCTACCAGCAGGTGTGACTCAGGACCAGGGGAAGGAGACGATGTTCATATTCTCACTTCGTTATGCTGCGAGGGAATGGTACCAAGATCTGGATCGAGCTGCTAATGGGATAACTGACTGGAATTCTCTGGCCCTAGCATTCTATAAGATGGGAGCCTGAAGAGCTCAGAAAGCAGCTAGATGATCTGATAGAGAAGGGATTCATTAGACCTAGTGTATCACCGTGGGGAGCACCGGTTCTTTTTGTGAAGAAGAAAGATGGGAGCCTGAGGTTGTGCATAGATTACAGAGAGTTGAACCGAGTAACAGTGAAGAAAAAGTATCCTTTGCCAAGGATAGATGACATGTTTGATCAGTTGAGTGGTGCAGCAGTCTTTTCCAAGATTGATCTGAGATCGGGGTACCATCAGGTGAAGATTAGAGAGGAGGACATACCAAAGACAGCTTTCACGTCGAGGTATGGCCATTATGACTATGTGGTGATGCCTTTTGGATTATCTAATGCACCTACTGTGTTTATGAATTTGATGAACAGAGTCTTCAGTCAGATTTTGGACAAGTTTGTAGTGGTTTTCATCGATGACATCTTAGTCTATTCTAAGACTAAGGAGGAACATGAGGAGCATCTCATGATTGTGTTGTAGACTCTGAGGGAGCATGAGTTGTATGCCAAGTTTTTTTTTGTTTTGGATGAAATGTAAGCTTTCCATTAAAAACACGTAACACAAATGTTACAACCAGACCATTTTAGGTACATACACATTTCAGGTCCCATAATAGGACTTATACAATCAAACTTCTACTTCTTAACCATACATTATCACTATTGGCAATTCCTTGGCTAAGATGTACTGCAATCCTAGTTTTAATTTCCTTCTGGATCAAATCTCGCAAGATTTCAGGTCTTTGTATTACACCATCCACACGAGCCTTGTTCCGTTGTAGCCAAATGTGATAGAAAGTAGCAGATATCGCACTTAAAATCACACCTTTCTGTACCTGAGAAAACTAACCGTCAGCAATCCTTTGAAGAGGATTAGATACTGGCAGAGTAATCCTCAGAACTTTAGAGACTTCATCAAGCAATCTTCTAGAATACTCACAGGTCTGGAACAAGTGAGTATGACTTTCCCCCCCTTTACCACACAACAGGCAGTCATCATCTGGGGCAATACCAAGAGAAAATAGCTTATCCTTGAGCATAAGAGCTTCCCTAGCAATGAGCCAACCAATGAATTGATGCTTGGGGAGACTCCTAGAATTCCATATCTGTTTATGCCAAGGAACATTCTGAAACTTGTGCCTGATTAGATCATAGCCACTACGCAAAGTGTAACCTCTAGCACCCAGTAACCAATGTCCATTATGGTAACCAATATCCAATTTATCTTTAACCTTACAAACAGACTTCCACCCCCAGCTAAGATCACCACTAGGTTAATTTCTAGTCCTTCCAGGCTTGGCCCTTTAAATAGACCCGGTTTACCCATTTCACCAACAATCTATCAGGGCTATAATAAACCCACCAAACCAGCTCGCCTATTGCAGCAATGTTTCAGGCAAAGCTATCCCTTATGCCTAAACCTCCTTCATATTTTGGACAGCATACTTTCGCCCACCCTACCATAGGCACTCTAACAAAATCTGCACTCCCATCCCAAAGATAGTTTCTGCAGATGGCATTAAGCTTATTCAGAACACCTATAGGGATAACAAAAATGTTGATCCAGTAGCTATACAAAGCAGTCAGCACAGAGTTTACAAGAACTAATCTTCTTGAGTAACTCAGCTTCTTGGATCCAAAACATCTAATCTTACTGACCAGTTTCTCCACAAGGATATTGCAGTCAGTTTTCTTCATTCTTCCACAAGTAATAGGGATCCCCAAATAAGTAAAAGGCAGATGACCTTCTTTGAACCCAGAAACTTGTAGAATATCATGTTTTACCCAACTATGGACTCCATTAAAGTAGGCATTGGGGTTAATGGAGTTCATTTGCAGGCCAGAAGCACAAGAAAAGGTAGCAAAGGACCTTAAAATAATCATTATTGAATTAACATCTCCTTTGCAAAACAACAATAGATCATCAGCAAACATTAAATGGGAAAGCTTCAGTTGACTACACATAAGATGGAATTTGAAAGGCATTGTAGAAGTTGTATGCTTCAAAATTCTACTCAAATACTCCATGGCTATGGTAAAGAGGAGGGGAGATAAGGGGTCTCCCTGTCTTAAGCCCTTGGCTCCTTTAAAGTGGCCAAATACCTCTCCATTCAATACAAGAGAATAAGAAGCAGTAGTGATGCATTCCATAACCAGATCAATAAATTTTTGAGGAAAATTCAGGAAGGTCGGCATTTGTTTCATAAACTCCCAATTAACAGAGTCATAGGCTTTTTTAAGGTCAACCTTGAGCATGAATCTAGGGGAGATAGACTTCCTATTATAACATCTGATAATATCCTGACAAATTAGTATGTTCTCCACTATGCTTCTCCCTTTAATAAAACCCCCTTGGTTATCACTGATAATGCTAGGAAGGATAGTGGCAAGTCTATTACAAATTAGCTTTGAAATGGTTTTGTAAATTACATTGCAACATGATATTGGTGGAAATTGGGAAACATTTTGGGGAATAACACACTTAGGGATCAAGGTAACTAAAGTATGATTCATTTGCTTTAAAAGGTGTCCATGTTGAAAGAAATCAGAGATGGCCTCACACACAGCCTCACCAACAGTCTCCCAAGAATCCCTAAAAAATGCACTTGAATACCCATCAGGCCTAGCTGCCTTATGGGGAGGAATAGAAAATAATACCTGCTTGATCTCAGCATTGGTGACAGGAGCAAACAAGGTAGCATGATGATCATCAGTGCAAATCTTTCCCATTTGGACCACATTTTTTGCAACACTGATAGTCTCAGTAGAAGAACCCAAAAGATTAGTGTAAAAGGAAAGAAAAGCATTCTGGATTTCATCAGGAGTCTCACATAAATTGCCATTACTATCAGCCAACCTCATAATTCTGTTCCTAACCTGTCTGCCTTTAATTATGCTGTGGAAATATTTTGTATTACAGTCACCTTTTTCCACCCAAAAATGTTGGAATAAGTGTTCTCCGACAATAATGCGATCACAACTGTTGGTCATAATGATCACATGTTTAAGTCTCATTTTAAAGAATACAATTGGGAAGTATTTATACTGTCAACTGGTCCACACATATCGGTAATGATTGGCTGACTAGAGTTTGACATTACTGTCGTGCGACGGTGGTGATCAGTTGATCCCCTAGGTCATACCTAAAGGATATTACTCTTAATTGATCATTTAATTAATCGTATAACGTTACGAGTTAATTAAATTACTTGAAAAATTGACGGACGATTTTGGAAGTTAAATTTACGTATTTCATTATAATCTGATTAAATGAGATACGGTCTGAGTAATCGAATTGTTTCATTACTCAGATGAAATTATTGTTTAAGGAAACAATTGAAATTGAATGAATTATTATAAATACAAGTTATTGTAATTTATAATTGGTAAATTATTTTGGTACAAGTAATTATGAATTACTAAGTCGATTTTTGTTTATGACGTATTTTTATTAATACGTTGATTTTTAATATGTTAAAAATACATAACAAATTTATGTAACATATGACATGTGACATATTGACAATTGACAAAAATAAAATGGAATCCATTTTATCTCAATTTGACCGAAATATTGGGAGGAATTAACATATATATTATGTTGATTCAAGTTAATGGAAAGCATAATGATGTAAACCTATTGCTAGCCATGCACACCTACACATTCTTGTAAAGAACAAATTGTGCATGCATTGGCCACACTTCCCCCACCCTACCCGGTTTTTGGACAAAAGAGGAGCCACAGGTTTTCTCTTAATCTCTCCAATATACACTACATGACATCTAGTGTAAATTCATTCATTCTAACAACACACAAAATATTTTTAGTGAGATAAAAATATTCACTTCCTCTTTCTTTCTCCTCTTGACCAAAAATTAGAGAGGACCAAATAATTTTGGGTCATTTTATTTAAAAGATTAATGTTATTCTAGTATTAATAATATTAATTTTATTAAGGGTATATCTTGGGTATCATTCCTTGGGAGGGATTCTACATTTGAGTCCTTGTTCATATTGTTCATCCATTGAAAAAAGCACAAGAACAAAAGAGAAGGAGATCTCTTTTGTGCCCATATGACCCGAAATTCCAGTGTACGGATGAATGTTTCTTCTTTATTTTGTTAATTAGTTTGCATGCATAAGATCTTTTGTTAATTTTATGACAAATTTTATTAAAACATATATGAATATGTTAGTATATAGATCTACTTTTCCTTCAATCGGTATCAAGAGCCATGGTTGTTTGAATGCAAATCGGTTAAAAGTTTTTCCGAGTTATAAGAATAACATATAAAACTTGTAAAATTTGTGTTATTATGATATATCACGAAAATCATTTTGCATGTTAAAGTTTCTGGTCCTAAAATGTTTTTAGGATATTGTGGTTAATTTATGGATTTTTATTGTTCATATTACATAATAATGACATTAAAAATATGATTTTATGAATAAAATATCATTTTCGGACTAAATTTAGCTTAACTTCGAATTTTCCAGTGATTTTTGGATATGTTGTCACATATATTATTTTCAGATAACCTGTAAATTTTCATAATTTTTGGACTTCTTATGCTCGAAAAATGGATTTTTCATTATTAAATTTGGATTTAGGTGAAAAATAGGTTAATATGAGACAAATTTCGAATCTGGTCATAGAAATTTAGTATGTTGTCACATGCAATTTTACATGATGTGTGTAACATAATAGGCTATATTGAAGTCTTTTTACATGATTTATGGATTTTTGAAGAAAAATGGCATGAATAGTGACTTTATTAGTGAAATATTAATAAAACATACTCTATGACTAAAGAAAAACATCATATGTTGCATTTTATTATCTTTTTCAGATCTAAAATTGAAAAGTTAATGAATATATTTTTTCACATGTTTTTATGATTATTTAGTTAAAACCGATAAACCGCAACATTGTTTTTCCGGTTAAATTTTGAAATTTTTAACCTAAGTTTTTTTAACATTATGAGTGTCATGGTATTTTTTTTTCCAGAATGTTCATGAGTTTAAATTTCAAATTTCAAATTTATTTGAAATTTTTGTGATTTATTTGAAGTTTATAGCTTTTATTATAATTTTAAGTCCATTAATGAACAAATTTTAGAAATATGAATTAATTATGGTCAAATAATTAGTGAAGACTAAATTTTGAGTCCTAAGAGGTTAGGGTAATTAACTTATGTATAAATATGAATTTATGTAATTTTTGTGATTATAAAATGTTGAAATCACGCAAATCCGTAAAAACCGGGTAATATACGATATTGCCTATTTAAAGGCGATTTAGCATAAAATTGGGCATGTTCATACATATTATAATGCTGCATTTTCTTTATGATTGTCATAATTTTATTTATGTAATTTTTGAATTATGTAATTTTACTTAGTATGGCCTTAGTTTTTAATTGGTATTTCCCGAAATGTATGGGAATATCGATTCGGTTGTAATTTATTGTGATCTCGTATCACCGTTTTGTAATTTAATAAATTTATTTTATTTTAGTTACAAATGTATAATAGGAAATTATGTAATTTATTATGTAATTTTAATTATTTCGGAGTTCCCAAAGACGGATTTCTTCAAGATGGCGATACATAAAGACGGTGTTACCTCGACATGCGTGCCACAACCGAAGTTCAAGGGACCAATGGAGTTGGTTTCCGAATATGTAATAGTTAAATAGTTTTTTTTTTCTATTTTAGGAAAGGCCATACTAGGATTTATTTTATGTTTGCATTTTATTTATATGTCGCATGCATCGCTAAATCGCCATAACTAAAACATGCATTGTCATTTTATCGAGTTTATCGACCGTGTCAATTAAAATTATCGTATTTCACCGCTTTAATTCACTTAAAATGTGATAGATAATAAATTGACATGACCTCTCGCTAAAACAAATCAATTGAGACATAGCCTTACCAAATAGTAGAAACCATGAAAACCTATTTCGCGAGGGAGTGCACTCGGCCCTACCGGGGTACAAACCTTGTTACGTAGGGGAAGTGCGTCATGAGTGTTAATCCACCGAGTTAATGTTAATGAGGGTTTCATTGGCCATACCGTGCCCAAGTTGATGTGGATTTGGATCATGGACACAATTATTCGAAATTTGGATTGAGCTCAACGGAAGTATTCGTGACCGTAGTTGCATGTGTTCCGGGCTATAGATAATTATTAATGTAATTTTATCGACCAAGAGTTCTAAAAGTAGAATCGATTAAAGCGTTAATCCACCGAGTTATATTGATAAGGGTTACATCGGCCATACCGTGCCCAAGTTAATATGAATTTGGGTCTTGGAATCATTTATAATAGTTGGGTAGAGGTCACTGTTTAAATGTTCATATCTTGTCAAATTTATTTTTACAAGTATGATTTAAAAAGACAAATGTTAATATTTCCTTTTCCTCCATACTTGTAGTTCATTACAATGAATCCATCAAATGCTACCGCACCGATAACTATTGAGTCTTACCACAATGTTTTTGACGACGTTTGCTCCAACAATGATTTCGACACTACTAGAGAACTTCATTTTGGGATAGGTTCGGATGGAAACCTTAACTTCATCACTTCTTCTAAACCACCTACTACTACTAGACCTCGTGTGAGCCCGTCTCAGGAAGACTGCCTCATACAATCTATAGGGTCTTTGTCTCTGGAAGATAAAGATGCCAAAACTAGTGGGAGCTCAAGCAATCAAGTTCTTGCTTCAAAGGGCAAAAAGTTCAAGAAGAAGGGAAAGAAAATCAAAAACTTCAAGCAAGTTAATGATGAGTGCCATTATTGCTATGGCATGGGACATTGGCTTAGGAAATGTCCCGTATATTTGCGAAATATAAGGGAAGGAATCATCACTCCAAAAGGTAAAATTCCTAAGGAAAATTATGTTATTGATATAAATTATACTTCCACTACGACATGGGTACTAGATACCGGTTGTGGTTCTCACCTATGTAATCATTTACAGGGTTTAAGAGACGTGAAGAGGCTTAGCAAGGGAGATGTGGATCTACGCCTTGGAAATGGAGCTCGAGTAGCGGCTGAATCCAAAGTAACTTATGTTTTAGCTTTGCCTTATGGATTTGAGTTGTATTTACATAATTGTTTTTATGTGCCTACACTCTCTAAAAACATTATTTCAATCGCTATGCTAGACATAGACGGTTTTTGTTTTGTCATTAAGAACAATCGTTGTACTATTTCTAGGAACGACTTGGTTATAGGCCAAGCTTCCTCTATCAATGGCATTTACATTTTAGAGACCTCAAATCCGACTAATGATATCTATAACATTCAATCAAAGAAACTCAAAGCAAGTGACCCAAGTGAAGCGTTCATTTGGCATTACCGATTAGGTCACATAAACGAGAATTGCATCAAAAGATTAATTTAGACTAATGCGATTACACCATTTGATTATCAATCATATGGTACATGCGAATATTGCCTACTTGGCAAAATGACTCGTAATCCTTTTATTGGTAAAGGGACACGAGCTAGTGAGCTATTGAGACTCATACACACCGATGTGTGTGGACCAATGACTATCACCGCTCGTGGTAATTATGACTACTTTATAACCTTCACCGACGACTTAAGTAGACATGGGTTTGTCTATTTAATGAAACATAAGAGTGAAGCGTTTGAGAAATTCAAGGAATTTCAAAACAGAGTAGAGAACCAATTAGACAAAAAGGTTAAAGCACTACGTTCCGATCGTGGTGGGGAATATCTTAGCCTTGAATTCGATTCACACTTGAAAGATTGTGGTATTATATCACAACTTTCTCCACCTGGAACACCACAACTAAATGGTGTTACCGAAAGGAGAAATCGAACCCTACTTGATATGGTTCGATCCATGATGAGTCAAACCGAGTTACCGAACTCGTTTTGGGGATTTGCGATTCAAACCGCAATTAGATCTTTGAACAATAGTCCCACTAAATCCACCGAGAAGACTCCATATGAGATGTGGACGGGAAAAGTTCCCAATATATCCTATATGAGGATTTGGGGATGTGATGCTTACGTCAAAACTAAGAATGACAACAAGCTTGCCCCAAGATCCGAAAAATGCACCTTTGTAGGTTACACCTCGGATTCTCGAGGATACTACTTCTACAAACCTCAAGAAAACAAAGTGTTTGTATCCTGCGAGGCTGTCTTCTTAGAAAGTCAATTCATTTCTAAGAGACAGAGTGGGAGAAATTTTGAACTTGACGAAGTTCAAGAGACATAAACCGAGAAAGAGACGCAAGAAGATGTTCCTTCGTCGTCTAACGCGGTTGTACCTCCTCCACTAAGAAGAAAGGGTCGAGTAATTCGCCATCCCGATCGATATGTGGGACTTATCGAAGAAGATGGAACACTCGATGTGTTGCTTATAGAAAGTGACGAGCCCGCTACCTACAAAACCGCTATCTCTAGTCCTAATTCCTCCTTATGGCTTGAAGCCATGAAGTCCGAAATGGATTCTATGCATGAAAACCAAGTTTGGGACTTGGTATATTTGCCTAAAGGGGCAAGACCCCTTCAATGCAAATGGATATTCAAAGTCAAGAAAGGCATAGAAGGACAAGATGATGTCTACAAAGCTAGGCTAGTGGCAAAAGGATTTACCCAAGTCCAAGGTCTCCATTATGATGAGACCTTCGCCCCCGTAGCCATGCTAAGATACATACGAATTTTGTTAGCGATTGCCGCATTTCATGATTATGAAATATGGCAAATGGATGTCAAAACCGCTTTTCTAAATGGGCATTTAGAAGAGGAGGTGTACATGATGCAACCCGAAGGTTTTGTTGATTCTAAAAATCCTAACAAAGTGTGCAAGCTTAAGAGATCCATTTATGGTCTTAAGCAAGCATCTAGAAGTTGGAATCATCGATTCAATCATGTTATAAAGGAAAATGGTTTCACTCGAAGTATTGAGGAACCGTGTTTATACATGAAATTTAGTGGGAGCAATGTTGTGTTCCTAATCTTGTATGTTGATGACATACTACTCATTGGAAATGATATTCCAATGTTGTCTTCTGTTAAGAAGTGGTTAGGTAACCACTTCCAAATGAAGGATTTAGGAGAGGCACAACGCATATTAGGTATCCAGATCCATAGAGATAGATCCAAGAGGATATTGGCACTAAGTCAAGAGTCTTATGTTGATAAGATTCTTCGACGGTTCAGCATGGACAAATCCAAAAGGGGTTTGGTACCTATGGTAACTGGGACAATATTGAGCAAGACTCAATCTCCCTCCGAACCCCATGATGTTGAACGCATGAAGACGATCCCTTATGCTTCCGTTGTCGGATCAATCATATACGTCATGATATGCACACGTCCTGATGTCTCGTATGCTTTGAGTATGACGAGTAGATATCAAGGAAATCAAGGTGAGAGTCACTAGATTGCCGTCAAGAACATCCTTAAGTACTTAAGAAGAACTAAGGATTATATCCTAGTGTTTGGAGGAGACACTTAGCTGCGTGTTAATGGATACACGGACTCAAGTTTTCAAACAGATAGAGATGACATGAAATCACAAGCTGGTTTTGTTTTCATGCTCAATGGTGGTGCCGTTAGCTGGAGAAGCTTCAAGGAAGCTGTAACCGCGGATTCTACAATAGAGGATGAGTATATTGCAGCATCAGAAGCTGCCAAGGAAGCTGTGTGGATCAGGCAATTCACGGAAGGTCTAAGAGTAGTACCTACCGCCAATGATCCCATCACTCTCTATTGTGATAATAGTGGGACAATCTTCCAAGCTAAGGAGCCAAAGTCTAGTAATAGATCTAGACATGTACTTAGAAAATATCATGTAATAAGAGATTTCATTGAGAGAAAGGAAATTGCGATTTGTAAGGTTGGGACGGATGACAACATAGCCGATCCGCTCACCAAGCCTTTATCGCAGGCTAAGCATGATGGACATGTTGCGTCCATGGGACTTAAACATGTACCAAGTTTTTGTTAGATTTTGAAATGAAATAAAAGTGTTGTTTTTGTTCATGTTCACAATCACATTTGTCTTTTATCTTTAATTTATACATTGTTAAATCCAAACGGGTTGTAGTGAAAATTGAACCCCGTTAAAGTGAACACGGATTAACATAGTATTTGCCCATAGTCACTTGTATGAGGTGACGTCTCGAAGTGACTAGAGTGTGTTATGATTGTTGGCAAGTTCAAGTGCCATAGAGTCATGTGAGATGACTAGTCGATCACATAGGCAGACTGTTAGGAACATTTTGTCGGGCCTTATGACGGCTTATAGAGTTCTGGCAATTTATATAGCCTGGTCGTGGCAAGAGCTACTATAGTATTCTAATGAGTCGATGCTTTTGACTAAAGACTATTCACCTAAGATAGCACAGTTTCAGATTAACTTTGATTTGTGTTACTACGACCTTCGTAAATGGGGTCAAATGGGCATATTTTGGGTTATGATGGTTGTGGCTAGTTGAAGGGAATGAGTGCGATAGGAATTGTCCACCCCTAGTCAGGGTTATAACAATATCTCAGGGCCACTCGAGGAGTAATGAACTGGAAATGCGTGGCCACGCTCGGATTGTATCCATGGTGGATAAATCCGGTCAATCAGTTATTCTCCAGATCGAGGAAACCACTCTCGATATGATCACTAGCAAGTACGACCTGAAAGACACCTTGTATTGAGTGGGAGATAGTAATAGGACAAGAGAATTGGTGACGCACACTTGTCGAGGACAAGTGGGAGATTGTTGGAATAAGTGTCCTTCGACAATAATGCGATCACAACTGTTGATCATAATGATCACATGTTTAAGTCTCATTTTAAAGAATACAATTGGGAAGTATTTATATTGTCAACTGGTCCACACATATCGGTAATGATTGGCTGACTAGAGTTTGACATTACTGTCGTGCGACGGTGGTGATCAGTTGATCCCCTAGGTCATACCTATAGGATATTACTCTCAATTGATCATTTAATTAATCGTATAACGTTACGAGTTAATTAAATTACTTGAAAAATTGACGGACGATTTTGGAAGTTAAATTTACGTATTTCATTATAATCTGATTAAATGAGATACGGTCTGAGTAATCGAATTGTTTCATTACTCAGATGAAATTATTGTTTAAGGAAACAATTGAAATTGAATGAATTATTATCAATACAAGTTATTGTAATTTATAATTGGTAAATTATTTTGGTACAAGTAATTATGAATTACTAAGTCGATTTTTGTTTATGACGTATTTTTATTAATACGTTGATTTTTAATATGTTAAAAAATACATAACAAATTTATGTAACATATGACATGTGACATATTGACAATTGACAAAAATAAAATGGAATCCATTTTATCTCAATTTGACCGAAATATTGGGAGGAATTAACATATATATTATGTTGATTAAAGTTAATGGAAAGCATAATGATGTAAACCTATTGCTAGCCATGCACACCTACACATTCTTGTAAAGAACAAATTGTGCATGCATTGGCCACACTTCCCCCACCCTACCCGATTTTTGGACAAAAGAGGAGCCAAGGGTTTTCTCTTAATCTCTCCAATATACACTACATGACATCTAGTGTAAATTCATTCATTCTAACAACACACAAAATATTTTTAGTGAGATAAAAATATTCACTTCCTCTTTCTTTCTCCTCTTGACCGAAAATTAGAGAGGACCAAATAATTTTGGGTCATTTTATTTAAAAGATTAATGTTATTCTAGTATTAATAATATTAATTTTATTAAGGGTATATCTTGGGTATCATTCCTTGGGAGGGATTCTACATTTGAGTCCTTGTTCATCCATTGAGGAAAGCACAAGAACAAAAGAGAAGAAGATCTCTTTTGTGCCCATATGAACCGAAATTCCAATGTAAGGATGAATGTTTCTTCTTTATTTTGTTAATTAGTTTGCATGCATAAGATCTTTTGTTAATTTTATGACAAATTATATTAAAACATATATGAATATGTTAGTATATAGATCTACTTTTCCTTCAAAACAGCCTTTGACTTCTGTAACAAAAATTCGTAGCAGGCATCATTTAAGAACCTGACACTACTAGCAGCCTCTCTTTCCTGCAAAATGAGGTCTGGATTAAGAGGATCAGTCCTAAGACTCTTTTGAACCTTCTCCAAGTACATCTGGGCTCTAGCAAAGTTATTCTCAACATCATCAAAATCATTTTTATTAAGATTCTTAAGAGGCCCCTTCAGGTGCTTAAGTTTACAAACCAGCTTATACATTTTGGTTCCAGGCCAGTCTTGATCCCAAATTGTCTTCACACACTGCTGAAAATCAACAGACTTACTCCACATATTAAAGTATTTGAAACTTCTCTTTTTCTTACCCCCAACAAGCTTGGATTGAACAACACATGGGCAATGATCAAAAATCCCTTCACAATAGAAATGGGCATAAGCCTGAGGATAGTCTTGTAGCCATCTCTGGTTGACAAGGACTCTGTCCAATCTACTATACACCATGGTAGCAGGTTCATGCTTATTACACCAAGTTAACAATGAGCCTGTAGCTGGACAGTCCATCACATCACAGTCATATCAATACAATTCTTAAAGTCAGTAATTTCTTCTTCTGAGGAGCTCCCACCTAATCTTTCATTAGGGCTAAGCACAGTATTAAAATCTCCACATATAGCCCAGGCTCCCTGAATGTGCTCCTTAAACTGACTAAGTTTACTCCACAACACTTTTCTCTCATGTAACCCATTAAAAGCATACACCATAGTAAGATGGAATTGAGTGTTAGATCCATATCAGTAGCCATAAGATGTATGAATTGGGCATTGTATTCTAAGATATGCACTATAAACATAGCAGGGTTCCATAAAAGCCAAACCCTACCTCCTTTATGACAATGTGTATTAGTAGTAAGACACCAAGAGCTGCATAAATTGTTCCTAACAGCATTTAGGGACAAAGGTTTCACCTTTGTCTCCAGGAGGCCAAATAACCCTATCTGATGAATATGTAAGAAATTTTTAATGCTGGTTTGCTTAGATAGGCTATTTAACCCCCTAATGTTCCAAAATCCCCAATTATACATTATCCCCCATTGGGGATAATGCACTACCATTCGTACCCACTCCTACTTTAGGGGTTACATTGTTAATGGATTCCATGAAGTTTTGTTTCCCAAATTGAATAGCTTGTAATCCAGTTTCCACCATTTCTTGTCTGCTATACCTTATAATCCTACGGGCAGGCGTATTAGCAACATGATATTTTCCATCCCTAGTCCAATTCACTTCAAAGTTATTAGGCTTTTCAACAGGGGTACTTACTGGGGCAGCTGGAGCAGCTGTGTGGACATGGGCCACGTCTCGGTCTGCGGATTCGGGCCGCCTACCGGTCCGCGGTCACGGGCCACCTGCACACCAGGCCAAACTGTGGACATGCAGAGGTCTCTTTGAAAGCCACGCTCGGCGACGTAAAAATGCGGACATGCAGCGGTCTTTTGAAAGCCACGCTCGGCGGCGTAAAATGCTTTCGACCGGATCGCTTTAGATCGGTCGGTTTCGTCTCGGTAAGGGTCGCGAAACGATGTAGAGATGTTCGGAGTCGCCACCAAGCATTTGTGGGATGCTTGAAATCCGTTCGAATCCACTTTATACCTAGGTCAACCAAGGCAAAAAGCGGTGTTTGACATAGGTACTAAAGATAAGGATTCGTCCCCCTTTTAGCATTCTATGCCTAAAATGACTCTCGTACGCCCTGGATAAGGCCATCCACTATCCAAAGGTTCTGAGTAAGGGGTGAGGGTACGTATTAGGAAGCCCTTTAATCGGACACCCAATCCCGCCCGCGTTAGCGGCCTCTACTGATCGATCGTGGTTGTTTAAGTGTAAGAGTTGATAAAACGGTGTAAATGCATGAATGCACATCCAAAAGTCTTAACCTAACATCTGAGCTTTCTAAGTAGGTTTGTTTATCCAAGTATCAAGTATAAGATGTCAAGTTGGATTTAGATTGATTTGCATGTGAAAACGGAAATTATACATCCATTTACCAAATTCGGGTTATGATGCTTAATACGATCCATTTATTGAAAAAGGGTGTTAAATGACAAAGTGTAAAAACACGTAAACTTGTCAATCTGATCCGTCATGTATACGGCTTAACCGTAGTCGGGATCATCCTAGACAAATGCTAAGACGGGACAGAACAGTGCCAGGCAGCCCTGTTAAGGCGCGAGCCTATTGGCGATGTAAGGGGCTCTGCCCAGGTTTTGAAATATGAAAGCAGAGGGCCTCTTGGGGCGCGAGCCATGGGGCGACCCAAGGGGGCGTCTCCTGGTTTTTGAAAAGGTTGTTTAAAACCGTATTTGTGATTAAATAATTTGCAAGTATTGTTTGCATGACTCGGAATAATTATTATTATGTTAGTAACATTCGTTGTCGGATTTGCATATTTGAAAAACATAGTTTACAAATAGAAATGTAAAATGTTTGATTTGAACTAATTATGTTAAGTTCATTTTTTTTGTAATTAGTCAAGTTTGTCATCGTGCTCGGATTAAACCGACATGGTATAAAGAACCAAGGATGATTATGGATTATGACTAATATGTTTACAAGTGTAAATAAAAGAGAAAAATGGTAAATAAAAGAAAAGGGTGTTAAAATACCCATTAAAATGTAATTAACCATAAAATCATCGAGACACGGATTTAACCGTCATGGTATAAAGAACCAAGGATGATTTTTGTAATGGTCAAAATATGTTTATCATAAAAATGAATTAAAACATTTTAAATGGTAAAAACCGTAAAAGGAAAGAAGTACGAATAAAAGAAAGTGTTGAAGGAAAGACGAACTCAAACACGGATGAGTCTGACCCGAGACCCACAAGAGGCGCGAGCTCCCTTGCATAGGAAGGAGCTTCTGTCTGAGGCCAAAACTCGGTTTTGGCTAGTCTAACCTATATTTGAATCGTGTTATGCATTGTTCATGCTTATAGACTCATAAAAACAGTAAATACATGAAATAAAGGAGTTGTTTACACCCTCAAACTTACGTGTATTGATGTTTGCGACGTAGACGACTTTAGAGACCGTTTTCTCGTAGCGACTACTCACGATCAAAGAAGTTTAATAAAAAGGTGCCTTAAAAAAGGATTTAGTTTTGAAAATATGTTGATTAAAACATGTTGATTAATGTTGAGTTGGTCGAATGGGTCGGTCGAATGCACGGCGACGGTACCAAACAAAATGTGTAAGGCTTGTGTTTACGATCGGTAGGTCGTAAACACGTGTCGATTTTGTTACTTAGGAAGTCGAGTATAGAAGTTTAAGGGAGATGTGAGGAGGCGGACTCTCGCGTGATTTTTATGGTGTGTGATGGTGGGTATTTATAGAGAAATGTGGGATGGTAGGTCGGTTGAGTTTGCATAGAAACTAAGAAGGCAGCCTAAAGAGGAGCGAGCTACCTCGTGACTGAATAGGGTGTGTTGTCCCTTTCGCAAATTTGGATTTTGCATTTGTTCTAACCAATGTTTTGTTGGTTGTGATTTGTTGTCTTTGTGGTTTGCTTAGCCGTGTAAGCTTCCTCTTAGGTGATATTTTGGGTAGGTATTTTGTGTCTTTGACTCGGGTTTGACCCGTGTGAGTCGGGATTTGAATTTCGAGTCGGGTTTTGGCTCGGTGTCAGTTTTGACTCTAATTAGGGTCATTTTAATGTAAATGACATGATGAAGACATTCATGGCATTATTTTTGACATTCTAGATTTGGGTTGACTCGGGTTGACTCAGGTTGACTTGAGTTACGGGTTTCTGAGTCGGTTTTGGGTCCGAAGACGGTTTTAACTCTAAATAGTGTTATTTTAATGCAAATGAAGTTAGAAAACTTTTGAAATCATTTTTCATATTCGAGTAGTGCATTAAACCGTCTCATGTATAGCCAATCCACGTACGCATATCAAAAACACGTTACAGTCCGATCATCATCGGGTGGTTTTTGGAAGGTGCGATCGGGTATCTCTGAGCCCCCACTTTGACTGAGGCTTGGACAGGGCGAAAGTCAAAGTATGATCTCCAGGTCAATCGAAGATTACAACCTGAAGACCATTGCGATGTCGAGGCGACTCAAAGGGTTTGAGGCAAGTACCTGCCGTCGGGAAGGGCGACTCGAGGGTACGAGCCAAGGACTTGTCGTCGGGAACAGTTTAGAGTCTGTCGAATTTCGATTCAGGTCGTTTAAAGTCCATTAGACTACGTATAAAGGCTCGCCAGCCATAAGAAGGAATCATACCTTTGGCATCTTCGGGATACGTCCTTGAATCATTTGCGCGTAAAGGCTCGCCAGCCGGTGTCAAAGGTGGTGCATTTTGAGGCTCGCCAGCCAAAGGTAAGGAAATGTACCTGAGGCATCTTCGGGATCTGTCCTTGGAAGGTTGCGGACAAAGGCTCGCCAACTGTGACAAGGAAATGTACCCGAGGCATCTTCGGGATCTGTCCTTGGATGTTTGCGGACAAAGGCTCGCCAGCCAAAGGTAAAGAAATGTACCCGAGGCATCTTCCGTATCTGTCCTTGAACGGTTGCGGATAAAGGCTCGCCAGCCAATGGTAAGGAAATGTACCCGAGGCATCTTCGGGATCTGTCCTTGAACGGTTGCGGATAAAGGCTCGCCAGCCATCTATGGTCGGATGATCGATTGTGGAAAATAGCATGTGTGACATCCATTTGAAAATCGGCACTCGCTGGGGAGTTAGAAACTTCTCAGGACTCGCCGGGGATATGAGTTGTTGCTCGCTGGGAGGTACCGTAAGCCATGTAATTGGCGGGGTTAAAGCTCTTGGACTTGATGGGTTGCCATTCGTTGGGAAGAACCCAGTACTCAGTTGGAGTGAGTTTGTCTTCTCAAGATTACCTGCATGGTTAGTGACCACATAAATCCGCGATCGCATAGACAAACACGTAGAATGCAGGCATATAAGCACGTAAGCACATTAGCATATGAGCAGTTAGCATATAAGCAATTAGCATGTATTATCTCACGCGAAGGGAGATAGAAGTTTTGAATGTTGTGAAGCTTAAAGGCGAGTCTTATTACTCGTAGATCCGTGATTTAATAGATCGGAGACACGTGACCGTTGGGATACTGACTCACATAGACGCACACTGACAGACTGACAAATGGGCAGTCGTGAACGTGACACAAAGTCAGTGTCGACATAACACGGGGTTGACTCTGACAGACTTTGCACATGTGTGTGCAACTCCTTAGCCAATAAAGGGTGATAATGCAAATCAAATCCCTGGAATAGAAGGTTCGATCGGCTGGGGAACATGAATTGATTATCTTCTCTAGACATCTTTGCCACCGTTTGCTTGTTTGAGATCCTTCTCTGAGGCATGATGATTCAGAGAGCGGAACTAAGACCTTGTCATCGTCCGAACCGAGCACTAGGCTATGGGCGGTTTTATTTTGGACTGTAGTTGAGACTCAAAAAATGTTTGAGGGTAAAGGATGGGTGGTGTCTTGAAAGAGAAGCCCCCAGAGTGAGAAGGTGGGATTTTGACAAAATAAGGAATGGGTGACGTCTTAAGGAAGAAGCCCCCAGTAAAAAGGTATAAGATTAAGTTTTGCAGCTGGGTGGGCTGCTTTGAGGATTGATGTTGATGGTTGAGATTGAAATGAGGCGTGCGGTTGTGTCCTTGTTGGGGACTGCCTACGTATTCGCGTGTTTCCGAAATCAAACCAGATCGTAGTTCTGAGCTGTGTGTGCAATGGGTTGCAAATTGAAGGTGTGAAAATTGAATGTCTGTGGGGGTGTGGTTGTGCCCTCGTAATAGGACAGCCTACGTATTCGCGTGTTTGCGAAATCAAACCAGATCGTAGTTCTGAGCGTGTGTGCCTAAGCGAGTTGTTAGGACCTTAAAGGGTGTTGATAATTGAAATTGAGGTGTATGGTTGTGTCCTTGAAGGACTGCCTACGTATTCATGTGAAGTGAAATCAAACCAGACCGTAGTTCAGAATGTGTGTGCCTAAGCGAGTTGTTAGGACCTTAATGTGATTTTGAGGTGTATGGTTGTGTCCTTGATGGACTGCCTACGTATTCTCGTGAAGTCAAATCAAACCAGATCGTAGTTCTAAACTGTGCGCCTAAGCGAGTTGTTAGGACCTTAAAGTGTGAGGGTCACGACGGTAAAAGTCGTTTGGTGACTCGAAAAATTGATTTGAGATAATTCCCCTCGATCATGAATCGAAGAGGTCTAATTTTTGAAAATGTTCCTTATTATGTGAGCACACTAAAAAGTGGACCCTAAGGGTAGATTAGGTATGTCCCGTTCTTGGTAGCAAAGAATTCGAGGACTCCGTATCTGGGTCAGGGTGAAAATGGCTTCAACATTAGGGAATGTGGAGCTTGGTAATAATAGGTTTGTTTGACAGATAAAAATCTGGGGTTGAGGGTCACAACGGAAGATTCCGTTTGGTGACTCAAAAGTTGATTGGAGATAAATACCTCTTGATCATGAATCGAAGAGGTGAAATTTGTGAAAAAGTTCCTTATCATTTGAGCACACTAAAAAGTGGACTCTAAGGGTAGATTAGGTATGTCCCGTTCTCGATAGCAAAGCATTCGAGAACTCCGTGGGGATGGCGGTGAGAAATGGCTTCAACATTAGGGAATGTGGACCTTGGTAGTAATGGGTTTGCTTAACAGATAAAAATCGGGAGCAAGAATTTTGTGGTGTTTAGGCCGATGGGTAACGGCTCGTAGTGTGGTGCGGAATGGGGTCTCCGGCTTGATGTGGCCTGAGCACGAAATGGTTGGTAAATAATATGGGATCAGATTTCCATGTCTGGACCTTAAAGGTTAAGGTGTGATATTACGAGCTTGAGGGGGAATCCTCCGAAGCCTAGATAGGTCTCCCTAAAACAGTCTCTAGAAGGACTTAGGGGTGAAGCAGTTTTGGTTATGATCTTGAGGGGAATTCCCAGGATCCTAGATAGGTTTCCCTGTAGTAGTAGTAGTCTCTGTAAGGACTTAGGGGTGAAGCAGTTTTGGTTGAGGTTTTAGTGTTTGGTGTTTTGGACTTGTCAGTCCGGGGTTTGGTGTGTTGGACTTCGTTGGTCCTGGGATTTGGACTTGTTGGTCCTGGACTTTGTGTGCATGACTCATGGGTCTTGGGCTTTGGACTTGTTGGTCCTGGACTTTTTGTGATTGACTCATGGGTCTTGGGCTTTGGACTTGTTGGTCCTGGACTTTGTGTGGTTGACTCATGGGTCTTGGGCTTTGGACTTGTTGGTCCTGGACTTGGTGTTTTGGACTCACTTGTCCAGGATTTTGCGTGTTGGATGCGTTCTTTGGATTTTGGCCTTTTTGGGAAAAGGGTTTCAATCTTGTTTTGTTTTGATTTTGGCTTGAGTCTTAGCCTTGACGTTGGGTGAGTAGCCCTTGGCTTTGGCTTTTGCTTTGAGGGAATTGATTTCGGCTTTGGTTCTTGCTTTGGCCTTGAACTTTGGCTTTGGGTGAATGGATATTGACTTGGGCCTTTGATTTTGGCCTTTCGCTTTGGCTTTGGGTGAATGGATATTGGCTTGGGCCTTCGCTTTGGCTTTGGCTTTGGGTTTGGCCTTGAGTGAATTGCTTTTGCCTTGGGCCTTTGATTTTGGCCTTTTGCTTTGGCTTTTGATTGAATGGTTGTTGGCTTGGGCCTTTGATTTTGGACTTTCGCTTTGGCTTTGCTTTTGCTTTGGTTTTTGATTTATTGGTTCTTTGTCGTCCTTCGTTCGAGGCAGGTAAAGGTGCAGATGGGGATGTACCTGTTGGTGAGAGGTTGATACCTGGTGATGGGATGTTTTTTTGTGGGGAATGGCCTTGCTTTCCGTCATTGATCATGAACAAGGAGATGTTCTTATTTGTTATCTAGGTTCGTCGTAGGATCCCTTTGATAGAAGCTCGTTCTATATTGGGTGCTAATGAAAGGTTTCTATTTCCAGACACGGAATAGGTAAAGAGAATGGACACGGAGTTTCGAGTCCTTTGCTTACTCGGTACGGAACGTCACTCAAGTGTACTCACATTGAATTGGAACATGTTGTTTGTTTTAAATCATTTCTCAAATCAATTCTCGTTGTCAACGGGAACTGGTAAAGGGGAGAATATATGATAGTTGGAAATCGTGCTTTTATTTAGATAAATAAGAGGTAAGCACAGACTCGATGAATAAATGTGACTCATGGAGACAGCCCCCAGTTTGTCACTTAGGAATAAAAGGACAGACGCTAGGATAGATATGAGAAAGCCTAAGACTCGGACTCGGACTCGGACTTAATCGTAGATACGAACTCCTAATCATCGTGTTCCTCCTTGAAGGTTTCTTTCGCAGCATCCAGCGGCTTGATTGTCTGGTTTTGAGCATTGACCCACTTGAGCACTTCACTCTCGTTGTTGGGGATGATATGAGGACAACAGTCCATGAGGCTTTTATCTCCTTGCACAAAGAGATGGTCATTAGGGTTGTCTTCATTACTTGGTTGGAATAGGGATGAAGCTATCAGTTCATGATTGTCGATCATATTTTGAATAACATGTTTCAGTTTGAAGCATGTTTCAGTATCATGACCTTTTCCTTGATGATATTGGCAATAGGCATTGCCGTTCCAGAAACGACTTTTCTTGCATTCAGACGGGTCCGGGGTGGGCCCGATTGGTTGAAGCTTCCCTTCAGTCATGAGCTTTTGAAGAGTTGCGGCATAGGTTGTGTTGAGTTTAGTGAATGTCCTTTGAGAACGCTTAACCTTGCTGTTTGGCTTAAGACATTCAGGAGGATTGTCTTGAGTGTGAGGTGCAATTATGATTTTGCCAGCTTCGATCATATCTTGAATGGCATGCTTGAGTTTGAAGAAGGTTTCGGTGTCATGGCCCTTGCCTTGATGGTATTGGCAATAGGCATTACCATCCCAAAATCGGGCTCTTTTGTGTTCAGGTTTGTTCGGAATCGGACCAATGGGTTGGGCATTCCTTCTGAAGCAAGTATCTCCAGAGCGGTGCCATATGTTATTCCCAGATCTGTGAATACCCTTTGATGTTTTCCCACGGTTCCCACATTTGTGTTTTTGGGGATGTTTTTGTGAGTTTTGTTTTTGTTTTTGTCAATCCGGGGCGGAAGCAGGATTGGGTTGTTGTCAATGGGAAGTTTTGGGAAAGTTAGTTGGTATTTTGAAGGGGATTTTGGTGAGGCAATTTCAATGTTCTTTGTTGGTAGGTTCGTGGATGTGGGAACCATCAGATGACCCCTCATTTTCAACAGTTGTTGGTTGGTGAATGGAGGGTTTGTTTTCTCCTTGGTTGTTAGGTTCATCTTCGGTACTACCAAACCTCTTCTCCAAATTAGCCACCCGAGCGTTCAAATCATCGATAGCCACTTGCAGCTTTGAGAATATGTTATTGATGGAGACGGAGAGCATCATTATAGCGCTCTGTATGCCATCCTCATCAATAGCATGAATTTTCTCATCGTCAGGAAAGATGAGATGAGAGCAGTCTAGGGAAGATTTCTGACTGTGTCCAATAGGGTTTTCTGGAGGGTTGATTTTGTTTTTGGCAAGTAGTCGGCTTTCAAGAAGCTTAACCCTTTGCTCAATATCAGAAGTGGAAAGATTCCCGGTTATCATTTTGTCCTCAACTTGGGAGAGACGAGTGCTCAAGTCTTCTACGGTAGCTAGGAGTCGAAGGACCACGTTGTTGGTTTCAGCAGAAGTCATGGCGGATGCAGATTGATCAGCTTCTTGAGTTTCTGACCGGCGATTGATGGCACCCTAGGGATTCCTATTGACATAATGATAGGCGTTATAACTTGTCATGGCAGGGGGTTGCACAAACAAAGGCAAGTACGACACATATGCACAAAAGGCAGTTTTGCTGTGAAGACGCGACGGTGTGACTAGGTTATGAGTTCATTAAAGGTCGTGAATGACCTCTTGTGTTTAAACTCTTGGTGCATGACATTGAACTTAGACTCAAGTGTCGACTTTGGCATAGTGATGCCTAGACAGACGACTTCTGACTCAATTTAGATGTGCGTTACTGGCGTGACGCCGTTGGACAAGACATGTACAAAAACTTGACCTTTGACCCGTAATGTAGGGGAAAGATGGGTTTAATATCCGAGGGGTTTTGACTCAACTAGCGCCATTGGAGATACCTCGACAATTAGGCGACACGACCTAGACTACAAGGTAGGAGTAACTTTGGCGAAGACTCGAAGTTATCGAGACGACTTGACTTGAAATCGACTGGACTCTAATCGACTCGAGGCTGAATCAGAAAGGTGGACTGAAATTTTTGAAAATAGAAATTTTCAAAAAGATTCATTTGTCGCTTTATGGACGGCTTCCGAAGAGTAGGGATCTCCGAAAATCGATCAGTTGAAAGAGTTTTCTTAGGTTTGTTTTCAAAAGACAGTTTGAGTTGAAATTGCAGCGGCTCTGAAAACAAAGTGTTGTTTCCAAAGACGGTTTTTGAAATTCCGAATCACGGATTAAAAAATCGAGAATCGGATAATTTGGAATCGTCATCGCAATGGCCATGAAAACGGTTAAGTTTGTTTTCAAAGGATTTAAAATTGGGTTGAAAATTTGAAAACGGTTAGATTTGTTTTCAAACAATTTGGAATCGGATTGAAATTTGAAAACGGTTTAATTTATTTTCAAATGGTTTGAAATTGGATTGAAATTTGAAAACGGTCAAATTTGTTTTCAAAGGATTTGATTCTGAATTTGAAATTTGAAAACGGTTAGATTTGTTTTCAAAGATTTGAAATTGGATAGAAATTTGAAAACGGTTAAATTGGTTTTCGAAGATTTGAAATTGAATTGAAATCTGAAAACGGTTAAATTGGTTTTCGAAGATTTGAAATTGAACCTGAAATTTGAAAGCGGTTAAATTTGGCCTTCAAATGATTTGAAATTGGACCTGAAATTTGAAAGCGGTTTAATTGGCCTTCAAATGATTTCATTTGAATTGGAATTGGAAATTGTGAGGATTGAAATCGTCATTACGATGGCTTAGAAAAGCCAAATTTGATTTCGAAAACGACATTTGAAATTTTGGAAAGTTGCACGAGTTGAAATCGTCATTACGACGGTTTGAAAAGCGTTTCTGTTTGAAAGTTGATTCCGAATTTTGAAAATTCGAGGATAGAATTTGTCATTATGACGGCATAAAAGGGCACTTTGAGAATGCAACGGTCGGCGAGAGACCGAGGTTTGAAACGGTCATTATGACGACGTAAAAGGGTATTTTGAAATGTTTTGTGAAAACCAAGGTTTGAAATCGTCATTACAACGGTATGAAAAGGTGCATTTGAAATTGGTTATAAAAACCGGGTTTTGAAATGGCCATTATAACAGCATAAAAAGGTGCTTTGAAATGGTTATAAAAACCGGGTTCGAAAATCGTCATTACGACGGCCTAGAAAGGCGTGTTGAAATGGTTGTAGAAAACCGGATTTGAAAATCGTCATTACGATGGCCTAAAAAGGCGTGTTGCAATGGTTATAAAAACTGGATTTGAAAGTCGTCATTACGACGGCCTAGAAAGGTGTGTTGAAATGGTTATAAAACCGGGTTTGAAAATCGTCATTATGACGGCCTAAGAAGGCGTGCAAGGGTCGGCGAAAGACCGAGGTTTGAAATGGCCATTATAACGGCGCAAAAAGATGCTTTGAAACGGTTGTGAAAAACCGGGTATGAAAATTGTCATTATGACGACCTAAAAAGGTGTGCAACGGTTGGCGAAAGACCGAGGTTTGAAATGGCCATTATAACGGCGCAAAAAGGGTGAATTTTGAAAGCTTTAAAATGACACGGAAGGACTTATGATCACATAACACATAAGCACTCACAGTTCATTATATTATGTATAATGCTGACACGGGTTTTGGCTTAAAAGGGTGGGTTACACACCAAGCAATCAAACCCCGATTTGCGAGAGGGATACCAATCCAAACAAAATATGTAAGGAGGGTGCCCTAGCCTCGTGCTCGAAAGTGATGAAAGCTCTTTGACGAAACAGAAATGTGTAACGTCAACGGTATGCTTGACTCAATCGGGATTCGAAACGCGGGGATGAGAAAACTCACGCCGACGAGACGAGCCAATTGGTCGATAAAGGTTAAGTTGTGGGCTCGGACAAGGAACCCGACTTATGACCGTAATATGAATTAATGCACTTTAACCACGACCTCGTTAGAGTTTCACCTCTAAGGATCACAAAGACACAAGTTTCCTAGTTTCCCCCAGCGAAGTCGCCAATCTGTGGACATGGGCCACGTCTCGGTCTGCAGATTCGGGCCGCCTACCGGTCCGTGGTCACGGGCCACCTGCATGCCAGGCCAAACTGTGGACATGCAAAGGTCTCTTTGAAAGCCACGATCGGCGGCGTAAAAATGCGGACATGCAGCGGTCTTTTGAAAGCCACGCTCGGCGGCGTAAAATGCTTTCGACCGGATCGCTTTAGATCGGTCGGTTTCATCTCGGTAAGGGTCGCGAAACGATGTAGAGATGTTCGGAGTCGCCACCAAGCATTTGTGGGATGCTTGGAACCCGTTCGAATCCACTTTATACCTAGGTCAACCAAGGCAAAAAGCGGTGTTTGACATAGGTACTAAAGATAAGGATTCGTCCCCCTTTTAGCATTCTATGCCTAAAATGACTCTCGTACGCCCTGGATAAGGCCATCCACTATCCAAAGGTTCTGAGTAAGGGGTGAGGGTACGTATTGGGAAGCCCTTTAATCGGACACCCAATCCCGCTCGCGTTAGCGGCCTCTACTGATCGATCGTGGTTGTTTAAGTGCAAGAGTTGATAAAACGGTGTAAATGCATGAATGCACATCCAAAAGTCTTAACCTAACATGTGAGCTTTCTAAGTCGGTTTGTTTATCCAAGTATCAAGTATAAGATGTCAAGTTGGATTTAGATTGATTTGCATGTGAAAACGGAAATTAAATATCTATTTACCAAATTCGGGTTATGATGCTTAATACGATCCATTTATTGAAAAAGGGTGTCAAATGACAAAGTGTAAAAACACGTAAACTTGTCAATCTGATCCGTCATGTATACGGGTTAACCGTAGTCGGGATCGTCCTAGACAAATGCTAAGACGGGACAGAACAGTGCCAGGCAAGCCTGTTAATGCGCGAGCCTATTGGCGATGTAAGGGGCTCTGCCCTGGTTTTGAAATATGAAAGCAGAGGGCCTCTTGGGGCGCGAGCCATGGGGCGACCCAAGGGGGCGTCTCCTGGTTTTTGAAAAGGTTGTTTAAAACCGTATTTGTGATTAAATAATTTGCAAGTATTGTTTGCATGACTCGGAATAATTACTATTATGTTAGTAACATTCGTTGTCGGATTTGCATATTTGAAAAACATAGTTTACAAATAGAAATGTAAAATGTTTGATTTGAACTAATTATGTTAAGTTCATTTCTTTGTAATTAGTCAAGTTTGTCATCGTACTCGGATTAAACCGACATGGTATAAAGAACCAAGGATGATTATGGATTATGACTAATATGTTTACAAGTGTAAATAAAAGAGAAAAATGGTAAATAAAATAAAAGGGTGTTAAAATACCAATTAAAATGTAATTAACCATAAAATCATCGAGACACGGATTTAACCGTCATGGTATAAAGAACCAAGGATGATTTTTGTAATGGTCAAAATATGTTTAGCATAAAAATGAATTAAAACATTTGAAATGGTAAAACCCGTAAAAGGAAAGAAGTAAGAATTAAAGAAAGTGTTGAAAGAAAGACGAACTCAAACACGGATAAGTCTGACCCGAGACCCACAAGAGGCGCGAGCTCCCTTGCATAAAAAGGAGCTTCTGTCTCAGGCCAAAACTCGGTTTTGGCTCGTCTAACCTATATTTGAATCGTGTTATGCATTGTTCATGCTTATAGACTCATAAAAAACAGTAAATACATGAAAAAAAGGAGTTCTTTACACCCTCAAACTTACGTGTATTGATGTTTGCGACGTAGACGACTTTAGAGACGGTTTTCTCGTAGCGACTACTCACACGATCAAAGAAGTTTAATAAAAAGGTGCCTTAAAAAAGGATTTAGTTTTGAAAATATGTTGATTAAAACATGTTGATTAATGTTGAGTTGGTCGAATGGGTCGGTCGAATGCACGGCGATGGTACCAAACAAAATGTGTAAGGCTTGTGTTTATGATCGGTAGGTCGTAAACACGTGTCGATTTTGTGACTCAGGAAGTCGAGTATAGAAGTTTAAGGGAGATGTGAGGGGGCGGACTCTCGCGTGATTTTTATGGTGTGTGATGGTGGGTATTTATAGAGAAATGTGGAATGGTAGGTCGGTTGAGTTTGCGTAGAAACTAAGCAGGAAGCCTAAAGAGGCGCGAGCTACCCCGTGACTGAATGGGGTGTGTTGTCCCTTTCGCAAATTTGGATTTTGCATTTGTTCTAACCAATGTTTTGTTGGTTGTGATTTGTGGTCTTTGAGGTTTGCTTAGCCGTGTAAGCTTCCTCTTAGGTGATATTTGGGGTAGGTATTTTGTGTCTTTGACTCGGGTTTGACCCGTGTGAGTCGGGATTTGAATTTCGAGTCGGGTTTTGGCTCGGTGTCAGTTTTGACTCTAATTAGGGTCACTTTAATGGAAATGACATGATGAAGACATTCATGGCATTATTTTTGACATTCGAGATTTGGGTTGACTCAGGTTGACTCGAGTTGCGGGTTTCTGAGTTGGTTTTGGGTCCGAAGACGGTTTTAACTCTAACTAGTGTTATTTTAATGCAAATGAAGTTAGAAAACTTTTGAAATCATTTTTCATATTCGAGTAGTGCATTAAACCGTCTCATGTATAGCCAATCCACGTACGCATATCAAAAACACGTTACAGTCCGATCATCATCGGGTGGTTTTTGGAAGGTGCAGATACTAGGTATCTACAAGCTGCAGGAGTAGTAACAACAGGAGGTGCAGTTACAGGTTTCCTCTGCTTTGGTCTCCATTGTTGTTTCCCCACTGGTTGAGCCACCTTCTTTTGAGGAGCAGCTGTCTTCCCTTTCTTGCATTTAGATGTATCATGCCCAATACCATTACACTGTGAGGACAAAAGGGGCTTCCATTCAAATTCAACCTTGAGGCAGATGACACTTCCATCAACATCCAAGAACTTAATATTTTCTGGGATAGGTTTACCAAAGGGTACATCAGTCATCACCCGGGCAAACCCTAGCCTAGTTTTCTCCTTCGTAGCATCATCACAGCGAACAAATGTACCCATGATTCAAGCAATTTTGGGGAGGCATTTCCCCCAAAATTTTAGAGGGAGATTATAGACCTTCACCCACACAGGAACCTCCTTAATAACCTCTTTCTCCAGAGCCACCCCTTCAGACCAAGGTCTAACAATTAAAGGTTTATTATCAAAAAGAAAGTGACCTTGTTGAAGGATTTGAGTTCGAGCAGCACTGGTTCTAAATCTGACAATGAAAACACCATTGGAACAAAAGGAAATCTTGTCAATGGGATAATTCGCCCATAAGCGCTTAAGGAACCCTTCGACCACATCCACCGGAGGATTCGCACCCAGAACAAACCCATAGACTGAATTCTTCCAATATTCCAACTCTTCCTTAACATCATCATCAGAAAATTGCAACAAATCTTTATTCTCTTCAGGAATTGTATGCAATGGTTGTTTTCCCCAACCTTTGCTCTGAACCCTCCATTCCGAGGAATCCTCAGGTGCAGCCAAATCATAAGGAGGAATCCCAACCAGTTGATTAACCTCAACCGTCTTCTGTACTTCACCATCAGGGCCTCCCAACACCACCGATGGAGCAGGAACATCTTGATTATTAACATTTGTTTTTGTTTTTTGAATATAAAGAGGGGGAAATTGAATTTGATCTGAACAATCAATCGACATCGCGAAAATTTTTAGGGTTTTTGTTAGGGTTTTAGATCTGATAAATCGTCTTTTTTGTTCTTTCTCTCTCTCTCTCTCATCTATTTTTTAATTCTAGCATTATAAACAAATATTCATATTGTTGTATGCCAAGTTGTCCAAGTGTGAGTTCTGGTTAGAGAAAGTTGCCTTTCTGGGGCATGTGATTTCAAAGGAAGGGGTAGCTGTGGATCCTGCAAAGATTGAGGCAGTTACCAAGTGGGAAGCACCAAAGAATGTAGCTGAGATCAGGAGTTTCTTGGGTTTAGCTGGGTATTACAGACGGTTCGTGAAAGATTTCTCCAAGATTGCTAGACCTATGACAACTTTGATGAGGAAAGAGAACAGGTTTCGTTGGGATGAAAGTTGTGAGACGGCGTTCCAGACATTAAAGGAGCGTTTGACCACAGCTCCAATCTTAGCATTGCCTGAAGGGAGTGAGAACTTTGAGGTTTATACAGATGCCTCAAAAATGGGTTGGGATATGTGTTGATGCAGAACGGTAAAGTGATTGTCTATTCTTCTAGGCAACTGAAGCCTTATGAGGAGAACTATCCTACACACGATCTGGAGTTGGGTGCACATGTGTTTGCTCTCAATACTTGGAGACATTACCTTTATGGGGCGACCTTTAAGGTATTTTCTGATCACAAGAGTCTCAAGTACATCTTCACTCAAAAGGAGTTGAACATGAGACAGAGGAGGTGGATGGAGTTGATTGGCGATTATGACATGGATATTATCTACCAGGAAGGGAAAGCCAATGTAGTTGTCGATGCTTTGAGCAGGAAGAGTGTATATTCTTTGTGCACAGCTATATCCTTGATGAGGTTGAGAGATGAGGTTGGGAAGTTTGGGATACATATGATCCAGAAAGGGGATGCCATGGGAGATTTGACAGTGCAGCCTGATCTATATGATGATATTCGAGGTAAACACGTGTTAGATCCCAAGATGGTGGAGTGGAGAGCTGGAGTAGAGAAAGGGACAGCGTCTAGATTCTCTATTTATACAGACGATAGTTTGAGGTTTGATGGGAGGTGGGAGGTGGTGTGTCCCTAATGATAAGGAGCTGAAAAAGACAATCATGATAGAGGCACATTGTACACCGTATTCGGTACATCCAGGTGGTCACAAGCTGTACAAGGATTTAAAGAAGACTTTCTGGTGGCCTGGGATGAAGGAAGAAACAGTTGAGTTTGTGGCTCGTTGTTTGACATGTCAGAGAGTTAAAGGGGAGCAGCAACGACCACAAGGTAAGATTCAGTCTTTAGAGGTACCTGGGTGGAAGTGGGAATCCATTTCCATGGATTTTATCGTGGGTTTGCCAAAGAGCCAGCAGGGTAACAACATGATATGGGTTATAGTGGATCGACTGACCAAGTCAGCTCATTTTGTGCCAATGAAAGATACATGGACTAAGGCACAATTAGCTATGGCTTATCGGAAGAATGTGCTAAGGTTACATGGGGTGCCTAAAGACATAGTATCTGACAGAGAAGCGAGGTTTATCTCAAGGTTTTGGAAATAGTTGCAGGAGTCTTTGGGAACGACATTGAAGATGAGTACAGCTTTTCATCCTACGACACACGGTCAGACAGAGAGAACAATCTAGACTCTTGAGGATATGTTACGAGCTTGTGTGATGGATTTTGGTGGTAGCTGGGAGCAGAGGTTAGATTTGGTCGAGTTTTCCTACAACAACAGCTATCACACTAGTATTGGCATGGCGCCATTTGAGGCCTTATATAGGAGGAGATGTAGGAGTCCGATTTGTTGGGACGACAGTGTTGAGGCAGTGGTTTTGGGACCAGAAATGGTACATGAGATGGTTGAGCAGATTAAGATGATCAGGGAAAGGATGAGAGCAGCTCAGGATAGGCAAAAGAGTTATGCAGATCTACATCGCCGGGATATAGGGTTTCAGGTTGGGGACAAGGTTCTTCTGAAAGTATCTCCTATGCGTGGGGTCATGAGATTTGGGAAGAAAGGCAAGCAGAGTCAGAAGTTCATAGGACCATATGAGATCTTAGACCGGGTTCGAGAGGTTGCTTACTATGTGGCTTTACCATCTTCTTTGGATAGGGTGCATAATGTGTTTCATGTATCTCAGCTGCGGAAGTATGTGAGTGATCCGTCACATGTGTTAGAGGCATAGAACATAGAGTTAGATGAGTCCTTGTCTTACCTTGAGATGCCTAAGCAGATTCTTGACCGGAAGGTTAGGAAAACTAGAAATGGTGAGACAGTCTTGCTTAAGATTCTTTGGTCTAATTACGAGGTTAAGGAGGCTACATGGGAGGCAGAGGAGGCCATGAGAGAGTGCTATCCGTTTCTTTTTTATCAGGTATGTATGGTTACGGGGACATTGTTGGGAAATGTGTCCTCAACAATAGTGCGATCATATGATTTAAATATCATTATTAAAATCTCATTTTAAAGAATACAATTGGGAAGTATTTATACTGTCAACTGGTCAACATATATCGGTAATGATTGGCTGACTAGAGTTTGACATTACTGTCGTGTGACGGTGGTGATCAGTTGACCCCCTAGGTCATACCTATAGGGCAACACTCTTAATTGATCATTTAATTAATCGTATAATGATACGAGTTAATTAAATTACTTAAAAAAAATTGACGGACGATTTTGGAAGTAAAATTTACGTATCACATTGAAATGTGATTAAATGAGATACGGTCTGAGTAATCAAATTATATCATTACTCGGATGAAATTGTTGTTTATAGAAACAATTAAATTTGAATGAATTATTATAAATACAATCTGTTGTGATTTATAAATGGTAAAATATTTTGGTACAAGTAATTATGAAATTACTAAGTCAAATTTTGTATGTGACGTATTTTAAATAATACGTTGATTTTTAATATGTTAAAAATACATAACAAATTTATGTGACATGTGACATGTTACATATTGACAAATTGACAAAAATAATATGGATCCCATATTATCAAGTGTACCGAAATTAAGGGGTGGTTTAGGCTAATATTGTGTTTGATTAAATTAATGGAAACACAATGATCACCTACTATTTAGCCATGCAACCCTATTATGTATTGTAAAGAACAACACTTGCATGCATTGGCTCCCATTTAGCCCCCTTCCACCCGGTTTTGAGAGGAGGAAAACCACTTGGTTTTCCTCTTATTTTTACCTAATATACAATAGTGTAATTGTATTATTATTCATTCATTCATTCAACTCATCTAAAAAGTTTTAGAAAGATAAAAACATACTTCCTCTCCTATTCTCTCCCAACCGGTTTTGGGGATCAAAATACCAAATTATTTTGGGTCATTTTTCACAAGATTAATATTGTACTAGTTCATATAATATTAATTTTATTAAGAGTAAGCTTTGGGTATTATTCCTAAGGAGAGATCCTACACTTGGATCTTGTTTCTTCCATTAAAGGAAAGCTCAAGAACAAAAGAAAAGGAGATTTCTTTTGTGCCCATAAAACCGAAATACCCATTGTAAGAATAATGTTTCTTTCTCATTTTATTAATTAGTTTGCATGCATAAGATCCATCTTTAATTTTATGACAAATTAAATTTAAACATATATGAGTATGTTAGTATGTATATAGATCTACATTTCCTTCAATCGGTATCAAGAGCCATGGTTGTTTGCATGCAAATCGGTTAAAAGTTTTTCCGAGTTATAAGAATAACATATAAAACTTGTAAAATTTGTGTTATTATGAAATATCACGAAATTAATTCATGCATGTTAATATTTCTGGTCCTAAAATGTTTTAGGACATTTTGGTTAATTTTACGGATTTTTATTGTTCATATTTTACAATAATGGCATTTAAATATGATTTTATGATTAAAAATGTCATTTTCGGTCTAAAATTTGCTATACTTCGAATTTTTTGGTGATTTTTGGATATGATGTCACATATATTATTTTGAGATAACCTGTAAAGTTTCATAATTTTTGGACTTGTTATGCTCGAAAAATGGATTTTTCATTATTAAATTCGGATTTAGGTGAAAAATAGGTTAATATGAGTTAAATTTCGAATCTGGTCATAGAAATTTAATATGTTTTCACATGAAATTTTACAAGATGTGTGTAAAATAATTGGCTATAAAGAAGTCTTTTTGCATGATTTATGGAATTTTGATGAAAAATAGCATAAATAGTGACATTATTAGTGAAAAAATTAATAAAACATAATCTATGACGTAGGAAAAATGTCTAATGTTGCTTTTTATTATCTTTTTCAGATCTAAAATTGAAAAGTTGATGAGAATAATTTTTCACATGTTTTTATGATTATTTAGTTAAAACCGATAAACCGCAACATTGTTTTTCCGGAAAAATTTTCGAAATTTTTAACCTAAGTTTTTGAACATTATGAGTATCATGGTATTTTTCCAGAATGTTCATGAGTTTAAATTTCAAATTTTTAATTTATTTGAAATTTTGTGATTTATTTGAAGTTTATAGCTTATTTTTGTAATTTTTGGTCCATTAATGAACAATTTTAGAAATATGAGTTAATTATGGTCAAATAATTAGTGATGACTAAATTTTGAGTCCTAAGAGGTTAGGGTAATTAACTTATGCATAAATATGAATTTATGTAATTTTTGTGATTATAAAATGTTGAAATCACGCAAATCCGTAAAAACCGAGTAATATACGATATTAGCTAATTAAAGGCGATTTAGGATAAAATTGAGCATGTTCATACATATTATAATGCTGCATTTTCTTTATGATTGTCATAATTTTAATTTATGTAATTTTGAATTATGTAATTTTTACTTAGTATGGCCTTAGTTTTTTATTGGTATTACCCGAAATGTATGGGAATATCAATTCGGTTGTAATTTTATTGTGATCTCGTATCACCGTTTTGTAATTTAATAGATTTATTTTATTTTAGTTACAAATGTATAATAGGAAATTATATAATTTATTATGTAATTTTATTCTTCTCGGAGTTCCCAAGAAGGATTTCTTCAAGAATGGCGATACATAAAGACGGTGTTACCTCGAGATGCGTGTCACAACCGAAGTTCAAGGGACCAATGGAGTTAGTTTCTGAATATGTAATAGTTAAATAGTTTTTCTATTTTAGGAAGGCCATACTAGGATTTATTTTATGCTTTCATTTTATTTATATGTCACATGCATCGCTAAATCGCCATAACTAAAACATGCATCATCTTCTTTTATCGAGTTTATTCGACCATGTCAATTAGAATTATCGTAGTTCACCGCTTTAGTTCACTTAAGATGTGATAGATAATAAATTGACATGACCTCTCGCTAAAACAATTAATTGAGACATAGCCTTACCAAATAGTAGAAACCATGAAAACCTATTTCGCGAGGGAGTGCACTCGGCTACCCCGGGGTACAAACCTTGTTACGTAGGGGAAGTGGGTGATAAATGTCTATCCACCGAATTCATGTTGATGAGGGTTTCATCGGCTACCCCGTGCCTAAATTGATGTGGGTTTGGATAATGGACACATTTATTCGAAATTTGGATTGAACTCAACAAAAGTTATTGATAAGGGTTGCATCGGCTACCCCGTGCCCTTGTTGATGTGTTTTGGGCTATAGATAAACATTAGAGTAATTTTATCGACCAAGAGTTCTAAAAGTAGAATCGATTAAAAGGTTAATCCACCGAGTTATATTGATAAAGGTTGCATCGGCTACCCCGTGCCTAAGTTAATATGAATTTGGGTCTTGGAATCATTTATAATAGTTGGGTAGAGGTCACTATATAAATGTTCATATCTTATTAATTTGCAAGTATGATTTAAAAAGACAAATGTTAATATTTCCTTTTCCTCCATATTTGTAGTTCTTTACAATGAATCCAACAAATGCTACCGCACCGATAACTATTGAGTCTTACCACAACGTTTTTGACGACATTTGCTCCAACAATGATTTCGACACCACTAGAGAACTTCATTTCGGGATAGGTTCGGATGGAAACCTTAACTTCATCACTTCTTCTAAACCACCTACTACAACTAGACCTCATGTGAGTCCGTCTCAGGAAGACTACCTCATACAATCTATAAGGTCTTTGTCTCTGGAAGATAAAGATGCCAAAGCTAGTGGGAGCTCAAGCAATCAAGCTCTTGCTTCAAAGGGCAAGAGGTTCAAGAAGATGGGAAAGAAAATCAAAAACTTCAAGCAAGTTAATGATGAGTGCCATTATTGCTATGGCATGGGACATTGGCTTAGGAATTGTCCCGTGTATTTGCGAAATATAAGGGAAGGAATCATCACTCCGAAAGGTAAAATTCCTAAAGAAATTTATGTTATTGATATAAATTATACTTCCACTACGACATGGGTACTAGATACCGGTTGTGGTTCTCACCTTTGTAATCATTTACAGGGTTTAAGAGATGTGGAGAGGCTTAGCAAGGGAAATATGGATCTACGCCTTGGAAATGGAGCTCGAGTAGCGGCCGAATCCAAAGGAACTTATGTTTTAGCTTTGCCTAACGGATTTGAGTTGTATTTACATAATTGTTTTTATGTGCCTACGCTCTCTAAAAACATTATTTCAATCGCCATGCTAGACATGGACGGTTTTTGTTTTGTCATTAAGAACAATCGTTGTACTATTTCTAGGAATGATTTGGTTATTGGCCAAGCTTCTTCCATTAATGGCATTTACATTTTAGAGACCTCAAATCCGACTAATGATATCTATAACATTCAATCAAAGAAACTCAAAACAAGTGACCCAAGTGAAGCGTTCATTTGGCATTGTCGATTAGGTCACATAAACGAGAATCGCATCAAAAGATTAATTTCGACTAATGTGATTACACCATTTGATTATCAATCATTTGGTACATGCGAATATTGCCTACTTGGCAAAATGACTCGTAATCCTTTTAGTGGTAAAGGGACACGAGCTAGTGAGCTATTAGGACTCATACACACCGATGTATGTGGACCAATGACTATCACCGCTCGTGGTAATTATGACTACTTCATAACTTTCACCGATGACTTGAGTAGATATGGGTATATCTATTTGATGAAACATAAGAGTGAAGCGTTTGAGAAATTCAAGGAATTTAAAAACGAAGTAGAGAACCAATTAAACAAAAGGATTAAGGCACTACGATCCGATCGTGGTGGGGAATACCTTAGTCTTGAATACGATTCACACTTGAAAGGTTGTGGTATTATATCACAACTTTCTCCACCCGGAACACCACAACTAAATGGTGTTGCCGAAAGGAGAAATCGAACCCTACTTGATATGGTTCGATCCATGATGAGTCAAACCGAGTTACCGAACACGTTTTGGGGATTTGCAATCCAAACTGCAATTCTATCTTTAAATAATAGTCCCACTAAAGCCACCGAAAAGACTCCATTTGAAACATGGAAAGGAAGAGTTCCTAATCTATCCTACATGAAAATTTGGGGATGTGATGCTTACGTCAAGACTAAACCCGACAATAAGCTTGCCCCAAGATCCGAAAAATGCATCTTTGTAAGTTATCCTTTGACCTCTCGAGGTTACTACTTCTATAAACCTCAAGATAACAAAGTGTTTCTGTCTTGCGAGGCTGTCTTCTTAGAAAGAGAATTTATTTCTAAGAGACAGAGTGGGAGAAATTTTGAACTTGATGAAGTTCAAGAGCCACAAACCGAGGTAGAGACGCAAGAAGATGTTCCTTCGTCGTCTAACGCGGTTGTACCTCCTCCACTAAGAAGGACGGGCCGAGTAATTCGCCATCCCGATCGATATGTGGGACTTATCGAGGAAGATGGAACACTCGATATGTTGCTTATAAAAAGTGACAAGCCCGCCACCTACAAGACCGCAATCTCTAGTCCTAATTCCTCCTTATGGCTTGAAGCCATGAAGTCCGAAATGGATTCTATGCATGAAAACCAAGTTTGGGACTTGGTAGATTTGCCTAATGGGGCAAGACTCCTTCAATGCAAATGGATATTCAAAATCAAGAATGGCATTGAAGGACATGACGATGTCTACAAAGCTAGGCTAGTGGCAAAAGGATTTACCCAAGTCCAAGGTCTCCATTATGATGAGACCTTCGCCCCCGTAGCCATGCTAAGATCCATACGGATTTTGTTAGCGATCGCCGCATTTCATGATTATGAAATATGGCAAATGGATGTCAAAACCGCTTTTCTAAATGGGCATTTAGAAGAGGAGGTGTACATGATACAACCCGAAGGTTTTGTTGATTCTAAAAATCCTAACAAAGTGTGCAAACTTAAGAGATCCATTTATGGTCTTAAGCAAGCATCTAGAAGTTGGAATCATCGATTCAATCATGTTATAAAGGAAAATGGTTTCACTCGAAGTGTTGAGGAACCATGTTTATACATGAAATTCAGTGGGAGCAATGTTGTGTTCCTAATCTTATATGTCGATGACATACTACTCATTGGAAATGATATTCCAATGTTGTCTTCTGTTAAGAAGTGGTTAGGTAACCACTTCCAAATGAAGGATTTAGGAGAATCACAACGCATATTAGGTATCCGGAACTATAGAGATAGATCCAAGAGGATATTGGCACTAAGTCAAGAGTCTTATGTTGATAAGATTCTTCGACGGTTCAGCATGGACAAATCCAAAAGGGGTTTGGTACCTATGGTTACCGGGACGATATTGAGCAAGACTCAATCTCCCTCCAAACCCCATGATGTTGAACGCATGAAGGAGATCCCTTACGCTTCCGTTGTTGGATCAATCATGTACGCCATGATATGCACACGTCCTGATGTCTCGTATGCTTTGAGTATGACGAGTAGATATCAAGGAAACCCAGGTGAGAGTCACTGGATTGCCGTCAAAAACATCCTTAAGTATTTAAGAAGAACTAAGGACTCTATCCTAGTGTTTGGAGGAGATACTGAGTTGCGTGTTAATGGATACACAGACTCAAGTTTTCAAACAGATAGAGATGACATGAAATCACAAGCTGGTTTTGTTTTCATGCTCAATGGTGGTGCCGTTAGCTGGAGAAGCTTCAAGGAAGCTGTAACCGCGGATTCTACAACAGAGGTTGAGTACATAGCAGCATCGGAAGCTGCCAAGGAAGCTGTGTGGATCAGGCAATTCACGGAAGGTCTAAAAGTAGTACCTACCGCCAATGATCCCATCACTCTCTATTGTGATAATAGTGGGACGATCTTCCAAGCTAAGGAGCCAAAGTCTTGTAATAGATCTAGACATGTACTTAGAAAATATCATGTAATAAGAGATTTTATTGAAAGAAAGGAAATTGCGATTTGTAAGGTTGGGACGGATGACAACATAGCCGATCCGCTCACCAAGCCTTTATCGCAGGCTAAGCATGATGGACATGTTACGTCCATGGGACTTAAACGTGTACCAAATTTTTGTTAGATTTTGAAATGAAATAAAAGTGTTGTTTTTGTTCATGTTCGTTCACAATCACATTTGTCTTTTATCTTTAATTTATACATTGTTACATCCAAATGGGTTGTAGTGACAATTGAACCCCGTTAAAGTGAACACGGATTAACATAGTATTTGCCCATAGTCACTTGTATGAGGTGACATCTAGAAGTGACTAGAGTGTGATGCGATTGATGGCAAGTTCAAGTGCCATAGAGTCATGTGAGATGACTAGTCGATCACATAGGCAGACTGTTAGGAACATTTTGTCGGGCCTAATGACCGCTTATAGAGTTCTGGCAAATTTATATAGCCTGGTCGTGGCGAGAGCTACTATAGTATTCAAATGAGTCGATTCTTTTGACTAAAGACTATTCACCTAAGATGGCACGGTTTCAGATTAACTTTGATTTGTGTTACTACGGCCTTCGTAAATGGGGTCAAATGGGCATATTTTGGGTTATGATGATTGTGGCTAGTCGAAGGGAATGAGTGCGATAGGAGTTGTCCACCCCTAGTCAGGGTTATAACAATATCTCAGGGCCACTCGAAGAGTAATGAACTGGAAATGCGTGGCCACGCTCGGAAAGTATCTATGATAAGATAAGTCCGGTCAATCAGTTATTCTCCAGATCGAGGAAACCACTCTCGATATGATCACTTGCAAGTACGACCTGAAAGACACCTTGCATTGAGTGGGAGATAGTAATAGGACAAGAGAATTGGTGACGCACACTTGTCGAGGACAAGTGGGAGATTGTTGGGAAATGTGTTCTCAACAATAGTGCGATCATATGATTTAAATATCATTATTAAAATCTCATTTTAAAGAATACAATTAGGAAGTATTTATACTGTCAACTGGTCAACATATATCGGTAATGATTGGCTGACTAGAGTTTGACATTACTGTCGTGTGACGGTGGTGATCAGTTGACCCCCTAGGTCATACCTATAGGGCAACACTCTTAATTGATCATTTAATTAATTGTATAATGTTACGAGTTAATTAAATTACTTAAAAAAAATTGACGGACGATTTTGGAAGTAAAATTTACGTATCACATTAAAATGTGATTAAATGAGATACGGTCTGAGTAATCAAATTATATCATTACTCGGATGAAATTGTTGTTTATAGAAACAATTAAATTTGAATGAATTATTATAAATACAATCTGTTGTGATTTATAAATGGTAAAATATTTTGGTACAAGTAATTATGAAATTACTAAGTCAAATTTTGTATGTGACGTATTTTAAATAATACGTTGATTTTTAATATGTTAAAAATACATAACAAATTTATGTGACATGTGACATGTTACATATTGACAAATTGACAAAAATAATATGGATCCCATATTATCAAGTGTACCGAAATTAAGGGGTGGTTTAGGCTAATATTGTGTTTGATTAAATTAATGGAAACACAATGATCACCTACTATTTAGCCATGCAACCCTATTATGTATTGTAAAGAACAACACTTGCATGCATTGGCTCCCATTTAGCACCCCTTCCACCCGGTTTTGAGAGGAGGAAAACCACTTGGTTTTCCTCTTATTTTTACCTAATATACAATAGTGTAATTGTATTATTATTCATTCATTCATTCAACTCATCTAAAAAGTTTTAGAAAGATAAAAACATACTTCCTCTCCTATTCTCTCCCAACCGGTTTTGGGGATCAAAATACCAAATTATTTTGGGTCATTTTTCACAAGATTAATATTGTACTAGTTCATATAATATTAATTTTATTAAGAGTAAGCTTTGGGTATTATTCCTAAGGAGAGATCCTACACTTGGATCTTGTTTCTTCCATTAAAGGAAAGCTCAAGAACAAAAGAAAAGGAGATTTCTTTTGTGCCCATAAAACCGAAATACCCATTGTAAGAATAATGTTTCTTTCTCATTTTATTAATTAGTTTGCATGCATAAGATCCATCTTTAATTTTATGACAAATTAAATTTAAACATATATGAGTATGTTAGTATGTATATAGATCTACATTTCCTTCAGACATAACCTTGTTTCTTTTAGGGGTAGGAGATGATCGCGAAGAGTGTTTGCATCTTTTTATGTTGTTTTGGGTATAGTTAGTAGTGAGTTGTGTCGGGTTAAGTTTGGGTTGGTAGCATGTGTCGGAGTTTTGTGTTGAGTTTTGTTTTGGTTGTAGTGTCGGGAGTATGGTAGTATGTTCTTATTTTGTTGTGGTTTGAACTTCGGGGACGAAGTCCTTTTTAAGGAGGGAAGACTGTAATACTACGGTTTTATGAGTCTCTGGGTACTCTATCGAGTGGGCCTTAGTGTTTTGTCTTACGAAACAGTAGTCTGTCTGTAGGGTACTCGATCGAGTAGCCTTGGTACTCGATCGAGTAAGTGACACTCGATCGAGTACGTTAGTTACTCGATAGAGTAGGTCGGGTTACGGGGGTTAATTGACGGGTTATGTTAATAAAGCGGATTAATATATAATAAGTTCGTCATCTTCCTAAAACACTTTTGCTAAAACCTAATTCACTGTTTAAGAGAGGTCTCAAGTACGTTTCTTTGCTGTTCCGCTTTATTAACAAATTTCGGAGCTTGAGAGGTTGGATTTCATCTTTCTTTGTGCCCTTGTGATCCTTGCGTCGAGGGTAAGATCTACATACCAATTTTATAGCTTTTAATGAACTTTGTTTAAACCCTATTTGGGGGATTGGGGGTTTTGATGGTTAATTATGATTGTTAGTAATTATATGATTATGTGAATAAGAGGAGGATTCGTAGAAGAGCGTTTTTGAAACAGCTGTTAGATCGTCTGCTGCTTGTGATTGAATTTCAGGTAGGGTTTTCCCTACTCAGTATTAGTTACATGATATGTGTGGTGAATTGTGCTGTAGTTAGTGTTGTTGATTGTTTCAGACGATTATTGAGTTGTATTATGATTGCTGATTGTCTGTCTGTGTTCTTCGGGGCGTGTCCCTGGCTGAGTGGAGTCACTTGCGGGAGTAGCTTCACGCCCATGATTCACCTTCTGTGGAACCCGCCACAGAAGGGATGTGCACATTAATGGACGTGGGTTATCGCTCGATGGAGATGAGCGGGGATTTGGTGGGTACGGCTGCGGTCCCCCACTAGCGGTGTGGAGTATCTGTTGCGATGGGTACTCTGGCAGGGCTACACACTTTAGTGTGTAGTCAGTTACGTGGAGATTGTTCATGGAGACCGGTGTTTGATGTGACGATTGTGTTGTTTGGTAATTGTTGTATTGTATCTTGTGTTGTGTAATTAGTACTGACCCCGTTTAATTGTTTTAAAAACTGTGGTGATCCATTCGGGGATGGTGATCAGTTATTGAGCAGGTTTGACTAGAGGCATTTGGGCTAGCTGGGAGGTGTCACCACGAGCTGATTAGAGTCTTCCGCTGTCACACTTTTGTTGTTTAGACCTTTGGTTTTTGAGAACATGTATTGTACCTTTTATCAGTTTGGTTTTGGACTTGTAATCACTTTAAATAGTTTGGCTATTTAAATTATGTTTCTTTATTGTCATTTGATTATCATCGCCTCGAGAAACCGAGATGGTGACGTTCTTATACCCGAGTGGTCCTGGTAAGGCACTTGGAGTATGGGGGTGTCACAAGAAATACCGACAATCTCCCACTTATACGTAAGGCATAAGTATTCATTTGCGCTACCTAATTGATTTAGAGTGTACAAATTGCAAATGAAATGAGCATAGAACGTCTGAGATTGAAGGTTTGAGGACTTTTATGAGGTTACTAATAATAGCGGGCCTAGCGGGCCGCCCATGAGCAATTTTGTTTAGTCCAAGCCCGTCCATTTATTCTAGCGGGCCGAATTTTCTTGTCCGTTACCCGTTTAATTTTTGATTTTTCTTGTCCAAGCCCGCTATTTTATCGGGTCGAACGGGCTGGGCCGAACGGGTCGGTCCGCACTTGATCAGCTATATTCCACAAGAACTTCCAATGACCAAGGGGGAGTAGGTAAGTAACTTCCCACATCATGTAGGCATTGGAAGTTCCTGGGAAGTTCTAATTCCTACATTTTCTAAAATTTATGGCAACCAAACAACTCATGTTTCTCAAAATCATGGATTTTCCAATGCCTATGTTTTCTAAGTGGCAACCAAACGACCCCTAATAACTCCATTTAAAATTTAATTAAGAAATATATTATTAAAAGGAAGAAAAGAGGAGGTTCAACACTTATACTCCGGATAAGATTCATTTTATTTTAAAAAATATTATTATTTTATCATTATGTTCACTGAAGGTATAATATAAACGTGAAGGAATGACATTGAAAATACAACCAAATAAAGAATAAAAAAAATATTTTACATCATAGATCAAGTGTTGGTTTTTCTTTTCAAATGAAGGGCTTCTTCAAAAAACCAGAGTTAGTCGAGTAGCTCGAGCAAGAGTGTTTATGAAAAGTTGAAAAATGGAAGGATATGTGTTGTAATAAATATATTTATGAATATGGACAATATGGTTAATTAAAAAATTTAAAAAATTAACCAAAGCTTAAATATTCACATAGTATGGAGTAGAGATAGATATTAAGTTAAACGGTAAGAAAAGTATATTATTCGTAAGTTTTTTTTCTTTTATAAGTAAAAAAAAAAACTATGAATACTCTCAACTTGTAATACATTTGTTTCAAAAGAATGAATAATAGAATTAATTAGAACGTATTTGCTAAAAAAATATTTGTGGCCATCATGTTTAGTTTAAAAAATAATAATAATGAAATATTTCTATCACATCGTACCTATAATTTGTGCAATTTATTTATGTAACAAAATTAAAAAATCGTTTCAATATATATTACCCTTTTTAAAGGCAATAAAATTATATTGCATAGAATAGTTGCCTCAGTTGTAGATATATTACTCCTTTAAAGTTCCTATTATCTCCCCCTTTATTTTGGGCACAAAAATTAAGAAATGGGAAGAAATAATGGAAAGAATGAATATACTAGTGTAAGTTATATAATTTATAGTAGAGAAAAAATAATATAGAATGAATAAAGTAGTGGTAAGTATTAATTTTTTATAATAGAGAAAATAATAAAAAATGAATAAAATTTACCAAAAATAGGAAAGAGAGAAGATAATCAAACTAGCGTTAAAAAGAAAAGAGAGAAGATAATAGGAAATTGAAGGAAGTAATTTATAATGAATAATATTTATAACAAATCACTTAGGCGGAAAATTTTTAAGAAACTCCTATTCTTTTAATATAAGGGTGATGTATGTTATTATTATTGATTGCATTAATTCTCCCTTGTGACGGTCACAATTTGCGACGGGCAAATGTGACCACTTTTTGATAAAATGTAACCACTTAAATATTGTTCATAAAACATTACCTTAAAAAAAGGGTCACATTTTATCAAAAAGTGGTCACATTTTATTAAAAAGTGGTCACATTTAGCCCGTCGCAAATATGAACAGTGTTTGTGACAGAATAATACCCATCACAATGGCAAAATGCTAACTGTTCAGCGTTTCAGACATGCTTGTCTGGTTGACACGAAGTTACTTACTACCCACATGTGACTCAGCGAAATTTTTGCAAGACCATGTTAGAGTTTGTAAACATCGAAATCGAATATAACCTAACACGTATTACCATACAGTGTTTGGTGAACACGTGAGAATGTGAGTAACATTTACTGTCCGAATATGTTTGTCTGGTTGACTAAAACAATTACTCCGTCGTACCCATACAATCTTGATCATTTATTTATTCTTAATTGATACTCCTTATTAGAGTATTCTCTATCTTCTTCTATATTGGTTTCTGTGGTGTTTTTAAGAGGAGTGAAATATGTGGACGAAAATGAAGGAAAATAAAAATACGGGAGAAAAAGTGGGGTCACAAATTAAAAGAACCACAAATTATAGACAAATAAGAAAAGTGGAAGATTTTAGTAAATTTGTTGTTTTAAAAAATGTGGAAGAAGTTAGAGAATAGGAGGGAGTAATTTTTTGTAAAAATAAAAGGGTAAATAATTGATTAAAAAAGGTAGATGTTTTGGTAAAAATTTACCGGTTACGAATTAATTGTGTGAATGATAGTGATTAATCTAATGCCAATTACGGTTTGGATGCAATAATGACAATGAACGAAGAAAAGACAAAAATGAAAGAAAATGACACGGAGGATTTTTGGTGACGCGGAAAACCCGGTGTGGGAACAACCGCGGGGGGAGTCGGAATCCCACCAACTTTGGACTATAATCGAGATTGAATACGCAAGTAAGGAAATACAATGATTACTTTTACTAACGAATTATTGCCAAGTGTAGACGGCAATTTTGAGAAGTGTTGTGTTGTTCTTGCTGAAGTTCGGATGCCCCCTTGAATGTGAGAGATGATCCCCCTTTTTATAGTTGTTGATGCTAGGTTAAATTTTGTGAACTCCTTCCCTGCTTATGCTCCTGGAATTTTGGGCTGTTACCATGAAAATAGGTGGTAGTTGCTGAAATAGTCAAGGCCCACTCTTTCCTTTTTGCACGTGAGTTATTGACACAATTATGTGTTTTGCTATCCTGATCTTGTGGCCTTCAATTTGCCAAGGTGTGTTTGTTTGCTTTTTAATCCATGGTCCACACTTTGCCACCTCATCAATCCCTTCTTTCCTTTATCATCCAATAGCTGTGTGTCACGTCGCCAACTCTTTGCCATCATTTCTGCCAGTGAAATGGTGCCACATCACGGGTAATAAAACTCAATTTTTATCCCTAACAGTAGAGTAGTTATTAGCACTCCAATTTTTATGTACCGATTATCAATAGGACAAAAGCCCTACATATTTCCCTATATATCTACTAGGGCAACCAGTGAACCAAGGTAATGTGTGTTACCCAGTAGTACAATATTGTGCCACTCGTCAATAAAATAATGTGAATTTGTGCTGTTAGTAATACATCTCATAAATTAATGGTTTTGCAACGGAACATTGCCAAAGAGTAAATATGGGTCGCGACCTAATTAAGGTGACCCTTGCTCGAGGATGGTCTAATAAAGACCAATGAAATTGACATGGACCAGCATGCGAGTCGTCACCAATTACATTAAATTCGTCGCAAATCTTCTTACACCATCTCTATTGCAATTCTTTGTTTTTGCAATGACGCCAAAGCAGGGTGATTTACGAAGGAACCCCGTTAAAAAACACGATTATTCGGTTGTGTGAGACAGTGTCGACTCAATGAAGGCCTTTTTTGGTAGCTAGAAAACATTTATTACTCCATTCCTTGAATTTTTTTTCGAAATGGGTTTCTCTAACAAACTAAGGCTTGCTTGGGATGAGAGTAATTATTAAGGGCTTGCTTGGGATGAGAGTTGTTTGGGCTAAAAATAGCACAACAAAGGAGGCCCACTTAATAAAATAAGAGCTACGGAAGGAGTGATAAGGAGGAAGGAAGCCCGCGGTTGGAGAAAGAGGAAACGGGCTCAAGAGAGATAAGGAGCCCATCATTGAAAGCGTCCAGATTAAGGAAAGTGGAGTTAGGGAGAAGTTAGGGAGAAGTTAGGGAGATCGGGGAGAATTGGGAAAGGCGGCCAAGTATGGAAAGAGTTTGATAGGTTTATCGCGTACCTATGCAAAGATAAATTCCCTAAACAACAAGTTAATGTAGCAATAGGGGTCGAACACAAGGAAACGGGAATTACGTCGTGAATTGCTATGGGTAGACTTTTATCAAGGTCGATTACGATTTGGTTTGGTTTGGTTGTTTGATGATTAATAACACAAATGATGTAAATTATAAAATAAAAGAGAGTCTAAGGGGTTCGGGTCACACATGCAAAGGTAAATATATGATCATGGTAAACTTGGTACTAACAACATTGTCAATTGCTTAGGCTTAAAGATGCCCATCTTACGATATTAGCATCAACCATAGACCGGGTCCTAGAGAAACTCTCGTCCATGACTAGGTCGTCCTATTATACATGCTTAGTCTAATTCAATTCCGTGCCTCTCGACTTATAGAACGAATAAACAAACTTAATCAATTGAATATGGCCCTAAACAAAGATTAAACATTGTGGCACAAGCATGTGATAGAAGCAATATGAACAATGTTATTATTAACTTATTTTATCATGTTACATATTTGATTATTGCATGGCTCCCCTAACCCTTAGACTAAGAGAATTAGCTACTCATACTAAAATGTAAATTGCAAACTAAATTATAAGAAATGCTAAACATGGTTGTATGATTTATATAGATTTGATAGTATAACATGTAAAAGGAATAATGCTAATGTAAAAAGAAGTACTTAATTGTAAACTATGTGGTAACTAAATTAGAAATGTAAATTGCAAACTAGAAATAAGAATACCTTAATAGAGAATAACTTGTGTAGAAGAACAAATTGTAACCAAATGCTTGAATGTATAAAATAACCAAATGTTTAAGAACCAAATGCTTAACAATATTGAAAACAAAATATGAAAACTAATGAGAGAATTATAATGCTTGAGGCTATTGTAAACTAAAACTTGGACGTAAAATTGGATGCCTAAGACCTCGGAACACCTCTCCTATTTATAGGAGAGGAAAAGAAACGTAAATGGGCTAGATGCATGCGGCCCCGATCGGGGTCGTGTGTTTCCGGGTATTTTCGCTTAATTCCTCACTTAATTTCTTGAGGAATCCTAAGTGAGTGATTAATGACCCTTAATGCACCCGGGTAAATGCCTTCTCTATCATCTTTAGAGCCTCCAAAAAGTATCCCATGCATGTTGGAATCCTAAGCTTTTCACTTTGACTTGGACTTGATCATTGGGCCTTGACTTTGATTGTTGGCAACATTTTCAATTCTCACTTCAATCCAACAAATCTTCATGCAAACACCCATCCAAACACTCCCATGCTAGTCCAATGTTAGGCCTTGTTTAGCTTAGTGAACTTGGTGTATAAAATGGTAGGAAAAAGCCTCTAAATGCTTAGATCTCTACAAAACCGTAACAAACACAACAATACACCTATAACACAAGATTAGCTCAAATATATACTAATTAAAGTACGACGAACAATAGAAACCGAGCTAAAATAAGGGGTAAAAGTATGTAAATTATGCACTTATCAAACTCCCCCAAGCTAAACCCGTGCTTGTCCTCAAGCAAGAAACCATATCCCATCAATTGCAATATCCAAGCAAGCTAAGCATAATGATTTAAAAACCCGAAACAACATGGGCAAGGAATAAAGCAAGACATGGATGAGATTTACATGACGGCGTAGCATGGAAAACTTTGAATGAACCTTTAAGCTCTTGCATGATCTTTTGACTTATGGACTCTCACGGGACACTGAAGCTTATTTATATGTGAAAGGACAATTTTTGTGAATAATCACTCAACTATCCTCGACTTATAATAATGTGCCCGCAATCTAATATGGTAATCAATCAAAACTAGTAAGCCAAAACAATCAAATGCAAGCATGATAAAGAAGCCAAATGGGTAGGAAGAAGGCAAATAAACATGGGTAAGAAGGGGGAACAAATGAATTATGGTAATGTGGAGCTAAGTCAAGCTAGCAACTACCAAATTGTAAAAGGTGCTCAATCCCAATTCCAACCCAATTTTGCAATTCAAATCATAAGAAGACTCTGCATAATATGTGAATAGTGCATGAGAATTTCTCACATCTTTTCTTCTTCTTTTTTTTCATTTCAATTCATACTTCTTCTTTTTCTCATTTTCATGCTTTTTCATTTCTTTTCTCTTCCTTTTTTTTCTTTTCATTTTTGAGTCATTTTTCTTTCATCTTTCTTTTTCATTTTCCTTTTTTTTCTTTCTTGAGCATTAAGACCAAGCTCACATGATTTTCATAACTTTGAAACAAATCCCAATTGAGCACCCAAACAAGACCAAACAAGCTACTAGCTCAACAAGGTAGGCAAGTTATAATGTAGCTAGGAATAAATTTTGTGAAGGGGTCAAGAAGGCAATTATATTCATGTGAATGGCTCCAAAATGCTATAACAAGTGAATGCATGCTTACCAAGAGATGACATGAGAACCATACTTGTGCGTATTGATGTAACACACATTACAAGGAGACACCTACACTCACCTAAGAGAGACCGGATATGGATGCATCGGTCAAAAGAGGTTCTACCTTACCTTTTTGTAGCTTGCCACAAGTTAAGATCAAGCCTATTCGGTTCATTCTTCATCTCCCACCTACTATGTCAAGACATCCCCATGTAGCTAATATCCCAACATTAAAGAATAAATCATTAACAATAAGCCATTATTAGGATAAGCAAAGAGGAAAGTAGGCTACAAGCAAGCACAAAGCAAAAATTTCTCTCAAAAATTTTCAAAATTTCTACACTACATGCAAACTATGCTATATGCAAATGCAATATCTCCCCCCAAGCTAAACATCACATTGTCCTCAATGTGCCAACTATCCAAATCACCCAATCAAACCATAAAAATGGCTCAAAGCACAAAACAAGAAGGACTAGAAGTTATATTTAATGGGTTGCAAGATCTAAACTAATATGCAAAGCAATTAAAGACTTACTCGACTTGCTAGCCTCCCCCAAGCTAGCATGAACTCGGGGGATGAAAATGTTCCCTTGTGATTGAGGTGAAGAGAATGAGGAAATATGAGAGAAGGAAGGGAATGAGTACCGTCGGGTATGCTTGAATGATAGAAAGAAATCTATCTTTTTTTTTTTTACCCGTATAAAACAAAGGCCAAGAAGTCACAGAACCACGACCCCAAACGGGGCCGCCCAACCCCGATCGGGGTTGACCTCCTCTTCGATTTTTTTGATTTTTTTCCGCGTTTGTTTTAATTCCTTCTCGTTTCTCGAAAACCACGTCCCCGAACGGGGTTCTTGCATGGGGAAGCGTGCTAGATTCTCTTTCCTTCATTTTCACCTAAAAATCACAAAAAGAAACATCGTCAAGTCGAACATTTTATTTCTATACTACGAAAAACAATAAATTGCAGAAAACAAATAAAAACAAATAAAAAGCTTGGGTTTCCTCCCAAGAAGCGCTGGTTTAACGTCCCGCACGACGTAAGAAGCTATTTGATTCAAGTTTCATCATTGAGCTTGCCACCAACCAAGCTCCATTTCATAGCTATCTTTGCATTCCTCAACCATTTGAAATTCTTCAAATAAAATTTCCCTTTCTTCCTTTTTCCACTCTTAGGAATAGCGTCCTTAGCATCGTCACCTACAAAGCAAACACCACCCATATCGTCCTCCAACAAATCCGTTAGTGAAGATCCAAGCATAGTAGAGGCATAAGAAGAGTCCACAGTGCTAAGTAAATAACAAGACTCTTGTAACATTGGGCTTCTAATGGTGTTGTTTTTGCTAAAGGAAACCCGGTCATCACCCACTTCTAATGTCAACTTCCCATTTTTCACATCAATTAACGCACCCGCGGTGCGTAAAAATGGCCTACCCAATATAATTGGGGTTTGTAAGTCCTCGGCCATATCAAGAATGAGGAAGTCAACGGGTATGAAAAACTTGCCAACTTTGACGGGTACGTCTTCTAAGACACCTAAAGGTCGCTTTAAAGAACGGTCCGCCATTTGCAATGTTGTATTTGTGCATTTTAAGGCACCCATGTTAAGTTTTTCACAAAGAGAATAGGGCATGACACTTACACTAGCACCTAGGTCGCAAAGGGCCTTATCAATGGTATATGTGCCTATAGTGCAAGGAATAGAATAGCTACCGGGGTCCTTAAGTTTTGGGGGAGACATGTTTTGTAAGAGTGCACTACACTCTTCGGTGAAAGCAATGGTCTCAACCTCATTGAAGGATCGCTTCTTTGAGAGGATTTCCTTCATAAACTTTGCATAAGAAGGGACTTGGGTAATCAATTCCGTAAATGGGATGGTGACTTGAAAATTCTTACAAACTTCCAAAAATTTAGCAAACTTACCTTCCTCCTTGTGCATTTCTAGAAGATGGGGAAATGGTACTTGAACAATTTCTTTGGGAGGAGCATCCTCCACATCTTTCACTTTCTCATCCTCATTGGGAACACTTACCTTTGTTGGAACGGCATCACTTTCCTTAGCATTAGGAGAGACTTCTTCAACAATCACCTTGTCATCATCTTTGGGCAATTGGGGCTCAACATTCTTGGCATCAAGCTTACTCTTCCTCTTAAGCATCAATAACCGGTGAGGAAATGGTACACTATCTCTAACAATAGGCTCTTCACTAGCCTTCTTTTTGTCATTCCCCCCAAGCTTAGCCTTCTTAACAACCACCTCATCATCCAAATTCATGGATGGCCCATCATAGCTTGAACCACTTCTCAAGGAAATAGAATTAACGGTTTCATGTGGTTGCTCACCTTAGGAAGGTAGTTGACCATTCTTCCTTTGAGAGCTAGAAGCGGCTAGTTGAGCCACTTGTTGTTCCAACAACTTGACCGCGGCACTATGAGCTTGATCATTCTTTTGAATTTGAGCCAACAATTCCCTTTGCATTTGGACTATCATGCCCTCTAGCTTACCAGCTCCTTGATTGTTTTGTTGGCCATTTTGTGGTGGATTTTGTGGGTAATTGTTTTGTGGGGGCCTTTGTTGATTTTGATACCCCGGTGGAGGGATATACTTTTGTTGTTGAGGAACATAGGCATTTTGTTGTGGTGGGGGTTGAGGGTTAAGCACATTGTTGCTAGTGTAAGACAAGTTCGGATGGAATTTTGAATTCGGGTTATAAGTGTTGGAAAATGTACCCGGTGGATATAAACTTTGTCTTAGAGCTTGAAAAGCATTTACCTCTTCAATGGTGGCTCGACAATGAGCGGCATAATGACCCGCACCTCCACAACCATCACAAACGACGATTTGGCTTGTTGAAGACACAACATTCAGTTGTTGAATGGAATCTCTAGCATCCCTTTCCGCTATTTGTTGTTGGAGCAAAGCAATTTGAGCTAGCAAAACGGAGTTATTGGATGATTCTTCTTTACCTTTGGATGGCACAACTCGGGAATTGACATATTGGGCATCATGGATTGCCATGGATTCGATCGTGGAATGAGCAAGATCGGTGTCAATTTGATCAAACCGCCCATTGTTAGCGGAATCAAGAATCCTTCGGGACTCGGCACAACATCCATTGTAGAATGTTATTGCTAGAAACCATTCATCTAGCCCATGATGTGGGCATTGCCTTTGAAGCTCTTTGTACCTCTCCCAAGCCTCATATAAGCTCTCAAGAGCTTGTTGACGGAATCCGGTGATTTGGCTCCTCAAAGTTTGAGTTTTCTCCGGTGGAAAAAACTTTTGATAGAAGGCTAGAGCCAAAGTCTCCCAATTGGTGATTCCCAAGGTGGTGCAGTCAAGGCTATTGATCCAAAGCTTGGCCTTGTCCTTCAATGAGAAAGGGAAAAGTATGTCCCTTATTTGGGCTTGGGTGACACCCGTTTGCCGGATCATGGAGCAATAGTCACAAAAGTTTTGCACATGCAAATTGGGATCCTCCAAAGGACTTCCTCCAAATTGCTTCCTCTCCACAAGGCTAATGAAAGCCGGTTTGATCTCGAAGTCCGGCGCGGTGATTTGAGTAGTTGTGATTCCGGCCGGAAGCATGGCCGCGGTGGGCTTTGAGTGATCGGAAAGCTTCACCATCTTTTTGGTAGTAGATGATGATGGTGGTGGATTTGATGAACAAGAAACCTCCTCCTCTTCAAGAACCTTTAGATCGTCTAATTAAGACTTTCTAGCACTTTCAGCTTGGATGGGAGAAGTGGCTTCTTTAACTTCCTTCCAAAATCGTCGTCTTCTTCTAAAGGTTTTCTCGGGCTCGGAATCCGGTGAAAGCAATTCTCCACTACGAGAGGACCTGGGCATAAGACAACAATTTCTAGAGAAGTGATAAGTAACGGTCTCAAGGAACAAGTGTTCCCCAAGACAAAAGGAAACAAGATAAAAATCGACAATTCAAAAAGCAATAAAACCGTTTCCCCGGCAACGGCGCCAAAATTTGATAGGTTTATCGCGTACCTATGCAAAGATAAATTCCCTAAACAACAAGTTAATGTAGCAATAGGGGTGGAACACAAGGAAACGGGAATTACGTCGTGAATTGCTATGGGTAGACTTTTATCAAGGTCGATTACGATTTGGTTTGGTTTGGTTGTTTGATGATTAATAACACAAATGATGTAAATTATAAAATAAAAGAGAGTCTAAGGGGTTCGGGTCACACATGCAAAGGTAAATATATGATCATGGTAAACTTGGTACTAACAACATTGTCAATTGCTTAGGCTTAAAGATGCCCATCTTACGATATTAGCATCAACCATAGACCGGGTCCTAGAGAAACTCTCGTCCATGACTAGGTCGTCCTACTATACATGCTTAGTCTAATTCAATTCCGTGCCTCTCGACTTATAGAACGAATAAACAAACTTAATCAATTGAATATGGCCCTAAACAAAGATTAAACATTGTGCCACAAGCATGTGATAGAAGCAATATGAACAATGTTATTATTAACTTATTTTATCATGTTACATATTTGATTATTGCATGGCTCCCCTAACCCTTAGACTAAGAGAATTAGATACTCATACTAAAATGTAAATTGCAAACTAAATTATAAGAAATGCTAAACATGGTTGTATGATTTATATAGATTTGATAGTATAACATGTAAAAGGAATAATGCTAATGTAAAAAGAAGTACTTAATTGTAAACTATGTGGTAACTAAATTAGAAATGTAAATTGCAAACTAGAAATAAGAATACCTTAATAGAGAATAACTTGTGTAGAAGAACAAATTGTAACCAAATGCTTGAATGTATAAAATAACCAAATGTTTAAGAACCAAATGCTTAACAATATTGAAAACAAAATATGAAAACTAATGAGAGAATTATAATGCTTGAGGCTATTGTAAACTAAAACTTGGACGTAAAATTTGATGCCTAAGACCTCGGAACACCTCTCCTATTTATAGGAGAGGAAAAGAAACGTAAATGGGCTAGATGCATGCGGCCCCGATCGGGGTTAGGTGGCCCCGATCGGGGTCGTGTGTTTCCGGGTATTTTCGCTTAATTCCTCACTTAATTTCTTGAGGAATCCTAAGTGCGTGATTAATGACCCTTAATGCACCCGGGTAAATGCCTTCTCTATCATCTTTAGAGCCTCCAAAAAGTATCCCATGCATGTTGGAATCGTAAGCTTTTCACTTTGACTTGGACTTGATCATTGGGCCTTGACTTTGATTGTTGGCAACATTTGCAATTCTCACTTCAATCCAACAAATCTTCATGCAAACACCCATCCAAACACTCCCATGCTAGTCCAATGTTAGGCCTTGTTTAGCTTAGTGAACTTGGTGTATAAAATGGTAGGAAAAAGCCTCTAAATGCTTAGATCCCTACAAAATCGTAACAAACACAACAATACACCTAGAACACAAGATTAGCTCAAATATATACTAATTAAAGTACGACGAACAATAGAAACCGAGCTAAAATGAGGGGTAAAAGTATGTAAATTATGCACTTATCAGAGTTCTTATGGAAATTATATTCCCTTTCCATATTCAAGGTAGGACATATCTAGGGTTCTTACCCTATAAATAGCCAAGGGAGCAAATCAAGAAGGGCATCGTGACATTCACATCTGCATCCATTCAAGACATCCGCATTCGCGCGTTCACATTCATTCACATCAACACCACGGCAAATTATCCACAAATATACATTCATCCAAGATCCTGCAGGCCTGACACCTAGCGCCAGCGAGATTAGCCATACGTTACTATTGTAATCATCCTACTATATAAATAGTGCAATACTTGGCAGGGTACCGTCCCTCCCGCGGTTGTTCCCACATTGGGTTTTTCGCGTCACCAAAATCTTACGTGTCAATTTACATTACGCACTTTATTTTCCTATTTATTTATTAACATACGAACGATTCTACAATCAACCAACGAATAAGACTACATTGACCCTAATTAATCGACTTGGCTAAAAATACCTAAACAGTTTGGCGCCCACCGTGGGGCATTGTGGTCGTCAATCGTTGATATTCTAGACATACAATGGATAAGCAAGCATCTGAAGCCGTGTCAGGGAGCAGGCAACCATCGCCACCACCACCATCTACTCAAAATCAAACATCAACGGTGGTTACGCAGGCTCCCGGACACACCTCAAGAGTCATACCGACAGCAAAAACCTCTTTACCTCCTAAGACTCCTGCTTTCACAGCTCAGACCAGATCAGACAAAGGAACATCAAGTTCAGGCCTCACTCCGCCACCTAGTCCCACGCAAATCTTGCTTACTGGCGTGGAGAATCTTCAGAAAGCTATGTAAAACATGAGAGAAGACCAGTCGAAAGCTGAAACCGAAGCAAGAAAGAGGGACAGAGAGCTCTGGGCACAGATAGATATCCTAAAACAGCAGTCTGTCACCCCAGCAACCAGGACGGGTGAAGGAAGATCTCCCTTGGTAGATCTGACGCAAGGAGCATTAGGCAGCATGCAGATACCGGCTGAAATAATAACAAGATTGGATTTGGCTGCAGTACCGTCGGATGGGAGAATAACCCCACGAGGGTTGGGATACCTCACACCGGATAACTGGCCGCCGGCCAGCTGTGTGGCGACACGAGCAGCTGGCATCCTTGTCAGCAGCCCCACAACGATCGATCAGACGCCTGGAGCAGGATCCGAGCCAAACCAACAAATGGACTGGCAGCAGGGGGCAGTCGTAACAACAACTCCTCTAGCGGTCGGAACACATCAGAACCGTCAAGAGCTCGGATCAGGTGGCAGTATATTGAACCAGCAGGCAGCCGACAGGCGGACTCCAGACTCAGGCAGCATCATAAATCAGCAGTACTTGGAGTTAAAAGAAATATTGAGCAGGGTCCAAGGATTGCCACCCCCACTCGAGAAAGCAGCTCTAGACAGTTACGCCGACTCACCATTTGTGGACACCATATCCATCACAGCCATGCCAGAGGGATTCACAAATCCAAATATGCCTCTCTTCGACGGCACAACAGATCTCTTTGATCATATCAGCCAGTATAAGCAGAAGATGATGACAGTGATAGCTATAGGGCAAGTAAAGGAAGCTTGCATGTGCAAAGGGTTCGGGTCCACCCTAACAGGACCGGCACTTCAATGGTTTGTGAGCCTGCCCAATAGGTGGATATCTACATTTGCTGAATTGGTAAACGCATTTACTCAATAGTTCGCAAGCAGCAGAAAACCACAGAAGCATGCAGGAGATCTGTAGAGAATCGTCCAGGGGGCAGGAGAGAGCATTGGAGAGTATAATACTAGATTCAACAATGAGAAGGTAGCAGTACGAGAGTGTGATGTCTCAAGAGCAGTAGAAGCCTTCAGAAGAGGCCTCCACCACGACTCCGACCTGTACTGAAGGAAATGTAGATTCATATACATAATAACATACTCATATATGTTTAATTAATTTGTCATAAATTAAAACGGATCTTATGCATGCAAACAATAAAATGAATAGAGGAGAAATCATGTCCTTACATATTGAATTTCGGTTATTAGGGCACAAAAGAGATCACCTTTCTCTTTTGTTCTTGAGCTTATTCCAATGGAAGAACAAAGATCTAAGAGTAAGATCTCTCCCGATGTATTATACCCAAGGCACCTCTTAATTTAATTAATATTACAAAACTAGTATAATATTAATTATAGTAGAAAATTGAACCAAAAATATTTATAAACACTTAAGTATTTTCGGTTTTGTTGAGAGATAAAGAGAGGATTTTATTTCTCTAGAAAACTTATATTTTGGATGAGTTGTAGAATTAATACACTAACACCTTTTAGTGTAATATTAGGTAAAATTAGATGAAAAACCAATGATGGTTTTCTTCATCAAAAACCGGGTATAGGGGGGGTTTATTGGGTAGCCAATGCATGAACACTTTTGTCTTCACAAGAATATTAGGGTTGCATGGCTAGGAATTTAGGTAATGATTATGTTTACTTAATAAATTAATCAACATAATTATTAACTTAATAACCCAATTTTTCGGTACAATCATAATATGGAATCCATATTATTTTTGTCAATTGTCTATATGTAACATGTCATATGTCATATATATTTGTTATGTAATTTTTAACATATTAAAAATCAACGTATTGATAAAATACGTCACATACAAAAATCGACTTAGTAATATCATAATTACTTGTGCCAAAATATTTTACCAATTTATAAATCACAATAGATTGTATTTATAACAATTCATTCGATTTAATTGTTACATTAAACAATTTATTTCATCCGAGTAACTATACAATTTAATTACTCAGACCGTATCTCATTTAATCACATTTCAATATGATACGTAAATTTTACTTCCAAAATCGTCCGTCAATTTTCAAGTAATTTAATTAACTCGTAACATTATACGATTAATTAAATAATCAATTAAGAGTGTTGCCCTTTAGGTATGACCTAGGGGGTCAATCGATCACCACCGTCATACGACAAGTAATGTCAAACTCTAGTCACCAATCATTACCGATATATGTTGACCGGTTGACAAGAATAACAATATTACTTCCCAATTGCATTCATTTTAATGAGACTTAAACATGTGATCATCATGATCAACAGTCGTGATCGCATTATTGTCGGAGGACACATATTCCAACAATCTCCCATTTGTCCTCGACAAGTGTGCGTCACCAATTCTCTTGTCCTATTACTATCTCCCACTCAATGCAAGGTGTCTTTCGTGTCGTACTTGCAAGTGATCATATCGAGAGTGGTTTCCTCGATCTGGAGAATAACTGATTGACCGGATTTATCCACTGGATACCATCCGAGCGTGGCCACGCATTTCGATTCATTACTCCTCGAGTGGCCCCGAGATATTGTTATAACCCCGACTAGGGGTGGACAATTCCTATCGCACTCATTCCTTCGACTAGCCACAGCCATCATAACCCAAAATATGCCCATTTGACCCCATTTACGAAGGTCGTAGTAACACAAATCAAAGTTAATCTGAAACTGTGCCATCTTAGGTGAATAGCCTTTAGTCAAAAGAATCGACTCATTTGAATACTATAGTAGCTCTTGCCACGACCAGGCTATATAAATTTGCCAGAACTCTATAAGCGGTCATTAGGCCCGACAAAATGTTCCTAACAGTCTGCCTATGTGATCGACTAGTCATCCCACATGACTCTATGGCACTTGAACTTGCCATCAATCGCATCACACTCTAGTCACTTCGAGACGTCACCTCATATAAGTAACTATGGGCAAAGACAATGTTAATCCATGTTCACTTTAACGGGGTTCAATTGTCTCTACAACCCGTTTGGATATAACAATGTTCCAAGTGAGTTAATAATAACTCAAACGACAAATGTCGACATCACACTTGGGCAGTCAATATCATATTACAACCTTGTGATGTATATCATAAGTGTAAACACTCATTGATTGCAACAGAAGTTTAACATTCCATGTGTCCATGTGTTCAAACTTCTTACACTTTGCAATTTCCTTCACATTCATGTTCTCATAGCATGAATCTTACCAAGTACACATTAAGGTTCTTGACCTTGGTTTTGGTTCTTTAACTTGAAAGAACTTTCTCATTGCTCATCTCATAACGAACGAATTTGTGATGAATAATACAACTTGTACCGATCAAGTATTCCATCCACACACAATGCACTAGGTATATGTTTTGTAGAATCTTGTAACAATTGACAAGATTATTAGCTTAGTACTTCTCACAAGTCCTAGCTTTATTTGGAAAGATTGTTTTGAATAACCTCTTACTTAACCAAGCATCTTTCCAAAACTTCTCATTTCTCTTTTCTGGGCTTGAAAGATTTGGGATTCTCATAAATCCTCATATGTGTTCGGATTTTATACAATATGTGCAACCTCTTGACACACAATAGAACATTCCGTCAAACACTGAAATCGCTCATCGGATTCTACTTGAGAATTCATGACGTTTCTATTTTGGCTCACCAAGTCTATCATCATGCTCTTATGCATATGATTTATGATTGGACATGTACATGATTATTCTAATGGCGGAAACATTAGTTACTAATAATCATGAGATCAACCGTTCTCAGGTTCAATGAACTACCATGACTGCTAATGGTAATCCCATTTTCATTCATATGAATAACCTATGTATATGTTGATATGATGTGTATCTCTTTAATACTAATCCAACATTCCATGATGTAATTGGATTCATCATTGTCCATTTTCATCCAGAATTGAAAACTCAAAAGCTTCTTTATGAAAGAAGGTATTAGCTCGTCATTCTTTAATGAGTAATGTGTTTTATACATTCAAGGATGATAGCTCCCACTAAATTCCATGTCTTCACATGAGAATATCCTAACTCCCACTCAATTCAACATGTTTTGAAATTGACTTCTCAATCAAAAATTGTCAAGAATATAAATATAAATTGCCGTGCCAAGTTACTAGGATAAAACCATATATGTTCCCATCATATCCTTTCAAAATGCCTATTTTGAAGTGGTCTCATCTTAACCTTTCGGAAAGAGATTTTAAATCTCTAACACACTCATGTCATAATGATGTGTAGCAATGTCATTATTCAAATACGAATAATATTTAGAATAGGTCCTTCGGAATACCCTTTCGGAAGGAGGTTTAACCATTTCATAGCGAGGTTAAACAATGACATTTGCGTGGTTAAAACGTTGGCTATTGAAGATATCGGAATATCAATCTTTGCAACTTGATCATAACTAGTATGTTACTATGATTCATTTAGGCTCTTAAGTAAAACTCATGATTGAAACTATTGGTCAAATGATTCATAACCTTAGTCAAAAGCTTGTTAAGACTTTACATTAGTCATTATTCTTCCAAAACTTCTTTTGGTCTCCTCGTGTAGTTATCTTGAGAATAAACTCTTATGATTACTTCACTTGGTCTCTTAAGTCATATAGAACTAACTTGAGACTCGACATACTATGTAAATAGATATACCTTTATTCAAATCATTCTCTCTTGCGTAGATCTTCATTTACACAAGTGCACAATTTCATGTTGCCTTGTGTCCTCATTTTTCTCCCACTCTATCTTTAGAATGAATACACTAAGCATTCAAAGATAGCATATGAGACACAAATTAATGATGTTGAAGTATAAGGAGGACTACCTCATAGGTTGACTAATTGTTATTGATTTCATATGTGTACTTGGTGGTTGACATACCTTTAAGAGAGTTCATAGACTCAAAATCACTTTATAAATGATCATACACAAGCCTTAAGCATGTGGACATATAATGAAACCGGTCATTATATTTGTCTATTAGATCACTTTTAGTGAATAATCTTATGTTTCAAAACACAAGCATTTAAAGATGAAATTTTTAGAACATAAAGGATAAATGATGAAACGTGTGACTTGGGTTGCAAACCAAGTCACTATCATCCAAAATACAAACCATTATCCAAAATACCTTTCCATGTCGAACACGGAAACTTAAAGTTCTAAAAATTCAAAACATTACTTAAAATAAGACAATGAAAAACAAAGCTCCATAAAAGCTATCCTTAGCTTCTCCATGGTTTATCACGCTTGTTTTTCTTTTCCCTTGTCTTTGCTTGGTGGAGGCCCTATTTACAATAAAAAGGGAGATACATTATCACAACTTTGCATCACATTACCATAGTTGAATTTAGAAACATAAAAGAAGGTTAGTCATTTACCTACTGGAGTGATCTTTCCAGCTTTGATATCACCAAGATATTTGGAACAATTCCTCTTCCAATGTCCCATGCCATTACAATAATGGCATTTGTAAAGAGGACCCTTCTTGACTTTGGAGGTGCTAGCTTCACAAGACTTAGCTTTGGTGAATGTGGGAGCTTGCTTCTTGCCCTTTCTCCCATTCTTCTTGAACTTCCCCTTACTCTTTGTGCTTATGTTAAGCACATCCTTGGGAGGGTTCACATTTAACCCCATGTCCCTCTCGGCTTGCACAAGTAACTTGTGCAACTCCTCAAGAGACACATCCTTGTCTTGCATATTGAAATTCACCCGGAATTGTACATATGCCTTAACCTTAGACAAGGAGTGTAGAATCCTATCTACGATGAGTTCTTTGGGGATTTCAACCTTTTGAATCTTCAAGGTCTCGACAAGCTCCATGAGTTTGAGCACATGAGGGCTAACCTTTTGGCCCTCTTTAAAGTCGAGATCAAAGAATGCCGCGGCCGCCTCATATTGGACGATCCGCGGGGTTTGTGAAAACATGGTCACAAGTTTGGAGTAAATCTCATTAGCATTGCCCATTTTGAAGGCTCTCCTTTGGAGTTCCGCCTCCATCGCAAATATTAAGACATTTTTCATTGCGGCGGACTCCTTTTGGTAAGCCTCATAGGCTTCCCTAGTGGCCGCGGTGGACCTAGTGGAGGGCTCGGGTGGAGAGGCCTCGGTAAGGTAACGAAGCTTGTCGTCACCTTCGGCGGCTAATTTGAGTTGGGCATCCCACTCGGAGAAATTTGACCCATTCTTTTCAAGTTTACATCGATCCATAAAGGATCGGAGCCATGATGAAGTAGCGAGTGGTGTAGCATTAGGAGTTGGTGTTGCCATTTGTTATGAATAAGAAGTTGTCTACAAAACAAAACATAAGGAGTAAAACAAATGTCGTTTTAATTATACTCGTAAAAATGTATGATTTAAACAAGTTTTATGCATTTTTCTAGTGACCTCTACCCAACTAGATAAATGATTCCAAGACCCAAATTCATATTGACTTAGGCACGGTATGGCCGATGAAACCTTTATCAATATAACTCGGTGGATTAACATTTTAATCGATTCTACTTTTAGAACTCTTGGTCGATAAAATTACTCTAATAATTATCTATAGCCCGGAACACATGCAACTACGGTCGCGAATACTTCCGTTGAGCTTGATGCGTGTCATTTATATGATGTTTTACATCTCTTTTTACACGCATTTCAGAGCTCAATTGTGCTATATATGCCCATATTTCTCTATTTTCCTCTACTTTCGTGCTTTTGTACTTTATTGCAGAAATGTGGAGAATTTAGCGGGAAATCAAGCCAAATCTGTTTCCGAGTAAGCTGCATTGCAAATGACGTAAAGGAGTTGCTTAAGGAACGAGCTTGGTGCGCAATCCAAGGCCCGAAAGACGAGTCCACGAGTTAAAAGAAGTCAAGTAAGCGGCTCACCGGATCGACCGACCAACCTAGTCGATCGATCGACCAAGGCTCGGTTCCCAGAAGCTACTGTTTGCTGATATTCAGTCGATCGACCAGCCTCTTCAGTCGATCGACCAGACTTCGATTCCAGACGAGATTTAGAAAGCCCGTGAAGTTTTAGGTTTTGGAAGAAGTTGTTGCGTTAGTTCCTATATAACGTAATAGCAGCATTTCGAATAGAGATCGGATTTTTATCAGAGAACACATTAAGTTTCACAGTACAATACATTAAGTTTTAATTTTAGAATAATTAGGGTTTGAATTATTATTGAGCATCGGTTCTTTCAGTTCTAATTCTTAATCTTCCTTTGAATCTTGGTAATTGTTCTGCCCTAATTTCAGTTTCTTTATTTTACTTCCATTGTTAGTATAGAATTGATAGTTAGCATTCCCAAGCCAATTATCGCTTCATCATTGTTGTTATTTATCCTAAGTATGAATTCCGTAATTGTCATTAGACTTATTGTTGTTTTTACATTCACCATGAGTAGCTAAATAGCTTGTGCTAGGATGTAGGCGATTTATGGCTAGGCGGCAATAGGTTAGACACGGACTGAACCCGCGTGTCAGTCGATCGACTGACATAGTTGGTCGATCGACTGACCTTGTAAGGTTACTTTCGTTTTAATTGTTTTTAATCTTGTATCTGACGAGTTGAATGCATGCGACCAGTTAGATACCTCTTTTGTGACTGACCCATTAGACCGAGAGGTAGGGTAGTTATTTGACCATCAATTAATTCGACTAAACTGTGCTAAAGATCGAAAGATAGGTATAGTTTAGACCATTAGTCGCTTTTCGGGGACGAAAGTTAGTATTAGTGACATTAGGGACCTATAGCGAGATCGAGAGATGCTATTTGATAGGAGTGGACCGAGAGGACCTCTTATTTCCGCCTTACCCGTGCTTATTTCAGACCGACTTAGTTTTTCTTTGCCGCCGAAGTGTAATGACCCGACCATCCTAGTACCTTTCTTTTATCTGTTTAATCCACATCTTTAGTTTATTTTCTTCTTATTGTTATTAGTTATAGACCAATTCAACCAACCCCCATAATAGTTACCTTAGACTGATCATAGAACAACCAAAGTTTACAACTGCCTCCTTGTGGATCGACCCTGTTACCACTAGCCTAGGTTAGTCTTAATAGGAGTTTATAAATATTATCTTTGGTACTCACAGCGACGGGTATCAAATTTTGGCGCCGTTGCCGGGGAGGCAATAGTCCTAATTTTAGTTGTTTCTATTTTTAGTCTTCCTTTTATCTCAGGGAACCTCGGTTCTTCGAGACCGTGCCCATGTCGTTCTTTGTGAGATTTCCGCAGAAAGAGAGCGAACTTTTCGGGGCTTACGTCGCCAGACTTATGGAGTGGGTAGAACCCAGACAAGAAGCATTTTCTCCACTCCAAATATTCTTGACCATCATCCATGGGGTGACCGACCCTACGCGAGCATACCTAAACTCTAAGTTAGATTTCACAGGAATGCCTGAAAAAGAGGCATTAGAGTTTTTTGATTGGTTTGCTGCTGAGTCTCTTAAACCCAACTTTGTGCTTCCTGAACCGACCGTCCCTATTACTACTACTGTATTAACCCCTCCGCCCCAGATTGGGAGCACAAAGGAGGAAGACTTTGCTGTTTTAGATAATGCAGGAGCTGGTTTGGGGAAGGAAGAGCCGCTGGATGCTCCAGCTGCGACAGAGCCCATCGTTTCGAGAGGAGGTCTTGGATGCCTAAGTTATGGGACTGACGAGGAAGTGGAGGATGAGCCCGTCAAGGTGAGATGGGCTGATTTGGACTCCGATGGTTCTGAGGGAGTCCTTGATTGGGAAGATGACGACGCTGATCAGCTGAATTCTCCGTCTGTCGAAGCTGGGAAGGGTGCAACTGATAAGATGAGCGCCATTGAGGCTACCTCTAGTAGCCAGAAGCCGACGAAGTGGGCCATACCATGGTCCTTTTTGATCAACTACTAGTTGATCAAATTCGTTATAAACTTCATTTTATTGCTTTCGAACCATTTTCTATTGCTTTTGTGTGCGCGAAAACCTCGCTTTTATTTTCGTTTGCTTAGGATTTTTAAGTACTATAGACTTCGTTCTGGGTTTTGCGCAATTTTGGGCGCGTACTATTGTGCATTTGCAGGTATTTAGAGCTTATAAGCTCAAGTCATTGAGCAATTACGAAGAAATAAGACACTGCAGCAGTGTTTTCAGTCGATCGACTGGTATCTTTGGTCGATCGACTGAACTGCAGACTTACAGGAGCTACTGTTCACGACCATCTAGTCGATCGACTGCCTCTGTAGGTCGATCGACTGCTGCTGCTGCTATATGCGTCCACGACCTCTCCCCTGCTGTGATTGGTCGATATGCGGATTTAAGGGAGTCTCCTACTCCACTTTATTTTCCGTCGAATTGTCTATTTCTTCTTTTGTCTCATTTATGCACAATATTTGCGTTCCAAAATTGCTTTCTTCCGTCTTATGCGTGGTTTTGATTGTCTTTCAGGCACTCTTGTCGGTAGCACTGCTGCGCTCTTGAAACCTCCTAGCTCACTTATTTGGTTTGGGAGGTTTCCTTTCTTTGCGCTTAAAGTCTTGTGAGTTCCCAAGTCTTTCCTTTATGTCATTGTGTTTTATTTCCCATTTCTCGCAAATTCCCGTTTCTCCATTTTTCTTCATTACATGATTTTGCACAATGGGGACATTGTGCGATTTGGTTTGGGGAAGGGTTTTGCGTCGCATATCATATGTTTGCATTCACGTTTACTTTTTGTTTTGCATTGTTTATTTCATTTCACATATATATACAGAAAAATCAAAAAAATTGAAAAAATTTCAAAAATTTCCATAAAATGCACGTTTATTTTAGCATATAGGTCGAGTCGGAACGGTAGTATTTCTATGATGATTTAGCATTTAAAAATTTGTTTTGCTGAGCCTTGCTTGACTTACATGTTACTAGTAGAATCATAAGTGCATACCTACGAGTTTTCGTTAAATTTATTTGCTGAGCCTGAGACTTGACTTTAATAATTGGCAAGCTACATCATATTTCTGAGTTATTAGAGCCTATAACTGGTGTCATTCATGACCAGTTTATTTAGGAATGTGAGTAGTACTCCTTATGAGGCATGTTTCCTTAATTTGCATAATTATGAATTTGATCTACTTAATACCTGTATGCATTCGGTTTGTGGTTAGTTGACACATGTGGTAGAGGTTTCCTTTTCTCATTTTACCCATAAGCTCCACATCTGCCAAAAATACCCTTTTTTTTGTCCCATTTACTACATCCTACATTTAGCCTGTCCTTTGTCAAGCTAGTGGTCTGTGTTCTTGGGGTTGTTACTCATTTTTGGTAGCCATTGCTCTTTTGAGATGAAGTTGGAAGAAATGAAAGAGGAAAGAAAGAAAAAAGAAAGAAAAAAAAATAGAAATAAGAATGGAAAAAAAAAAAAGAAGAAAGTTTCTATCTTTGTTCAAAAGCGATCGATCGATTGCTCATTCAGGTCGATCGACTGACGTGCGTGAAACAAAAGAAAAAGAAAATCAATTCGCATACTTTATCCTTATCTTTTGGCGATTTTTGCTCCCATGATTCATTTATATCCTATGGGGAGTTTTATTGATTTGATAGTTGGAGATTGTGAGTTTTGTGCTCGTTATAGCACCGTTTCGTTCGTTATTGAGCAAGAAGTTGGATTTTGTCACTTGGTTCCGTTTTGGTACTAGCTTGATCACCTGTACCTCCACTTTACCATAAAATGTTTTGCCTCTTCTTACCCATACCTCACATTTCCATAATTATACCTCGGCGTGTGTCAATGGTCATCTGTTTGGTTGGAATGCATATGCACGGTCATAGAGGTCATCTTCATAATTTATTGCTGGCATGTCTTCATAGGTCGTAGTTAGGTGAGAGTCACTACAAAATTAATTCTTTCTATCTTACGAATATATCACCTGTTCTTAATTGAGTGATTTGAGCGACCCGCGAGAGTCCGATTTGATAAGTCTCTATAGTCAACGGTTGTGAGTTTTTTTGACGACTTTATAATTCGTTTGCATGATTTATATTACTAGTTGATTGTTGGTTATGCATTAAATTGGTTTAGGCCTTACAGTTTGCATTTCGCTCTGAGTTTGAACTCGTTCCATTAGGTCATTAGATCGAGTCTAGTTCTTGCTTGGGGACAAGCAAGGTTTGGTTTGGGGAGATTTGATGCGTGTCATTTATATGATGTTTTACATCTCTTTTTACACGCATTTCAGAGCTCAATTGTGCTATATATGCCCATATTTCTCTATTTTCCTCTACTTTCGTGCTTTTGTACTTTATTGCAGAAATGTGGAGAATTTAGCGGGAAATCAAGCCAAATCTGTTTCCGAGTAAGCTGCATTGCAAATGACGTAAAGGAGTTGCTTAAGGAACGAGCTTGGTGCGCAATCCAAGGCCCGAAAGACGAGTCCACGAGTTAAAAGAAGTCAAGTAAGCAGCTCAGCCAGTCGACCGACCAACCTAGTCAGTCGATCGACCAAGGCTCGGTTCCCGAAGCTACTTTGTTTGTTGATATTGATCGATCGACCACCTCTTGATCGATCGACCAGACTTCGATTCCAGACGAGATTTAGAAAGCCCGTGAAGTTTTAGGTTTTGGAAGAAGTTGTTGCGTTAGTTCCTATATAACGTAATAGCAGCATTTCGAATAGAGATCGGATTTTTATCAGAGAACACATTAAGTTTCACAGTACAATACATTAAGTTTTAATTTTAGAATAATTAGGGTTTGAATTATTATTGAGCATCGGTTCTTTCAGTTCTAATTCTTAATCTTCCTTTGAATCTTGGTAATTGTTTACGCCTAATTTCAGTTTCTTTATTTTACTTCCATTGTTAGTATAGAATTGATAGTTAGCATTCCCAAGCCAATTATCGCTTCATCATTGTTGTTATTTATCCTAAGTATGAATTCCGTAATTGTCATTAGACTTATTGTTGTTTTTACATTCACCATGAGTAGCTAAATAGCTTGTGCTAGGATGTAGGCGATTTATGGCTAGGCGGCAATAGGTTAGACACGGACTGAACCCGCGTGTCAGTCGATCGACTGACATAGTTGGTCGATCGACTGACCTTGTAAGGTTACTTTCGTTTTAATTGTTTTTAATCTTGTATCTCATTTGAGTTGAATGCATGCGACCAGTTAGATACCTCTTTTGTGACTGACCCATTAGACCGAGAGGTAGGGTAGTTATTTGACCATCAATTAATTCGACTAAACTGTGCTAAAGATCGAAAGATAGGTATAGTTTAGACCATTAGTCGCTTTTCAGGACGAAAGTTAGTATTAGTGACATTAGGGACCTATAGCGAGATCGAGAGATGCTATTTGATAGGAGTGGACCGAGAGGACCTCTTATTTCCGCCTTACCCGTGCTTATTTCAGACCGACTTAGTTTTTTGCCAGGAAAGGCCGTAATGACCCGACCATCCTAGTACCTTTCTTTTATCTGTTTAATCCACATCTTTAGTTTATTTTCTTCTTATTGTTATTAGTTATAGACCAATTCAACCAACCCCCACAATAGTTACCTTAGACTGATCATAGAACAACCAAAGTTTACAACTGCCTCCTTGTGGATCGACCCTGTTACCACTAGCCTAGGTTAGTCTTAATAGGAGTTTATAAATATTATCTTTGGTACTCACAGCGACGGGTATCAGAGCTCAATCCAAATTTCGAATAAATGTGTCCATTATCCAAATCCACATCAACTTGGGCACGGTATGGCCGATGAAACCCTCATTAACATGAACTCGGTGGATTAACACTCATCACCCACTTCCCCTACGTAACAAGGTTTGTACCCCGGTAGGGCCGAGTGCACCCCCTCGCGAAATAGGTTTTCATGGTTTCTACTATTTGGTAAGGCTATGTTCTCAATTAATTGTTTTAGCGAGAGGTCATGTCAATTTATTATCTATCACGTTTTAAGTGAACTAAAGTGGTGAACTACGATAATTCGAATTGACACGGTCGATAAACTCGATAAAAGACAATGCATGTTTGGTTATGGCGATTTAGCGATGCATGTGACATAAAATAAAATGCAAGCATAAAAGTAAATAAATCCTAGTATGGCCTTTCCTAAAATAGAAAAACTATTAATCTATTACATATTCGGAAACCAACTCCATTGGTCCCTTGAACTTCGGTTGTGGCACACATCTCGAGGTAACACCGTCTTTATGTATCGCCATTCTTGAAGAAATCCGTCTTTTTGGAAACTAGGAATGAATAAAATTACATAATAAATTACATAATTTCCTATTATACATTTGTAACTAAAATAAAATAAATCTATTAAATTACAAAACGGTGATACGAGATCACAATAAAAATTACAACCGAATCGATATTCCCATACATTTCGGGAAATACCAATTAAAATCTAAGGCCATACTAAGTAAAATTACATAATTCAAAATTACATAAATTAAAATTATGACAATCATAAGAAAATGCAGCATTATAATATGTATGAACATGCTCAATTTTATGCTAAATCGCCTTTTAATTAGCCAATATCGTATATTACTCGGTTTTTACGGATTTGCGTGATTTCAACATTTTATAATCACAAAAATGCACAAACTCATATTTATGCATAAGTTAATTACCCTAACCTTTTAGGACTCAAAATATAGTCTCCACTAGTAATTTGACCATAATTAACTTTCATTTACAAAATTGTTCATAAATGGACAAAAAATTACAAAAATAAGCTATTAAACTTCAAATAAATCCAAAAATTTCAAATAAATTCAAAATTTGAAATTTAAATCCATGAACATTCTGGAAAAATTCCATGACACTCATAATGTTCAAAATCTTAGGTTAAAAATTTGAAATTTTTAGGAAAAACAATGTTGCGGTTTATCGATATTTAATAAAATAATCATAAAAACATGGAAAAATTATTTTCATTAACTTTTCAATTTTAGATCTGAAAAATATAATAAAATGCAACATTAGACGTTTTTCCTTAGTCATAGGTTATGTTTTATTAATTTTCAACTAATAATGTCACTATTTATGCCATTTTTCTTCAAAAATACATAAATCATGCTAAAAGACTTCTTTATAGCCAATTATTTTACACACATCTTGTAAAATTGCATGTGACAACATATTAATTTTCTATGACCAGATTCGAAATTTAACTCATATTAACCTATTTTTCTCTTAAATCCGAATTTAATAATGAAAAATTCATTTTTCGAGCATAACAAGTGCAAAAATTATGAAAATTTACAGGTTATCTCAAAATAATATATGTAACAACATATCCAAAAACCAAGTGAAAATTCGAAGTATAGCTAATTTTCGACCAAAAATGACATTTTAACTCATAAAATCACATTTAAATGTCATTATTATTAAATATGAACAATAAAAATCCGAAAAAATAACCAAAATATCCTAAAACACTTTAGGACCAGAAATATTAACATGCATGTAATTATTTCGTGATATCTCATAATAACACAAATTTTACAAGTTTTATTTTGTTATTCATATAACTCGGAAAAACTTTTAACCAATTTGCATGCAAACAACCGTGGCTCATGATACCGATTGAAGGAAATGTAGATTCATATACATAATAACATACTCATATATGTTTAATTAATTTGTCATAAATTAAAACGGATCTTATGCATGCAAACAATAAAATGAATAGAGGAGAAATCATGTCCTTACATATTGAATTTCGGTTATTAGGGCACAAAAGAGATCACCTTTCTCTTTTGTTCTTGAGCTTATTCCAATGGAAGAACAAAGATCTAAGAGTAAGATCTCTCCCTATGTATTATACCCAAGGCACCTCTTAATTTAATTAATATTACAAAACTAGTATAATATTAATTATAGTAGAAAATTGAACCAAAAATATTTATAAACACTTAAGTATTTTCGGTTTTGTTGAGAGATAAAGAGAGGATTTTATTTCTCTAGAAAACTTATATTTTGGATGAGATGTAGAATTAATACACTAACACCTTTTAGTGTAATATTAGGTAAAATTAGATGAAAAACCAATGATGGTTTTCTTCATCAAAAACTAGGGTATAGGGGGGTTTATTGGGTAGCCAATGCATGAACACTTTTGTCTTCACAAGAATATTAGGGTTGCATGGCTAGGAATTTAGGTAATGATTATGTTTACTTAATAAATTAATCAACATAATTATTAACTTAATAACCCAATTTTTTCGGTACAATCATAATATGGAATCCATATTATTTTTGTCAATTGTCTATATGTAACATGTCATATGTCATATATATTTGTTATGTAATTTTTAACATATTAAAAATCAACGTATTGATAAAATACGTCACATACAAAAATCGACTTAGTAATATCATAATTACTTGTGCCAAAATATTTTACCAATTTATAAATCACAACTGATTGTATTTATAACAATTCATTCGATTTAATTGTTACATTAAACAATTTATTTCATCCGAGTAACTATACAATTTAATTACTCAGACCGTATCTCATTTAATCACATTTCAATATGATACGTAAATTTTACTTCCAAAATCGTCCGTCAATTTTCAAGTAATTTAATTAACTCGTAACATTATACGATTAATTAAATAATCAATTAAGAGTGTTGCCCTTTAGGTATGACCTAGGGGGTCAACTGATCACCACCGTCATACGACAGTAATGTCAAACTCTAGTCAGCCAATCATTACCGATATATGTTGACCAGTTGACAGTAACAATATTACTTCCCAATTGCATTCATTTTAATGAGACTTAAACATGTGATCATCATGATCAACAGTCGTGATCGCATTATTGTCGGAGGACACATATTCCAACATGTACAAGTAGCTAACTATGCATCCCTGTCACAGTTTCGAAGCAGTGTATGAAAAAGCAGCTGCCGCGATCAGATTGGAGGAAGATATCCTAGCCAGAGCCAGCTTACAGAGCACGCCAAGTATTTCTAGTACCTCAGCCGTGGAGAAGTCGGGAAGAAAGCAAACCACCGGCAAGAAGGATGAAAGATACAGACCATATGGGAGGGGAGTTAACAAAATCGAGGAAAATCAGCTACTTCCCACTCTGGCAGAATATGGATTCACTACAGGTATCGTAGGAATCTTGAAGGCACTTAGGGAGATGGGAGATGGAGTCAGGTGGCCTAACCCACCAGTAGGAGAGCAAGCTTGGAGAAAGGACAACAAGAAGAAGTGTGAGTTCCACCGTGATATTGGGCACAACACTGAGGATTGCTATACATTATGAAGAGAGATAAAGCGCCTGTACGAACAAGGGAAGCTGAGCCACCTATTACCACGTGGGGGCAAGCAGCAAGATAAGGTAGGCTCCGCCAAGCCTGCAGACCCACCTACATGCACCAAAATCATAAACGTGATAACAGGCGGCTCAGACTTAAGCGGACTGACATACTCAGCAGCCAAGAGACGTGCCACCGAGATCAAAGGAGACAGGCCAGCCAATTCTTGCAGAATTTCTCACAGTGACCTGCCAGCGGTCGGCTTTGATGAAGGAGATACATACGATGAAAGAGAACATCATGACGCACTTATTATCACCTTATCAATGGCCAATTGCACAGTTAGAAAGGTCTTGGTAGACACAGGAAGCTCGGTCAACTTAATCATGCTGAAAACTATAGAAAACATGGGATTCAGCGAGAGGGATTTGCATAAGAAGGCTATTCCTCTGGTAGGCTTCAGTGGAGAAACAGCCAGCTCGCTAGGCGAGATAGTCATCCCAACCTATGTGGGAGGAGTCAACAAGCAAGTTAGGTACCTTGTTATAGACGGCCCCTCTACTTACAACGTCATCTTGGGAAGACCATGGTTGCACCAGATGAAGGCAGTCCCCTCAACATACCACCAGTGCATAAAATTCCCCACACCATGGGGAGTAGAAACAATAAGAAGAGATCAGGAGGAACCTAAAGGCTGCTATTAGAAGGCACTCAAGTGCACTACCAGCCCTCCCGCATAGCAATTACAGAAGCAGCCTATCCAGGACGAATACATCGAGCCTCCGGCAGAAGAGCTGGATCAAATCAATCTGGACAAGCTGCACCCAGAAAGAACCGTGCTCATTGGAGCAGGATGCATAGGAAGCTTAAGACAACAACTAGTCAAGTTCTTATAGGATAACATGGATTGTTTTGCATGGTCACACGATGACATGATAGGAATAGATCCGTCCATCATAACGCATAAGCTTAGTGTGGACCCAAAGTGTAAACCCATCCAGCAGAGAAGAAGAAAGTTTGCAGCTGAAAGAAACAAGGTGATCAACCAAGAGGTAGATAGCCTGCTGGCAGCAAAGAAGATAAGAGAAGTAAAATATCCAAAATGGCTGTCTAACGTAGTGGTGGTACCTAAAAAGAATGGGAAGTGGAGAGTATGTGTGGACTTCACCGATCTCAACAAAGCATGCCCTAAAGATCCCTTCCCACTGCCTTATATTGACATAATGGTAGATGCGACAGCTGGACATGAGATGTTAAAATTCCTGGACGCATGGAGTGGATACAACCAGATCAAGATGGATCCTGCAGATCAAGAGAAGACGGCATTTATGTCTGAAAGAGGAATATATTGCTACAACGTCATGCCATTCGGCCTAAAGAACGCAGGCTCCACATATCAAAGGCTGGTTAACCGCATGTTCAAAGAGAAGATAGGAAGAATAATGGAGGTGTATATTGATGATATGGTGGTGAAATCAGAAAAAGTCAATTGTAAGGTTTATGTCGTAAATATCTCTTAAAATCGATTTCTAAAACCGTGTTCAAAAACCTCTTTTTACGGATTTCCAGAAGACTAACCGTCGAGAAAGGACGCAGCAACTGCTGCGCCTCTTCGTGAGGCTGCCGCAGTTCCTGCTTCCTTTCTTCTTCCTTCGTCCTCTGTAAATTCGTCCTTTTTATTTGTTTTCATTCGTTTTCTTTAATTCTTCGACATAATAACATAATAATTCTCATCTATATAATTCATCATCATTAACACGTCTAATTCATCATTAATCCGACTTAAATCCCAAGTAATCAATATTTGCGGGTTTTCGTCATTAAATTCAATTCCGGGTTGTAGAAATTCGATTTGGTCATATTGAGTTTCTGGAATTCGACCTTTGATATAGTTTTCATCTGTTTATTCACATATTCGTCATTAATTTGTCGTTAATTCATCGTGTTTAGTTTATTTCATTCATCCATATATGTCACTATTCATCGTTCATTCATGTAAATAAATAGTAATAATCCATCTCATCCATGTTTATTGCTTTCATGACCATCATTCACATGTAATTAACCTATTAATCACTTCCATCCGAGTCGAATAATATTAATTAACCCTTAAATTCATCCACAAATATTAACGATTTGCAGTTCCGGCTTCACAGCCAGAACTCACCCTTGGAACAGACGCAGCAACTGCTGCGCCTCTTCCAAAGGGCGCAGTCCTGCTGCGCCTGTTCCAGGTTGAGTTCTGTCTCGGAACTCCGTTGTTGCTTGACCTAGTTTAATTAGCTTACATTTAATTGACTATTAATCGTATTATCACCTTCTGATTCATTCTTTTAATTCTTTATTTCTTTTCTCAAATTATCCGTTTTAAAGGTATTTTCGACATAAATCGCCTAATCCAATGTAATTATAATTTTCGTTATTGTAATTTTTTCCTTTATTGTATTTCTTGTATCATTTGTATGTTTTCACATGTAATTGAGCATTAATTCCTACTTTGACATTAATTGTATGCTAAAACTAATTGTTCACCGACTTAGTCTAATTCTCACATGCTAGGATCAAAACTTGGATGTTGCATTGCATGCATACAATCGACGATATATCGAGTACGAATAACTTCCCTAATCATTAGTAGAGGCCGCTATCGAGGCGGGCGGGATTAGGTGTTCGATCAAAAGAGCTTCCTAATACGTACCCTCACCCCTTACTCCAGATCTCCGTGAACACCCGTGTTCATTGGCATCCACGAGAGTCATTCTAGACATAGAATGCTAAGGGTAACGATTGCTTAGTGTTCATGTCTTTACTTTGTGTCTTGACATGACACGAGGTATTCGAACGGTTCTAATTTCCCATAAAATATGGTGGCGACTTCAACAAAAATGCAAACGCTTGTTTCTCTTTCCTCCCAAGCGCCCCCGTGGGCGGCCCGCTGTCCATAGACATCTGCATTCGCGCGTTCACATTCATTCACATCAACACCACGGCAAATTATCCAAAAATATACATTCATCCAAGATCCTGCAAGCCTGACACCTAGCGCCAGCGGGTACCGTCCCTCCCGCGGTTGTTCCCACATTGGGTTTTCCGCGTTACCAAAATCTTACGTGTCAATTTACATTACGCACTTTATTTTCCTATTTACTTATTAACATACGAACGATCCTACAATCAACCAACGAATAAGACTACATTGACCCTAATTAATTGACTTGGGTAAAATACCTAAACAAGAGTAATCATTAAGGGAGTAATAAGAGCTAAAATAAGAAGAAATGGGGGGAGACTGGTGCTTTGTGGTGGTTGTGGATGGTGGAAAGAGGAGGTGAGGGAGGAATTATTACCTCTATATGGAGGTAATTATTACTTGGAAGGGGAGGTGGGTAACAATTACTCCCTTAATGGAGGGAATTTTAGACTATATTTCCCCATTTCTATCCATTTCTATCTCCAACCTCCATCCCTTCCCTCCATTTTTTAGTTCATTTTCTTTTTATTACTCCCTTAATTATTACTCCCATCCCAAGCAAACCCTAAGGAGTAATGAGGGCTAAAATAGGAAGAAATGAGAGGAGATTGATGCTTTGTGGTGGTTATGGAGGGTGGAAAGAGGAGGCGAGGGAGGAACTATTACCTCTATATGGAGGTAATTATTACTTGGAGGGAGAGGTAGATAACAATTACTCCCTTAATGGAGGGGCTATACACTATATTTTCCAATTTTTATCCATTTCTATCTCCAACCGACATCCTTTCCTTCCATTTTTAGTTCATTTTAGCTCTATTACTCCCTTAATCATTACTCTCATCCCAAGCAAGCCCTAATTAATGAAATAGGTTAAGTTTCAAAATATTTACCGAAAAGGGGTCCACGTATGATTGATTTTGCGAAGCTAGGTGAAGAGGTCAAGTCGCTCACTCGGTAGACGACTGGAAGTCAAAACACCGTCCCGCTAAGCGACTTGCTTCGCTGACATACTCACACCAAAACTCCCCCTTCGCTGTCAAACTGGCCATTGAAATCGCCGAGCCGGACGACTACATGACCTCAAAACGCTCTCCTGCTGAGCAACTTTACTCAAAATCACAAAGGCAAGGTTTGGATGGACTAAAGTGACACTTTGGGTATGATCGCTTAGCGGGAGAACGACTTGAATCCGCGCCTAACCTCGGTGATGACGTGTATCCATTTTGGGTAAATATTTTCAAACTTAACCCATTTCATTAATTTGTTTGGGATTGAGACCCATTTTGGAACAGTTTGACCATATTTTTTGTAATTTAATTTATAGAAATAGGGGCTTGTTGTCTAAGTCCTTTTTCTTTCCAATTGTCCCACATTGGTGGAATAATATGAGTTTTATGGGTTTATAGTCTTTCCATCCCAGTTTCATAAAATAAAGCAAATGTAAGCTATTCACATGTGAAGGGAGTCAAGGGACATAGAGAGTATAACCCTTCACACCTTATCTTATCACTAGTGGGTTGAGGGAGCCTTTTGTAGAGGCTTGCGAGATGCGAGGTGCTTAATTCAGCTAGCACCCGTGCCCCGACCCGGCCCGGATCTGGATTCGTGATTTGGGATTCTGCAAACGCTTGCAGCCTGTAGTGCCTACGTTTTTGGGTATGGTTCGTTTTTTGTTATACGTTGATTGAACTTCCCATGTTCATTTTCGCATGTGCAAGTCAGTCAGTAAATATAACTGTTACTACGTGATAATTTATCCCTCCCCACTTCCAGCCTCCACTGCTATGTTTTAGGAGCCTGTTGTGATTCCTCTAATTGCTCTCATTTTATTATAAATAGAACCTTCCCCTATACATCAAACACACATCAATCAAAAACATTTTCCTCTCTTTTTCTCTTATACATTTATGGGTAAAAGTTTATTGTCGTTCCAAAGCACCTGAACTCGAGTGGGCGAGTCTTGGTGTTTGCGAGTGTCAAACCTCGGGAAGCTAATGGCATTTGCTGATCGCCACCACAGTCGAGCCGAAATAGTTTTCAAGGCAGAAGCTTTCCTACCGCGTCGCTGCAAATTAGGTTGTATTGTTCTCTTCTCTTTTCTTTGTTACTGCATTCTGAGATAACAATTTGAAAACTATTTATTGTTATAACAATGTCTGTAATGTCGAAAATCATTCTTGATTCGTCTAAACTAGATCAGTTAGATGGTAATAACTACAAACGTTGGTCTCAAAAATTATTGATGTTTTTTGAATAGTTAGAGGTCGATTATGTGCTGTTTAACGACCCACATAAGCCTACTGCGGTTAAGTCTAACGAAGAGGAAGTCAAAAAGTTTGAAAAGGACTATAAAACTGCTAGATGCCATTTATTGAACAACATGACTAATACTCTGTTCGATTTGTTTGCTCCAATCAAACCGGCTAAAGTGATATAGGAGTCTTTAGAATCAAAACATGGGGCTGTTGACGCAGGTAACAAATTAGATGATATTTTTCTGGCCAATGTACTGTTAGAGCGTTTTCCCCCTTCCTGGTCTGAATATAGAAAATTAGAAACCATCTTAAGCATAAGAAAAAGGAACTGTCCCTCCAAGAACATGTAGGAAACATGAGGACCGCGGAGCTAAATCGCCTCAAAGATAAACCTGTTAGTCAATATGTGAATTTTGCAGCTGGTGTTGTTAAAGCTAATGTGGTTGAGTCTAGTGGCCCTTCTAATGCTGAGAAGTTCAAGGGTAAAGGTAAGGATATGGCCAAGAGTGGTCAGTTCAAGAACCAGGGTCATGCTACGAAAAATGATCCAGGGAAATTCACTAAACCAGTTGCTAAGATCCAGAAACCAATGGGTCATATTATATGCTATGTTTGTGGAAAAGCGGGTCATAAAGCCTACCAATAGAGTCAAAAGAAAACTGCTGAGGCCAATGTTGTTGTCACGGATGTTATCATTGCTGTTGTGGTTATTGAGGGTAATTTGATTGGTAATGTTGCTGAATGGGTCTTGGATACCGGTGCTTCTAGACACATTTGTGCTGATAAGGGGCTTTTTGTTGAGTTAGTGGAGTTAGCTGATGGGGAATGCGTCTATATGGGTAATTCTTCATCTGCAATGATCACAGGCAAAGGCAAGATCTTTCTCCAACTTACCTCGGGGAAAACAGTTGCTCTAAAAAATGTTTTATATGTGCCCTCATTGCGTCGAAACGTCGTGTTTGGTGCCTTATTGAACAAAGCTGGTTTGAAACTTGTTTTTAAGGCTGGCAAGATTGTAATGTCGCGTAATCGAGAACTTTTGGGCAAGGGTTATCTGTCTGGGTTTTTGTTTTGTTTTGAACACTGATTAAGTTTATAATAATATTGCATCTACTTCTGCTTATATTGCTAAGTATATTAATATTTCGTGTAGTCGATTAGGTCACATGAATGTTAATGACATTAAAAAAAGGGAAATTCTATGTTGTATCCCCGAACTTTTTGGTTTTCTAAGTTGTACCTCTGCCTTTTTAAAACTCTACATTGTACCCCTAAACTTTATACTTAGTCTTTGTAATGACCTCCTTCAACTTTTCGTTCACACGTTACCTCTCCGACGACCCTTCTTTAACCACAAATCTCATATATTATACATCATATCATCTTCTTTTATGGGAATTCTTAGAAACTACCTTTAACAAACCACATATTACCTTTGATACCTCTTTAATAAAGCATGAAATGATAACTAAAGTTTTATGAATTATTTGGAAAATTAATTAACTATTCGGCAAGTTAATGGATAATTGTGTGAGCTAATAACAATATAGATAGGTTCATGCGTATTTTTTTTTTTTTGGTGAAAGGTTAGAAATTCCGTTAAGCTCATAAATAAACTAATATAAACTACCAAATAAGGTACATTTCATGAAACATAGACTAGCCAATCAATATATAATTGACTTAATCCATACTTCATCACTACTCTTCTTAATACATTTTAGCCAAAACATAGAACGATATTTAAGCATGCTACCAATCTGTCAAATTACTACTTCAGGTTGTTCAAGAATCCATCAAGCCTAGCTTTGTTCTTCTGATGCCATATGGCATAATATAAGGCTTGAATACAAGCAATAAGTACCCTATTTTTGACTTGTGCCCACGGTTTGGACTGAATCCAAAAAACCAAATTGGTATCAGGCAGTCTGATATTTAGTTTACAACCCATCAAATGAACTAACTTCTTAGTGTAGAGGCACTAACTAAACAAATGACTGTGAGACTCAATACCTGTGCAACAAATGCAGCTAGCAGGATCAGCAGTAACCCCAATCTCCATCAGTATATCTTTGAGCTATAGTGCACCCCGAGCAATCAATAAGTTCATGAAGTTATGCTTTGGAATGCACCAAGAATTCCAAATTATCTTCTCCCAGGTAACTACAGGCTGTGTTTTTCTGATCCATTGATAGCCACTGGTAGCAGAGTACTCTGAAGGATCAGGTAGCCACTGACCAGCACCAGAAAAACGTCGCACAAACTTATCTCGAGCTCTAGAGATGACCTTCCAACTCCATGAAGTATCAGATTTAGGTGAATTACTTGACCAAGGCACGCCTTTCATATAAACATGGTGCACCCATTTAACCCACAAGCTATCGGGGTTATTATAAATCCAGCAGGACAGCTTGCATATTACAGCTAAATTCCAGGCATAGCTGTCCCTTATACCCAAACCCCCTTCACATTTTGGCATACAAATCTTTTCCCAACTCACCAATGGGGGTCTAAGGTATTCAATGGATCCATCCCAAAGGTAATTTATGCACAGTGCATCAATTCTCCTCAACACTCCCTTAAGAACAAAATAGTAGCCCAGTAAGTGTACAGTAAAGTCAAAACTGAGTTTACAAGAGCAAGCCTGCCAGAATAAGTCAATTTCATAGCAGCAAACCCCTGTAGACACCTTGCTTATGAACCTCCCGCCAAACACCCAGTGATGATTAGGCCGCGTGTTTAGCATATGTCGCGATTTTATGACATTTCGTAAATCAGTTAATAAAAGGTAACTCATACACTTGTGTCAACCTCATGGTTGTCATCTAGGCGTCATTACGGCCATTTTGGCAGTAATTGGAGTCAATTTGGATTTCAGGGGCAAAATCGTCCTAAAATTCGGAAACCGTCTCGTCCCGAGACAGAATATTCCAGAAAACGTCGGGAGATATTTTTGATATCACAGAATTTGAGTCAAAAACATAAAATATATCCTAAAAGATATAAGTCTTGCCCTTCATGAAACTTAGACGCGCTAAAACAACGATTTACGGGCTGGGGAAGAGGACCAGTACCTGCTGCGCCTCTATGAAGAGGAGCATCATCTGCTACGCCTCTTCCCGGGCGTCTCTCAGCGCCAAAAATCAAAGTCGGCTAATTTCTTTCCTATTTTCGCCGTGACTCTTCTAGGTCTTTTACCATAATTCCTCCGTGTGATTAGTATAAATAGAGGCCTTTGCCTCACATCTTTTTCACGCGGGTGTCCGCCTTTCTCTTCTCCCTTTGCATTCTAAGACCGCGCCCTTGCTTTTTGACGCCTACGTGCTTGATCAATCGACCACGTAAGCTCAGATCCTTTCTGCTGAGACTCCAACAAACACCCGATGATTATCAGACTATAACATGTTTTGGAATCGCGGCGTTTGATCGACAGTTTGTGTACAACGTTACGTCGGAAAACTTAAAACGATTTCGAAAATAAAATATTTCAAAACATTTCAAAAATACCTGGAGTGTATAATGCACGACGACGGGGTCGCAATGACACTAACCAGAGTCAAAACCGACACCGGACCAAAAACCGACTCAAAAATTCAAATCCCGACTCCAACAACGAGTCAAACCGAGTGAACCACAAAAAACAAACATTTCAAACCTTCTGCCTTAATTTTTCCCGGATTCATGTTGGTCAAGTACCAAACATGTGACTAGAAAACCTATGATAGAACAAATCATGATTGCGTTTGTTGTGAAAGTGACAAGATAACTCGAAGAACCGCAATGTGGCTCGCGCCTCTTTGAGAAGCCCAGGTGGCCACGTCGCTCAAAACTCACACAACTACTCATTCTCCTATAAATACCCCTCAAATGCCCCCCATTTGAGACTTACGCGAGTGTCCGCCCCCTCTTTTCTCCCTTAAAATTCTCGACTCGACTTCTTAAGTCACAACCCGACGCGTATTTACGACCTACCGATCGTAAATACAAGCCTTACACATTGTTTGGTACCGTCATCGTCCATTAAATCACTTGATCGACCACTTCGACCACTACACCGTCACTAACATTAAAACACTCTTTTTACTTACCAAAACGGTTTTAAACCGAGTTTTTTCCGATCAAACGAGTTGTTACACTTACGTCGGTCACTCGCCATAACCAAACATGTAAGTATGAGGGTGTAAAAATCCTCTTTTATTATGTTTTCATTTGTTTCATGACTATAACATGCTAAAACGTGCATAACATGAACCAAAACATGGAATAAACGAGCCAAAACTGATTTTTGGTCTGAGGCAGAAGCCCCATAGGTCGCTAGCGTACCCGCGCCTTAATGGGGTGTTCAGACCAGAGATCAACCGTGTTTGTTCTAGTCATTTCCCTTGAATTCGTTTCATATTTGTAATCGGTTTTTTACCATTCCAAATACTTTCGAACCCTTTTTATTTTATTTCATTTGTTTTAACCATAAAACATTTTTCACCCTTAGGTTCCTCATACCATGACGGTTAAATCCGTGTTTCGGTGATAATATTTGGTTAATGACATTTCAAAGGTATTTTAAAACCTTTTATTTCATTTCCTTACATTTTCAAACAAACATATTAGTCCCCAACATAAAGTCATCCTTGGTTCTACATACCATGCCAGATTTTAACCCGGGTACGATGATGAGTATCGACTAATTGTTGGGAAATGTGTCCTCAACAATAGTGCGATCACACGATTTAAATATCATTATTAAAATCTCATTTTAAGAATACATGTGGGATGTAATATTTTACAGTCAACTGGTCCACACATATCGGTAATGATTGGCTGACTAGAGTTTGACATTACTGTCGTGCGACGGTGGTGATCAGTTGATCCCCTTAGGTCATACCTATAGGGAAATACTCTTAATTGATTATTTAATTAATCATATACCGATATGAGTTAATTAAATTACTTAAAATTGACGGATGATTTTGTGAGTATAATTTACGTATCTTATTGTAAATATGATTAAATAAGACACGGTCTAAGTAATCGAATTATTGTATTACTTGGATGAAATTATTGTTTAAAGAAACAATTGAAACGGAATGAATAAATTATTATAAATACAGAATGTTGTAGTTTATAATTTGGAAACATTTTTGGTAAGAGTAATTACGAATTATTAGTCAATTTTGTAAATGACATATTTTATGAGTATGTTGATTTTTAATATGATAAAAATACATTTCATTGTAACATGTCATGTAACATGTTACATGTGACAAATTTGACAAATGACAAAATAAAATGGTTTCTCCATTTTATACTTAAAACCGAAATTATGGGTGTGTTTAGAGTTTATATTGTGTTATTTATTTTAAATGGAAACACAATCATAACACTAGGTAGTAGGCTTTGCATGCTTGGTCTCTTGTGAAGAGCAAAAATAAAAGCTATTGGGCAACCTACCCAATGCCATAATTTGAAGCCACCATGAAGAGAAAAGGTGGAGTTTTCTTTTTCCAATTAATTCATTCATACAACATGAGAATTTTCTAGTGTAAGAAAATTACAAAAATACTCTCAAAATATGAGATTTCTAGAGAAATAAAATCTCAAAAAATCATTCTCTCACAACCGAAATATATGAGAGAACAATAATATTTTGTGTCAAATTTTTAAGTAAGACTAATCTTAATACTAGATCATATTATTTTAGTCTTTAAGATGTATTCCTTGGGTATATGCTTTTGGGAGGGATTCTACACTTGAATCCTTGTTCTTCCATTTGGAGAGCTAAAGAACAAGTGAGTAGGTGAACTCACTTGTGCCCATAAATCCGAAAATCACATTGTAAGAATATGATTTCTTCTCTATTTGTTTTTATGTTTGCATGCATAAAATCCACTTTTAATTTTATGACAAATTAATTTCGACATATATGAGTTTGTTAGTATGTATATGAATCTACATTTCCTTCAATCGGTATCAAGAGCCACGGTTGTTTGCATGCAAATCGGTTAAAAGTTTTTCCGAGTTATAAGAATAACAAATAAAACTTGTAAAATTTGTGTTATTATGATATATCACGAAATCATTACATGCATGTTAATATTTCAGGTCCTAAAATGTTTTAGGATATTTTGGTTAATTTTTCGGATTTTTATTGTTCATAATTTACAATAATGACATTTAAATGTGATTTTATGAGTAAAAATGTCATTTTTGGTCTAAAATTAGCTATACTTCGAATTTTCACTTGGTTTTTGGATATGTTGTCACATATATTATTTTGAGATAACCTGTAAATTTTCAAAATTTTTGGACTTGTTATGCTCGAAAAATGAATTTCTCATTATTAAATTCGGATTTAAGTGAAAAATAGGTTAATATGAGTTAAATTTCGAATCTGGTCATATAAAATTAATATGTTGTCACATGCAATTTTACAAGATGTGTATAAAATAATTGGCTATAAAGAAGTCTTTTTGCATGATTTATGGATTTTTGAAGAAAAATAGCATAAATAGTGACATTATTAGTTGAAAATTAATAAAACATAATCTATGACTTAGGAAAAACGTCAAATGTTGCATTTTATTATATTTTTCAGATCTAAAATTGAAAAGTTAGTGAAAATAATTTTTCCATGTTTTTATGATTATTTTATTAAAAATCGATAAACCGCAACATTGTTTTTCCGGAAAATTTTCGAAATTTTTAACCTAAGATTTGAACATTATGAGTGTCATGGATTTTTCCAGAATGTTCATGAATTTAAATTTTGAATTTTGAATTTATTTGAAATTTTGTGATTTATTTGAAGTTTAATAGCTTATTTTTGTATTTTTGGACTATTTATGAACAATTTTAGTAATATAAGTTAATTATGGTCAATTTTTAGTGAAGACTAAATTTTGAGTCCTAAGTGGTTAGGGTAATTAACTAGTGCATAAATATGAATTTATGTATTTTTGTGATTGTAAAATGTTGAAATCACGCAAATCCGTAAAAACCAAGTAATATACGATATTGGCAAATTAAAGGCGATTTAGCATAAAATGAAGCATGTTCATACATATTATAATGCTGCATTTTTCTTTATGATTGTCATAATTTTAATTTATGTAATTTTGAATTATGTAATTTTACTTAGTATGGCCTTAGATTTTAATTGGTATTTCCCGAAATGTATGGGAATATCGATTCGGTTGTAATTTTATTGTGATCTCGTATCACCGTTTTGTAATTTAATAGATTTATTTTATTTTAGTTACAAATGTATAATAGGAAATTATGTAATTTATTATGTAAATTTTATTCATTCCGGAGTTCCCAAAGACGGATTTCTTCAAGAATGGCGATACATAAAGACGGTGTTACCTCGAGATGCGTGCCACAACCGAAGTTCAAGGGACCAATGGAGTTGGTTTCCGAATATGTAATAGTTAAAGAGTTTTTCTATTTTAGGAAAGGCCATACTAGGATTTTTTATCTTTATGCTTGCATTTTATTTTATGTCACATGCATCGCTAAATCGCCATAACTAAACATGCATTGTCATTTTATCGAGTTTATCGACCGTGTCAATTAAAATTATCGTAGTTCACCGCTTTAGTTCACTTAAAACGTGATAGATAATAAATTGACATGACCTCTCGCTAAAACAAAACAATTGAGACATAGCCTTACCAAATAGTAGAAACCATGAAAACCTATTTCATGAGGGAGTGCACTCGGCCCTACCGGGGTACAAACCTTGTTACGTAGGGGAAGTGGGTGATAAATGTCAATCCACCGAATTCATGTTGATGAGGGTTTCATCGGCCATACCGTGCCCAAGTTGATGTGGATTTGGATCATGGACACATTTATTCGAAATTTGGATTGAGCTCAACGGAAGTATTCGCGACCGTAGTTGCATGTGTTCCGGGCTATAGATAAATATTAGAGTAATTTTATCGACCAAGAGTTCTAAAAGTAGAATCGATTAAAGCGTTAATCCACCGAGTTGTATTGATAAGGGTTTCATCGGCCATACCGTGCCTAAGTCGATATGAATTTGGGTCTTGGAATCATTTATCATAGTTGGGTAGAGGTCACTATGTAAATGCTATACTTGTTTTTCCAAATATTAATAAAACGATAAATGTTAAGTTTTCCACTATTTCGTTATTATTTTGTTCTATTTCTTTACCACATTCATATACGATATCATTTCGTTTTTGATTCAAATCTCCATTAAAATATCGTAACTAATGACAAATATGAATTTGCTTCTAAAACCTCAAATGAACCATTGCTAAGGATCTCTTGTAAAGAGTATAGATCAAAGTTATTCATTATCAAACAGGTTTTTGATTCTTGACTAACACATCTACTTGCAATGGATTGTTATTCATATACTTAATTGAATTAAGTACCTTGAAGTGATAAATTGTTTTGGTAATTAGTTTTGTCAGAATTCGTAATTGACCAAAATAGCGCAACCACTTCAATGAAAGTTTTAAGATTAAAACAAACAAATGAAGAGTAATCTTCATGAATTCAATTTTGCTTCTCAAAGCAAAGACTCATTGAAATAAGTGGGAGCATTCTCTTAAACCGTTAAGATGAGGACGAGGTTCAAGAAGTAAAGATAATAATGGAATTGATACAAGGTTATGTTAAAGGTAAAGTTGTTGAGAATAACGATGCTAAACCTACCAATCCCGACCAATAAAGTTTCATTGTCTTAAATGTTGGACACAAGGAAGGAAACTACCCCAAATTATTGAAGAATCAACAAATTAGTTGTGGGACATCTAATAGGATCTTCTTCTTTAAATGTTTATTTGATTAAACATAAATTTTGCTAATACTACTTCGTCAATATTAGAAACCAATGGAGGTTTTCATCATTATGTTTGATACATAGGATGATTAGAATATGACGACTAGCAACAATGAAGTTGAGAGAAAGAGTAATTGTGTACTAAATCTAGTTTTTTGGATTTAAAGTTGTACTTAATTATGACTATTATACGATTAATTAACTCGTAACATTATACGATTAATTAAATAATCAATTAAGAGTATCGCCCTATAGGTATGACCTAGGGGGTCAACTGATCACCACCGTCACACGACAGTAATGTCAAACTCTAGTCAGCCAATCATTACCGATATATGTTGACCAGTTGACAGTAACAAAATTACTTCCCAATTGTATTCTTCAAAATGAGATTTAATAATGATATTTAAATCATGTGATCGCACTATCGTTGAGGACACATTTCCCAACAATCTCCCACTTGTCCTCGACAAGTGTGCGTCACCAATTCTCTTGTCCTATTACTATCTCCCACTCAATGCAAGGTATCTTTCAGGTCGTACTTGCAAGTGATCATATCGAGAGTGGTTTCCTCGATCTGGAGAATAACTGATTGACCGGATTTATCCACTCTGGATATCTTCCGAGCGTGGCCACGCATTTCCAGTTCATTACTCCTCGAGTGGCCCTGAGATATTGTTATAACCCTGACAAGGGATGGACAATTCCTATCGCACTCATTCCCTTCGACTAGCCACAGCCATCATAACCCAAAATATGCCCATTTGACCCCATTTACGAAGGTCGTAGTAACACAAATCAAAGTTAATCTGAAACTGTGCCATCTTAGGTGAATAGTCTTTAGTCAAAAGAATCGACTCATTAGAATACTATAGTAGCTCTCGCCACGACCAGGCTATATAAATTTTCCAGAACTCTATAAGCGGTCATAAGGCCCGACAAAATGTTTCTAACAGTCTGCCTATGTGATCGATTAGTCATCTCATATGACTCTATGGCACTTGAACTTGCCATCAATCGCCTCACACTCTAGTCACTTCGAGACGTCACCTCATACAAGTGACTATGGCCAAAAACGATGTTAATCCGTGTTCACTTTAACGGGGTTCAATTGTCTCTACAACCCGTTTGGATGTAACAAAGTACAAATTAAAGATAAAAGACAAATGAGATTATGAACATGAACAAAAACAACACTTTTATTTCATTTCAAAATCTAACAGAAATTTGGTACACGTTTAAGTCCCATGGACGTAACATGCCCATCATGCTTAGCCTGCGATAAAGGCTTGGTGAGCGGATCGGCTATGTTGTCATCCGTCCCAACCTTACAAATCGCAATTTCCTTTCTTTCAATGAAATCTCTTATTACATGATACTTTCTAAGTACATGTCTAGATCTATTACTAGACTTTGGCTCCTTAGCTTGGAAGATCGTCCCACTATTATCACAATAGAGAGTGATGGGATCATCGGCGGTAGGTACTACTTTTAGACCTTCCGTGAATTGCTTGATCCACATAGCTTCCTTGGCAGCCTCGATCCGCAATGTACTCAGCCTCCGTTGTCGAATCCATGATTCTGACTTCCTTGAAGCTTCTCCACTTACGGCACCACCATTGAGCATGAAAACAAAACCAGCTTGTGATTTCATGTCATCTCTATCTGTTTGAAAACTTGAGTCCGTGTATCCAGTAACACGCAACTCATTGTCTCCTCCAAATACAAGGATAGAGTCCTTAGTTCTTCTCAAGTACTTAAGGATGTTCTTGACAGCAATCCAGTGACTCTCACCTGGATTTCCTTGATATCTACTCGTCATGCTCAAGGCATACGAGACATCAGGACGTGTGCATATCATGGCATACATGATTGATCCAACAGCGGAAGCGTAAGGGATCAATTACATGCGTTCAACATCATGGGGTTCGGAGGGACATTGAGTCTTGCTCAATATCGTTTCGGTTACCATAGGTACCAAACCCCTTTTGGATTTGTCCATGCTGAATCGTCGAAGAATCTTATCAACATAAGACTCTTGACTTAGTGCCAATATCCTCTTGGGTCTATCTCTATAGATCCGGATACCTAATATGCGTTGTGCCTCTCCTAAATCCTTCATTTGGAAGTGGTTACCTAACCAATTCTTAACAGAAGACAACATTGGAATATCATTTCCAATGAGTAGTATGTCATCAACATACAAGATTAGGAACACAACATTGCTCCCACTAAATTTCATGTATAAACATGGTTCCTCAACATTTCGAGTGAAACCATTTTCCTTTATAACATGATTGAATCGATGATTCCAACTTCTAGATGCTTGCTTAAGACCATAAATGGATCTCTTAAGCTTGCACACTTTGTTAGGATTTTTAGAATCAACAAAACCTTCGGGTTGTATCATGTACACCTCCTCTTCTAAATGCCCATTTAGAAAAGCGGTTTTGACATCCATTTGCCAAATTTCATAATCATGAAATGCGGCGATCGCTAACAAAATCCGTATGGATCTTAGCATGGCTACGGGGGCGAAGGTCTCATCATAATGGAGACCTTGGACTTGGGTAAATCCTTTTGCCACTAGCCTAGCTTTGTAGACATCGTCATGTCCTTCTATGCCATTTTTGACCTTGAATATCCATTTGCATTGGAGGGGTCTTGCCCCTTTAGGCAAATCTACCAAGTCCCAAACTTGGTTCTCAAGCATAGAATCCATTACGGACTTCATGGCTTCAAGCCATAAGGTGGAATTAGGACTAGAGATTGCGGCCTTGTAGGTGGCGGGCTCGTCACTTTCCATAAGCAACACATCGAGTGTTCCATCTTCCTCGATAAGTCCCACATATCGATCGGGATGGCGAATTACTCGGCCCGTCCTTCTTAGTGGAGGAGGTACAACCGCGTTAGACGACGAAGGAACATCTTCTTGCGTCTCTTCCTCGGTTTGTGGCTCTTGAACTTCATCAAGTTCAAAATTTCTCCCACTATGTCTTTTAGAAATAAATTCCTTTTCTAAGAAGACAGCCTCGCAAGACACAAACACTTTATGATCTTGAGGTTTGTAGAAGTAATATCCTCGAGATGTCGAGGGGTAACCTACAAAGGTGCATTTTTCGGATCTTGGGGCAAGCTTGTTGTCGTTCTTAGTTTTGACGTAAGCATCACATCCCCAAATCTTCATGTAGGATATATTTGGGATCTTACCCATCCACATCTCATATGGAGTCTTTTCGGTGGACTTTGTGGGACTATTATTCAAAGATCGAATTGCGGTTTGTATCGCAAATCCCCAAAACGAGTTCGGTAACTCGGTTTGACTCATCATGGATCGAACCATATCAAGTAAGGTTCGATTTCTCCTTTCGGCAACATCATTAAGTTGAGGTGTCCCGGGTGGAGAAAGTTGTGATATAATACCACGACTTTTCAAGTGTGAATCAAATTCAAGGCTAAGGTATTCTCCACCACGATCGGATCGTAGTGCCTTAATCTTTTTATTCAATTGGTTCTCTACTTCATTTAGAAATTCCTTGAATTTCTCAAACGCTTCACTCTTATGTTTAATTAAATAGATATACCCATATCTACTTAAATCATCGGTGAAGGTTATGAAGTAGTCATAATTACCACGAGCGGTGATAGACAATGGTCCACATACATCGGTGTGTATGAGTCCCAATAGCTCACTAGCTCGTGTCCCTTTACCACTAAAAGGATTACGAGTCATTTTGCCAATTAGGCAATATTCGCATGTGCCATATGATTGATAATCAAATGGTGTAATCACATTAGTCGAAATTAATCTTTTGATGCGATTCTCGTTTATGTGACCTAATCGACAATGCCAAATGAACGCTTCACTTGGGTCACTTGTTTTGAGTTTCTTTGATTGAATGTTATAAATATCTCTTGTTGGATTTGAGGTCTCTAAAATGTAAATGCCATTGATGGAAGTAGCTTGGCCAATAACCAAATCATTCCTAGAAATAGTACAACAATTGTTCTTAATGGCAAAACAAAAACCGTCCACGTCTAGCATGGCGATTGCAATAATGTTTTTAGAGAGTGTAGGTACATAAAAACAATTATGCAAATACAACTCAAATCCATTTGGCAAAGCTAAAACATAAGTTCCCTTGGATTCGGCCGCTACCCGAGCTCCATTTCCAAGGCGTAGATCCACATCTCCTTTGCTAAGCCTCTCCACATCTCTTAAACCCCGTAAATGATTACAAAGGTGAGAACCACAACCGGTATCTAGTACCCATGTCGTAGTGGAAGTATAATTTATATCAATAACATAAATTTCTTTAGGAATTGTACCTTTAGGAGTAATGAGTCCTTCCCTTATATTTCGCAAATACATAGGACAATTCCTAAGCCAATGTCCCATGCCATAGCAATAATGGCACTCATCATTAACTTGCTTGAAGTTTTTGACTTTCTTTCCTTTCTTCTTGAACCTCTTTCCCTTTGACGCAAGAACTTGATTGCTAGAGCTCCCACTAGCTTTGGCATCTTTATCTTCCAGAGACAAAGACCCTATAGATCGTATGAGGTAGTCTTCCTGAGACGGACTCACACGAGGTCTAGTAGTAGTGGGTGGTTTAGAAGAAGTGATGAAATTAAGGTTTCCATCCGAACCTATCCCGAAATGAAGTTCTCTAGTTGTATCGAAATTATTGTTGGAGCATACATCGTCAAGAACATGGTGATATGACTCAATAGTTATTGGTGCGGTAGCATTTGATGGATTCATTGTAATGCACTACAAATATGGAGGAAAGGAAATATTAACATTTGTCTTTTTAAATCATACTTGCAAATTAACAAGATATGAACATTTATATAGTGACCTCTACCCAACTATAATAAATGATTCCAAGACCCAAATTCATATCGACTTAGGCACGGTGGGGCCGATACATCCTTTATCAATATAACTCGGTGGATTAACGTTTAATCGATTCTACTTTTAGAACTCTTGGTCGATAATATTACATTAACAATTATCTATAGCCCAAAACACATCGACAAGGGCACGGTGGGGCCGATACATCCCTTATCAAATACTTTTGTTGAGTTCAATCCAAATTTTGAATAAATGTGTCCATGATCCAAACCCACATTAACTTGGGCACGGTGGGGCCGATACATCCCTCATCAACATGAATTCGGTGGATTAACATTCATCACCCACTTCCCCTACGTAACAAGGTTTGTACCCCGGTGTGGCCGAGTGCACTCCCTCACGAAATAGGTTTTCATGGTTTCTACTATTTGGTAAGGCTATGTCTCAATTGATAGTTTTAGCGAGAGGTCATGTCAATTTATTATCTATCACGTTTTAAGTGAACTAAAGCGGTGAACTACGATAATTCTAATTAACACGGTCGATAAACTCGATAAAAGACAATGCATGTTTAGTTATGGCGATTTAGCGATGCATGTGACATAAAATAAAATGCAAGCAAAAAGATAAATAAATCCTAGTATGGCCTTTCCTAAAATAGAAAAACTATTAATCTATTACAAATTCGGAAACCAACTCCATTGGTCCCTTGAACTTCGGTTGTGGCACGCATCTCGAGGTAACACCGTCTTTATGTATCGCCATTCTTGAAGTAATTCGCCTTTTGGAACTCCGGAATGAATAAAATTACATAATAAATTACATAATTTCCTATTATACATTTGTAACTAAAATAAAATAAATCTATTAAATTACAAAACGGTGATACGAGATCACAATAAAAATTACAACCGAATCGATATTCCCATACATTTCGGGAAATACCAATTAAAATCTAAGGCCATACTAAGTAAAATTACATAATTCAAAATTACATAAATTAAAATTATGACAATCATAAAGAAAAATGCAGCATTATAATATGCATGAACATGCTCAATTTTTATGCTAAATCGCCTTTTAATTAGCCAATATCGTATATTACTCGGTTTTTACGGATTTGCGTGATTTCAACATTTTATAATCACAAAAATGCATAAACTCATATTTATGCAAAAGTTAATTACCCTAACCTCTTAGGACTCAAAATATAGTCTTCACTAATAATTTGACCATAATTAACCCATATCTTATAAAATTGTTCATAAATGGACCAAAAATTACAAAATAAGCTATTAAACTTCAAATAATTCACAAAATTTCAAATAAATTCAAAATTTGAAATTTAAACTCATGAACATTCTGGAAAAATTCCATGACACTCATAATGTTCAAAAACTTAGGTTAAAATTTCGAAATTTTTCCGGAAAAACAATGTTGCGGTTTATCGATTTTAATAAAATAATCATAAAAACATGGAAAAATTATTTTCATTAAATTTTCAATTTTAGATCTGAAAAATATAATAAAATGCAACATTAGACGTTTTTCCTAAGTCATAGATTATGTTTTATTAATTTTCCACTAATAATGTCACTATTTATGCCATTTTTCTTCAAAAATTCATAAATCATGCTAAAAGACTTCTTTATAGCCAATTATTTTACACACATCTTGTAAAATTGCATGTGACAACATATTAATTTTCTATGACCAGATTCGAAATTTAACTCATATTAACCTATTTTTCATTTAAATCCGAATTTAATAATGAAAAAATCATTTTTCGAGCATAACAAGTCCAAAAATTATGAAAATTTACAGGTTATCTCAAAATAATATATGTGACAACATATCCAAAAACCAAGTGAAAATTCGAAGTATAGCTATTTTTAGACCAAAAATGACATTTTTACTCATAAAATCACATTTAAATGTCATTATTATAAAATATGAACAATAAAAATCCGAAAAATTAACCAAAATATCCTAAAACACTTTAGGACCAGAAATATTAACATGCATGTAATAATTTCGTGATATATCATAATAACATGAAATTTACAAGTTTTATTTTGTTATTCTTATAACTCGGAAAAACTTTTAACCAATTTGCATGCAAACAACCGTGGCTCTGGATACCGATTGAAGGAAATGTAGATTCTTATACACATTAACATACTCTTATATGTCTAATAATTTGTCATAAAATTAAAACGGATTTTATGCATGCAAACAATAATATAAGAGAAGAGAAATAATGTCCTTACATTGTAGATTTCGGTTTAGAGGGCACAAAAGAGATCACCTTTCTCTCTTGTTCTTGAGCTTATCCTTATGGAAGAACAAAGATCTAAGTATAAGATCTCTCCCTAAGCTTTATACCCAAGGCTTCTCTTAATTTGATTAATATTACAAATACTAGTATAATATTAATCTTATGAAAAATTGAACCAAAATAGTTGGTGTTTTATCTCCTAAAACCGGGTAGAGGAGAAGGAATTTTGGAGTATATAATTTCTCTAATTTATCATTAAAGGTAGAGAGGAAATTTTTGTTTCTTACACTAGAAATAAACATGTGAATGAATGAATAAAATTAGAGGAGAAAAAACTCTCTAATATCCCCTAGGAAAACCGGTGGGGAGGTCCTTTATGGGGAGCCAATGCATGCCCATATTTGTCTTCACAAGATGAATAGGGTTGCATGGCTATTATAGCTTTTTAATCATTATGTTTTCCATTTTAAATATAAACATAATTTTAGCCTAATGCTCCTCCATAATTTCGGCACTTTGACACAATATGGATTCCATATTATTTTGTCAATTGTCAATATGTCACATGTCATGTGTGACATAAATTTGTTATGTATTTTTAACACATTAAAAATCAACGTATTAATAAAAATACGTCACATACAAAAATTAACTTAGTAATTTCATAATTACTTGTGCCAAAATATTTTACCATTCATAAATCACAACAGATTGTATTTATAATAATTCATTCAAATCCAATCGTTTCTTTAAACAATAATTTCATCCGGGTAATGATACAATTCGATTACTCAGACCGTATCTCATTTAATCACATTTCAATTTGATACGTAAATTTTACTTCCAAAATCGTCCGTCAATTTTTCAAGTAATTTAATTAACTCGTAACATTATACGATTAATTAAATAATCAATTAAGAGTATCGCCCTATAGGTATGACCTAGGGGGTCAACTGATCACCACCGTCACACGACAGTAATGTCAAACTCTAGTCAGCCAATCATTACCGATATATGTTGACCAGTTGACAGTAACAAAATTACTTCCTAATTGTATTCTTCAAAATGAGATTTAATAATGATATTTAAATCATGTGATCGCACTATCGTTGAGGACACATTTCCCAACAAACTCTAAATAAGAATATAAACTTGTTAAGAAACAAAAGAGGTTTTCACCTTTGTGACCCTTTACACCATGATTTGATGTATGGCTAGCCCATCATCAAGGTGATTATATTCTAAACCAAACTAGAATGATATATCATGAAGATGATGTAAGACTCAAATTGGTAACCCAAGATTAAACCTTAAATTTTGGAATGATGAGCGCAAGGAGTTATCGAGTACTCTTGAAACCATTAGATTGTTAATGGTATATGCGTATCTTGTATTCAAAGCAAGATGTCTCATGCCTTTTGGATGAAAAGGAGATCGAGGTTGTAAATCATTGATCCAAAATAGGTTGATCATTTTCTTTTACCAAAGATTTAAGTTGACGCTAATATGTTCACTTAATAAGGTAAATAGAAAAATCTTTGAAGCAGTTTAAAGAGTTCAAGGAATCACGATTAAGTCGTGAGGGGATTATCAAAGTGAAGACTTTGATATAAGCCAAAGGAAATGTGATATAGTATCACAAGTTAATCTCTCTTAGCACGCATTATGGAATAATGTATGGTTGCATAAGAAATCAAACACTATTCGATATGGTTTGAACTTCAATCAAGTTACCTTGAGTTACTTGATCCTTTTGGGGATATTATCATTTTTGTCTAAATTATTTTTCCACTAAATCGAATCATATGAGATATGAAATGGTAAGGGTACCATGTTTGTAAGTTTTCACAAGAAACAAATGCTCATTTTTCCTTTTCAATTATCACGAGTACGACGGGTTTGCGGCTCGTGAAGCTGTCTTTCTAAAATACAAGTTTATTTCTAGAAGACAGAGTGGGAGAAATTATTCAAGAGCCACAAAGAAAGCCACAGAGAATGTTATGTCGCAAGAAACTGGTCTTTCTTGGCTACATGAGACATTTTGTGTAAGACGTTGTTTCTTCAAAACCTAGGAGGTTAAATTCGCCACTTGTTAAAAATGATGAATTCATGCTACTTTTAAGAAAGTGAAGAGCTTATAACTTACAAAAGAAATTGGTTGATTCAAGTTGATTACTTCTAGAAAGTAATGAACATATGACTTACATAAGAGTGTTTAAGTCACAACTCAATACAAGGCCTAGAGCCGTGAAAATCCGAAACGAAAGGGCTTGATTAGTGACAAAGGGTTTTGCACTAATCATGAGATATTTCAAAGCAAGATTGGTTGCAAAGGGTTTTGCACTAGTTGAAATGCTTAAGTCTATTTGGATCTTCTTAGGGATTGTGTTTCGTCATGAGGTTATGAAATACATAGCAAGTGAATCTAAAACCCACTTCTTCAATAGAAGGAATGTATTCAATACATGTCATGAGTTTAGTAGATTCTTGCAATCCTAAGATAATGTGAAACTTAAGAGAGGGTCTTAAGTAGGACATCAATGAGTTAGAATCAACATTTTGATCATGTGATAAAACATTTCTCGACAAGTCAAGAAGTTGTGTTTATACATGAAGTTTAGTGGGAGTTACGGAAATTTTAATTAGTCCGATATGTGGATGACATATTGATCATTGAGAATGATTTAAGACTTTTGGAGTATTATAATACATCTGGAATATCCGGATTTATGAAGATAAATCCACATGATATTAGCATCAGTAAGAAGTCTTATGTTGATAAGATTCATGACTAGTTCAATTAATTGAACATATTTGATTGATTCCATTTGCTTCCGCTGCCGAATCAATTAAAAAGAAATGATGTGCAACACTTCATATACTTTGAGTATGATGAATTGTTTTTCAAAATCGAATTTAAGTAATCTTTACCAAGTAAGTTATAAAGATTACCCTTAAATGCATGCAGAAGCATTAAGGAAGTAAAGCAAAGTGTTTATGATGCAATCTTGTGTAAGGGTGTTACACAAGTGACAATTGACAATTGAGATTGCGCATGGTTTCCGACAAAACCATAATCAAAATACATCAGAATGGTTAAGATACCATTGTGGTTATGATATTTAAGAAGTAGATTTTCTAGAATCGTTCTAGGCAATAAAGAACAATGAGAGAAATTTATAACGGAAATTGAGTACACTTGCAATCATGAGATGTGCAAAAGGATGAGTCCCGCACACTGTGAAAACGGTGGGAGCTATTCTTAGGCTAGAGGACCTATGTCTTGATTAGATCTCGACACGTACTCAGAAAGTTTTGTGATGCAAATGTATACATTACAAAGGAAAACGAGTATGTAGTTAGGTTGAGTAAGGTACAAGAAATTGATAAAACCTACTAACCAAAGCCTTCTCAAAGGCTAAACATGATGAGTCATGTCATTTCAATTAAATTGAAATTAACAACTACATGCAAGATCAAATTAGATTATAGAATATGAAGTAGTAATCAGGCATTGACTATTCATATGTGATAATCGCATTTGTCGTTCGAGTTTTTCTTTAAAAACTCCTTTTATACTTTGTTACATCCAAACGGGTTGTAGTGACAATTGAACCCCGTTAAAGTGAACACGGATTAACATTGTGTTCGCCCATAGTCACTTGTATGAGGTGACGTCTCGAAGTGACTAGAGTGTGATGCGATTGATGGCAAGTTCAAGTGCCATAGAGTCATGTGAGATGACTAGTCGATCACATAGGCGGATGTTAGGAACGTTTTGTCGGGCCTAATGACCGCTTATAGAGTTCTGGCAAATTTATATAGCCTGGTCGTGGCGAGAGCTGCTATAGTATTCAAATGAGTCGATTCTTTTGACTAAAGACTATTCACCTAAGATGGCTCAGTTTCAGATTAACTTTGATTTGTGTTACTACGACCTTCGTAAATGGGGTCAAATGGGCATATTTTGGGTTATGATGGCTGTGGCTAGTCGAAGGGAATGAGTGCGATAGGAATTGTCCATCCCCTTGTCAGGGTTAAAACAATATCTCGGGGCCACTCGAGGAGTAATGAAGCGGAAATGCGTAGCCACGCTCGGAAGGTATCCGAGTGGATAAATCCGGTCAAACAGTTATTCTCCGGATCGAGGAAACCACTCTCGATATGATCACTTGCAAGTACGACCTGAAAGACACCTTGCATTGAGTGGGAGATAGTAATAGGACAAGAGAATTGGTGACGCACACTTGTCGAGGACAAGTGGGAGATTGTTGGGAAATGTGTCCTCAACAATAGTGCGATCACACGATTTAAATATCATTATTAAAATCTCATTTTAAGAATACATGTGGGATGTAATATTTTACGAGTCAATGGTCCACACATATCGGTAATGATTGGTGACTAGAGTTTGACATTCGTCGTGCGACGGTGGTGATCGATTGATCCCCTTAGGTCATACCTATAGGGAAATACTCTTAATTGATTATTTAATTAATCATATACCGATATGAGTTAATTAAATTACTTAAAATTGACGGATGATTTTGTGAGTATAATTTACGTATCTTATTGTAAATATGATTAAATAAGACACGGTCTAAGTAATCGAATTATTGTATTACTTGGATGAAATTATTGTTTAAAGAAACAATTGAAACGGAATGAATAAATTATTATAAATACAGAATGTTGTAGTTTATAATTTGGAAACATTTTTGGTAAGAGTAATTACGAATTATTAGTCAATTTTGTAAATGACATATTTTATGAGTATGTTGATTTTTAATATGATAAAAATACATTTCATTGTAACATGTCATGTAACATGTTACATGTGACAAATTTGACAAATGACAAAATAAAATGGTTTCTCCATTTTATACTTAAAACCGAAATTATGGGTGTGTTTAGAGTTTATATTGTGTTATTTATTTTAAATGGAAACACAATCATAACACTAGGTAGTAGGCTTTGCATGCTTGGTCTCTTGTGAAGAGCAAAAATAAAAGCTATTGGGCAACCTACCCAATGCCATAATTTCGGCCACCATGAAGAGAAAAGGTGGAGTTTTCTTTTTCCAATTAATTCATTCATACAACATGAGAATTTTCTAGTGTAAGAAAATTACAAAAATACTCTCAAAATATGAGATTTCTAGAGAAATAAAATCTCAAAAAATCATTCTCTCACAACCGAAATATATGAGAGAACAATAATATTTTGTGTCAAATTTTTAAGTAAGACTAATCTTAATACTAGATCATATTATTTTAGTCTTTAAGATGTATTCCTTGGGTATATGCTTTTGGGAGGGATTCTACACTTGAATCCTTGTTCTTCCATTTGGAGAGCTCAAGAACAAGTGAGTAGGTGAACTCACTTGTGCCCATAAATCCGAAAATCACATTGTAAGAATATGATTTCTTCTCTATTTGTTTTTATGTTTGCATGCATAAAATCCACTTTTAATTTTATGACAAATTAATTTCGACATATATGAGTTTGTTAGTATGTATATGAATCTACATTTCCTTCACTAATAACATTCAAATGGACTTAAAACAATTAGTCCATTATTATTTTCAAAACTATTCATGTCAAGTTTGTCAAATCGAACCCGACACCGAATATTATCAAAATAATGATGATTATTCGAGTCTAGTTCCTCAAATTAACAAATGTGGTCTAAACGACCCCCCTTTAAATCAAACCGGGTTCAAATACCCATTTTCAACACGTTTTATAACGTTTTCTAAAAGGTCAGAACACGGCACATAAACCGTGAGCTAACCCGCGCCTAAACAGGCTCTCCATTTCTCATTTTCAAATCCAGAGGGAGGTCCCTTACACCGCCGGCTGACTCGCGCCTCATATAGCCGTCTGGTACAGGGCCTGTTCCTTTCCAGCATTAGTCTAGGACGATCCCGACTCCGGTTAGCCCGGATATAGGACGGATCAGATGACTATTTGATTATTCAAAACCATATTTGCAAAATGCCTTACTAAGACAAATGGATCATGTTATACACCCTAAACCTAATACGGTAAATGGATGTTTAATTCCCGTCTTGCATGCAAATCAATCATTAATCCAACTCGACATCTTATACTTGATATTTGGATTAAATAAACCGACTTAGAAAGCTCTCACATATTAGGTTTAAATTATTGGATGTGCATTCATGCATTTAAACCGTTTTATCAACTTTTGCATTCAACCAACCAAGATCGATCAGTAGAGGCCGCTACCGCGGGCGGGATTGGGTGTCTGATTAAAGGGCTTCCTAATACGTACCTTCACCTCTTACTCAGAAACTTTGGATAGTGGACGACCTTATCCGAGGCGTACGAGATTCATTCTAGAGATAGGATGCTAAAGAGGGACGATTTCCTTATCTTTAGTACCTATGTCAAACGCTGCTTTGTGCTTCGATTTGACCGAGGTATAAAGTGGATTTCGAACGGGTTCCAGGCATCCCACAAATGCTTGGCGGCGACTCCGAACATCTCTAATCGTTTCGAGACCCATACCGAGACGAAACCGACCTATCTAAAACGATCCGGTCGAAAGCATTTTTACGCCGCCGAGCGTGGCTTTCAAAAAGACCGCTGCCATTGTCCACAGATCGGCTGGGCATACGCAGGTGGGCCCACGTCCACAGATTGGCGACTCTGCTGGGGAGAACTAGGAAACTTACGTCTTTGTGATCCCTAGATGGTGAGACTCGAACGAGGTCTTGGTTGAAATGCATTAATTGATATTACGGTCACGAACGTGTTCCTTGTCCGGGCCCACAACCTAACCCTTTTCGACCAATTGGCTCGTCTCGTCGGCGTGAGTTTTTCTCATCCCCGCGTTTCGAATCCCGATTGCGTCAAGCATACCATTGACGTTAAACATTTCTGTTTCCTCAAAGGGCTTTCATCACTTTCGAGCACGAGGCTAGGGCACCCTCCTTAAAGATTTTGTTTGGATTGGTATCCCTCTCGCAAATCGGGGTTTGATTGCTTGGTGTGTAACCCACCCTCTTAAGCCAAAACCCGTGTCAGCATAATGCATAATATAATGAACTGCGAGTGCTTATGTGCTACTTGATCATAAGTCCTTCTGTGTCATCTTCAAACTTTCAAAATTACCCTTTTGCGCCGTTATAATGGCCGTTTCAAACCTCGGTCTTTCGCCGACCGTTGCACGCCTTTCTAGGCCGTCATAATGACGATTTTCAAACCCGGTTTTGTATAACCATTTCAACACGCCTTTCTAGGCCGTCATAATGACGATTTTCAAACTCGGTTTTTATAACCATTTCAACACGCCTTTCTAGGCCGTCATAATGACGATTTTCAAACCCGGTTTTGTATAGCCATTTCAACACGCCTTTCTAGGCCGTCATAATGGCGATTTTCAAACCCGGTTTTGTATAACCATTTCAACATGCCTTCCTAGGCCGTCGTAATGACGATTTTCAAACCCGGTTTTGTATAACCATTTCAACACGCCTTTCTAGGCCGTCGTAATGACGATTTTAAAACCCGGTTTTCTACAACCATTTCAAATCACCTTTTTACGCCGTTATAATCGCTGCGTCTAGACACGTATTTTAACCCATTTCACGCCGACAATGGCTCTTTCAAAACCCGAGAAAAGCACACACCTTTTGCTCGAGACACTTTCGAGATCCCGGGGACCATGCACCGTCCCCGAGACCTCTTCCAACATTTCAAACCCGATTTTCAAAACATACAATTTTGAATTTCAAAAACCGTCTTGGGAAATAATACACATTTTTCCGAGCCGACTCGAACTCAAACCGTCTTTTGCAAATAAACTTAAGACGACCCCTTTCAACTGATCGACTTGCAGAGATTTCTATCTTCGGAAGCCGTCCATTAAAATGAAAAATGAATCTTTTTGAAAATTTCTATTTTCGAAAACTTCAGTCCACCATTCCAATTCCGCCTCGTGTCTATCGAGTCAAAACAAGCGTACTTATGGGTCTTTACTTATGAGTCGTCTCACCACGAGACCCGTCCAATGACGTCACGCCGTCATGTTGGACTCGTGTCAAAAGTTCAGTCAACACCGTCACGTCATAAATCGAGTCAGCGCCGAGGGACCAAACACGGTCACCCCCGTCTTGTTGAGCCTGATCTTTGTCTCATCCTTTGTGTTGTCTGCGTTCAGTCTTGGAACCGTGTCGGATCGAGTTATAATGTGAGTCGTTTTTCTGCCTCAGAGCTATGGCCCCGTCTTCAGCTTCGTCCAATAACAACAATGACAACAACAGAGATGTCGCAACTGATCAATTAGCCAGCCTGCTTACCGCTCTTAAGGTCACCCTGGATCGCGTCGAGACCCGTATCGACGCCCTGGAGAACAAGGAAATTGGGGAACATAATACCCCACCTCTGACTAAAACTGAGAATAGGCTGAAGCTCTTGGAAGAACAGCTCCTAGCCCGGGGAAACAATATCCATCTTGAGAACAACCGAAGGTTTGAACCTGTTGGGGATTAATTACCTGACAACTTCACCCTGACTGATGTGCCTAAGTTCAAAGGAGTGGAGGACCCACTCAACCATATCCGTGCTTTCAAGGACTACATGGCCATTAAAGGGGTCAAACATGAACTTTTTACCCGGATCTTCCCATCCTCTTTGGAACCGATCCCTCGCCAATGGTACTACTCCCTTGATCCGAAAAACCTTACTACTTGGGATGAGATTGCAGTTAAGTTTGCCAAACAGTATGCCGACAATGTCGAGATCCAGGCCAATACCCGTACTCTCGAAGTGCTAACCCAGAACGACAAGGAGGGGTTCACTGAGTTCCTAACCCGTTGGAGGAGGGTGAGTACTCAATTGGTCAGTAAGCCGAGTGAGTCAACTTTGGTGGAAAAGTTTGTCAACAATCTTCGCCCAGTTTTTGCTAACCTGCTGAGGTATCAGAATATCAAGACCTTCCAAGATCTGCAGATTCTTGGGACGCGCATTGAGGACGACCTCGGAAAGGGTGTCTTAGCCAATACAACTGGCATAGGTTACCAAGGATCCATCTCAACCGGATCTCGCCCTTACGGCCAGACAAGCAAGATTGATGAGGTTAACCTCGTTGAACCATCTACTAAGAGAACTGAGCGCCCCCGGAGAGTGTTCACCAACATAGGAACGAATTATGCAAGTGCTCTGAAACGGCTCATGGACCAGGGGAAGTTACAACCGATCGGACCCACCCCGGATCCGACCGATGCCAAGAAGTCCCGGTTGTGGAACCCCAATGCCTAATGTCAATATCATCGAGGGAAAGGGCATGATACCGAAACTTGCTTCAAACTCAAGCACCTCATTCAAGACATGATTGAGAAAGGGGATTTGCCTATACCCCCACCGACTAAGCCGAACAACAAGACGAACCCTCTGGGAATCCATGTCATCTCTGACGATGAGTCGACCCTAGACTTCTCGCACCTCATCCTGCCAGTTGACGAGGAGGTGAATGTCTTGGAAAAAGATCCTTCAGACGGAGTGTCTGTGTTTAGTGCTGCCACTATGCTCACTATGTTTCAACAAGTTGAGGAGGCCATAGCCAGCCTCTCTAAGAGAATCACCCGAATCGACGACGTCTACCGTCGACTCATCTTCAATCCTCCAGCACCGCGCCCGAGGGAGAATTCCCCAAGCATTCAAAACTACCCACACCAGAATGGATTGCTCCCGCGACCATTCTGGCATAGACCCCACGAAAATCACCCTCAAAATAACCACCCTCAAAATAACCACCCTCAAAATAACCACCCTCAAAATAACTACCCCCATAAAAATCGCCCTCACAAAAGTATCCCTCACAAGAACTGCCCACCGAGGAACACCCCTCCAAGGTACCCTCGAGACTCCGAAATTAACGGCATCTGGAGAGATGACGTTGAGGACGTCTATATCATCCCAGGGAAGGAGAAGCGGGCGAAAGAAATCGGGCATCTCACCCGGTCCGGACGTCCCTATCAGAATCCGAACAATCCAACGGTTGATCCAACAACGAATGACCAAGTCGTTCCTGAGGTAGACACTCAACCAAAGGCTCCTGAGAACTCAATCCTGAAACAACTTCAGAAAGCAAAAGCCGAGATCTCGATTTGGCAACTGATCGCAACGTTTTTTGAGCATCGGCAGGCCTTGCTGCCGGCCTTGGGAAAGTTAACCGTGCCCTCCACCTCTTCCCCAGAAGAAATAGTGGCGCACATGACGAGGGACGCCCCTGATCTGAACAACCCAGTCGTCTTCTCCGACGAGGATATCCCTCCATTCGGAGCCAATCATAACCTGGCCATGTATATCACCGTACAATGCCTCCAGAAAAATATACCCATGGTCCTCGTGGATGACGGATTCGCGGTGAATGTCATTCCTCTTAAGACTGCCCACAAGCTGGGGATTAAGGAAGCTGATTTGGTCCCGACAAACCAAGGAGTACGCGCCTACGACGGCAGTTGTCGCAAGGTTGCTGGGCTTGTCACTTTGACCGTCGCAACCAGACCACTGGAAAGACAAACCAGTTTTCAAGTGGTCGACATCGACGCTTATTTCTAAAGGAAATGTAGATCTATATACATACTAACATACTCATATATGTTAAATTAATTTGTCATAAAATTAAAATGGATTTTATGCATGCAAACATTAAAACAATTAGAGGAGAAATCATGTTCTTACATTGGTGATTTCGGATTTAAGGGCACAAGAGAGATCACCTTTCTCTCTTGTTCTTGTGCTATCCTTGAATGGAAGAACCAAGATCCAAGTATAGGATCTCTCCCTAAGCTTTATACCCAAGGCTTCTCTTAATTAAGATTAATATTATAAGAACTAGTATAATATAAATCTAGAAGAAAATTGAACCAAAATATTATTTAACACTTTGAATATTTCGGTTTTGTAGAGAGAAGAAGTAGAGGATTATTTTTCCTCTCTAGAATTATATATTTTGGATGATAGAATAATGGAATGAATTAGCACACACTAGAAGTAATGTGTTAAACAAAAACTAAGGCAAAACCCTTTCCTTTCCCTTGGTAAAACCGGGTAGGAGGGAAGAGGAGGGAAGAGTGCTCACCCAATGCATGCCCTTGTTTGCGTTAACAATGCAAACTAGGGTTGCATGCCTACTCTTATTAGTAATCATTGTGTTTACTAATTATAATTAAACAACACAATATTAGACTAATTGCTCCTCCCATTTTCGGCACTTACATAATATGGATTCCATATTATTTTTGTCAATTGTCAATATGTCACATGTCACATGTCACATAAATTTGTTATGTATTTTTAACATATTAAAAATCAACGTATTAATAAAAATACGTCAAATACAAAAATCGACTTAGTAATTTCATAATTACTTGTGCCAAAATATTTTACCAATCTATAAATCACAACAGATTGCATTTATAATAATTCATTCAATTCCGATTGTTTCTTTAAACAATAATTTTATCCGAGTAATGATACAATTCGATTACTCAGACCGTATCTCATTTAATCACATTTTAACATGATACGTAAATTTTACTTCCAAAATCGTCCGTCAATTTTCAAGTAATTTAATTAACTCGTAACGTTATACGATTAACTAAATGATCAATTAAGAGTATTGCCCTTTAGGTATGACCTAGGGGGTCAACTGATCACCACCGTCACACGACAGTAATGTCAAACTCTAGTCAGCCAATCATTACCGATATATGTTGACCAGTTGACAGTAACAATATTACTTCCCTATTGTATTCTATATAATGAGACTTAAACATGTGATCATCATGATCAACAGTCGCGATCGCATTATTGTCGGAGGACATATATTCCAACAATCTCCCACTTGTCCTCGACATGTGTGCGTCACCAATTCTCTTGTCCTATTACTATCTCCCACTCAATGCAAGATGTCTTTCAGGTCGTACTTGCAAGTGATCATATCGAGAGTGGTTTCCTCGATCTGGAGAATAAGCGATTGACCGGATTTATCCACTCGGATACCTTCCGAGCGTGGCCACGCATTTCGATTCATTACTCCTCTAGTGGCCCCGAGATATTGTTATAACCGACTAGGGGTGGATAATTCCTATCGCACTCATTCCCTTCGACTAGCCACAGCCATCATAACCCAAAATATGCCCATTTGACCCCATTTACGAAGGTCGTAGTAACACAAATCAAAGTTAATCTGAAACTGTGCCATCTTAGGCGAATAGTCTTTAGTCAAAAGAATCGACTCATTTGAATACTATAGTAGCTCTCGCCACGACCAGGCTATATAAATTTGCCATAACTCTATAAGCGGTCATTAGGCCCGACAAAATGTTCCTAACAGTCTGCCTATGTGATCGACTAGTCATCTCACATGACTCTATGGCACTTGAACTTGCCATCAATCGCCTCACACTCTAGTCACTTCGAGACGTCACCTCATATAAGTGACTATGGGCAAATACTATGTTAATCCGCGTTCACTTTAACGGGGTTCAATTGTCTTCACAACCCGTTTGGATGTAACAAAGTATAAGGTGAGTTAATAATAACTCAGACGACAAATGTTGACATCACACTCGGGTAGTCAATATCATATTACAACCTTGTGATGTAAATCGTAAGTGTAAACACTTATTGATCGCAATAGAAGTTTAACATGTCATGTGTCCATGTGTCTAAACTTCTTATACTTGCAATTTCCTTTACATTCATGTTCTCTCTCATAACATGAATCTTACCAAGTACACATCAAGGTTCCCAACCTTGGTGTCGATTCTTTATCTTGAAAGAACTTCCTTGTTGATTATCACATAACGAACGAATTTGTGGTGAATGCTATGAATTGTACTGATCAAGTACCCATCCACACACAATGCACTAGGTATATGTTTTGTAGAATCTTGCAACAATTGTCAAGATGATTAGCCTAGCACTTCTAACAAGTCCTAGCTTTTAGGAAAGATTAGTTTTGAGCAACCTTTTGTTCAACTAATTGTCTTTCCACAACTTCTTATTTCTCTTTCTAGCTCAAAAGTTTTAGGATTCTCATAAATCCTTACATGTGCTCGGATTTCATTTATATGTGCAACCTCTTGTCACATAATAGAGTATTCCGTCAAACACTGAAATCGCTCATCGGATTCTACTTGAGAATTCATGACGTTTCTATTATGGCTTGCCAATCAATCATCATGCTCTTATGCATATGATTCATATTTGGACATGTGCATGATTATTCTAATGGCGGAAACATTAGTAACTAATAATCATGAGATCAACCGTGCTTAGGTTCTATGAACGACCATGACTGCTAATGGTAATTCCATATTCATTCATATGAATAACCTATGTGTATGTTGATGTGATGTGTATCTCTCAATACTAATCCAACATCCCTGATGTAATTAGATTCATCATAGTCCATTTTCATCCCGAATTGAAAACTCATATCTTCCTTTATGAAGGAAGGTATTAGCTCGTCAATCTTCAATGAGTGATGAGTTATAACCCTTTTCAAGATGATTGCTCCCACTCAATTCCATGTCTTCACATGATAATAGCCTAACTCCCACTCAATTATACATGTTTCGACATTGACTTCTCAATCGGAACCTTTTAAAGAATTGAAATATAAATTGCATTTGCCAAGTTATTAAGATAGAGCCATATATGTTCCCATCATATCTCTTCAAAATACCTATTTTGAAGTGGTCTCGTCTTAACTTTATTAAAAGATTTTAATCTCTAACTCACACATATCATGATGATGTGTAGCAATGTCTTTATTCAAATATAAATAATATTTAGAATACGTCCTTCGAAATACCCTTTCGGAAGGAGGTTTAACCATTTCATTTTCACAATGAGGTTAATAAGTGACATTTGCTTGGTTAGTACTTAACTTAGCTTTTGAAGATATCGGTATATCAACCCTTGCAATTTCTAGTCATAAATCTCGTATATATATACTAGAAAGTTACTATGATTCATTTAGGCTCTTAAGTAAATCTCGGTTGAAACTGTAGGTCAAAATTTTATCACAAAATAGTCTAAACTTAGTCAAAACTCTTATTAAGACTTTACATAAGTCATTTCTTCCAAAACTTTCTTTTGGTGTCCTCACGTAGTTATCTCAAGAATATATTCTTTTGATTACTTCACGTGGTCTCTTTAGTCATATAGAACTTACTTGAGACCATAGATCTCATCCATCGGGTATACTATTTAAATAGACATACCTCTATGCAAATCATTCTTCTCTTGCGTAGATCTCATTTACACAAGTACACAAGTTTAATCTCCCCTCGTGTGTTGTGTCCTCATTTTTCTCCCACTCTATCTTTAGAATAAATACGCTAGAGATTCAAAGATAGCATATGAGACACAAATAATGATTTTTGAAGTATAAGGAGAACTACCTCATAGGTTGACTAATAGTTTTAGATTTTGTATGTGTACTTGGTGATTGACATACCATTAAGAGAGTTCATAGACTCAAAATCGCTTTATAAATGATCATACACAAGCTTTAAGCATGTGGACATATAATAAAACCCGTCATTATATTTGTCTATTAGATCACTTTAAGTGAATAATCTTATGTTTCTAAGATCAAGCATTTAAATACGAATTTTAGAACATGAGGATAAAATGATAAAACGGGTGACTTGGGTTGCAAACCAAGTCACCATTATCCAAAATACAAACCATTATCCAAAATACCTTTCCATGTCGAACACGGAAACTTAAGGTTCTAAAATCCAAAACATAATTTAAAATAAGATAATGAAAAGCAAAGCTCCATAAAAGCTATCCCTAGCTTCTTGATGGTTTCTCATGCTTGCTTTTCCTTTCCCTTGTCTTTGCTTGGTGGAGGCCCTATTTACAATAAAAAGGGAGATACATTATCACAACTTTGCATCATAATACCATAGTTGAATTAGAAACATAAAAGAAGGATAGTCATTTACCTACTGGAGTAATCCTTCCAGCTTTGATATCACCAAGGTATTTGGAACAATTTCTTTTCCAATGTCCCATACCATTACAATAATGGCATTTGTCAAGAGGACCCTTCTTGATCTTTGAATTGCTAGCATCATTAGGCTTAGCTTTGGTGAATGTGGGAGCTTGCTTCTTGCCCTTTCTCCCATTCTTCTTGAACTTCCCCTTACTCTTAGTGCTTATGTTAAGCACATCCTTGGGAGGGTTCACATTTAACCCCATGTCCCTCTCGGCTTGCACAAGTAACTTGTGCAACTCCTCAAGAGACACATCCTTGTCTTGCATGTTGAAATTCACCCGGAATTGTACATATGCCTTGACTTTAGACAAGGAGTGTAGAATCCTATCTACGATGAGTTCTTTGGGGATTTCAACCTTCTGAATTTTCAAGGTCTCGACAAGCTCCATGAGTTTGAGCACATGAGGGCTAACCTTTTGGCCCTCTTTGAAGTCGAGATCAAAGAATGCCGCGGCCGCCTCATATTGGACGATCCGCGGAGTTTGTGAAAACATGGTCACAAGTTTGGAGTAAATCTCATTAGCATTGCCCATTTTAAAGGCTCTCCTTTGGAGGTCCGCCTCCATCGCAAATATCAAGACATTTTTCATTGCGGCGGACTCCTTTTGGTAAGCCTCATATGCTTCCCTAGTGGCCGCGGTGGACCTAGTGGAGGGTTCGGGTGGAGAGGCCTCGGTAAGGTAACGAAGCTTGTCGTCACCTTCGGCGGCTAATTTGAGTTGGGCATCCCAATCGGAGAAATTTGACCCATTCTTTTCAAGTTTACATCGATCCATAAAGGATCGGAGCCAAGACGAACTAGCGAGAGGCGTGGCATTAGGGGTTGGTGTTGATGTTGCCATTGTTATGAAAAAGAAGTGGTCTACAAAACAAAATATAAGGAGTAAACAAATGTCGTTTTTAATAATACTCGTAAAAATGCATGATTTCAACAAGTTTTATGCATTTTTCTAGTGACCTCTACCCAACTAGATAAATGATTCCAAGACCCAAATTCATATCGACTTAGGCACGGTGGGGCCGATACATCCTTTATCAATATAACTCGGTGGATTAACGTTTAATCGATTCTACTTTTAGAACTCTTGGTCTATAATATTACATTAACAATTATCTTTTAGCCCAAAACACATTCGACAAGGGCACGGTGGAGCCGATACATCCCTTATCAAAAACTTTTGTTGAGTTCAATCCAAATTTCGAATAAATGTGTCCATGATCCAAACCCACATTAACTTGGGCACGGTGTGGCCGATACATCCCTTATCAACATGAATTCGGTGGGTAGACATTTATCACCCACTTCCCCTACGTAACAAGGTTTGTACCCCGGTGGGGCCGAGCGCACTCCCTCGCGAAATAGGTTTTCATGGTTTCTACTATTTGGTAAGGCTATGTCTCAATTAATTGTTTTAGCGAGAGGTCATGTCAATTTATTATCTATCACGTTTTAAGTGAACTAAAGCGGTGAACTACGATAATTCTAATTGACACGGTCGATAAACTCGATAAAAGAAGATGCATGTTTTTGTTATGGCGATTTAGCGATGCATGTGACATAAAATAAAATGCAAGCATAAAAGTAAATAAATCCTAGTATGGCCTTTCCTAAAATAGAAAAACTCTTTAACTATTACATATTCGGAAACCAACTCCATTGGTCCCTTGAGCTTCGGTTGTGGCACGCATCTCGAGGTAACACCGTCTTTATGTATCGCCATTCTTGAAGAAATCCGTCTTTGGGAACTCCGGAAGGAATAAAATTACATAAAAATACATAATTTCCTATTATACATTTGTAACTAAAATAAAATAAATCTATTAAATTACAAAACGGTGATACGAGATCACAATAAAATTACAACCGAATCGATATTCCCATACATTTCGGGAAATACCAATTAAAATCTAAGGCCATACTAAGTAAAATTACATAATTCAAAATTACATAAATTAAAAATTATGACAATCATAAAGAAAAAATGCAGCATTATAATATGTATGAACATGCTTCATTTTATGCTAAATCGCCTTTAATTAGCCAATATCGTATATTACTCGGTTTTTACGGATTTGCGTGATTTCAACATTTTATAATCACAAAAATTACATAAATTCATATTTATGCACTAGTTAATTACCCTAACCACTTAGGACTCAAAATTTAGTCTTCACTAATAAATTGACCGTAATTAACTTATATTACTAAAATTGTTCATAAATAGTCCAAAAATTACAAAAATAAGCTATTAAACTTCAAATAAATCACAAAATTTCAAATAAATTCAAAATTCAAAATTTAAACTCATGAACATTCTGGAAAAAAAAAACCATGACACTCATAATGTTCAAAATCTTAGGTTAAAAATTTCGAATTTTTCCGAAAAACAATGTTGCGGTTTATCGATTTTAACTAAAATAATCATAAAACATGAGAAAAATTATATCCATTAACTTTTCAATTTTAGATCTGAAAATGATAATAAAATGCAACATTTGATGTTTTCCTTAAGTCATAGATTATGTTTTATTAATTTTTCACTAATAATGTCACTATTTATGCTATTTTTCTTCAAAAATCCATAAATCATGCAAAAAGACTTCTTTATAGCCAATTATTTTACACACATCTTATAAAATTGCATGTGACAACATATTAAAAAACTATGACCAGATTCGAAATTTAACTCATATTAACCTATTTTTCACCTAAATCCGAATTTAATAATGAAAAATCCATTTTTCGAGCATAACAAGTCCAAAAATTATGAAAATTTACAGGTTATCTCAAAATAATATATGTGACAACATATCCAAAAATAACTGGAAAATTCGAAGTATAGCAAATTTTAGACCGAAAATGACATTTTTACTCATAAAATCATATTTAAATGTCATTATTGTATAATATGAACAATAAAAATCCGTAAAATTAACCAAAATATCCTAAAACATTTTAGGACCAGAAATATTAACATGCATGGATGAATTTCGTGATATATCATAATAACACAAAATATACAAGTTTTATATGTTATTCTTTATAACTCGGAAAAACTTTTAACCGATTTGCATGCAAAAACCGCGGCTCTTGATACCGATTGAAGGAAATGTAGATCTATATACATACTAACATACTCATATATGTTAAATTAATTTGTCATAAAATTAAAATGGATTTTATGCATGCAAACATTAAAACAATTAGAGGAGAAATCATGTTCTTACATTGGTGATTTCGGATTTAAGGGCACAAGAGAGATCACCTTTCTCTCTTGTTCTTGTGCTATCCTTGAATGAAAGAACCAAGATCCAAGTATAGGATCTCTCCCTAAGCTTTATACCCAAGGCTTCTCTTAATTAAGATTAATATTATAAGAACTAGTATAATATAAATCTAGAAGAAAATTGAACCAAAATATTATTTAATACTTTGAATATTTCGGTTTTGTAGAGAGAAGAAGTAGAGGATTATTTTTCCTCTCTAGAATTATATATTTTGGATGATAGAATAATGGAATGAATTAGCACACACTAGAAGTAATGTGTTAAACAAAAACTAAGGCGAAACCCTTGCCTTTCCCTTGGTAAAACCGGGTAGGAGGGAAGAAGAGGGAAGAGTGCTCACCCAATGCATGCCCTTGTTTGCCTTAACAATGCAAACTAGGGTTGCATGCCTACTCTTATTAGTAATCATTGTGTTTACTAATTATAATTAAACAACACAATATTAGACTAATTGCTCCTCCCATTTTCGGCACTTACATAATATGGATTCCATATTATTTTTGTCAATTGTCAATATGTCACATGTCACATGTCACATAAATTTGTTATGTATTTTTAACATATTAAAAATCAACGTATTAATAAAAATACGTCACATACAAAAATCGACTTAGTAATTTCATAATTACTTGTGCCAAAATATTTTACCAATCTATAAATCACAACAGATTGCATTTATAATAATTCATTCAATTCCGATTGTTTCTTTAAACAATAATTTCATCCGAGTAATGATACAATTCGATTACTCAGACCGTATCTCATTTAATCACATTTTAACATGATACGTAAATTTTACTTCCAAAATCGTCCGTCAATTTTCAAGTAATTTAATTAACTCGTAACGTTATACGATTAATTAAATGATCAATTAAGAGTATTGCCCTTTAGGTATGGCCTATGGGGTCAACTGATCACCACCGTCACACGACAGTAATGTCAAACTCTAGTCAGCCAATCATTACCGATATATGTTGACCAGTTGACAGTAACAATATTACTTCCCTATTGTATTCTATATAATGAGACTTAAACATGTGATCATCATGATCAACAGTCGTGATCGCATTATTGTCGGAGGACACATATTCCAACAATTTCAATATGATCCTGGGACGTCCCTGGATTCACGCCGTCAAGGCGGTCACCTCAACTCTCCACCAGAAGATCAGGGTCCCCTTCAACGGGAAAACGATCACAATTCCCGCTTCCCCGATCAAGGCAGTCATGAGAAAGGGGACAGCCTCCCAAGCCATTGAGGAGGATGATAACGAAATGTGGGGTTTCCAAGCCGTGAACGCCATAGCTAATGAATTGACGCCCTCTGATTGTGACCCGTTCACCAACCTCACGGTCAACTGTATTATGATGCGTCAGGGTTATTTCCCGGGTTTGCCGCTCAATCCACTGAAAGACCCATTGCCTCCCTCGAAACAGGCTAAGGTCCCCAACATTCCCTTTGGGCTGGGATACGAACCTACCGACAAAGTTATCCAGGAGATGAACCTCCTAGTCCGAAAACGCAAGAAGCACGGGGTTATCCTCCGTCCCTACCATCTGACTCTCAATGGATACTTTGTCCCCGAGGGAGAGTCCGAACTCTACCATGTCTTTCCGGAGCTAATCTACGACTCTGTGGTGAAGGCTAGGTACCCGGGAGTGGAAGTCTTCCAGGACTGCTACTTTATCCCCGACAACACCGAAGCTGCATCAACTAAGTCCAAGCCGTCACCATGCCTTGACGGACAAGCTGTCACACTCCTCTTTGGGGAAGATAACGTCAAACACATCGACTATGAGGACATCATCAACATCGCCCTGAAGGACAATCACTTTGACCCAACCGCCTTGATCTCCGATACTGACCCGGAGAAAGCTACCCAAGGCTGGAGGAAGACCGTCAAGTGGACCGATCGCCAAGGCCGCATTCTCAAGATAACAACTGGAGAAGGCCCTATGTTCAAGGAGGGAAGTGAAGAAGGATCTGAGTCCGAGTCTGAGTCGGAGTCAAAGTCTGTCATAACACCCAACGTCCCAGTCAAGGTCCCCTTTCCACTGTTTTATCACAAAGTCGTGGCTGATTCAGAGGCTGAGTCTACTAGGGTCACCCCACTCCCATGAAATGTGACAACCTGAAGCCTGTTCCAGGGGCCGCCTCGTCTGTTTTGTCGCCTCTGACTGACCACGAGATGTCTGTCCTTTCCGAGCTTTTCGCTTGTGTCAACTTAATGAATGCTAAGTTTGCTTATGACTCGTCTCAATTTAATTACAATGCAATTCTGAATGACTACGAGGAATTTGACTTGAGTGACTACCCACCTCACCTAGCCAAAGAACTTGACAAGCGGGAAACCAGAACCCCCATCATTGAGGAGACCGAACCTATTAATGTAGGAACCGACAATACACCTCAAGAACATAAGATAGGGACAACCCTGGACCCCTCGGAAAGACGACAGTTCATTGACCTCCTCCACAAATACAAGGACGTGTTCGCCTGATCTTAAAGAGACATGCTTGGGATTGACAGAGAAATTGCAGAGCACCGGATACCCATTAAACCCGGGGCTAAACCTGTGAATCAGAAGCCACGCCGGATGCGTCCTGAGTGGGCCCTAAAAATAAAGGAAGAAGTGGATAAACAGTTCAAGGCTGGTTTTATCAAAGTGTCTGAATACTCTGATTGGGTGGCCAACATTGTGCCCGTACCAAAGAAAGACGGAAGAATTCGGTGTGCGTCGACTTCAGGGATCTGAACAAGGCGAGTCCAAAGGACGACTTCCCTTTGCCACATGTTGACATTCTGGTAGACAACACTGCCGAACATGCTCTCCTATCATTCATGGACGGGTATGCTGGGTACAACCAGATTAAAATGGCTGAGGAAGACATGCACTAGACTGCGTTCACTACACAGTGGGGTACATATTGCTAAACGGTCATGCCTTTCGGCCTCATCAACGCCGGGGCAACCTATCAAAGAACTGCTACCACTCTGCTACATGATATGATGCACAAGGAGGTAGAGGTATATGTCGATGACATGATTGTCAAATAAAAAGAAAGGGACGGCCACATCAGTGCCCTCCGGAAATTCTTCGTTTGTCTGCGGAAATATAACATGAGACTAAATCCTCAGAAGTGTGCATTCGGGGTTACCTCCGGAAACTTCTTAGGACATGTCGTCAGCAAAAGAGGCATTGAGATTGATCTAACCAAAATCAAAGCCCTTCAACAAATGCCTCGGCCTAGGAACGAGAAGGAGATTCGGGGATTTCTCGGTCAGGTCCAATACATTAGCCGGTTCATTGCCAAGCTCACTATGATTTGTTAACCAATATTCAAAAAGCTTTGCACCTCCGATCACACCGATTGGGACGACGACTGCCATAAGGCCTTCGACAGGATAAAGGAAATCCTATCCAAACCTCCTGTCCTCATGCCACCTCAACCAGGGATTCCTCTATCCCTATACCTGACTGTTACCAGCACAGCCATGGGAGCAATGTTAGCACAAACAGTTGGCAACGAAGAACGAGCCATCTACTATATCAGCAAAACGTTCATTGAGTACGAGACGAGGTATACCCAACTGGAAAAGACATGCCTTGCCCTAGTATGGTCAACAAAGAAGCTGCGGCATTACATGTTCAGCTACACGGTCCACATCTACTCCAAGATGGACCCGGTTAAATACATCTTCGAAAAACCCGTACTAAACGAAAGGCTGTCTAGGTGGACACTCATGCTGTCCGAGTTTGATCTCAAGTTTGTACCCCTCAAGGTTATCAAGGGAAGAGCAGTCGCTGATTTCCTGGCATAAAACCCCGTTAACGAGGATCCAACAACGGACACATGGTCACTTCCTGACGAAGACATCCTTTGTGCCGAATCCGACGCATGGGACCTATACTTCGATGGTGCATCTAATCTGAGAGGCTTCGGGGTGGGAATCCTTCTAATATCACCAGAGGGAGAACATGTTCCGATCTCGGTCAAGCTAGACTTCGCCGTCACCAACAATGCCGCTGAATATGAAGCATGCCTCATCGGCCTACAAGCAGCCATCACACTTGGCATCAAGAGACTGAGGGTCCACGGCGATTCCTCACTCATCATCAATCAGGTGTCCGGATCATGGAAAATCCGATCTGACAGCTTAGCTCCCTACCGAGCAAAGATCAATCAAGAGGCCGAGTTCTTCGACCAAGTCGACTACTTCCACTTGCCACGAGAGGAAAACAATTTGTCGATGCCCTGGCAAAACTTGCCGCGCTCGTCAACATACCTGACGACATGACATCAATGCCCCTATGTGTCGAGAGAAGGAGCGAGCCAGCCCACATTTGTGCCATTATCAACGACGAGGAAAGCCATGATGAACCTTGGTACCAAGCCATCCCCAATTACAAAACCAAAAATGAATTCACTCCCAACTCTGATCAAAGAGGACAAAGAGCCATCCGTTTACTTGCATCACAATTCGTGATAAACCAAAATCAACTCTACAAAAGAACACCCCAAGGAATTCTCCTCCTTTGCATTGACCATCTCAAAGCCAAAAACGTCATGGGAGAGGTTCACGACGGAGAATGTGGCCCTCATATGAGTGCAATGATGCTTACACGGAAAATCATGCGGCTAGGTTACTATTGGACCACCATGGAAGCCGATTGCCGTAACTACGTCAAACATTGCCATAATTGACAAATCTGCGCCAACATACAACACATACCACCATCCCTTTTATACACCATGACATCACCTTGGCCTTTCTCAACCTGGGGCATTGACATCATCGGGAAAGTCAACCCGATAGGCACCAAGGGGCATTGCTTCGTCCTCGTCGCCATCGATTACTTCACCAAATGGGTGGAAGCACAGTCATATGCAGTCTTGACCGCCAAATAAGTGGCCAAGTTCATTCAAAACAACATCACCTGCCGATATGGGGTACCCCATGAAATCATCAGCGATCAAGGCTCTCACTTCCGGGCGGAAACTCAAGCTTTGCTGGACAAATACAAGATCAAACGACATCGATCATCCCTCTACCGTCCCCAAACCAACGGAGCGGTGGAGGCAGCGAACAAAACTCTAGTCACCATTATTAAGAAAATGCAAGACAACTACCGCGATTGGCCGAGCAAACTCCCGTTCGCACTCGGCGGATAACGAACCTCCATTCGAACACCTACAGGCGCCACACCCTTCTACCTAGCATACGGTATGGAGGCGGTTCAACCGGTAGAGTTAGAGGTCCCTTCTCTATGCATCCTACTGGAGAGTCAAGTCCCTGAGGCGGAATGGACCCGTCGAAGGTACGAACAACTCACTCTTCTAGACGAACGGCGACTCAACGCCTTGCACAACGTCCAGCTATACCAACGTTGTATACAACGGGCATTCAACAAGAAGGTTAAACCCAGAAACATCCAGGAGGGCGACTTGGTCCTCAAGTCAGTTCGAGCACCATTACCCATCGATCCGAGGGGAAAATTCAAACCCAACTGGGCCGGCCCATACCTGGTCAAGAAAATACTTTTGGGGGGCGCAGTGAGACTGAGTAACCTAGATGGAGAGGACTTTACAAACCCGACCAACCTAGACCAACTCAAGAAATACTACCCTTGAACCATAGCAACCAACGACCTAGCCTAGTTTTACAACTAGCAACGACCTCAACCCTTTTCAAGTCAAGTTCCTCAACGTGTTCTGATTTGAAACTGCATGTTTTATCGAGTCTAAGCTGCGGCACCTTGCCCGTTTCGAATGTCCTTTGATCTGTCAAAAACAACGTCCATTTGCACTAAAACAAAAAAAAAACCTGAACTACGAGCATGGTTTGATTTCACCTCTTTAGGTGAATACGTAGGCAGTCCCTCTTATGCCTGAGGGATACAACCACAAAACCCAATTCAAATTCACAGAACATTTCGAACTACGATCATGGTTTGATTTCACCTCTTCGGGTGAATACGTAGGCAGTCCTTCCTTACACAAGGAGGATTGATGCGACCATAATTGGCGCATATTTAGCCCCCGAATTACCATTGTTTCTATGCTTTTTAGTGCCTATTTGGGTCATTTCTTATCTTTAGATCTTTGTTTTGCATATTCTTTGAGATTTTGATCCCTTGGTAGGAAAGGAGTAAGAATCTTGCATTTTCATGGCAAAACGAGGCTAAATGGATCGTATTCAATGACCAAGCATCAAGGAGAGACAAGACTAGAAGGCCTTTGTACATAGCTAAGTAGAAGATCAATGTTGAGAAAGGATCCTTGAGTCCCCAAGGAAATCCCCAAGGATTCTACGAAGAAAAGGGAAGAAAAGAAGAAGGAATGACGCTGTAAAAGAATCCGAACGGATCATTCATGATCCGTCCGTCCGCTTGACTCAATCCGAGCGTCCTTACCAGGATCCGCTCGGATCCCCAGGCCCAATCCGAGCGTCTTCGCCTCGATCCGCTCGGATCGTCCATGCCCCATCCGTCCGTCTCGACCTCCATCCGCTCGGATCACGGACAAAGCATGGTTTCGTCCTTCAAGTTACAAAATGGAGACGCCCTTCTCTCATTGAATACCGGAGTCTCCTTGCTCAACTTAAAAAGTGTAATTACTAGTTTAACCCTTAGTTAACCCTAATGCATCCTCCCTAATTTTCACTATAAATACCCCATTAGTCTAATTAGAGGAGCATGTTCTTCTTATCAATAATTAGTGTAGTTAATATCAATCAAATCTCTCTTCAATATTGTAATCAAATATTAATCAAGTTTTAATCCAAGTTTTAGTTCTTTAATCTCTCTCTTGTTCTTACTTTATTTTGGGTAATTGAAGATTATTTGGGTTATTATTGGGAGATTGACAACCTCTCAATCTAGGATTCAAGTACTTCTATTATTCTTGCTTTATTATTGGAATCATTAGTAGGTATAATCTCTTAATCCCTTTTTAATTATTGCTAATTACTTTCATTTATTCATCATGTTTCATTATGTTAGTATGATTGACAACCTTTCTAGCATGATCAATATGATAATGAGTGAGTAGTCTCTTAGCTAGGGTTTAATGGGTGATTAGGGGAAACCAACATGGGGATGATTCATGCTTAAATCAATATGCTTTCATATCTTATTTGCTTGCTTGTTTTGATCTTAATACATGCACATGTTATGTTTGATGAAATGCTAAGCCTATGAATCCTTGCATTTATTATCATCTACTATCTCTTCAACTTGACTTGTAAGACATAACCCAACTCGAGTCTTGTTAGACCATGCATGCTTTGAGTAGGAAAGATTAAGTCGACTTGTAGGTGTTGTACAATCTATGTGATTCGGCTCCGGGACCCAAACTTTCCTAGGATCGTAAGATATAACCCAACTCGATCCATCACAACAATAATTGCTTGCTTATAATTTGAGAACATGTTTGTATGATCATATCCCATGAATCCCCTATGAACCCATGACACCCTAGTGCTTTTAATCAATTGTTTACACCCTTATTTCATTTACCTTGTTAGCTTATTTTCATTGCTATTTTAGTTTAGTAACCTTCTACATCAACCCAACTTGTGACACCCCTAGACACCCCTAGTAGCAATAGAAATCTTCGTTTTCAATACCCGTCCCTTGGGATCCGACCTTTACTTACCCCTTTACTAATTGTAGAGTTGTTTGTGAAGTATAAATTGTGTTTTGTATCGACCATTGACCAACGACCACATATGCTTAATTGTGAACACCAAATGGCATCGATCAAAAATGGCGCCGTTGCCGGGGACGGTGTTTAATTGATTTTAGATTTCTTTTGTTATTTTTAGTTGTGTCTTTTTCACCTTGGGGAAGTAAAACTCCTCAAGGTTTGTTCTAATCGTTTTCTAGTTGTTTGATATTTTGCAAGAATGGATTTCATTGATTGTTTTGTAGAGGACCACTTGAGTATCCCTTACTTCAAGGATCCTATGCAAGCATTAGAGGCCTTAGAAGCAAGTAAGGCTAAGAGCATGTATTGGGAATTGGAGGTGGATCTCTTTGAGGCCGCTCTAGCTAACAAAGAACTCACTCATGCACAATCCGAGTTGGTGCATAATATTCTAGTAGAAGCATGCCAACCCATAGAGGATGAGCAATCTATCCTAGAAGATATTCTACAAACTCAAGAGCAAGAGGAACCCATCATGGAATTTGAATATGATGAGGTTAATGAAAGTGAAGAAGAATACGTCATGAGAATGGAATGTTTAATGGAGATGGAGCAAATTCTCAATGAAACTCCAAAGGAGGAAAGGGAGGTACAAACTCCTACTTTGAAACCCCTTCCCCCAAATTTGAAATATGCTTACCTTGATGAGTCAAAGACCAAACCCGTGATTGTTAATGATAGACTTGATGATGACCAATTAGGTAAATTGCTTAATGTGTTGAAACAACATGAGAAGGCTATAGGTTATAGTCTAGATGACCTAAAGGGAATTAGTCCCAACTTTTGCATGCATAGGATTCATCTAGAGGACGACCATAGACCTACCATTCAACCCCAAAGAAGATTGAACCCCCACATGCAAGAAGTTGTCAAAGGAGAAGTCATGAAATTACTTGACGCGGGAATCATATATCCCATATCGGATTCTTTGTGGGTTAGCCCCGTCCAAGTGGTACCTAAGAAAGGAGGTACTACGGTAGTGACAAATGAAAAGAATGAATTAATACCCACAAGAATGATCACCGGTTGGCGTATGTGCATTGACTACCGGAAATTAAACTCCGCAACAAGGAAAGACCACTTCCCCTTACCATTCATTGACCAAATGCTTGAGAGGTTAGCCTCTAACAAATTCTTTTGTTACCTTGACGGGTATTCGGGATTCTTCCAAATCCCTATACACCCGGATGACCAACATAAGACCACCTTCACATGCCCCTATGGCACTTTTGCATATAGAAGAATGCCTTTTGGATTATGTAACGCCCCCGCTACTTTCCAAAGATGCATGATGAGTGTCTTCTCCGATTATCTAGAAACCATAATGGAAGTTTTTATGGATGATTTTAGTGTTTATGGAAAGGACTTTGACTCATGCTTGCATAATCTTTCCCTTGTGTTGCAAAAATGTGAAGATGTTAGTCTTGTTTTAAATTGGGAAAAGTGTCATTTCATGGTTAATGAAGGAATTGTTTTGGGTCACTTGATTTCGGAAAAAGGCATCGAGGTAGATAAAGCCAAAGTTGAGGTGATAGAAAAACTCCCACCTCCCGTGAATGTTAGAGGGGTGAGAAGTTTTCTCGGTCACGCGGGTTTTTATCGTCGTTTCATAAAAGATTTTTCGAAAATAGCAAAACCCCTCACTCAACTTTTGCTTAAAGATGCCCAATTCCAATTTACTGACGAGTGTGTTGAAGCTTTTAATAGAATCAAAGAGGCATTGATCTCGGCACCAATCATCCAACCCCCAAATTGGGAGTTACCTTTTGAGATTATGTGCGACGCTAGCAACTACGCCGTTGGAGCGGTACTTGGCCAACGGGTAGGGAGAGCTCTTCATGCCATCTATTACATAAGCAAAACCCTCGACCCTTCTCAAGTGAATTATGACACGACCGAAAAGGAGCTTCTTGCCATTGTATACGCTTTGGATAAATTCCGGTCCTACTTGCTTGGATCCAAGGTGATTGTATTTTCGGATCACCGTGCTCTTCGACATCTCTTGATAAAGAAGGAGGCAAAACCAAGGTTGTTAAGATGGATTTTGCTACTTCAAGAATTTGACTTAGAAATAAGGGACAAGAAAGGAGCCGAGAATGTAGTAGCGGATCATTTGTCAAGGATCCGGTTTCATGATGAGAATGGAGAAACACCAATCAATGACTCATTCCCCGACGATATCTTGATGGCTATACAAACTCAACTTGAAAGACACATCACCCCATGGTTTGCCGATTATGCAAATTATATTGTTGGAAAGGTTCTCCCTCCAAACTTAAACCTCAACCAAAGGAAGAGATTCCTATTCGAAGTAAAGAGGTACTTTTGGGATGATCCAAACCTCTACAAGGAGTGTAGTGATGGGCTCTACCGGAGATGCATCCCTCAATGGGAAATCCAAGGAATCTTGGAAGGATGTCATTCATCACCTTACGGTGGGCACCATGGAGCAAGAAGAACCGTTGCAAAAATTCTCCAATCGGGTTTCTATTGGCCCACAATGTTTCAAGATACAAGAGAATTTATCATTCATTGTGATGCTTGTCAAAGAACGGGCAATATATCTTGGAGGAACGAAATGCCGCAAAGGGGCATCCTAGAGGTAGAGATTTTCGATGTTTGGGGAATCGACTACCAAGGACCCTTTGTGACATCCAATGGGAATAAGTATATCCTTGTGGCCGTAGATTACGTTTCAAAGTGGGTGGAAGCAATTGCTACCCCAAATGATGATGCAAAAACGGTCACCAAGCTCTTCAAGAAGATAATTTTTCCACGATTTGGAGTTCCTAGGGCTATCATTAGTGATGGAGGAACACATTTCCATGAGAAGAAGCTTGCATCCCTTTTGACCAAATATGGTGTTCAACATCGAACCGGCTTGGGATATCATCCTCAAACAAGCGGTCAAGTGGAAATTTCAAATCGAGAGATCAAGCAAATTCTTGAAAAAGTTGTGAACAAGACTCGGAAAGATTGGAGCACAAAGCTTGATGATGCTCTTTGGGCTTATAGGACGGCCTATAAGACTCCCATAGGTGCCTCCCCCTACAAGCTTGTCTATGGAAAAGCATGTCATTTGCCAATCGAATTGGAGTACAAAGCTTATTGGGCAATCCGAGCGCTCAATCTTGATCTCAAATTGAGCGGTCAAAAGAGGATGATTCAAATCCAAGAGTTGGAAGAATTCCGACTACAATCTTATGAGAATGCAAAGATTTACAAAGAAAGAACAAAATTGCTTCATGATAAGAGAATTCGACAAAAGGCCTTGCACAAGGGAGACAAAGTCCTTCTATTCAATTCCCGCTACCGACTCTTTCCGGGAAAATTGAACTCTAGATGGATGGGTCCCTATGTGATAACCGAAGTTGGGAAATATGGAGATTTCGAACTCAAGGCGGAAGATGGAAGCAAATTCAAAGTGAATGGTCAAAGGTTGAAGCCATATTATGAAGGAGCATTCGTTGGAGAGGTCGAGGCCATCTACCTCGGTCCTCCTCCTCCTTGACATCTCATCAAGAATGAGAGTTTGGTGGAGTCCTCCCTAAACCGCCATTTGTAAATATACTAACCCTCTAACTTGTATTTATCATTTACTTGCATTTGTTTAAATAAGCATAAATTCTTTTCATGAGCGCAAGTGAGGGAGGGTTACTAATAAGTTTTTGAATGAAGGAAGGAACAAATTCCTAGGTGTGGGGACGCATTGAAAGAAAGAAGAAAAAGCCAAAAGTTCGTGTCCGGAATCCGTGCGGATTCTCTGGAATCCGACCGTCCTGAAAGAATCCGGCCGTCCGAGGGAAAAGACGCACGACCTGCTTTGTTATAAAATTGAAGAATTCCTGACTGTTAAGGAATCCGAGCGGATTTCTGGAAAGACGCCCGTCTCCAAGGATCCGTCCGTCTCTGGTAAAATCCGCCCGTCCTGAAGCTGAAGAAAAACAAGAAAAATCTCTGGATGAGAATCCGTCCGGATTTCCTAAGAAGACGCCCGTCTCAACCCTGAAGAATCCGAGCGTCTTGTACTCGGGACGCACGTCTTAAGGCGAGGAAGATTTTTGGAATTTTTACTCTGTCGAAGAATCCGAGCGTCTGGTCTGGAATCCGCCCGTCCCATTTTCGATGAATCCGAGCGTCTCGAGTGTGAATCCGCTCGTCTCCCTGCCCGTTTTTCCAGCCCGACTTTTTCTCAATTAAATTACACCCCACCACCCATATAATGACACATCACTACTCCTTCCACTCACCCTATAAAACTCACCTCCTCATGACTCCCATACATATCCAAATCACTCTCTTAACCCACAAAATTAAAAACCCCCAAATTTTTTAGGGTTTCATCACTCAATCAATAAGAAGCAACCTTACTCTTTCACAAATCAAAAGAACTCAAAAATGGCACCTAGAAGATCCTCTTTTAGAAGCACAAGAAGACCAAGGATGATGGGGAGTTCCTCTACTTCTCATCTCAACACCATTAGAAGAGAGCATGTAGAAATTATAGACCTCGCAAGACTCGATGATTTCTCGAATGTGGAGTTCCTTGATGATGTGCAGCGATTGGTCTTTCATCGCCTCTTAAGTAAGAATATCCTTCCTACTAAATTTTTGTGTCATTCTACTTTGAGAAAGCTTGGAATTTTCCACCAAGTAGAGGCTTTATTTGAGGTTTTTGGTCTTTCAACACTCTTTCGCATGTTTGAACCCACCTATCGGTCTCTTGTACTCGAATTCTTGAGTTGCTTAAAGATTACAACTTCAAACAAAGTGATTTCGATAGAGTTTAGGTTGGAAAATGTCTCTAGAACAATGACACTTGTGGAATTTGCGAATGTGTTCGGGCTTGATGTTTCGCCTACCCGAACATCAAGACCCAAGAATTATAGTGTTGCACCCTTATGGAGAGCCATGACGGGCCGAGACTTCATCCTTACTAAGGAGTGCCTTGCTTTTCACATCCAAAACCCGATCCTACGACTCACTTACCGATTCCTTTCGGGTACCCTCTTCGCCCGCCGCGATCCGGCTATAGTGAATCAAATGGATCTCATGTTCATGGAATCTTATCTAAACATCCAAGGAAAAGAAGGGTATCATCTCAATGCACCCTTAGTCTTGCTAGAGAAGTGGGCGAAATTTCGGAATGGAGATGATGATGGGAAGAAGCATATAGTGAATGGTGGACTCATAACAAAGCTTGCAAAGCATTTTAATCCTAGGTTTAACGAGAACAATGAGTACACTCCGCTCCCGGGAGGAATGAGAATCAATGAAGACCTCCTTGTTGTCCAACACCATTGGATAACCCTCGAGGGGGTTGACAAAAGGATCAAATGGTTGACAAAAGGAAGTGATCCTATCTACCTTCCGATGGCCGACCTACCTCGAATTTCCCCAAGGAGAGGACGCTTGTCCCCAATACCTTCCTACCTCATTCAAAGTCAAGAAAGGCAAGCTCCACCCCCGCAAGCTCCCCCACCGCAACAACAAGAACAACAAACCCAAGGTGAAAAGATAAAGGTGCCTCCCTACCCCTTTCCCTACCAACCCTACAACCATCCTAATCCCTTCATCCTCCCCCGTGACGACTTTGTCACGGGAATCTTGCAAGACATGCACTACCGTCAATATGAAACCAAGGTGGACAACTATTATGCTCTTTACCCCCAATACCACGACATGGTTCAAAAGGGACGGATAAGTGAAGAAGGAGCTTTCCCATCGTGGGCTCAAATGGAGTTACTTTTTCCAAATTCGGAGAAGGCTAATGAAGGGGCAAATGGTCGCAAAGGGGAAGAAAGTGGTGACTCTTGTGGAGGTGATACGGTGAAGATTGAGAGTGAAGAAGAAGATGAATTCATGGATCCAAGTTTAAGTGATGCTTCAAGAGATATTTGGGATACCGATATTGAAGGAGATGATGCCGATATCTAGGAGATTACTTCATCACTAGGTGGAGCGGGCAAGAGGCACCCACTTTAGTTCAAGTGAAGTTTTCTCATCTCTCCTCTTTATCTTTATTTTTCATGAAAAGAACTTTGCATCTTGTTTGTTTGTATTTTATTTAACTTTGACTCATTGGTTAGTTTAGTCCTAGCAACATCAAAGGACTCACACCTCGGTTCCATTGAGGTGTTCTTTATTGTTCCCATTTTTGAAAAACCAAAATGACAATCTAGTCTCATGCATAGCATAGCATGTGCATGAACTCCCCCATGTCTCGACATTAGCAATGGTGTCTTACTTGGTTTGGGGAAGTTGATGCATACGCAACGGGAGGTAATTTAAATTATCCTCTCCGTCATAACAAAACAACATGCATCATGTAGTATAGCTTAGTGTAGAATTGCATTTAGCATAGAAATCATGCATCACTCTTGCATAATTTCCATCATTTTGGCCATTGAGGACAATGCCCATATTAGTGTGGGGATGGGAATTCTAACACTTAACTTCTATTCAAAAACCATAAAAATTGAAAAATATTCAAAAACCATAAAAATTTAAAAATTGAAAAATCCAAAAACAAGTTCATTTCCCTTGTATATATTGTCTTGTATATTGTGTTTGTTTCATCCTTGTTCACTTTGATTGACTACGCCACATCCGAGACATGAGGATATTGAAGACCGCATGGTATGATCTTTCCAATCTCCTTTTTTCCTCTTTATGTTAATGACTATGTGGCTTTATTTTGATTGATGCGGTAAAACAATGTGAACTTAGGACTTGCATTTAGTTTATTTGTCATATTAGTTGGTAGAATCATTTGCATTAGGATATATAAATGTTAGTTGCATCATGGCATGTAGTTGCATGTTAGAAAATTTTGCGAAACCGTCTATTTGGGAAGCTTGACAAGTGTATTTAGGCCCTAGTAGATGCTTTTTCTTCTTAAGACTTTGCTTGTTAGAATACTTGTAAAACACCCTAGGATGTGTCATGCTAGTATCCTTTGACCCATGGATTAAGGCCTAGTCAAGAGTACCTTGTGGTGTGATAACTCCTTGGCTACCGTTTATTCCAAGGTGACCCTTGAAACCATGCATACTTCTATCATTCATCCATGTTCTACCACATTTTTGTCATCAAAGGGAATGGGCACAAAAACAAAAAGAAATCAATTTGAGTTCAAAGAAATGAAAAGAAAAGAAAAAGTTTGCAAAAATGCATCAAATGAAAAGAGGAGCAAAAATAGAACTCCTAAAGCTTCAAATACAAGGCACCCTCGTTACTAATTGGGGTGACTTTGAAAATGTTCAAAAGAAAATGCAAAAAGTTGTCAAGTATTGAAATGCCAAAAATCAAAAAGAAATGGCAAAAAGAAAGTGTTCTCAAATGTCAAATGCCAATGAAATTGGGGGGAAAAACAAAAACAAAAGCAAACTCCCAAAGTAAAACTCAAATATCTATCGATCCCTTTATCCATCGTATCCATTTTTGTGCATGGTAGAGAGGGGACGACCCTTCTTCTTGTCTAGGCAAGAGGGGGAATTCCGCGATCCTCCAGTGTTTCTAACACCATAGGGAGTCTACTCTTGACAAAAGCATTTAACGATTGAGGACAAAGGTACCCTAGCTTGACACATTTTGGAGGTGATTTATTGGTATCCTTCTAGGCTTAGTAGTTTGAACAAATTGCATCTATGAAGGATTGTGTACCCTTGAATTGCTTCCCTTGTAGATAATTTCCGCCACTTAGATGAGGAAAGTGGCTATTCTTTTGTAGATGCATCCATTACTTGATTTTGTGTGCTTTAATGTTTGGATGTGTCGCCATTTTGGCAAGACCCACCTTGCCTTGCAAGAAGGCATCCTACCTCATGGTTGTCTTGTTGTGAGTTGAAGGGGCGGAGTGAGACCCGCTAATTGTCTCATATCGGCTATTATTATTAGGTTAGGTTAGTATTGGTCCTAGTCTTTGTCACCTCTTTACTCGGGACGAGCAAAGGTTCGGTTTGGGGATATTTGATGCGACCATAATTGGCGCATATTTAGCCCCCGAATTACCATTGTTTCTATGCTTTTTAGTGCCTATTTGGGTCATTTCTTATCTTTAGATCTTTGTTTTGCATATTCTTTGAGATTTTGATCCCTTGGTAGGAAAGGAGTAAGAATCTTGCATTTTCATGGCAAAACGAGGCTAAATGGATCGTATTCAATGACCAAGCATCAAGGAGAGACAAGACTAGAAGGCCTTTGTACATAGCTAAGTAGAAGATCAATGTTGAGAAAGGATCCTTGAGTCCCCAAGGAAATCCCCAAGGATTCTACGAAGAAAAGGGAAGAAAAGAAGAAGGAATGACGCTGTAAAAGAATCCGAACGGATCATTCATGATCCGTCCGTCCGCCCAGCTCAATCCGAGCGTCCTTACCCAGGATCCGCTCGGATCCCCCAGGCCCAATCCGAGCGTCTTCTGCCTCGATCCGCTCGGATCGTCCATGCCCCATCCGTCCGTCTCGACCTCCATCCGCTCGGATCACGGTACAGCATGGTTTCGTCCTTCAAGTTACAAAATGGAGACGCCCTTCTCTCATTGAATACCGGAGTCTCCTTGCTCAACTTAAAAAGTGTAATTACTAGTTTAACCCTTAGTTAACCCTAATGCATCCTCCCTAATTTTCACTATAAATACCCCATTAGTCTAATTAGAGGAGCATGTTCTTCTTATCAATAATTAGTGTAGTTAATATCAATCAAATCTCTCTTCAATATTGTAATCAAATATTAATCAAGTTTTAATCCAAGTTTTAGTTCTTTAATCTCTCTCTTGTTCTTACTTTATTTTGGGTAATTGAAGATTATTTGGGTTATTATTGGGAGATTGACAACCTCTCAATCTAGGATTCAAGTACTTCTATTATTCTTGCTTTATTATTGGAATCATTAGTAGGTATAATCTCTTAATCCCTTTTTAATTATTGCTAATTACTTTCATTTATTCATCATGTTTCATTATGTTAGTATGATTGACAACCTTTCTAGCATGATCAATATGATAATGAGTGAGTAGTCTCTTAGCTAGGGTTTAATGGGTGATTAGGGGAAACCAACATGGGGATGATTCATGCTTAAATCAATATGCTTTCATATCTTATTTGCTTGCTTGTTTTGATCTTAATACATGCACATGTTATGTTTGATGAAATGCTAAGCCTATGAATCCTTGCATTTATTATCATCTACTATCTCTTCAACTTGACTTGTAAGACATAACCCAACTCGAGTCTTGTTAGACCATGCATGCTTTGAGTAGGAAAGATTAAGTCGACTTGTAGGTGTTGTACAATCTATGTGATTCGGCTCCGGGACCCAAACTTTCCTAGGATCGTAAGATATAACCCAACTCGATCCATCACAACAATAATTGCTTGCTTATAATTTGAGAACATGTTTGTATGATCATATCCCATGAATCCCCTATGAACCCATGACACCCTAGTGCTTTTAATCAATTGTTTACACCCTTATTTCATTTACCTTGTTAGCTTATTTTCATTGCTATTTTAGTTTAGTAACCTTCTACATCAACCCAACTTGTGACACCCCTAGACACCCCTAGTAGCAATAGAAATCTTCGTTTTCAATACCCGTCCCTTGGGATCCGACCTTTACTTACCCCTTTACTAATTGTAGAGTTGTTTGTGAAGTATAAATTGTGTTTTGTATCGACCATTGACCAACGACCACATATGCTTAATTGTGAACACCAAATGGCATCGATCAAGGATACAACCATTCCCACAATAAAAAACCACCATCCCCATACAAAAAAATCCAACGTACAAAAAAACATCCCAAAAAAAAAAGAGAAAAGGGAAAAATCATCCCCTTTTTTCCACAAAAATACAAAATAAGCCTTTCTCCCTTTCCACAAAGTACCACTTTCCCAAGTGCAAATGTTTAGGACGATTCAAATCGAATTGCAATTACAAAATGGATGGAAGAAACAAGCGTTCACAATTTTCGACACGGGCAATCCCCTTATTTAATTAATAATGGGAGGGATTATAATTTCAACAACAAATAGAGCTCGACGAGTCTACAACTCGTCAAAGCTAAGGTGTCAACTAAAACACCCCACATAATAAAACTAGCACAAAACACACAAAACAAAGCTAATACAACATAATAAAAACTCACAACAATAATACAACATAATAATAAAGTGGGTAATGGAGGTCTTCACTCTTCCATTCTACCCTTGCCTTTTCCCTCGGGGTAAATCTTCCCCTTGTTGTTCTTGTTGGCCCGCCTAGCATGGATTTCCTCCTCGGAACGGATCCTCAACGGATCCAAGACGGCGACGGCCTCCGGTCTAGCACAAGACCCCATATTCGACCCAAGACGAGCCAATGCACGGCCCACCATATTCTTGGGGCCGGAACTCCTTCTCTTCGGTGGTCTCATCACATCGGGAGTAGCTCCATCAACATACTCCTCAAAGAAGGCACGGTTGGCCTTGCCAACCTCTTGATACTTCAAGTCGACAATCTCATCCTTACGAAATTTGGATCTCTCTTCCAAGGACGGAGCACGTGACCACTTGACATAAGCGGGAGTCACCCATGTCGTGGCAACGGGGTTTAGTATCTCCCAAAGCGGCTGAGTGGCCCACCATCTTTCGAAGACCTCCACAAGCTCGGAGTTTCGGAAAACATTCTCTTGGACAAGAGTATATTGAGCGGGCACCTTTTGTTGACGCCCCATTTGCCTCATGAGCCTTTCGGGATAAATGAAGGAAGCAACCTTCAAACCCACCACCATCAAAGAACGAGGACTAGCACCCTAAGCGGGCAACCCCGTGAAGGACCTCAAGTGCCACCACGGCACCACCCAACGGATATGAGGACCGCCCTCCTCCGCCAATCTTGCGGCCCAATAGGCCTCGGTGGAAGCAAAACTATCCGGGTACAACTTCTTCCTCATGGTAAGATGATGGAAGGAATAAGAAGAAGAATCAACCGGAGGCTCTACATACCTTCACCTCTCCAAGAGCCACACTTGAAGGATCCTCGGGGATCCGAAAGAGGGAGCTTCTTCACAAGAGCCTTCCTTGTCCAAAGCTTGGATAATCTCTCCAAGCACCAACCATGATGGACTCTACCATGCTCCATTTGCTCAATCATATGGATAAGGGTCATGCTACCATGGCATCTTGGCCCCTCCTTCTTCAAGACATCAACAAAGAGGTACACATGGACAAGGCAAAAGGCAAGAGCCCTTCTCCTAGCCACCTCCGAGACATTAGCATCTAATCGGTTTAAAAAGATGTTGATAAGAGCCAACATGTCGACTGTAACACCCGCGAATTTCTTATTTGGACATTTTAAATTTATTAAACCGTTTAATCACTTTGTTATATATTTTTGAATTACTCGATTTAATTGATTTTATGTCAAACACGATTTTTATAAACGTATTATATAAAAGCTAGTTTTTATAAAAATACGTACGATTAAATTATATCTTAAAGGCATGATCTATATAATAATATATGTATACGTATTTTTGGTCGGATGATAATAGTGACAGTAATAATATTAGTTTCCATCTGAAGTCAAAATAAACTCGATACCTTATTCCGTCTAGCTATAGACCGTCACATTTCACTTTGCACCCACTTTAATCTGGACCAATCAAAAACCAACAACACATTCACCCACCTTCAAAATATCCCCTTTATATATTATTATCATTAATATTATATATTATTATTGTGTACTATTATTATTATTATATATATATTATTGTTGTTGTTAGCCTACCGAAACCCCACCTCCCTCTACTTCCTCATTCGTCTTCTTCCTCTAAAAGCAAAAAAACAGACAACAACAATGAAATAAGCAGAGTACCGTACGCCATTTTTGACCCTTCATAACCAAGATCTCTCCCTTATTACTCAACCAAAACTCATAATTCATGCACCATTAGCTTCCTTTCTTCTTCCTCCTCATTTCTAGGTAAGAAAGTCTTAATCTTGTTGAATTTTGGAAATGGGCATCTTTTTACAAACTCGGTTTTGTGACTCATGTTGCTCGTTTTTCCTCATTTCTAGTTGAAGACTGAAGTAAAGCTCGTACCTTGGACGTTTTCACCCGAGAATTCGAAGAGTTAAGGTAACGGTGATATGTTACTCGACAACGAGTCGATATCTTTGTCTTTTCACTCGGTTTTCATTCTTGTGGTCGTAAAAATGGAGCCTTTATGTTCTTCTGTTTGTGTATGCTAGATTACATGGGTTTTAGTAAGTACTTCACATGTTATTCGACTGTTTTCACATGTTGGTTTCGTTTTAGCCGCTCGAATTATAGGCTGTGTGTGTCACGGATTCATGTTCATTATACCTGTTGTTCCTCTGATTTTGGTTGAGTATCTTTGTGGTAAATTTGGGATTTGTCTATTCACGTTTTAGTCGGGTTGGTTCCGTCTCACTGCACTTCATTTAGCGGCTCGGTTTGAGCTGAAACGGGACTGCTGGAACTCGGCCAAAAGCCGTGATATGATACGTTTGGTGCTCTGTTTTGGACTGATTTTTGGGTCGGTTGTGAGGTGGTGTGCAGGTGGTTATGGGTAGTTAGGTGGTGGTCGTGTCGGGCTGCTCACGGCCTGTTTAGAGTCCGTCTTGGCACCGTTTGTGTCACTGTTTTGGTGCTCACTTTAAGACGGCAATGCGTTATTTTGCGGGACGGGATTTTTGTGCCGTGTTAGGGCGGTTTTAACAAGACGGTGTGGGACTGTTATGGGTTGCCGTGAGGGAGTGGTTGCGTGGGTGGTAGTGGCTGGTGCATAGGTGGTTGCCTGGCCGTGAGTTGGTGGTGCAGCCACGGCCTTGTGGCGTGCTTTTGTCTCGGGTAAAGGAGTTGGTTCATACCCTTTATTCCCCTTCCCCTTGGGTTATTTCTTAGTGTTAGTAATATTTTTGTTACTAAATTATTTGGGCCTATTACATTAATTCAATTGGGTTGCTTTGTCCATCTAGTTGGGTCGTTTATATGGGATACCATCGGACCATAGGGAGCTATGGCATGCCAAGTTGGGCTGAGTGTTGTTTTGGATTTTGGCCCAGTTAGTGATGGTGGGGCGGTCGTATGAATGTTCGTTATGATTATTCGAATCCCGTCGCATGCTTTATATAACTTAACTCGTTAATTATCAATCATTTTACACATTGAGTTAATTGGACTCCACATAATTATTTTGTGGGACTCATTTGATTTAGTTTGTTGGGCTCATTTGATTTTAGTAAATGGGCTAGCTAAATTTAGTAATTTGGGCTAGTCATGGTTATAAATCGTTTTGGCGCTAAATTGGTTTAATTAAAATATGATTTATTTATTGGGCTTATTCTAGTCCATTCATTGGTTTTCTTATGGTCTATTTATTGGGCTCATAAATGGGTCACTTTGACTTGATCACATTTTATCCCGTATATTTCATATAACGTAAATTATTCGTTATCGCTTATTATATTTTAACCGACATGTTAATTTATAAAATGAAATATTTAATATAAGGCAAGTATGAGTTATCTTTACTAAATAGTCATTTGTGAAGGGTCATATTCTTGATAATGCCTTGTATTGTTCTGTTGTGAGAGTCTTGGTCCTATCGGATACTAGGGGTGAGCTATAAGCCCTCTAGTTGCGATATGATCGTTGGGATTAATGTTCCCATCTGTACTCATGGTGAGATGCAAGCCATAAGTATGAATGTGACATTAAGGGTCCCGTATCATATGATGTTTTCATGATCATTCTTACTCCTATTGTGACTCAAGTGTGACATTTTACATTGTGTGACTACTTGACATTCCTTATTTATTTTCCCTCGGACATTGGGTCACGGTTAGGTGCCATTGTTTCCGGATTGGGCTATTTTTCCTTCCACCTCTTCGGACCGGGGGTCACGGTTAGGTGACAAGGTTCCGATTTGGGGTTACTCGACTTTCGGGCACGGTTAGGTGTACCATGTTTCGAGTCTTGGATACGATTTGGTATCGTTTGTCGAATCGGGTGTTGTCCATCCCGAGAGTCTGGCCAGGTTTAGACTAGGACCGTATTATGATCGTCGTCCTACCAAGAGGTTGGAGTCTCGATGGTTTGTCTTGTGAGTTCATACTAAGTATATGTTTTACACTTGTTGAGTCGTGTCAACATAAGTGGGTTGACTTGGTGGTTCTATTTCCTTGATTGCATATTCATCCTCATACACCATGCCTATTCTACTGAGAAAGTATTATGCCTGTTTCATCATGACTATTCATTATATCTTCTTGTTCTCCATTGTTCATATATGATGCATGATCTACATGTTTAATTAAGTAGTTGCTTACTTGCATTTCGACATATTGTGGCTGGGAGAACCTTGAGTTACTCCCCACTGACTGTGGCGTTCATGTTTACATGAATGACAGGTGGTGAAGATGCTTGCGTGGGGAAGACGTGTGGGCTAGCGAGAACTAACCCTTGGACCTTAGTTTCTAATTTAGAAACCTTTTATCTGTTCATTCGTGGGATATCTTTTCCCCGCCTTCTAGACTTGGGTTGTAATAACCTAAAATCGTCTATTGTAGTTCTATTTCATTTTGTTAGTGGCACCCGCGTGCTAATCTTTAACTAGTAACTTAAAAGTTTTTAAAATCTCACAAAATTCCGCTTTAATTTATTAGTTATATTTCCGCGTTATCGCGGGGTGTCACAGTTGGTATCAGAGCATATGTTGCTCCCGACGCACACACGTGTACCCCAAATTTAAATTGAACTTGACCTTGAATAATGAATGAGAGATGGGTAGACTTAAGGACCTAAGATGGTAGTCTGTAATGTGTTTGCTCTTTGTTAGGTTCTAACCTATTTGTTGATTGTCATTAATATTTGTTGTGTCCTTGGATCAATGACCGTGAGCTTACCTATGTGAAAATCAAGAGTTGGTGCCTATTGTCGAGCATTGAAGATTTGTTCAACTTTTGAAGAATGTTCCTTCTTCCTCGAAGTTTTCCTCCATCTTTATGTACCTTGCCTTGCTCTTTACTTCTTAATGTTCGCTTCTTCTAAACTCTCTTTTCTTGTTCTTTGGGAATTACTCTTGTACCCTCCTAACTTGCGTTTTGTTCCTTGCTTATCCTTTCTCTAAACTCTCCTCTGTTCTACTTTGAAAGTCACTCTTGTATTTCCTAACCTTGTCCTTTGTTCTCTGTTAAATTCTCCTTAACGCCTTTTGATAGTACTCTTTCTTTTGAGGGATGTTGACCTTGGTTGGAAATTTAACTTTTGAGGAGATTGTTATGTTTGAGCCTTAACCCTGATTTCGAGAGATCGTGATGTTAGAAAGACTTAGGTAATGTGATGAGACATACTTAATGATTCTTATACCTAGTTCCTTGATAAAGTGAGTGTGGTTATTTAGTGGAATTAATTGTGTTGTCAAGTGTGAGTTGCATTTGGTACTAAGGTTGTAGAACTTGGCTTTGTTGTTTATGTTTGGGATTTGAAAGCTTAGTAGGTTGAACGTCGTCACCTTAGGAGTAAACATGAGATAAGTTTAGAATATGAATTTGGAAGAAAACCCATTTTTAGATGTTAATGATCCCGTATAGATTAGTGATGTGATTTGATGTTAGTTGTTCCTTGAAAACTTTGTTGAGAAGTCTTTGTCAGTTCATTCTTTGGTTTTTAAAACATTGAGGTTGTGTCGAGTGCTTGAGATAAAGAGATGCTTTTATACCTGAGAGGTAGATTTGCTTTAGGGAAATCCTAATATGTGATAGGATAGGTGAACAATGAATCTAACCAATTTATCAACCCTTAAGCGAGCGTTTATTTTTACCTTGATTAGATTTATTTCTTAGGTATAAAAGTTTGCTTGTCATTTCCTTGCCTTGAATGCCTCTCTAATTCTAATATCTCTTACTGGTGTTAACTAGCTACCTTTATTATTTGACTCCTTTAATCTCACACCTCTTCATGTTCATGTATCCCTTCAAATTTCCTGTCATTTCCTGACCTGGTTATTACTCTTTGTTTCTTTAGTGGAGTGATGGCGTTGTTGGCTACATTGTAGAGTGAGTGAGATGCTCTTTGAGGATTCTTTGCGAACCTTGATTTCATCGAAATTGGATTAGTGGAACTTGAGTTAAGTTGAGTGGGAAAAATTGTATGATAAACCTATTTACTTTTGGTCGGTGGTCTTTATGATTTGGGGAATGTGATCATCTATGCTTGTGAATTCGGGTGTAAATAAGATTTTGCTTGGAGTGTTAGAAAGTATAAAGACCTTGAGATTTTGACCTTTGATTAAGGATTTTACCATAGTGAGAACTCCTAGTGGTCGATAGTTGATTATGAGTGTACCTCTTTTAGTAGTTTTGATCCTGATCTTATGGAAGTCGTTTGTAGATGTTTGAGGGTTTGGAGTGATGAGATTACACTTATAGTAGAGTACCTGGTTTCAAGGAATAGCTTAAGATGAAGTAACATGAGTGATTTGAGGAGATTCTTGAAAGTGTTGTGATTATAAGTTTTATTACTAGGAAGTTTTCAGAATCGTTTGGATGATGTTGTTATTTGAGGTTTGAATATCTGGCATTTCCTTGTTGTCTAATTTCCCTTTCTCCTTGATCATAAGCGTTACCGTTCATACCTCCTTTCCTCGCTTCATCTTGCTCCTCCCTTAAGTTTGATGCTAGTGACCTATAAAAACTCTACCCTTGACATTCTTATTGTTTTGACTTCAATTCTTACCCCTACGATGTTCATCATAGCTCTTTTGTTGGTTAAGTTTGGACTATCTTAGCTTACTTTTTATTTATGTTGTCTAAATTGCCTTTCATTTTATACAATGTCTAAACTTTCAAGCTACCATTTTTGTTTCGTTGTTGAAAGTTTATGTTACTTTTACAAAACCTTACCTATTATAAAAATTTTGAAAATAAAAGTTTGATTTAATTCCATATTTGTTCCTTGAGTATAGACTTCCTTATCATGATTTTAATTGCTAAACATGTGATTTCTTAAAATTTTATCCAATTTCTGTTAAACTTTGATCTATTTATGATTTTTGTCAAAGTATAATATTATATTTTCAGGAATTTGATTCCCTTCTGAGTTTAAATGAGAAATCTTCATTTCTATTTTGGCTTTTACAAGAGAAAATTTGAGTGGATTGCCTTTTTCTTTTGATTTTAACGTTGATCGGATGTTAGAACTTGTTATTAGAGACGTTTAATAACTTGTTCTACGCTTGTCGGCAAATGATTTTTGTTTTAAATCTGTCTTTGACTTGGAAAGTTAGCGTTCTTGTGTGCACGACAAGAGCAATTTCGTTCCATGAATGAGACTTGTACTTTTGAAAACCCTTCATAAATGTTTTTGAAAGTATTTTGACCTTTAATTTATACAAATGACTTGCCTTTTGACCTTATCTTTGATCTGGAATGTGATGTTCTTGAATACGTAACGAGAGCACTTCCGTTCCTTTGATGAGAATCTGGTTCTGTGCGCCTCCTTTGTGTCGGCCTCAACCTCTGCCTCCGGACTCTCCAACGACGCCGGAGTAACACCAGCCACCCTCCCAGTGAAGTGGTCCTTCACGTACGAACTCGCGATCAAGTACGGAGTGACGTCGGAAGGCTCCGGCAAATCAGTACCGATCAGAGCAGTAACCGCAGGAGAGGACACTCACTCCGGCGTCTCGGTAAACTCAATGGGCAACTCGCCACAGGGAAGGCCGGACACCATGGCAAAGTCCTCTAAAGTCACGTCGACCTCCCCAAACTCCATGTGGAACGACGACGTCGTATCCCAGTATCGATCCAACATGGCACGGATCAGACACCGGTTCGCCCTAATCGAAGACCTGTGAATGTCCCGCCAGGCGGCCAACAATGGCCCAAAAGCCGACCTCTCTATCAACGCCCTCGTCCCGGCTCGGAGAACGTCGTAGAAGCCCAAGTAGGTAGAAAAGCCCGAGAAAGTCCTCATGGTGCCAATCTCCTGAAATCAAAAACAAACAACGTCAGAATGCCTATTCAGGCCTGACACTTCAAGGTGACAAAATTCAATCAAGGGACGCGACTCACCAAGCCCTCGTGAGCACGGTAGGAGAGGTGTCTGTCCAGTCGAATCAACAACTGGCTGCCGTCAAAACCCTTGGCCCAAGCAGGCGCCGCCCGTAAAATCAACCCCTGCGGGGCCGTAACTCGCCTGGCTCTCCAACTCGCGACGTCAGCATCGTCTTCGGCTGTCTCCGCTCTCCGTCTCTTATGACCGTAAGAGTCAACATGGTGGGCAGGGCCCAGCTCAACGACCCTGGTGACGTCCTGCAACGACCGTCTGGTCGTCTGGGGACGGCGCGGCCGCGTAGAAATCCTCCTACCGGAGGTACCAGCCTCAGACCCACTCTGAGCTCTCCCAGTGACAGTGGCCCCAACAACGGGCACCTTACGCTCCTCAACGGCCCCCGCGGCCCAACAGCCTGCTCAGGAGGCCTCTCCTCCTCGGTAACGTCCTCCACAACCACGGCGGGCGTGCTAGCCGGAGTGCTAACCGGGCCCGTCCTGAACAACTCCTCAAAAGTCGCAGCAAGGGACTCGGCCTGTCCCGAACACTCTCCTACAAACAAAAAAGTCAGCCGAAATTTCGGCATTACGACGGCATGAAATGGATAAATCCAAACAAAAACAACAACAACCTGCAGGGCAAAACAGGGGCAATCCCGCCCAAAATCCAACCAAACAAAGTAGTTCACAAAAAACGCAAAAAAACGACTCGCCCATCTTTTCAAGCAAAAGACGAGTCAAAACCACAAAAACGGCATTTCAAGACCCATACAAGGTCCGCCTACAAACCAAAATACATTCCCGACACAATGGGGTATTTTTCTACGGCTCAAAAAGGCAATTCATACGCTAATTTGAGCCCAAACCGGTCTGATGCGTCTCTAAAATATTATGTTTTACACCCTATTTCACACGCATTTCAGAGCTCATTTATGTAGTTTAGGCTACTATTTTCCCTTTTTTCGTCTACTTTCGTGTTTTTGTGTAATATTGCATAAATGTGAAGAATGCAGCGGAAATCGAGCCGAATCCGTCCCCGAGTACCTAACATTACATTTGGCATGAAGTATGTACCCGGGAAGCGAACTTGGTGCGCGTATCGAGGCCCGAAAGACGAATTTATGAAGCTTTTGGAGCTAAGTACCTGTTGAAGTGGTCGATAGACCGGTGCCCATGGTCGATCGACCAGAGCACGACTTTCAGAAGCTCCTGTACAGCGCAGTTCAGTCGATCGACCGGTCCCAGTGGTCGATCGACCAAAACGTTAATCTGACGTGAATTAAAAGAACGAGAAAGCCCAATGTAATTAGGTTTTAGGAATAAAAGGTACGTATAGCTATCTATATAACGTAACCTGATGTTTCAGAATAGGCATTAAGTCTTTTATCATCAGTTTTTAGGGATCAAATAATTAGGGTTTGATATTGAGTTTTGCATTAGGATTCACATTCATTCAATACAATTTATTTTCATTCGTATTCTCAGATTCTTCTTCCTGCTTTCTACTGGTAATTTTGGTTCCCTTATTCAGTTTACTTTATTCGTTCATAGATTAGAAATTGCTAGTTTATATTTCCCGAAACCAAATTATTGTTTCATGTTATTTAATTGTTTAGTTCATTCGATTATGAATTCGATTGTTTTAATTGTTAATTTTTTTGCGGTTATTATTATCATCATGAGTAGCTAAATTCAACGTGCTAAGATGTAGGGAATCTGTAGTGTAGGCGGCGTAGAAATTCGTAGACCTGAGTCGCGCCATGGTCGATCGACCGCCTACCCTGGTCGATCGACTGGCTCACGTGAGATTAGTTTCGTTTTAATTAATTTAATTGCTATATTTGACGAATCGAGTGCACGCGACTAGTTGAATGTTTAGGAATTGACCGACCCGATAAGATCGAAAGATAGGGGAGGAAAATAGACTACTTAATTAAGACGGCTAAATTAATAAGATCGAGAGATAAGTTAATTTAGACTTTTAAATCACTTTTCAGGACCAGAGTCAGTATTAGTGATATTAGGGACCCGTAGCTAGATCGAAAGATGCTACCTGTTGAGAATGGACCGAGAGGACTTCTTATTTTCCCGTCTTACGTGTTTAATTCAGACCTACTTAGGATATTGCCGCCGAAACTACAGTGAACCGATCGTCTTAGCATCCTTTTAATATTTGATTTCATCCATTTCTTTAGTTTACTTTTAATTTCATTGCCCATTAGTTAATAGACTATTCAAATCGAACCCCCTCACAATTGTTACTTTAGACTAAAATTAGACAACTAATAATTGCATCGCCTCTCTGTGGTTCGACCCTGACTGCCACTAGCTATAGTAGTAGTTTGGATTATAAATTTATCTTTGGTACTCTACGACGGTATCAAATTTTGGCGCCGTTGCCGGGGAGGCAATTGTTTAAATTTTTAGTTCTTTTATTTTAGTCTTTCTCTTAGTTTAAGGGACATCTGTTCCTTAAACTATTCTCATATTCTACATGTAGTTTCCTCTTATGCGCAGGTCATAGGGTGGTGAATTGCGACCATTAGATCCTGAGATCGAATAGACTTTGCGCGAGTTGAGACGATCATCTAGAGTATTGCCGACAGAGGAAGAGTTGAGTACTCTGTCCAGTTACTACGAGAACGAGCTGTTTGAGGAGGATCCACCTTCATCTCCTATTTCCACTTCTTCAGCTAAGACCGTCTCATCTCCAGACATGGCTGAAGAAGCAAGTATAGCCAGTCACTCTGAGCCGAAAGCTGAGAATCTCTATAAGGGATTCGCATTACCAGGGACGGATAGAAAATTCGAGCCGAAACCGTCTTACATCAACTTGGTTGAGAGAAACCAATTTGGGGGAGCTGCAAATGAAGATGCAGCTAAACATATGGAGATATTCATTGACTACTGTTGTTCCATACCCCCACCAGCAGGTGTGACTCAGGACCAGGTGAAGGAGACGATGTTCATATTCTCACTTCGTGATGCTGCGAGGGAATGGTACCGAGATCTGGATTGAGCTGCTAATGGGATAACTGACTGGAATTCTCTGGCCCTAGCGTTCTATAAGATGGGAGCCTGAGGAGCTCAGAAAGCAGCTAGATGATCTGATAGAGAAGGGATACATTAGACCTAGTGTATCACCGTGGGGAGAACCGGTTCTTTTTGTGAATAAGAAAGATTGGAGCCTGAGGTTGTGCATAGATTACAGAGAGTTGAACCGAGTAACAGTGAATAAAAAGTATCCTTTGCCAATGATAGATGACCTGTTTGATCAGTTGAGTGGTGCAGCAGTCTTTTCCAAGATTGATCTGAGATCGGGGTACCATCAGGTGAAGATTAGAGAGGAGGACATACCAAAGACAGCTTTCACGTCGAGGTATGGCCATTATGAGTATGTGGTGATGCCTTTTGGATTATCTAATGCACCTACTGTGTTTATGAATTTGATGAACAGAGTCTTCAGTCAGTTTTTAGACAAGTTTGTAGTGGTTTTCATCGATGACATCTTAGTCTATACTAAGACTAAGGAGGAACATGAGGAGCATCTCAGGATTGTGTTTCAGACTTTGAGGGAGCATGAGTTGTATGCCAAGTTTTTTTTTTATTTTGGATGAAATGTAAGCTTTCCATTAAAAACACGTAACACAAATGTTACAACCAGACCATTTTAGGTACATACACATTTCAGGTCCCATAATAGGACTTATACAATCAAACTTCTACTTCTTAACCATACATTATCACTATTGGCAATTCCTTGGCTAAGATGTACTGCAATCCTAGTTTTAATTTCCTTCTGGATCAAATCTCGCAAGATTTCAGGTCTTTGTATTACACCATCCACACGAGCCTTGTTCCGTTGTAGCCAAATGTGATAGAATGTAGCAGATATCGCACTTAAAATCACACCTTTCTGTACCTGAGAAAACTGACCGTCAGCAATCCTTCGGAGAGGATTAGATACTGGCAGAGTAATCCTCAGAACTTTAGAGACTTCATCAAGCAATCTTCTAGAATACTCACAGGTCTGGAACAAGTGAGTATGACTTTCCCTCCCTTTACCACACAACAGGCAGTCATCATCTGGGGCAATACCAAGAGAAAATAGTTTATCCTTGAGCATAAGAGCTTCCCTAGCAATGAGCCAACCAATGAATTGATGCTTGGGGAGACTCCAAAAATTCCATATCTGTTTATGCCAAGGCACATTCTGAAACTTGTGCCTGATTAGATCATAGCCACTACGCAAAGTGTAACCTCTAGCACCCAGTAACCAATGTCCATTCTGGTAACCAGTATCCAATTTATCTTTAACCTTACAAACAGACTTCCACCCCCAGCTAAGATCACCACTAGGTTTGTAGTCCTTCCAGGCTTGGCCCTTTAAATAGACCTGGTTTACCCATTTCACCCACAATCTATCAGGGCTATAATAAACACACCAAACTAGCTCACCTATCGCAGCAATGTTTCAGGCAAAGCTATCCCTTATGCCTAAACCTCCTTCAGATTTTGGACAGCATACTTTCTCCCACCCTACCATAGACACTCTAACAAAATCTGCACCCCCCATCCCAAAGATAGTTTCTGCAGATGGCATTAAGCTTATTAAGAACACCTATAGGGATAACAAAAATGTTGATCCAGTAGCTATACAAAGCAGTCAGCACAGAGTTTACAAGAACTAAACTTCTTGAGTAACTCGGCTTCTTGGATCCAAAACATCTAATCTTACTGACCAGTTTCGTTCTCCACAAGGATATTGCAGTCAGTTTTCTTCATTCTTCCACAAGTAATAGGGATCCCCAAGTAAGTAAAAGGCAGATGACCTTCTTTGAACCCAGAAACTTGTAGAATATCATGTTTTACCCAACTATGGACTCCATTAAAGTAGGCATTGGGCTTAGTGGAGTTCATTTGCAGGCCAGAAGCACAAGAAAAGGTAGCAAAGGACCTTAAAAGAATCATTATTGAATTAACATCTCCTTTGCAAAACAACAATAGATCATCAACAAACATTAAATGGGAAAGCTTCAGTTGACTACACATAAGATGGAATTTGAAAGGCATTGTAGAAGTTGTATGCTTCAAAATTCTACTCAAATACTCCATGGCTATGGTATAAAGGAGGGGAGATAAGGGGTCTCCCTGTCTTAAGCCCTTGGCTCCTTTAAAGTGGCCAAATACCTCTCCATTCAATACAACAGAATAAGAAGCAGTAGTGATGCATTCCATAACCAGATCAATAAATTTTAGAGGAAAATTCAGGAAGGTCAGCATTTGTTTCATAAACTCCCAATTAATAGAGTCATAGGCTTTTTTAAGGTCAACCTTGAGCATGAATCTAGGGGAGATAGACTTCCTATTATAACATCTGACAATATCCTGACAAATTATTATGTTCTCCACTATGCTTCTCCCTTTAATAAAACCCCCTTGGTTATCACTGATAATGCTAGGAAGGATAGTGGCAAGTCTATTACAAATTAGCTTTGAAATGGTTTTGTAAATTACATTGCAACATGATATTGGTCGAAATTGGGAAACATTTTGGGGAATATCACACTTAGGGATCAAGGTAAATAAAGTATGATTCATTTGCTTTAAAAGGTGTCCATGTTAAAAGAAATCAGAGATGGCCTCACACACAGCCTCACCAACAGTCTCCCAAGAATCCCTAAAAAATGCACTTGAATACCCATCAGGCCCAGCTGCCTTATGGGGAGGAATAGAAAATAATACACATGCTTGATCTCAGCATTGGTGACAGGAGCAAGCAAGGTAGCATGATGATCATCAGTGCAAATCTTTCCCATTTGGACCACATTTTTTGCAACACTGATAGGCTCAGTAGAAGAACCCAAAAGATTAGTGTAAAAGGCAAGAAAAGCATTCTGGATTTAATGAGGAGTCTCACATAAATTGCCATTACTATCAGCCAACCTCATAATTATGTTCCTAACCTGTCTTCCTTTAATTATGCTGTGGAAATATTTTGTATTACAGTCACCTTTTTCCACCCAAACAGCCTTTGACTTCTGTAACAAAACTTCATAGCTGGCATCATTTAAGAACCTGACACTACTAGCAGCCTCTCTTTCCTGCACAATGAGGTCTGGATTAAGAGGATCAGTCCTAAGACTCTTTTGAACCTTCTCCAAGTACATCTGGGCTCTAGCAAAGTTAATCTCAACATCATCAAAATCATTTTTATTAAGATTCTTAAGAGGCCCCTTCAGGTGCTTAAGTTTACAAACCAGCTTATACATTTTGGTTCCAGGCCAGTCTTGATCCCAAATTGTCTTCACACACTGCTGAAAATCCACAGACTTACTCCACATATTAAAGTATTTGAAACTTCTCTTTTTCTTACCCCCAACAAGCTTGGATTGAACAACACATGGGCAATGATAAAAAATCCCTTCACAATAGAAATGAGCATAAGCCTGAGGATAGTCTTGTAGCCATCTCTGGTTGACAAGGACTCTGTCCAATCTACTATACACCATGGTAGCAGGTTCATGCTTATTACACCAAGTAAACAATGAGCCTGTAGCTGGACAGTCCATCACATCACAGTCATCAATACAATTCTTAAAGTCAATAATTTCTTCTTCTGAGGAGCTCCCACCTAATCTTTTATTAGGGCTAAGCACAGTATTAAAATCTCCACATATAGCCCAGGCTCCCTGAATGTGCTCCTTAAACTGACTAAGTTTACTCCACAACACTTTTCTCTCATGTAACCCATTAAAAGCATACACCATAGTAAGATTGAATTGAGTGTTAGATCCATATCAGTAGCCATAAGATGTATGAATTGGGCATTGTATTCTAAGATATGCACTATAAACATAACAGGGTTCCACAAAAGCCAAACCCTACCTCCTTTATGATAATGTGTATTAGTAGTAAGACACCAAGAGCTGCATAAATTGTTTCTAACAGCATTTAGAGACAAAGGTTTCACCTTTGTCTCCAGGAGGCCAAATAACCCTATCTGATGAATATGTAAGAAATTTTTAATGCTGGTTTGCTTAGATAGGCTATTTAACCCCCTAATGTTCCAAAATCCCCAATTATACATTATCCCCCATTGGGGATAATGCACTACCATTCGTACCCACTCCTACTTTAGGGGTTACATTGTTAATGGATTCCATGAAGTTTTGTTTCCCAAATTGAATAGCTTGTGATCCAGTTTCCACCATTTCTTGTCTACTATACCTTATAATCCTACGGGCAGGCGTATTAGCAACATGATATTTTCCATCCCTAGTCCAATTCACTTCAAAGTTGTTAGGCTTTTCAACAGGGGTACTTACTGGGGCAGTAGAAGCAGCTGTGTGGACATCGGCCACGTGTCGGTCTGTGGATTCGGGCCGCCTACCGGTCCGCGGTCACGGGCCACCTGCACGCCAGGCCAAGCTGTGGACATGCTGAGGTTTCTTTGAAAGCCACGCTCGGCGGCGTAAAAATACGGACATGCAGCGGTCTTTTCAAAGCCACGCTCGGCGGCGTAAAATGCTTTCGACCGGATCGTTTTAGATCGGTCGGTTTCGTCTCGGTAAGGGTCGCGAAACGATGTAGAGATGTTTGGAGTCGCCACCATGCATTTGTGGGATGCTTGGAACCCGTTCGAATCCACTTTATACCTAGGTCAACCAAGGCAAAAAGCGGTGTTTGACATAGGTACTAAAGATAAGGAGTCGTCCCCCTTTTAGTATTCTATGCCTAAAATGACTCTCGTACGCCCTGGATAAGGCCATCCACTATCCAAAGGTTCTGAGTAAGGGGTGAGGGTACGTATTGGGAAGCCCTTTAATTGGACACCCAATCCCGCCCGCGTTAGCGGCCTCTACTGATCGATCGTGGTTGTTTAAGTGCAAGAGTTGATAAAACGGTGTAAATGCATGAATGCACATCCAAAAGTCTTAACCTAACATGTGAGCTTTCTAAGTCGGTTTGTTTATCCAAGTATCAAGTATAAGATGTCAAGTTGGATTTAGATTGATTTGCATGTGAAAACGGAAATTAAACATCCATTTACCAAATTCGGGTTATGGTGCTTAATACGATCCGTTTATTGAAAAAGGGTGTCAAATGACAAAGTGTAAAAACACGTAAACTTGTCAATCTGATCCGTCATGTATACGGGTTAACCGTAGTCGGGATCGTCCTAGACAAATGCTAAGACGGTACAGAACAGTGCCAGGCAGCCCTGTTAAGGCGCGAGACTATTGGCGATGCAAGGGGCTCTGCCCAGGTTTTGAAATATGAAAGCAGAGGGCCTCTTAGGGCGCGAGCCATGGGGCATCTCCTGGGTTTTGAAAAGGTTGTTTAAAACCGTATTTGTGATTAAATAATTTGCAAGTATTGTTTGCATGACTCGGAATAATTACTATTATGTTAGTAACATTCGTTGTCGGATTTGCATATTTGAAAAACATAGTTTATAAATAGAAATGTAAAATGTTTAATTTGAACTAATTATGTTAAGTTCATTTCTTTGTAATTAGTCAAGTTTGTCAACGTATTCGGATTAAACCGACATGGTATAAAGAACCAAGAATGATTATGGAGTATGACTAATATGTTTACAAGTGTAAATAAAAGAGAAAAATGGTAAATAAAAGAACAGGGTGTTAAAATACCCATTAAAATGTAATTAACCATAAAATCATCGAGACACGGATTTAACCGTCATGGTATAAAGAACCAAGGATGATTTTTGTAATGTTCAAAATATGTTTATCATAAAAAAAAATTAAAACATTTGAAATGGTAAAAACCGTAAAAGGAAAGAAGTAAGAATAAAAGAAAGTGTTGAAGGAATGACGAACTCAAACAAGGATGAGTCTGACCCGAGACCCACAAGAGGCGCGAGCTCCCTTGCATAGCAAGGAGCTTCTGTCTCAGGCCAAAACTCGGTTTTGGCTCGTCTAACCTATATTTGAATCGTGTTATGCATTGTTCATGATTATATACTCATAAAAACAGTAAATACATGAAATAAAGGAGTTGTTTACACCCTCAAACTTAAGTGTATTGATGTTTGCGACGTAGACGACTTTAGAGACGGTTTTCTCGTAGCGACTACTCACGATCAAAGAAGTTTAATAAAAAGGTGCCTTAAAAAAGGATTTAGTTTTGAAAATATGTTGATTAAAATATGTTGATTAATGTTGAGTTGGTCGAATGGGTCGGTCGAATGCACGGCGACGGTACCAAACAAAATGTGTAAGGCTTGTGTTTACGATCGGTAGGTCGTAAACACGTGTCGATTTTCTGACTTAGGAAGTCGAGTATAGAAGTTTAAGGGAGATGTGAGGGGGCGGACTCTCGCGTGATTTTTTTGGTGTGTGATGGTGGGTATTTATAGAGAAATGTGGGATGGTAGGTCGGTTGAGTTTGCGTAGAAACTAAGCAGGCAGCCTAAAGAGGTGCGAGCTACCCCGTGACTGAATGGGGTGTGTTGTCCCTTTCGCAAATTCGGATTTTGCATTTGTTCTAACCAATGTTTTGTTGGTTGTGATTTGTGGTCTTTGAGGTTTGCTTAGCCGTGTAAGCTTCCTCTTAGGTGATATTTGGGGTAAGTATTTTGTGTCTTTGACTCGGATTTGACCCGTGTGAGTCGGGATTTGAATTTCGAGTCGGGTTTTGGCTCGGTGTCAGTTTTGACTCTAATTAGGGTCATTTTAATGGAATTGACATGATGAAGACATTCATGGAATTATTTTTTACATTCGAGATTTGGGTTGACTCGGGTTGACTCAGGTTGACTCGAGTTGCGGGTTTCTGAGTGGGTTTTGGGTCCGAAGACGATTTTAACTCTAAATAGTGTTATTTTAATGCAAATGAAGTTAGAAAACTTTTGAAATCATTTTTCATATTCGAGTAGTGCATTAAACCGTCTCATGTATAGCCAATCCACGTACGCATATCAAAAACACGTTACAGTCTGATCATCATCGGGTGGTTTTTGGAAGGTGCAGATACTGGGTATCTACAGAGCCCCCACTTTGACTGAGGCTTGGACAGGGCGAAAGTCAGAGTATGATCTCCAGGTCAATCGAAGATTATAACCTGAAGACCATTGCGACGTCGAGGCGACTCAAAGGGTTTGAGCCAAGGACCTGCTGTCGGGAAGGGCGACGCCAAGGCGACTCGAGGGTACGAGCCAAGGACCTGTCGTACAGTTTAGAGTCTGTCGACTTTCGATTCAGGTCGTTTAAAGTCCATTAGACTACGTATAAAGGCTCGCCAACCATAAGAAGGAATCATACCTGAGGCATCTTCGGGATACGTCCTTGAATCATTTGCGCGTAAAGGCTCCTCAGCCGGTGTCGAAGGTGGTGCATTTTGAGGCTCGCCAGCCAAAGGTAAGGAAATGTACCCCAGGCATCTTCGGGATCTGTCCTTGGAAGGTTGCGGACAAAGGCTCGCCAGCTGTGACAAGGAAATGTACCCGAGGCATCTTCGGCATCTGTCCTTGGATGTTTGCGGACAAAGGCTCGCCAGCCAAAGGTAAAGAAATATACCTGAGGCATCTTCGGGATCTATCCTTGAACAGTTGCGGATAAAGGCTAGCCAGCCAATGGTAAGGAAATGTACCCGAGGTATCTTCGGGATCTGTCCTTGAACGGTTGCGGATAAAGGCTCGCCAGCCATCTATGGTCGGATGATCGATTGTGGAAAATAGCATGTGTGACATCCATTTGAAAATCGGCACTCGCTGGGGAGTTAGAAACTTCTCAGGACTCGCGGGGGATATGAGTTGTTGCTCACTGGGAGGTACCGTAAGCTATGTAATTGGCGGAGTTAAAGCTCTTGGACTTGACGGGTTGCCATTCATTGGGAAGAACTCAGTACTCAGTTGGAGTGAGTTTGTCTTCTCAAGATTACCTGCATGGTTAGTGACCACACAAATCCGCGATCGCATAGACAAACACGTAGAATGCAGGCATATAAGCACGTAAGCACATAAGCATGTGAGCAGTTAGCATATAAGAAACTAGCATGTATTATCTCACGCGAAGGGAGATAGAAGTTTTGAATGTTGTGAAGCTTAAAGACGAGTCTTATTACTCGTAGATCCGTGATTTAATAGATCGGAGACACGTGACCGTTGGGATACTGACTCACATAGACGCACACTGACAGACTGACAAATGGGCAGTCGTGAACGTGACACAAAGTCAGTGTCGACACAAAACGGGGTTGACTCTGATAGACTTTGCACATGTGTGTGCAACTCCTTAGCCAATAAAGGGTGACAACGCATATCAAATCCCTGGAGTAGAAGGTTCGCTCGGCTGGGGAACATGAATTGATTATCTTCTCTAGACATCTTTGCCACTGTTTGCTTGTTTGAGATCCTTCTCTGAGGCATGATGATTCAGAGAGCGGAACTAAGACCTTGTCATCGTCCGAACCGAGCACTAGGCTATGGGCGGTTTTATTTTGGACTGTAGTTGAGACTCGAAAAATGTTTGAGGGTAAAGGATGGGCGGCGTCTTGAAAGAGAAGCCCCCAGAGTGAGAAGGTGGGATTTTGACAAAATAAGGAATGGGTGACGTCTTAAGGAAGAAGCCCCTAGTAAAGAGGTATAAGATTAAGTTTTGCAGCTGGGTGGGCTGCTTTGAGGATTGATGTTGATGGTTGAGATTGAAATGGGGCGTGCGGTTGTGAAAGGGGTATGCGGTTGTGTCCTTGTTTGGGACTGCCTACGTATTCGCGTGTTTCTGAAATCAAACCAGATCGTAGTTATGAGCTGTGTGTGCAATGGATTGCAAATTGAAGGTGTGAAAATTGAATGTGTGGGGGGGTGTGGTTGTGCCCTCGTAATAGGACTGCCTACGTATTCGCGTGTTTGCGAAATCAAACCAGATCGTAGTTCTGAGCGTGTGTGCCTAAGCGAGTTGTTAGGACCTTAAAGTGTGTTAATAATTGAAATTAAGGTGTATGGTTGTGTCCTTGAAGGACTGCCTACGTATTCACGTGAAGTGAAATCAAACCAGACCGTAGTTCAGAATGTGTGTGCCTAAGCGAGTTGTTAGGACCTTAATGTGATTTTGAGGTGTATGGTTGTGTCCTTGATGGACTGCCTACGTATTCACGTGAAGTGAAATCAACCCAGATCGTAGTTCTGAACTGTGCGCCTAAGCGAGTTGTTAGGACCTTAAAGTGTGAGGGTCACGACGGTAAAAGTCGTTTGGTGACTCAAAAAATTGATTTGAGATAATTCCCCTCGATCATGAGTCGAAGAGGTCTAATTTTTGAAAATGTTCCTTATCATGTGAGCACACTAAAAAGTGGACCCTAAGGGTAGATTAGGTATGTCCCGTTCTCGGTAGCAAAGCATTCGAGGACTCCGTATCTGGGTCAGGGTGAAAAAAGCTTCAACATTAGGGAATGTGGAGCTTGGTAATAATAGGTTTGTTTGACAGATAAAAATCTGGGGTTGACGGTCACAACGGAAGATTCCGTTTGGTGACTCGAAAGTTGATTGGAGATAAATACCTCTTGATCATGAATCGAAGAGGTGTAATTTGTGAAAAGCTCCTTATCATTTGAGCACACTAAAAAGTGGACTCTAAGGGTAGATTAGGTATGTCCCGTTCTCGATAACAAAGCATTCGAGGACTCCGTGGGGATGGCGGTGAGAAATGGCTTCAACATTAGGGAATGTGGAGCTTGGTAATAATGGGTTTGCTTAACAGATAAAAATCTGGAGCAAGAATTTTGTGGTGTTTAGGCCGATGGGTAACGGCTCGTAGTGTGGTGCAGAATGGGGTCTCCGGCTTGATGTGACCTGAGCACGAAATGGTTGGTAAATAATATGGGATCAGATTTCCATGTCTGGACCTTAAAGGTTAAGGTGTGATATTACGAGCTTGAGGGGGAATCCTCAGAAGCCTAGATAGGTCTCCCTACAACAGTCTCAAGAATGACTTAGGGGTGAAGCAGTTTTGGTTATGATCTTGAGGGGAATTCCCAGGATCCACGCCGTTGGACAAGACATGTAGAAAAACTTGACCTTTGACCCGTAATGTATGGGAAAGATGGGTTTAATATCCAAGGGGTTTTGACTCAGCTAACGCCATTGGAGATACCTCGACAATTAGGCGACACGACCTAGACTACAAGGTAGGACTAACTTTGGCGAAGACTAGACGTTATCGAGACGACTTGACTTGAAATCGAATGGACTCTAATCGACTCGAGGCTGAATCAGAAAGGTGGACTGAAATTTTTGAAAATAGAAATTTTCAAAAAGATTCATTTGTCCCTTTATGGATGGCTTCCGAAGAGTAGGGATCTCCGAAACTCGATCAGTTGAAAGGGTTTTCTTAGGTTTGTTTTCAAAAGACAGTTTGAGTTGAAATTGCGGCGGCTCTGAAAACAAAGTGTTGTTTCCAAAGACGGTTTTTGAAATTCCGAATCACGGATTAGAAAATCGAGAATCGAATAATTTGGAATCGTCATCGCAATGGCCATGAAAACGGCTAAGTTTGTTTTCAAAGGATTTAAAATTGGGTTGAAAAGTTGAAAACGGTTAGATTTGTTTTCAAACAATTTGGAATCGGATTGAAATTTGAAAACGGTTTAATTTGTTTTCAAATGGTTTGAAATTGGATTGAAATTTGAAAACGGTCAAATTTGTTTTCAAAGGATTTGATTTTGAATTTGAAATTTGAAAACGGTTAGATTTGTTTTCAAAGATTTGAATTTGGATAGAAATTTGAAAACGGTTAAATTGGTTTTCAAAGATTTGAAATTGAATTGAAATCTGAAAACGGTTAAATTGGTTTTCGAAGATTTGAAATTGAACCTGAAATTTGAAAGCGGTTAAATTGGCCTTCAAATGATTTGAAATTGGACCTGAATTTGAAAGCGGTTTAATTGGCCTTTAAATGATTTGATTTGAATTGGAATTTTAAAACGGTTAAGTTCGTTTTCAAATGATTTGAAATTGGAAATTGTGAGGATTGAAATCGTCATTACGATGGCTTAGAAAAGCCAAATTTGATTTCGAAAACGACATTTGAAATTTTGGAAAGTTGCACGAGTTGAAATCGTCATTACGACGGTTTGAAAAGCGTTTCTGTTTGAAAATTGATTCCGAATTTTGAAAATTCGAGGATAGAATTTGTCATTATGACGGCATAAAAGGGCACTTTGAGAATGCAACGGTCGGCGAGAGACCGAGGTTTGAAACGGCCATTATGACGACGTAAAAGGGTATTTTGAAATGGTTTGTGAAAACCAAGGTTTGAAATCGTCATTACAACGGTATGAAAAGGTGCATTTGAAATTGGTTATAAAAACCGGGTTTTGAAATGACCATTATAACAGCATAAAAAGGTGCTTTGAAATGGATATAAAAATCGGGTTCGAAAATCGTCATTACGACGGCCTAGAAAGGCGTGTTGAAATGGTTGTAGAAAACCGGATTTGAAAATCGTCATTACGACGGCCTAGAAAGGCGTGTTGCAATGGTTATAAAAACCGGATTTGAAAATCGTCATTACGACGTCCTAGAATGGTGTGTTGAAATGGTTATAAAACCGGGTTTGAAAATCGTCATTATGACGGCCTAAGAAGGCGTGCAAGGGTCGGCGAAAGACCGAGGTTTGAAATGGCCATTATAACGGTGCAAAAAGATGCTTTGAAACGGTTGTGAAAAACCGGGTATGAAAATTGTCATTATGACGGCCTAAAAAGGTGTGCAACGGTCGGCGAAAGACCGAGGTTTGAAATGGCCATTATAACGGCGCAAAAAGGGTGAATTTTGAAAGCTTGAAAATGACACGGAAGGACTTATGATCACATAACACATAAGCACTCACAGTTCATTATATTATGCATAATGCTGACACGGGTTTTTGCTTAAAAGGGTGGGTTAAACACCAAGCAATCGAACCCCGATTTGCGAGAGGGATACCAATCCAAACAAAATGTGTAAGGAGGGTGCCCTAGCCTCGTGCTCGAAAGTGATGAAAGCTCTTTGACGAAACAGAAATGTGTAACGTCAACGGTATGCTTGACTCAATCGAGATTCGAAACGCGGGGATGAGAAAACTCACGCCGACGAGACGAGCCATTTGATCGATAAAGGTTAGGTTGTGGGCCCGGACAAGGAACCCGACTTATGACCGTAATATCAATTAATGCACTTTAACCACGACCTCGTTAGAGTTTCACCTCTAAGGATCACAAAGACACAAGTGTCCTAGTTTTCCCCAGCGGAGTCGCCAATCTGTGGACATGGGCCACGTCTCGGTCTGCGGATTCGGGCCGCCTACCGGTCCGCGGTCACGGGCCACCTGCACGCCAGGCCAAACTGTGGACATGCAGAGGTCTCTTTGAAAGCCACGCTCGGCGGCGTAAAATTGCGGACATGCAGCGGTCTTTTGAAAGCCACGCTCGGCGGCGTAAAATGCTTTCAACCGGATCGCTTTAGATCGGTCGGTTTCGTCTCGGTAAGGGTCGCGAAACGATGTAGAGATGTTCGGAGTCGCCACCAAGCATTTGTGGGATGCTTGGAACCCGTTCGAATTCACTTTATACCTAGGTCAACCAAGGCAAAAAGCGGTGTTTGACATAGGTACTAAAGATAAGGATTCGTCCCCCTTTTATCATTCTATGCCTAAAATGACTCTCGTACGCCCTGGATAAGGCCATCCACTATCCAAAGGTTCTGAGTAAGGGGTGAGGGTACGTATTGGGAAGCCCTTTAATCGGACACCCAATCCCGCCCGCGTTAGCGGCCTCTACTGATCGATCGTGGTTGTTTAAGTGCAAGAGTTGATAAAACGGTGTAAATGCATGAATGCACATCCAAAAGTCTTAACCTAACATGTGAGCTTTCTAAGTCGGTTTGTTTATCCAAGTATCAAGTATAAGATGTCAAGTTGGATTTAAATTGATTTGCATGTGAAAACGGAAATTAAACATCCATTTACCAAATTCGGGTTATGATGCTTAATACGAGCCATTTATTGAAAAAGGGTGTCAAATGACAAAGTGTAAAAACACGTAAACTTGTCAATCTGATCCGTCATGTATACGGGTTACCCGTAGTCGGGATCGTCCAAGACAAATGCTAAGACGGGACAGAACAGTGCCAGGCAGCCCTGTTAAGGCGCGAGCCTATTGGCGATGTAAGGGGCTCTGCCCAGGTTTTGAAATATGAAAGCAGAGGGCCTCTTGGGGCGCGAGCCATGGGGCGACCCAAGGGGGCATCTCCTTGTTTTTGAAAAGGTTGTTTAAAACCGTATTTGTGATTACATAATTTGCAAGTATTGTTTGCATGACTCGGAATAATTATTAGGGCCTCTTGGGGCGCGAGCCATGGGGCGACCCAAGGGGGCATCTCCTGGTTTTTGAAAAGGTTGTTTAAAACCGTATTTGTGATTACATAATTTGCAAGTATTGTTTGCATGACTCGGAATAACTACTATTATGTTAGTAACATTCGTTGTCGGATTTGCATATTTGAAAAACATAGTTTACAAATAGAAATGTAAAATGTTTGATTTGAACTAATTATGTTAAGTTCATTTCTTTGTAATTAGTCAAGTTTGTCATCGTACTCGGATTAAACCGACATGGTATAAAGAACCAAGGATGATTATGGATTATGACTAATATGTTTACAAGTGTAAATAAAAGAGAAAAATGGTAAATAAAAGAAAAGGGTGTTAAAATAACCATTAAAATGTAATTAACCTTAAAATCATCGAGACACGGATTTAACCGTCATGGTATAAAGAACCAAGGATGATTTTTGTAATGATCAAAATATGTTTATCATAAAAATGAATTAAAACATTTGAAATGGTAAAAACCATAAAAGGAAAGAAGTAAGAATAAAAGAAAGTGTTGAAGGACAGACGAACTCAAACAAGGATGAGTCTGACCCGAGACCCACAAGAGGCGCGAGCTCCCTTGCATAGCAAGGAGCTTCTGTCTCAGGCCAAAACTCGGTTTTGGCTCGTCTAACCTATATTTGAATCGTGTTATGCATTGTTCATGCTTATAGACTCATAAAAACAGTAAATACATGAAATAAAGGAGTTGTTTACACCCTCAAACTTAAGTGTATTGATGTTTGCGACGTAGACGACTTTAGAGACGGTTTTCTCGTAGCGACTACTCACGATCAAAGAAGTTTGATAAAAAGGTGCCTTAAAAAAGGATTTAGTTTTGAAAATATGTTGATTAAAATATGTTGATTAATGTTGAGTTGGTCGAATGGGTCGGTCGAATGCACGGCGACGGTACCAAACAAAATGTGTAAGGCTTGTGTTTACGATCGGTAGGTCGTAAACACGTGTCTATTTTGTGACTTAGGAAGTCGAGTATAGAAGTTTAAGAGAGATGTGAGGGGACAGACTCTCGCGTGATTTTTATGGTGTGTGATGGTGGGTATTTATAGAGAAATGTGGGATGGTAGGTCGGTTGAGTTTGCGTAGAAACTAAGAAGGCAGCCTAAAGAGGCGCGAGCTACCCCGTGACTGAATGGGGTGTGTTGTCCCTTTCGCAAATTTGAATTTTGCATTTGTTCTAACCAATGTTTTGTTGGTTGTGATTTGTGGTCTTTGAGGTTTGCTTAGACGTGTAAGCTTCCTCTTAGGTGATATTTGGGGTAGGTATTTTGTGTCTTTGACTCGGGTTTGACCCGTGTGAGTCGGGATTTGAATTTCGAGTCGGGTTTTGGCTCGGTGTCAGTTTTGACTCTAATTAGGGTCATTTTAATGAAAATGACATGATGAAGACATTCATGGCATTATTTTTGACATTCGAGATTTGGGTTGACTCGGGTTGACTCAGGTTGACTTGAGTTGCGGGTTTCTGAGTTGGTTTTGGGTCCGAAGACGGTTTTAACTCTAAATAGTGTTATTTTAATGCAAATGAAGTTAGAAAACTTTTGAAATCATTTTTCATATTCGAGTAGTGCATTAAACCATCTTATGTATAGCCAATCCACGTACGCATATCAAAAACACATTACAGTCCGATCATCATCGGGTGGTTTTTGGAAGGTGCAGATACTGGGTATCTACAAGCTGTAGGAGTAGTAACAACAGGAGGTGCAGTTACAGGTTTCTTCTTCTTTGGTCTCCATTGTTGTTTCCCCACTGGTTGAGCCACCTTCTTTTGAGGAGCAGCTGTCTTCCCTTTCTTGCATTTAGATGTATCATGCCCCATACCATTACACTATGAGCACAAAAGGGGCTTCCATTCAAATTCAACCTTGAGGCAGATGACACTTCCATCAACATCCAAGAACTTAATATTTTCTGGGATAGGTTTACCAAAGGGTACATCAATCATCACCCGGGCAAACCCTAGCCTAGTTTTCTCCTTCGTAGCATCATCACAGCGAACAAATGTACCCATGATTCCAGCAATTTTGGGGAGGCATTTCCCCCAAAATTTTAGAGGGAGATTATAGACCTTCACCCACACAGGGACCTCCTTAACAACCTCTTTCTCCATAGCCACCCCTTCAGACCAAGGTCTAACAATTAAAGGCTTATTATCAAAAAGAATGTGACCTTGTTGAAGGATTTGAGTTCGAGCAGCACTGGTTTTAAATCTGACAATGAAAACACCATTGGAACAAAAGGAAATCTTGTCAATGGGATAATTCGCCCATAAGCACTTAAGGAACCCTTCGACCACATCCACCGGAGGATTTGCATCCAGAACAAACCCATAGACTGAATTCTTCCAATATTCCAACTCTTCGTTAACATCATCATCAGAAAATTGCAACAAATCTTTATTCTCTTCAGGAATTGTATGCAATGGTTGTTTTCCCCTACGTTTGCTCTGAACCCTCCATTCCGAGGAATCATCAGGTGCAGCCAAATCATAAGGAGGAATCCCAACCAGTTGATTAACCTCAACCGTCTTCTGTCCTTCACCATCATGGCCTCCCAACACCACCGATGGAGCAGGAACATCTTGATTATTAACATTTGTTTTATTTTTTTAATAGAAAGAGGGGGAAATTGAATTTGATCTGAACAATCAATCGACATCGCAAAAATTTTTAGGGTTTTTGTTAGGGTTTTAGATCTGATAAATCGTCTTTTTTGTTCTTTCTCTCTCTCTCTCTCTCTCTCTCTCATCTATTTTTTAATTCTAGCATTATAAACAAATATTCATATTGTTGTATGCCCAGTTGTCCAAATGTGAGTTCTGGTTAGAGAAAGTTGCCTTTCTGGGGCATGTGATTTTAAAGGAAGGGGTAGTTGTGGACCCTGCAAAGATTGAGGCAGTTACCAAGTGGGAAGCACTAAAGAATATAGCTGAGATCAGGAGTTTCTTGGGTTTAGCTGGATATTATAGACGGTTCGTGAAAGATTTCTCCAAGATTGCTAGACCTATGACAGCTTTGATGAGGAAAGAGAACAGGTTTCGTTGGGATGAAAGTTGTGAGACAGCGTTCCAGACATTAAAGGAGCGTTTGACCACAGCTCCAATCTTAGCATTGCCTGAAGGGAGTGAGAACTTTGAGATTTATACATATGCCTCAAAGAATGGGTTGGGATGTGTGTTGATGCATAACGGTAAAGTGATTGTCTATGCTTCTAGGCAACTGAAGCCTTATGAGGAGAACTATCCTACACACGATCTGGAGTTGGGTGCACTTGTGTTTGCTCTCAAGATTTTGAGACATTACCTTTATGGGGCAACCTTTAAGGTATTTTCTGATCACAAGAGTATCAAGTACATCTTCACTCAAAAGGAGTTGAACATGAGACAGAGGAGGTGGATGGAGTTGATTGGCGATTATGACATGGATATTATATACCATGAAGGGAAAGCCAATGTAGTTGCCGATTCTTTGAGCAGGAAGAGTGTACATTCTTTGTGCACAGCTATATCCTTGATGAGGTTAAGAGATGAGGTTGGGAAGTTTGGGATACATATGATCCAGAAAGGGGATGCCATGGGAGATTTGACAGTGCAGCCTGATCTATATGATGATATTCGAGGTAAACAGGTGTTAGATCCCAAGATGGTGGAGTGGAGAGCTGGAGTAGAGAAAGGGACAGTGTCTAGATTCAATATTTATATAGACGATAGTTTGAGGTTTGATGGGAGGTGGGAGGTGGGAGGTGGGAGGTGGTGTGTCCCTAATGATAAGGAGCTGAAAAAGACAATCATGATAGAGGCACATTGTACACCGTATTCGGTACATCCAGGTGGTGACAAGTTGTACAAGGATTTAAAGAAGACTTTTTGGTGGCCTGGGATGAAGGAAGAAACAGTTGAGTTTGTGGCTCGTTGTTTGACATGTCAGAGAGTTAAAGGGGAGCAGCAACGACCACAAGGTAAGATTCAGTCTTTAGAGGTACCTGGGTGGAAGTGGGAATCCATTTCCATGGATTTTATCGTGGGTTTGCCAAAGAGCCAGCAGGGTAACAACATGATATGGGTTATAGTGGATCGACTTACCAAGTCAGCTCATTTTGTGCCAATGAAAGATACATGGACTAAGGCACAATTAGCTATGGCTTATCGGAAGAATGTGCTAAGGTTACATGGGGTGCCTAAAGACATAGTATCTGACAGAGATGCGAGGTTTATCTCAAGGTTTTGGAAAGAGTTGCAGGAGTCTTTGGGAACGATATTGAAGATGAGTACAGCTTTTCATCCTACGACAGACGGTCGGACAGAGAGAACAATCAAGACTCTTGAGGATATGTTACGAGCTTGTGTGATGGATTTTGGTGGTGGCTGGGAGCAGAGGTTAGATTTGATCGAGTTTTCCTACAACAACAGCTATCACACTAGTATTGGCATGGCGCCATTTGAGGCCTTATATGGGAGGAGATGTAGGAGTCTGATTTGTTGGGACGACAGTGTTGAGGCAGTGGTTTTGGGACCAGAAATGGTACATGAGATGGTTGAGCAGATTAAGATGATCAGGGAAAGGATGAGAGCAGCTCAGGATAGGCAAAAGAGTTATGCAGATCTACATCGCCGGGATATAGGGTTTTAGGTTGGGGACAAGGTTCTTCTGAAAGTATCTCCTATGCGTGGGGTCATGAGATTTGGGAAGAAAGGCAAGCAGAGTCAGAAGTTCATAGGACCATATGAGATCTTAGACCGGGTTGGAGAGGTTGCTTAGTGTGTGGCTTTACCGTCTTCTTTGGATAGGGTGCATAATGTGTTTCATGTATCTCAGCTGCGGAAGTATGTGAGTGATCCGTCACATGTGTTAGAGGCATAGAACATAGAGTTAGATGAGTCCTTGTCTTACCTTGAGGTGCCTAAGCAGATTCTTGACCGGAAGGTTAGGAAAACTAGAAATGGTGAGACAGTCTTGCTTAAGATTCTTTGGTCTAATCACGAGGTTAAGGAGGCTACATGGGAGGCAGAGGAGGCCATGAGAGAGCGCTATCCGTTTCTTTTTTATCAGGTATGTATGGTTACGGGGACGTAACCTTGTTTCTTTTAGGGGTAGGAGATGATCGCGAAGAGTGTTTGCATCTTTTTATGTTGTTTTCGGTATAGTTAGTAGTGAGTTGTGTCGGGTTGAGTTTGGGTTGGTAGCATGTGTCGGAGTTTTGTGTTGAGGTTTGTTTTGGTTGTAGTGTCGGGAGTATGGTAGTATGTTCTTATTTTGTTGTGGTTTGAACTTCGGGGACGAAGTTCTTTTTAAGGAGGGAAGACTGTAATACTACGGTTTTATGAGTCTCTGGGTACTCTATCGAGTGGGCCTTAGTCTTTTATCTTACGAAACAGTAGTCTGTCTGTAGGGTACTCGATCGAGTAGCCTTGGTACTCGATCGAGTACGTTAGTTACTCGATCGAGTAGGTCAGGTTACGGGGGTTAATTGACGGGTTTTGTTAATAAAGCGGATTAATATATAATAAGTTCGTCATCTTCCTAAAACACTTTTGCTAAAACCTAATTCACTGTTTAAGAGAGATCTCAAGTACGTTGCTTTGCTATTCCGCTTTATTAACAAATTCCGGAGCTTGAGAGGTCGGATTTCACCTTTCTTTGTGCCCTTGTGATCCTTGCGTCGAGGGTAAGATCTACATACCAATTTTATAGCTTTTAATGAACTTTGTTTAAACCCTATTTGGGGGATTGGGGGTTTTGATGGTTAATTATGATTGTTAGTAATTATATGATTATGTGAATAGGAGGAGGATTCGTAGAAGAGCGTTTTTGAAACAGCTGTTAGATCGTCTGCTGCTTGTGATTGAATTTCAGGTAGGGTTTTCCCTACTCAGTATTAGTTACATGATATGTGTGGTGAATTGTGCTGTAGTTAGTATTGTTGATTGTTTCAGACGATTATTGAGTTGTATTATGATTGCTGATTGTCTGTCTGTGTTCTTCGGGGCGTGTCCCTGGCTGGGTGGAGTCACTTGCGGGAGTGGCTTCACGCCCATGATTCACCTTCTGTGGAACCCGCCACAGAAGGGATGTGCACATTAATGGACGTGGGTTATCGCTCGATGAAGATGAGCGGGGATTTGGTGGGTACGGCTGCGGTCCCCCACTAGCGGTGTGGAGTATCTTTTGCGATGGGTACTCTGGCAGGGCTACACATTTTAGTGTGTAGTCAGTTACGTGGAGATTGTTCATGGAGACCGGTGTTTGATGTGACGATTGTGTTGTTTGGTAATTGTTGTATTGTATCTTGTGTTGTGTCATTAGTACTGACCCCGTTTAATTGTTTTAAAAACTGTGGTGATCCATTCGGGGATGGTGAGCAGTTATTGAGCAGGTTTGACTAGAGGCATTTGGGCTAGCAGGGAGGTGTCACCACGAGCTGATTAGAGTCTTCCGCTGTCACACTTTTGTTGTTTAGACTTTTGGTTTTTGAGAACATGTATTGTACCTTTTATCAGTTTGGTTTTGGACTTGTAATCACTTTAAACAGTTTGGCTATTTAAATTATGTTTCTTTATTGTCATTTGATTATCATCGCCTCGAGAAACCGAGATGGTGACGTTCTTATACCCGAGTGGTCCTGGTAAGGCACTTGGAGTATGGGGGTGTCACAGTAAATACCGACAATCTCCCACTTATACGTAAGGCATAAGTATTCATTTGCGCTACCTAATTGATTTAGAGTGTAGAAATTGCAAATGAAATGAGCATTGAATGTCTGAGATTGAAGGTTTGAGTACTTTTATGAGGTTACTAATAATAGCGGGGCTAGCGGGCCGCCCATGAGCAATTTTGTTTAGTCCAATCCCGTCCATTTATTCTAGCGGGCCGAATTTTCTTGTCCGTTACCCGTTTAATTTTTGATTTTTCTTGTCCAAACCCTCTATTTTATCGGGCCGAACGGGTCGGCCCGCACTTGATCAGCTCTATTCCACAAGAACTTCCAATGACCAAGGGGAGTAGGTAAGTAACTTCCCACATCATGTAGGCATTGGAAGTTCCTGGGAAGTTCTAATTCCTACATTTTCTAATATTTATGGCAACCACACAACTCATGTTTCTCAAAATCATGGATTTTCCAATGCCTATGTTTTCTAAGTGGCAACCAAACGACCCCTAATAACTCCATTTAAAATTTAATTAAGAAATATATTATTAAGAGGAAGAAAAGAGGAGTTTCAACACTTATACTCCGGATAAGATTCATTTTATTTAAAAAAATATTATTATTTTATCATTATGTTCACTGAAGGTATAATATAAACGTGAAGGAATGACATTGAAAATACAACCAGATAAAGAATAAAAAAATATTTTACATCATAGATCAAGTGTTGGTTTTTCTTTTCAAATGAAGGGCTTCTTCAAAATACCAGAGTTAGCCGAGTAGCTCGAGCAGGAGTGTTTATGAAAAGTTGAAAAATGGAAGGATATGTGTTGTAATAAATATATTTATGAATATGGACAATATGGTTAATTAAAAAATTTAAAGAATTAACCAAAGCTTAAATATTCACATAGTATGGAGTAGAGATAGATATTAAGTTAAACGGTAAGAAAAGTATATTATTCGTAAGTTTTTTTTCTTTTATAAGTAAAAAAAAAACAAAAAAAACTATGAATACTCTCAACTTGTAATACATTTGTTTCAAAAGAATGAATAATAGAATTAATTAGAACGTATTTGCTAAAAAAATATTTGTGGCCATCATGTTTAGTTTAAAAAATAATAATAATGATATATTTCTATCACATCGTACCTATAATTTGTGCAATTTATTTATGTAACAAAATTAAAAAATCGTTTCAATATATATTACCCTTTTTAAACGCAATAAAATTATATTGCATAGAATAGTTGCCTCAGTTGTAGATATATTACTTCTTTAAAGCTCCTATTATCTTCCCCTTTATTTTGGGCACAAAAATTAAGAAATGGGAAGAAATAATGGAAAGAATGAATATAATAGTGTAAGTTATATAATTTATAGTAGAGAGAAAATAATATAGAATGGATAAAGTAGTGGTAAGTGTTGATTTTTTATAAGAGAGAAAATAATAAAAAATGAATAAAATTTACCAAAAAAAGGAAAGAGAGAAGATAATCAAACTAGTGTTAAAAAGAAAAGAGAGAAGATAATAGGAAATTGAAGTAATTTATAATGAATAATATTTATAACAAATCACTTAGGCGGGAAACTTTTAAGAAAACTCCTATTCTTTTAATATAAGGGTGATGTATGTTATTATTATTGATTGCATTAATTCTCCCTTGTGACGGTCACAATTTGTGACGGGCAAATGTGACCACTTTTTGATAAAATGTAACCACTTAAATACTGTTCATAAAATATCACCTAAAAAAATGGTCACATTTTATCAAAAAGTGGTCACATTTAGCCCGTCATAAATGTGAACAGTGTTTGTGACATAATAATACCCGTCACAATGGCAAAATGCTAACTGTTCAGCGTTTCAGACATGCTTGTCTCGTTGTATTAGAGAGGTAATGGAGAGAAAGTAATGGAGATGATCCAAATTCGTTATCGGTCCGGATTCTCTCCATTACTTGAAAAGAAATGGATGTCCATTACTTTTAAACGGTGCAGATTAAATCTTGGAACGATCTAGTGGTTGTAATTATTTCATAAAAGTAATGTTTAAATGGATGGAGAGAGAAAATATATTAGAATAAAAGTGTATTAGAGAGGTAATGGAGAGAAAGTAATGGAAAGGATCCAAATTCGTTATTTACTACCCACATGTGACTCAGCGAAATTTTTGCAAGGCCATGTTAGAGTTTGTAAACATCGAAATCGAATATAACCTAACACGTATTTACCATACAGTGTTTGGTGAACACGTGAGAATGTGAGTAACATTTACTGTCCGAATATGTTTGTCTGGTTGACTAAAACAATTACTCCGTCTTACCCATACAATCTTGATCATTTATTTATTCTTAATTGATACTCCTTGTTAGAGTATTCTCTATCTTCTTCTACATTGGTTTCTGTGGTGTTTTTTTAGAGGAGTGAAATATGTGGACGAAAATGAAGGAAAATAAAAATAAGGGAGAAAAAGTGGGGTCACAAGTTAAAAGAACCACAAATTATAGACAAATAAGGAAAGTGGAAGATTTTAGTAAATTTGTTGTTTTAAAAAATGTGGAAGAAGTTAGAGAATAGGAGGGAGTAATTTTTTGTAAAAATAAAAAGGGTAAATAATTGATTTAAAAAGGTAGAGTAGTTATTAGCACTCCAATTTTTATGTACCGATTATCAATAGGACAAAAGCCCTACATATTTCCCTATATATCTACTAGGGCAACCAGTGAACCAAGGTAATGTGTGTTACCCACTAGTACAATATTGTGCCACTCGTCAATAAAATAATGTCAATTTGTGCTGTTAGTAATACATCGCATAAATTAATGGTTTTGCAACGTAACATTGCCAAAGATTAAATATGGGTCGCGACCTAATTAAGGTGACCCTTGCTTGAGGATGGTCTAATAAAGACCAATGGAGTTGACATGGACCAGCCTGCGAGTCGTCACCAATTACATTAAATTCGTCGCAAATCTTCTTACACCATCTCTATTGCAATTCTTTGTTTTTGCAATAACGTCAAAGCAGGGTGATTTACGAAGGAAACCCGTTAAAAAACACGATTATGCGGTTGTGTGAGACACAGTCGACTCAATGAAGGCCTTTTTTTTGTAGCTAGAAAACATTTATTACTCCATTCCTTGAATTTTTTTTCGAAATGGGTTTCTCTAACAAACTAAGGCTTGCTTGGGATGAGAGTAATTATTAAGGGCTTGATTGGGATGAGAGTTGTTTGGGCTAAAAATAGCACAACAAAGGAGGCCCACTCAATGAAATAAGAGCTACGGAAGGAGTGATAAGGAGGAAGGAAGCCCGCGGTTGGAGAAAGAGGAAACGGGCTCAAGAGAGATAAGGAGCCCATCATTGAAAGCGTCTAGATTAAGGAAAGAGGAGTTAGGGAGAAGTTAGGGACATCAGGGAGAATTGGGAAAGGCGGCCAAGTATGGAAAGAGTTCTTATGGAAATTATATTCCCTTTCCATATTCAAGGTAGGACATATCTAGGGTTCTTACCCTATAAATAGCCAAGGGAGCAAATCAAGAAGGGCATCGTGACATTCACATCTGCATCCATTCAAGACATCCGCATTCGCGCGTTCACATTCATTCACATCAACACCACGACAAATTATCCACAAATATACATTCATCCAAGATCCTGCAGGCCTGACACCTAGCGCCAGCGAGATTAGCCATACGTTACTATTGTAATCATCCTCCTATTCAAATAGTGCAATACTTGGCAGGGTATCGTCCCTCCCGCGGCTGTTCCCACATTGTGTTTTCCGCGTCACCAAAATCTTACGTATCAATTTACATTACGCACTTTATTTTCCTATTTACTTATTAAAATACGAACGATCCTACAATCAACCAACGAATAAGACTACATTGACCCTAATTAATCGACTTGGGTAAAAATACCTAACCAGTTTGGCGCCCATCGTGGGGCATTGTGGTCGTCAATCGTTTATATTCTAGATATACAATGGATAAGCAAGCATCTGAAGCCGTGTCAGGAAGCATACAACCATCGCCACCACCACCATCTACTCAAAATCCAACATCAACGGTGGTTACGCAGGCTCCCGGACACACCTCAAGAGTCATACCGACAGCAAAAACCTCTTTACCTCCTAAGACTCCTGATGTCACAGCTCAGACCAGATCAGACAAAGGAACATCAAGTTCAGGCCTCACTCCGCCACCTAGTCCCACGCAAATCTTGCTTACTGGCGTGGAGAATCTTCAGAAAGCTATGGAAAACAAGAGAGAAGACCAGAAGAAAGCTGAAACCGAAGCAAGAAAGAGGGACAGAGAGCTCTGGGCACAGATAGATATCCTAAAACAGCAGTCTGTCACCCCAGCAAGCAGGACGGGTGAAGGAAGATCTCCCTTGGTAGATCTGACGCAAGGAGCATCAGGCAGCAGGCAGATACCAGCTGAAATAATAACAAAATTGGATTTGGCTACAGTACCGTCGGATGGGAGAATAACCCCACGAGGGTTGGGATACCTCACACTAGATAACTGGCCGCCGGCCAGCTGTGTGGCGACACGAGCAGGTAGCATCCTTGTTAGCAGCCCCACAACGATCGACCAGACGCCTGGAGCAGGATCCGAGCCAAACCAACAAATGGACTGGCAGCAGGGGACAGTCGTAACCACAACTCCTCTAGCGGCCGGAACACATCAGAACCGTCAAGAGCTCGGATCAGGAGGCAGTATATTGAACCAGCAGGCGGACTCCAGACTCAGGCAGCATCACAAATCAGCAGTACTTGGGGTTAAAAGAAATACTGAGCAGGGTCCCAGGATTGCCACCCGCACTCGAGATAGCAGTTCTAGACAGTTACGCCGACTCACTATTCGTGGACACCATATCTATCACAGCCATGCCAAAGGGATTCACAAATCCAAATATGCCTCTCTTCGACGGCACAACAGATCCCTTTGATCATATCAGCCAGTATAAGCAGAAGATGATGACAGTGACAGCTATAGGGCAAGTAAATAAGGCTTGCATGTGCAAAGGGTTCGGGTCCACCCTAACAGGACCGGCACTTCGATTGTTTGTGAGCCTGCCCAACAGGTCGATATCTACATTTGCTGAATTGGTAAACGCATTTACTCAACAGTTCGCAAGCAGCAGAAAACCACAGAAGCATGCAGGAGATCTTGTAATACTCCGTATTTATAAGTCTTGGGGTACTCTATCGAGTAGCCCTTACTCTGTCGAGTAAGGGCAAGTTGCGAAATAAAATAGTTTCTGACCTGTTGGGTACTCGATCGAGTAGCTGGGGTGCTCGATCGAGTGGGGGGGTACTCGATCGAGTACCTTGGGTACTCGATCGAGTGTCCGGTTTTACGGGGGAGTTTTCTCGGGTTTTGTTAATTACGCGATTAAGGTATTTAAACCAATTCGTCTTTGTTCTAAATCACTTTTTACAAAACCTAAAACCTGTTTAAGAGAGAAAGCAACTTGTCTTCTTCCTAATCGCGTTCTTGACAATTCCCGGAGTTCAGACGGTCGATTTGCATCGTAGTTTGTGTCGTTGGATTCCTTGCGTCGAGGGTAAGCTTTTAATGTAATTTATATAATGTTTTGTTAAGATTAGTGAAACCCCAATTTAGGAATTGGGGGTTTTTATGAATAGTAATTGAATAGTAGTATCTATGTGTTGTATGGTAGGAGGAGAGTTCATAGAAGAGGCGTTTTGAGACAGCTGTAGATACCGTCTGCGTGTTGTTCTATCCAGGTAGGATTTCCTACTCAGTATTAGTCCCATAATGGGATATTGGTGATGTGCTGTAGTTAGTTGTTTAATATGGTGATTGTGATTGTGATTGTGATTGTGATTGTGATTGTGATTGTGATTGTGATTGGTTTCTTTGGCTCTCGAGATGCGTTCTCGGCTGAGTGGGGTCACTTGCGGGAGTGATCTCACGCCCTAGTTTCGCCCTTCGTGGAACCCGCCACGAAAGGGGATGTGCACATTAATGGGACAGGGTTATCGCTCGTACGATGAGCGGGGCTTAGGTGGGAACGGCTGCGGTCCCCCATCGGGCGTGGCTGGTCCAAAGTGGACGGTCAAGTATTGAGACGATGGGAGTGGTGGTGTGTGTGTGTGTGTGTGTGACGATTCAAATTTGTCTGTTTATCTTATTGTTGATATATGTATTGAATTGTGTGATTAGTACTGACCCCGTTTAAATGTTTTAAAAACTGTGGTGATCCATTCGGGGGTGGTGAGCAGTTATTGAGCAGGTGTGATATGACGCGTATGGGGACAGTGGGATGAGTCATCACGTGGCGTTAGAAGTCTTCCGCCGTGTCGACGAAGTCTAGTAGCTTTGATAGTTTTAGCTGTAGACCGTATGAGAACCTTGTAATTCCTTTTGTTAGTTTTGGTTTTATAATGTAATCACTTAAACTTATTTAATAAAGTATGTTTCTTCATTGTCTTATGATTATCATGCCTCGGGTAACCGAGATGGTGGCATCCTTATACCTGAGTGGTCCTGGTAAGGCACTTGGAGTATGGGGGTGTTACAAATGGTATCGAGAAGCGACGATCTTGGAACTGTAACAAATGAACATAATGAACATAGGGAGTCTAATAAAATGAACCTGGTGTATGTGTAATGGGAGCCCCGGCTGATGCTAGGTTTTGGGTGAGTAGGCGCCCTCACTTCAAAATCTTGGCCCCATGATACTTAAGCCAGTCACATGGTATGGGAACGTGGAGTCCGTGGGTATATGTGTGACGTGTATGTTAATTGTGTTGTATATGGTTTGTTGAAAGTATGTTGCATGATAGTTGGTTGACATGTTGGTTGGAATCGTTGAAAAAGTATATGAGAATGAGGAATGATATGGTAGAAAAAGAATGTAGTTCGTATATGATGATGTGTGATGAAGTGGATTTGTAATGTTGTTGTATTAGCAACATGGAAATAGGATTTGTAGTGTATGGGTGTGGTTTGTGTTATGAAAAGTTATGAAAATTTAAAACATGCGAGTAATACATGATTGAAAGTTGAATGTTATATGAGCATGATAGGTGGTAATGTTTGACTTTTGGTAAGTAGTAACATGAAGAATAGAGGTTCAATGATATGTGTTTTGTATAACGAATTGGATGAAAAGCATGATGGTTGTTTATAACGTGGCACTTAATAACACGAAGTAGATTATTTTGTTGATTGTATGAGGAGTCGCGCAGATTTGAATGCGTAGTTGTAATCATAATGTTGAAATAATAATGAATGCATAGTACGTTAGGGTATGTGAGATAACATGCGGGTAGTATTCACGAAGTCTGCATGACTCGATCGAGTGGGTTTGATTCGATCGAGTGGGTACTTGTCGTTATTTTGACCAGAATCGTGTTTCTGGGCACTCGATCGAGTACCTCGGGCACTCGATCGAGTATGGGGTCACTCGATCGAGTAGCCGGGCTACTCGGTCGAGTAAGTCAGAGATCAGAAGGTCTATTTGGGTTCTGGAGTCGGGGCACTCGATCGAGCATGTTGGGCACTCGATCGAGTAGCCTCAACTCGATCGAGTAGGTTCCGGTACTCGATCGAGTGGGGTCTGTATGGTCATATGCGTATTTCGGGTCGTATGTTTGTCTTTTGACATTCGTTGCATATTACGTTTAATTCAAAGGTGTTGTATTACTTCTTTATGCATTGTTTTACGTATGTGTTGGTCCGAAGCGTAAGTTACCCAATCTTATGTTGTAAAGAGTGGCACTATGATGAGTATGAGTTCGGTGGGGAGGACATGAATTATGAGTGATTATGATAGATGGTGGAAAAAGAAAAGGAAGATTGGTATAGTTTATTGAGGCATGGCGCACGTTTTGCGAGACGGGATGAGTGATATGATTGTGTGTTGAGTAATGTAGAAATAAGTGAATATAGACAAGGGATAATGTGAGTATAATGAACGTGAGAATGAAAAGATTGAAAGTAAGAATGTGGATAGTGGCAGCTTGAGATGTGTAAAGAGTTAAGGAGGGAAATGGTTAGGAGTCGTGTGGGTTATGGATTTAGGTAGTGAAAGTTCGTTTAAAGGGGTTGAGAAGAGTAATATATAGTGAACTTTGTGGAGACATGTCGCGAGGTGTATTTATAGACAATGAGTGAGTTTGGGAGGTTTGGTTTATTAAAAGATGAAACTACTGTGTGAGTTCCTTGGGTAATTGGCGGTATGAAAGGAATTTTGATTTCTAGAGATGTAAGAAGGAGATGCAATTGTTGAACAGTAAATGTTGATTCTATGGATGTATTAGTGGCAAGGGTGATGGATGACATAATAAGAGAATATTTGTAGTAAGAAAGAGGGAGATGATATCGATATAAAATAATGGGATTTGAGTTTTGGAGCGATGAGAAGGTAATTGGTGCACAAAAGGGTTAGATAGAAGTAATAAGGAGTTGAGCTATTAAATTGGTATTATTGGGTGTAAAGAGAAAAGAAGGATAAAAGTAAGCTGAGGAAAATGTTCACCGGAGTTATGTGATGTAAAGGTAAGGAATCATCGAAATGTGTGATAGTATCACGAAGATGTTAGCTGAAGGTTATATAGGAGTTTCAGGACAACATGATTGATAATGAGTTTCGAGGAATTAAGGAAAGTAAGAAGTTAGAAGAATATCTGCATAATATGAGATTTTGGTGGAGAAATGGACGATGATTCAATTAAGGAAAATATTAGGAAGAACGTTGAGATAATTTTGTTCATGGATTCGATGTTCGTTGTTTGGGATGTTAACCAAAGATAGAAAAGAAATCATGATATTTAGAGATGAGTGAAGAGGTTTGATGTCCGGACAGTGGTAGTGTTATGGTCTTTGACTAGTGGTTAAGGGAAAGTGTATATTAGAAAAGTGGCAATTCTAAAGAGGCTGATTTTGTAAAGACTGAATTGATAAAAGTATGGTTGTCAGGAAGTATAAGACATAGTCTTAGGAGGTGGTTTCTCATAATGAGTGTTAGTTGTATGGTTATGTATGGCGGAAGGTCTTTGGTGATGCGAATGGAAGAATGTGATGAGGGGCATGCGAGTTAAGCTCGGACAACAGGTAACCTTTGTTGAGTGGTAACTTACGTGGTCAGGATTGACTAGTTGGTTGTGATTACGGGTCTATGATATGTGTAAATGTTTGTGTGAGGTTCGGACCTCACAAGAAGTGGTATGGTGTGATAATTATAAAGTTATTTTATGAATGTTCTAATAATATATATATGTTGGACACGGTAGTTTAATTGAATGATATCCAAAAAGGTAATAATTTGATTAATTTGACATGGCTAGTTATAATTTTATGTGTATTAATAACACACGTGTATTTAGTAAAATGGTAGAGATGATGTTCATAAGATGCTTATCTCGTTATTTCATATAATATGTTGCGTTGTGATAGAGTAAAGTGGATTGGAGTAAGTTTCCTTGTCCGAAAGGTTATTTCCGAGGCAGTATTTATGGAATCGTATGTAGTTGTGATGTCTATCGATGTGGTCGTGTTGCCTCGGGTGGTGATCCGGGCTCGATATTTAGTGTTGTGATGCGGGTATTTTCGCACTACGGTGTGGCTGTTGGTGGCGGTGTTGTGATGCCGTCACCGGTTGTGGTGGAGTAGGCGGGATGTTTATGATTCGAGTTTTCGAAAGTACATACCAGTTATACATGGATTGTTGTTTTGTTTGATGTTGCTCTCTACGAGTTTCAGTTTGTGCTGATAGACAGTTGTCTTGCTTTTTTATGTTTTCGTTACTAGGTTAAGTTGGGAATGAGGTAGAGTATGATGTGAAATAGAGTTGTATATGTTTCGTTGTTGTCATGGGATAGTGATAATCTGTTGATGGGACGCGGTTGTGAGAGGTTGTTACGGTAATGTTGATCTTGTTTTCAGATGAGACATCGGTAGACATGGTAATGGGAAATGATTCGTGGATCATGTGTTGTAATGAGCTGAAAGCGGCAGGTAGTTCATAATCTTTTGTTGAGACAGTGAGTGTGGGGTGTTGGGGAAATTAGTGTCATGTTAAGTTGTGTATGAATTTTGCGGTAATGAAAGAAAGAACTTGAGGATCTAGTGTGCGTGTACGTAACGAGTGCGGATCGTGAGTTATGCTTCGGAAGATAAGTGCTTTACATAGCGAGGTATCTGGTTTGCGGTGATAATGGAGAGTTAGTATGGTGATTTTGCTACGAGCCTTATGGTATAGGTTAGGGGTGTGCAAATTGATTTGAAGTATGAGAACTGTTGAAGTAAGAGAGCCTTGAGAAATAGGAGTGATTATGGAAATGAGGTTATAGGCAGTTATCTTTGACATAGGGTGGTGATGAGGATAATGAGATAATATAGCTAAGGGTTTAGTATTAGCGAGTTACGAGGACGTAACATTTGTCTTAAGAGGAGTAGGATGCAATAAAAGAGAGTTTCATGGTGGTGCATGCGGTAATATAATTGGAAGTAGAGTGTTAGCGTAGCGTAAAGGAGGGATTTGTTTTGTGGACAATACTTATAAAAGGGCCATGGCCGTGCTCGTAGTAGTGTGATGCTTCAGAGTGGGGGAATATTTTATATAATGTTAACAGTTGGAGGATGATGTTATGAGTGTGAGTAAACTTCGAGGACGAAGTTCCTTTTAAGGGTGGTGGAATGTAACATTCCGTTTGATGTCTATGAGTGTCTTGGTATTGGGTTTGATAGTTGATGTTGATAGTTGATGATATTATGGAGCTAGCAGCATTAGAGGATGGTAGTTGATTATGTGTGGAGTTGGTGTCGTGAGAGATATATATGTGGTAGATACGATATAGTGAGTCATGTTGTGGAAGTAAACATAGTTGGTAGAATGGGGGTAAGAGTTCATGTTCTATGTTCGGTCGAGTTCTCGAGTCCTTAGCTAAGTTGTTGTGTCTTGGTCGAGTCAGTATGGTTGTTTTTATGTATGGGTTGAACTTCGGGGACGAAGTTCCTTTTAAGGAGGGAAGACTGTAATACTCCGTATTTATAAGTCTTGGGGTACTCTATCGAGTAGCCCTTACTCTGTCGAGTAAGGGCAAGTTGCGAAATAAAATAGTTTCGACTGTTGGGTACTCGATCGAGTAGCTGGGGTGCTCGATCGAGTGGGGGTACTCGATCGAGTACCTTGGGTACTCGATCGAGTGTCCGGTTTTACGGGGGAGTTTTCTCGGGTTTTGTTAATTACGCGATTAAGGTATTTAAACCAATTCGTCTTTGTTCTAAATCACTTTTTACAAAACCTAAAACCTGTTTAAGAGAGAAAGCAACTTGTCTTCTTCCTAATCGCGTTCTTGACAATTCCCGGAGTTCAGACGGTCGATTTGCATCGTAGTTTGTGTCGTTGGATTCCTTGCGTCGAGGGTAAGCTTTTAATGTAATTTATATAATGTTTTGTTAAGATTAGTGAAACCCCAATTTAGGAATTGGGGGTTTTTATGAATAGTAATTGAATAGTAGTATCTATGTGTTGTATGGTAGGAGGAGAGTTCATAGAAGAGGCGTTTTGAGACAATTTGTAGATACCGTCTGCGTGTTGTTCTATCCAGGTAGGATTTCCTACTCAGTATTAGTCCCATAATGGGATATTGGTGATGTGCTGTAGTTAGTTGTTTAATATGGTGATTGTGATTGTGATTGTGATTGTGATTGTGATTGTGATTGTGATTGTGATTGGTTTCTTTGGCTCTCGAGATGCGTTCTCGGTTGAGTGGGGTCACTTATGGAGTGATCTCACGCCCTAGTTTCGCCCTTCGTGGAACCCGCCACGAAAGGGGATGTGCACATTAATGGGACAGGGTTATCGCTCGTACGATGAGCGGGGCTTAGGTGGGAACGGCTGCGGTCCCCCATCTGGTGGTCGGGTCCAAAGTGGACGGTCAAGATTGAGACGATGGGAGTTGGTGGTGTGTGTGTGTGTGTGTGTGTGTGACAGTTCAGTTGTCTGTTTATCTTATTGTTGATATATGTATTGAATTGTGTGATTAGTACGGACCCCGTTTAAATGTTTTAAAAATCGTGGTGATCCATTCGGGGTGGTGAGCGGTTATTGAGCAGTGTGATATGACGCGTATGGGACAAATTGGGATGAGTCATCACGTGGCGTTAGAAGTCTTCCGCCGTGTCGACGAAGTCTAGTAGCTTTGATAGTTTTAGCTGTAGACCGTATGAGAACCTTGTAATTCCTTTTGTTAGTTTTGGTTTTATAATGTAATCACTTAAACTTATTTAATAAAGTATGTTTCTTCATTGTCTTATGATTATCATGCCTCGGGTAACCGAGATGGTGGCATCCTTATACCTGAGTGGTCCTGGTAAGGCACTTGGAGTATGGGGGTGTTACAGATCTGTACAGAATCGTCCAGGGGGCAGGAGAGAGTATTGGAGAGTACAATACTAGATTCAACAATGAGAAGGTAGCAGTACGAGAGTGTGATGTCTCAACAGTAGTAGAAGCCTTCAGAAGAGGCCTCCACCACGACTCCGACCTGTACAAGCAGCTAACTATGCATCCCTGCCACACTTTCGAAGCAGTGCAGGAAAAAGCAGCTGCCGCAATCAGATTGGAGGAAGATATCCTAGCCAGAGCCAGCTTACACAGCACGCCAAGTATTTCTAGTACCTCAGCCATGGAGAAGTCGGGAAGAAAGCAAACCACCGGCAAGAAGGATGAAAGATACAAACCATATGGGAGGGGAGTTAACAAAATCGAGGAAAATCAGCTACTCCCCACTCTGGCAGAATATGGATTCACTACAGGTATCGTAGGAATCTTGAAGGCACTTAGGGAGATGAGAGATGGAGTCAGGTGGCCCAACCCACCAGTAGGAGAGCAAGCATGGAGAAAGACAGCAAGAAGAAGTTTGAGTTCCTCCGTGATATTGGGCACAACACTGAGGATTGCTATACATTACGAAGAGAGATCAAGCGCCTGTACGAACAAGGGAAGCTGAGCCACCTATTACCACGTGGGGGCAAGCAGCCAGATAAGGTAGGCTCGGCCAAGCCTGCAGACCCACCTACATGCACCAAAATCATAAACGTGATAACAGGCGGCTCAGACTTAAGCGGACTGACATACTCAGCAGCCAAGAGACGTGCCACCGAGACCAAAGGATACAGGCCAGCCAATTCTTGCAGAATTTCTCACAGTGACCTGCCAGCGGTCAGCTTTGATGAAGGAGATACATACGATGAACGAGAACATCATGACGCACTTATTATCACCTTATCAATGGCCAATTGCACAGTTAGAAAGGTCTTGGTAGACACAAGAAGCTCGGTCAACTTAATCATGCTGAAAACTATAGAAAACATGGGATTCAGCGAGAGGGATTTGCAGAAGAAGGCTATTCCTCTGGTAGGCTTCAGTGGAGAAACAGCCAGCTCGCTTGGCGAGATAGTCATCCCAACCTATATGGGAGGAGTCAACAAGCAAGTTAGGTACCTGGTTATAGACGGCCCCTCTACTTACAACGTCATCTTGGGAAGACCATGGTTGCACCAGATGAAGGCAGTCCCCTCAACATACCACCAGTGCATAAAATTTCCCACACCATGGGGAGTAGAAACAATAAGAGGAGATCAGGAGGAAGCAAGAGGCTGCTATAAGAAGGCACTCAAGTGCACTATCAGCCCTCCCGCATAGTAATTACAGAAGCAGCCTATCTAGGACGAATACATCGAGCCTCCAGCAGAAGAGCTGGATCAAATCAACCTGGACAAGCTGCACCCAGAAAGAACCATGCTCATTGGAGCAGGATGCACAAGAAGCTTAAGACAGCAACTAGTCAAGTTCTTACAGGATAACATGGATTGTTTTGCATGGTCACACGATGACATGATAGGAATAGATCCGTCCATCATAACGCATAAGCTTAGTGTGGACCCAAAGTGTAAACCCATCCAACAGAGAAGAAGAAAGTTTGCAGCTGAAAGAAACAAGGTGATCAACCAAGAGGTAGATAGCCTGCTGGCAGCAAAGAAGATAAGAGAAGTAAAATATCCAGAATGGATGTCTAACGTAGTGGTGGTACCTAAAAAGAATGGGAAGTGAAGAGTATGTGTGGACTTCACCGATGTCAACAAAGCATGCCCTAAAGATCCCTTCCCACTGCCTTATATTGACGCAATGGTAGATGCGACAGCTAGACATGAGATGTTAAAATTCCTGGACGCATGGAGTGGATACAACCAGATCAAGATTGTAGGGTAATATCCGTATAAGACCCTTTAAATTTAAGGATTATAACGTAAATTTAACATGTGAAATATGGTCATAAACGAAAAACAATGAAAAACGATAAAGCATTAGAAATCAACCTCGGGTCCTTTGTAGTGCGGCGTAAAGAAATGTAAATCAACAGAGATTTCCTCCTAATCGTTGCACCCAAGACCGTCTGAGACTATGCCCTTGTGCTAGAAATGCTCTCTAATTGACTTGCAATATCGAGAGAGCTATTGTGAGGTTTTTACCGATGTGAGATCTAGGTTATTGAGAGAAAAATGTTCTCAAAAACCTAATTTCTGTAGAAATGAAAAATGTCTAGGGCAAAAGGAGAGGGAGTCTCTCCTTTTGTTTGGTTCGGCCAAACCGAGAGCCCAGGGGAGGGAGTGGGCTTTCACTTCCTCCTTATTTTAACTCGTGGTCCGACCAATTCCGCTAAAATGTATATGACGCGGTTTTTATTATAAATCGTCATCGGTTATCGGCTATTAAATATCAACTAATAACACGGGTTAGTTGAAGTATTAATACATGTCCGACAAAGACGATATTGTATAATTAATTTATTCAATATACATTAATCAAATATAACCGTTTATATTTAATTTACGAATTAACTGTTTAATTCGTCTTAGCCATTATTATTTAATCCGTATTATATCTCAACATCGTGTTTGACTAATTACTAGTCAATAACTCCGACTAACTGGTTAGTCAAATTTGGCATCAACATGACTGTATTTTCATACCGTCACATCTCTCAAACGTATCCTATAGGTGTGACTTTTAGGGACCAGTTGATCACCGCCATCTGTATGACAATAACGTCAAACTTATCTAGCAAGCCAACCGTTATTGATAAACGTGGACCAACCGATAATAATACAAAAGTATACCCTTTGATCCTTTTAGAGATTTATAAGTCCTTGCACTAACTGTTAAGGACACCAGCCCCAACAAGCTCCCACTTGTCCGTACAACTGTATGTGCAATGACGTTATCCGCACTAACTGGAGGACACAAGCTCCAACAAACTCCCACTTGTCCGTACAAGTGTATGTGCGATAACCGATTCTCATATTCATTTAAAAATTTCTCCCACTCAATGTAAAACAATTTGCAGATCCGGATCCGCAAAGGTCGTATTTTACAATCGATCCGTATCTAGAGTGGTTTCCCCGACTAGAGAGTAACTTAACCGATAAAACGAATCAGATCCGAGCATGGCCATGCATTTCGATTCTGACTCCTCGAGTGGCCCCGAGAAATTACGAGTACCGATAAAGGCTGAATATTTCCTACAACTCGACTCCTTCCGATCTAAGCACAAAGCATGAAATGACCGAAAAAATCTACTTGGCCCCCGTTACGGATGACCGTGAGAAAGAAACCAAAGTCACCCAAAATCGGCCTTAGTCTCAAGAGACAGTCGATAGTAAAAAGAATCGACTCTTAGGATCACCATGGAAGTCCTATCCACGACCGGGCACCGAATGTTATAAAACATTTAGGACTCCACGTCGATGTCACAATTGTGTCCTACGAGATATCCGTATAACTCGCCTTGTTGTGATTGGTCAGTCAACCGGTTGACTTATGGCTCGTTGAACCCACCATCAACCAACGTCACAAAATAATTGCCAGAGTTATCAGCTCATGTGGGCAATTAAGGACTGAAAAATATAATGTTCGTTCAGTTCACTTTGTGGTGTTCAAAAATTGTCGTACAATTCCACATGAAAAACAAAATATATAAATATCAAAACGATGATGTCGTATAGAGTACAAAAGAGAATGAATCTAATCCATAAAAGAGTACTACAACTTAGGAACACGTTTAATTCCCATGGAATTAACATGCCCTTCATGCTTATCTTGTCGTAATGGTTTAGTGAGAGGATCTGCTATATTATCATCTGTAGCAATCTTTTCTATCACTACTTCCTTTTCCTCCACGTAATCTCGGATTAGATGAGCTTTCCGTTGTACATGTCTAGATTTGTTGCTAGACTTAGGCTCCTTAGCCTGGAAGATGACACCTCTATTATCGCAATAGATGGTGATCGGGTCATTCGAACTAGGCACTACAGATAGTCCTTGTAAGAATTGACGCATCCATATTGCTTCCTTTGCAGCTTCAGACGCGGCATAGTACTCGGACTCAGTCGTAGAATCTGCTGTAACACTTTATTTGGAACTCTTCCAGCTGACTGCAGCGCCATTAAGAGTAAAAATGAATCCAGACTGAGATTTCGAGTCATCGCGATCCGTTTGGAAGCTAGCATATGCGTAACCGGTTGCGCATAGCTTTTGATCGCCTCCATAAGTCAATGCCCAATCTTTAGTCCTCCGTTGGTACTTAAGAATGTTCTTGACAGCCATCCAATGTGAATCACCTGGATGCTGTTGGAATCGACTTGTCATACTCAATGCATATGCCACGTCTGGACGTGTGCATATCATGGCATACATGATTGATCCTATAGCCGAGGCATAAGGAATCCGTGCCATGCGCTCTTTCTCTTCCGGTGTCTCTAGTGCCTGAGACTTGCTCAAATGCACCCCTGGATATCTACTTAAATCGTCCGTGAAAGTGATGAAATACCTATAGCCTTCTCGTGCGGTGATTGACATAGGACCACATACATCCGTGTGTATGAGTCCTAATAGGTCAGCAGCGCGCATTCCAACGCCTTTGAAGGAAATACGAGTCATCTTACCGATGAGACATGATTCACACGTGCCAAATGATTGAAAATCAAAGGCCGAGATAGCTCCATTTTTGATGAGCTGTTTTACGCGTTTCTCATTAATGTGTCCCATACGGCAGTGCCATAGATACGTTTGATCTTTGTCACCAACCTTTAACCTTTTATTCATTACGTGTAATATTTCGGTGGTCTGATCTAAAACATAAATTCCGTTCATCGAGACTGCCTTGCCATAAATCATATCGTGTAATGAGAAAATGCAAGTATTATTCTCTATTACAAATGAAAAACCAAGTTTGTCAAGTGCAGAAACAGAAATAATGTTTTTAGAAAGACTGGGTACATAATAGCAGTTATATAAAAATAACTCAAATCCACTAGGAAGCTGGATCACGTATGTTCCCCTTGAGACGGCAGCCACTCGTGCTCCATTCCCAACACGCAGGTCCACCTCACCCTTTACGAGGGGTTCGATGTTTCAGAGCCCCTGCACATGATTACACAGATGAGAACCACAGCCAGTATCTAGTACCCAAGTTCCGTAACTTGCGTGGTTAATCTCAATCATATGAATAAAAGTAGAAGAGGAAGAAAACATACCAACAGGTTTAACGCGACCTGCCTTTATGTCCTCATGGTATACGGGACATGTACGCCTCCAATGCCCAGTCTTGTGGCAATGGTGACACTCCATGTTACCATCCTTGCTCTTTGTCGTGCCTGATGAGTTGCTTGCCTCACCAGGCCCACTCTTTCCTGATCCCGACTTCTAAAACTTCGCCTTACCTACTGCTAGGTCTGCTTTAGCTTTGCCCTTACCCTTGCCCTTGTTTGACACAATGAGAACATCCTGTTTAAGGCTCCCACTAAACTTCATGTCCTTCTCGGTCTGTACGAGAAGGGAGTGTAGTGCGTGAGGACTTTTCTTCAAATCATTCATATAGTAATTGGCTCTAAAGAGCGCAAAACCATCGTGGAGTGAATGAAGCATGCGGTCAATCACAGTGTTCTCATTGATCTTACAATCAAGTGCCTCCAGTTTCTCGACATTCTCAATCATGCTGAGAATGTGTGGGCTAACCGGTTGGCCCTTCTGGAGCTTCGCCTCGAAGAAGCGACTGGTAAGCTCATAGGTCACGATTCTCGGTGCTTTTGAGAATTCCCTAGTGAGTGTAGTGAAAATCTTGTTTGCACTTTGGGCTATGAAGCATTTCTGCAAATTGGGTTCCATTGCAAAAATGAGCACGTTTTTAATCGCACCCGCTTCCATGGCGAAATCACTAAACTTGAGGATTTCGTTAGGATTAGCATTTGGACCTGGGCTTGGCGGGATGGGCTCAGTCAGATACTTGAGCTTCCCGTCAGAAATGGCAGCATTCCGTAATGCCGCCTCCCATTCTGCGAAGTTTGATCCATCATTCTTCAGTCGAGTGGACTGATTCATCTGACTCATAAAGATCCGAAGCCAGGACTCACGGTCCAATGTGGCACTTGGCATTGGGTCCTCAATATGACCAGCCATTTCGTTATTAGCAGTTTGATAATACGTGTTCTACACTGAAAAAGAAAGAAAACAAAAACGAAATAAGCAACTCATCGAGGTGATTTAAGTCTATTTAAAATATATATTAACGTGTAGACTCATTGCACTTGCATAATTGATCTCCCTCAAGAATAATACAAGTGATCCCAAGACTCAATTTCCGTAAATTGATAAGCCAACTGTTTAGCTAGTTCTTCCGTAAGAACTCTTGGTCGATAGATTTCCGTAAATCCTATCTATAGTCCACCATAATTACAGGATCGTACGAGTGACCATAGTGTTGAGATAAAATAGGTCAATCGGTTCCAACTTACCCGACGTAGAAGGGGTCATATTATGCCTACCGACGAAGAAGGGACTCATTGGAGTTTGACCTATAAAGACTGTTCTCAATTGTTGTTTATACGAGGAAGATCCCATCAACTTAATTATAATTCATATTAAGTGAACGAATAACTAGCGTCTTGCGTGAATGAATTAATTTAGGTGATGGCTTAAAATCATGTGACATAAGAATGTCAAAGAAAACTAACTCGTGACCTCTATATGTGTCAGTTTTCATGCAATAATTAGGTGGTTTGGTTTTTAGGCGGAAAATGATGCATATTATCGTTACGAAAAATAAATAAAAGAATGCAATACGTAAAAAAAAATTCCTAGTGTGGCCTATCCTAATATGAAGAACATAAAACAACTTTGGAATCCACCGTTGGACCCGAGAAGCTTGTCTTGATGTTCCATCTTGATCCATGTAGCGGGAGTGAGCATCCTGTTCTCCATCTTTGGTCTTCTCAAAAATACAATTTAAAATTTACAAATATAAACCTATTTACATTCTAAATACAAAAACTGTAATTACAAGTGAAAAATCCAAAACGGAGATACGAGATCTCAAAATACAATAAAGACCGTGTTCCATCATTACGGTAACACGTTCTACTAAGGCCACACTAAGTTACAACCGTTTGTAAAATAAATAAATACGTAATAAAAGCATTCAATAGCATTCAAAATTAACGATAAACAAAATGCATCAACTAAAACAAATTTATTCGTGACATAATTCCGTAATTATGTTAAATTTATCCAAACCACCTTTTAACGATTAAAATTTATGTGATAAAACCGCTTCTATCAATTTAATTTTAATCTATTACAATCCGTTACTTTAAATACGCTTTAAAATAACTCAATGGTACGTGTGTGAACCGTTTCACAATCATAGCGTGTGTACAATATCCGTATAAAGTACATATTAAGGCCAAAAGAAAATTTAAAACAAAAGAAATAAATTTTCAAAGCTGCCAGAACAAAAATCCCTCGATCCAGGAACATAAGTGCTCGATCGAGGAACAAAAGGGCTCGATCGACTGAACTGCTAGTCGATCGAGAGGATTGCCAAACAGAAAGTGCTCGATCGACTAAACTGGTGGTCGATCGAGTACTTTTATCAGCAAATCTGTTCGATCGAGTACGAGGACTTCTCGATCGAACAGATGGGGTTTTAAAGGTGGTCGATCGAGTACAGCAAGGACCTCGATCGAGCGAAATCAAGACAGAAAAAGCTCTCGATCGAGTAGAAATCCACTCGATCGAGACCAAACAAGTTCTGAAAACTTAAAACCCTCGTGAAAACAGTTTTGTCGAAACAAAAACATCTCAATTTTTGATCAAAACTGCATTAAAACAATTTTTCAATTGACAAAATTTTAACATATTGTTATGAATATCGATTACAAGAACAATATGCAAAGAACGATTGAAAACAAAACATCGTCTGATCAGACGGTAAAAGTTTGTCACGGTTTTCAATAAACAAAACGACAACAATCATAACCATGTATGAACAAGGCACGGTTTTCAAGAAAGGAAAAACAGCCGTGCAAAAAAAAAAAATTTCGAGACAAAAAAATGCCGAGATCAAAAACCACACGGTTTACAATTTTTTATGCCAAAATTTATCGATTCAAATCCGTTTAATGAAAAACACATAGAAAAATTTACGTGCCCTCGCTCTGATACCACTTGTAGGGTAATATCCGTATAAGACCCTTTAAATTTAAGGATTATAACGTAAATTTAACATGTGAAATATGGTCATAAACGAAAAACAATGAAAAACGATAAAGCATTAGAAATCAACCTCGGGTCCTTTGTAGTGCGGCGTAAAGAACAGAAATCAACAGAGATTTCCTCCTAATCGTTGCACCCAAGACCGTCTGAGACTATGCCCTTGTGCTAGAAATGCTCTCTAATTGACTTGCAATATCGAGAGAGCTATTGTGAAGGTTTTACCGATGTGAGATCTAGGTTATTGAGAGAAAAATGTTCTCAAAAACCTAATTTCTGTAGAAATGAAAAATGTCTAGGGCAAAAGGAGAGGGAGTCTCTCCTTTTGTTTGGTTCGGCCAAACCGAGAGCCCAGGGGAGGGAGTGGGCTTTCACTTCCTCCTTATTTTAACTCGTGGTCCGACCAATTCCGCTAAAATGTATATGACGCGGTTTTTATTATAAATCGTCATCGGTTATCGGCTATTAAATATCAACTAATAACACGGGTTAGTTGAAGTATTAATACATGTCCGACAAAGACGATATTGTATAATTAATTTATTCAATATACATTAATCAAATATAACCGTTTATATTTAATTTACGAATTAACTGTTTAATTCGTCTTAGCCATTATTATTTAATCCGTATTAAATAATTATCTCAACATCGTGTTTGACTAATTACTAGTCAATAACTCCGACTAACTGGTTAGTCAAATTTGGCATCAACATGACTGTATTTTCATACCGTCACATCTCTCAAACGTATCCTATAGGTGTGACTTTTAGGGACCAGTTGATCACCGCCATCTGTATGACAATAACGTCAAGCTTATCTAGCAAGCCAACCGTTATTGATAAACGTGGACCAACTGATAATAATACCAAAAGTATGCCCTTTGATCCTTTTAGAGATTTATAAGTCCTTGCACTAACTGTTAAGGACACCAGCCCCAACAAAGATGGATCCTGCAGATCAAGAGAAGACGGCATTTATGTCTGAAAGAGGAATATATTGCTACAACGTCATGCCATTCGGCCTAAAGAACGCATGCTCCACATATCAAAGGCTAGTTAACCGCATGTTCAAAGAGCAGATAGGAAGAACAATGGAGGTGTATATTGATGACCTGGTGGTGAAATCAGAAAAAGCCAAAGATCATATACGGCATCTGGCAGAAACATTCAGTACCCTAAGAGAATACAAAATGAAGCTAAACCCATCTAAATGCACCTTCGGAGTATCTTCTGGCAAATTCTTAGGCTATATTATAACTCAAAGAGGGATAGAGGCCAAAACCGAGCAGATCAAAGCCGTCTTGCAGCTGGAGTCACCTGAGAAGCCTAAAGATGTTCAAAGACTAGATGGAAAAGTAGCCGCCCTGAATAGGTTCATTTCAAGATCTTCAGATAAATGCAGGCTGTTTTACGACGTACTTAGGAAAAGCCAGAAGTTTGAATGGACCTCTGAGCACGTGCAAGCCTTCAGAGAGCTGAAGCACTACCTCAGCAGCCCGCCGCTGCTATCGAAGCCAAAACCAGGAGAACCGTTGTTCGTATACCTAGCCGTCACAGAACTGGCAGTGAGCGTTGTCCTGGTCAGAGAGAAAGAAAAGGAGCAGAAACCAGTATACTACGTGAGCAAGTCTCTGCTGCTGGCAGAGACGAGGTACACATCCCTTGAAAAATTAGTACTAGCATTGGTAGTAGCATCTCGCAAACTGCGCCCCTATTTTGAGTCCCACATCATACATGTCGTGACCAACTACCTGCTGAAATCTATAATGAGGAAACCTGAACTATCAGGCAGAATGTCCAAATGGTCTGTGCACCTTAGTGGGTACGATATCCAATATGACCCCAGAACAACAATCAAATCGCAAGCACTGGCCGACTTCGTATCAGACTTCAGCCCAACCATCCAGAGTCTGGCAGACACTGAGATCCTCACTTTAGAGGGAAACGAGGAGATAGAAGTCTGGCAGATGCATATTGACGGAGCCTCCAACCAAAGGGGGGCGGGCGTGGGATTAATCCTGCGATCACCACAGGGAGACCTGATAGCGCAAGCAGTAAGATGTGAATTCAAGGCAACCAACAATGAAACAGAATACGAGGCCTTGATATTAGGAATGGAGCTAGCCCTGGGATTAGGGGTCAGGCACCTGCACATATCCAGCGACTCTTTGCTAATAGGCAACCACGTAAATGATGAGTTCATAGCCAGAGACTCAAAGATGATTGCATACTTGAAAATAACGAAGGAATTAAAACAGAAATTCGAAACTTGCAAGCTTAAGCAGATCCCAAGAGATCAGAATGTGGAGGCAGACGCCTTAGCAACTTTCGGGGCAACATTTAAACCAACAGAACTATCCAGCATTCCAATAGCGCACATGCTGGAACCGTCTATTCAGAAGGCAGACCAAATAGACAGAGGTGAACTGGAGGATCCACAGAGCGAGAAAGAAATCCAAGCAGTTACAGAGGAAGGTGAGAACTCCCAGCCAAACAGGCAGACGCCTGACCAAATAGCCGATCAAACCGGCAACTGGCGCACACCTTACCTAGACTGGCTGCGCCATAACAAGCTACCAGATGACAAGAAGGAAGTGAGAGCTTTCAGAGTGAAGGCCTCCAGATTCATACTTATTGATGATATATTATTCAGAAAATCACTAGGAGGCCCCTACCTACGGTGCCTGGACAAGAAAGAAGCACAGACTGTGTTACATGCTCTCCACAGTGGCGAATGTGGAAACCATACAGGGGGCAGGAGTTTGGAAAATAAAGCCCTCAGACAGGGATACTATTGGCCTACAATGAAGGTAGATGAAGCAGAATACGCACGGAAATGTGACGCCTGCCAGCGCTCAGCACCCATGATCCATCAGCCAGCAGAGCCCCTACACCCTATTATTTCCCCTTGGCCATTCATGGCATGGGGCATGGACATAGTAGGCCCTCTACCACGGGCCACAGGAAACAGAACCTGGATGCTAACAATGGCAGATTACTTCTCCAAGTGGATAGAGGCAGAAGCATTCACGGAGGTAAAAGATAAACAGGTCATTTCGTTCATAAAACGAAACATCATCTGCAGATTTGGTATCCCATGAGAAATCATATGTGACAATGGCTCACAATTCATCTCAAACGATACCGAAGGATACTGTGCCAGGTGGAACATCACCTTAAAAAAGTCAGCACCTAGGACTCCAAAGTCCAACGGGCAAGCTGAATCCAGCAACAAAATCATTATGGACAATCTGAGAAGGAGGTTACAGGAGTTAGGAGGAAAGTGGGCAGATGAATTGCCACTAGTGTTATAGTCAGACAGAACGACACCAAAGATAGCAACAGGTCAAACACCCTTCAGCCTGGTGTTTGGCGCAGAAGCAGTCATTCCGTCAGAAGTTCTAGTCCCCACTCACAGGTATGAAAATATGACGAGGGAACTGAACAATACAGAGATGACCAGAAGCCTGGACACAATTGACGAGCTGCGAGCAAGCGCAAAAATCCGCCTGGCTGCCTACAAACAGTCAGTGGCCAGAAGTTATAACAAGAATGTAAAAGTCAGGCTCCTGGAGGTAGGAGACCTGGTTCTCCGAGAGGTGTTTCAGAACACCAAGAATCGAAAAGCAGGCAAATTCGCCTACAAATGGGAAGGACCATACCAGGTAGAAGGAGTTGTTGGCCATGGTGCATACAGACTGATGACTATGGACGGTCAAATCATACAACGCCCATGGAACATACTTCACCTGAAGAGATATTGTTAGTTATTTAGACCATGTTAATACTCATCTTATGATATTAAAATTACAAATTAATTTAAAGTGGTCTAAATCTACATGCATGCAAAAGAATGTATAAAAGATGGTATTAAACCATCTTAAGACAAAAGTTACTTACATTGTATAAGGCAAGTTTTGGGCACAACTCAAGGACTCCTTCCTTGATGTTGTTCTTGAGCTATGAAAATGGATGATCCTCCAAGACAACAAACCACCAAAAAGATGGTCTCCTAAGGATACACCCAAGAATCAACCCAAAATACTACTACAATACTAACTAGATATATGTAGTAGTAAACCTTGTTTAATTGTATATATGATGTACTAATAAATATTATTACTTTGATAATATTATTAGTTAATATTTATATATGTTTTTGTTATAAAAGATGAACAAAAAATAAGAAGAAAAACTTGGTCTTTAGGTAGTGTATATGAACCTAGACCAATTTTTCTTCAAAATTTTCCAACTCGAGAAATGGTGGAGTTTCAATGGTATTTATAGGCAATTTGAGGGGACAATTATAAGTGGAAAAATCCACCTAAAGGACACTTGTGATGTCCTCAAAAAACCAGTATATGTGGACTACTTTTGGTCCATTTCGGTTTTCGATATTTGCCCCACAAATGCTTATAAGTCGTATATTTAATTATCTTACATAATTAAATATTAATTTAATTTATTTAACACTTAAATAATATAAATTAACTACCAATGACTACTTAACTATTAAGTAATCATAAGACCATTTTATCAACATACAATGTGTCAATATTAACCCATTTAGCTAATTTTACAACTTCCTGTAAAATTTAATAGCTAATTAATTCCACCTCAAAACATATACACATATCGTATAAAATTAATTAATTAACAATTAATTAATAAATTCTAATCATTTATTATTTAAATATCTTATAATTAAATAATAAATCTCTTTGTCCCGAGTTCGTAACCCATCATCAAATAATACATTTATGTGACTAACTAAGAGTCAAATAATACAAGGAATTAATTATCTCGTATCTCATACAAACAATTAATTTATTCTATTTGGGCGTCATCCTATAGGTGTGACCTAAAGGGAACAGCTGATCACCGCCATCACACGACAGTAATGTTAAACTCTAGTCAGCCAATCATTACCGATTAACGACGATCAGCTGACAAATAAATAAATAAATCCCTGATATTCCTTTTACGAGATTTAATATGTAAACACACTCATTGTGGAGGACACTACTCCAACAATCTCCCACTTGTCTGACACAAGTGTGCGTTACCAATTCTCTTGTCCAACAATATCTCCCACTCAATGCAAGATGTCTTTCAGGTCGTTCTTGCATGTGATCATATCATAAAGTGGTTTCCTCGATCAGGAGAATGACTGTCTGACCGGATAATCTACTATAGATCTCATCTGAGCGTGGCCACGCATTCACAGTCATCTCTCCTCGAGTGGCCTTGAGATAAACTATGACTTAAAAGGACAATCCTGTTGACCTATTTTCTTCATTCGATACAGATCACAATGACCCAGTAAATGCTCATCGGCCTCCTTTTACGGTGCGACCTAGAACAAAAACCAAAGCCACCGGAAAACCGTACCAACTCAGACAAATAGTCACCAGTCAAAAGAATTGATTCGACGGAATAAATAGAAGTCCTCGCCACGACCTAGCAACAAAAGGACTCTATAAACAGTCACTGTCCGACAAATTGTCTCACAATATGCCTATGTAATCGACCAGTCATCACCATGACCATATGACAGTCGAACCTGTCATCTATCGCCTTACAATCTAGTCACTCCGAGACGTCACCTCATTAAGTAACTAGGGACAAAATACAATATTAACCCAGTTCACTTAATAGGGTTCGACATTGTCTTTACAACCTATTTGGAGAAAACAAAGTATAAATTCAGACATAAAACTGAATATAACGATAAATGCAACTTATCACATATGAAATAATAAATACAATATTTGATTATAACATATCATATAATTTACAACAGTTCTGGCATTCGTCTCAATCCCATCGAAACTACATGACTATCATGTATAGATTGAGACAATGGCTTGGTTAAAGGATCAGCGATGTTGTCAGTTGTCCCAACCTTACAAACTGTAATTTCTTTCCTTTCTATTAAATCTCTAATTACATGAAATTTCCTAAGTACATGTCCAGACTTATTACTAGACTTGGGCTCTTTTGCTTGAAAAATAGCCCCACTGTTATCACAATACAAAGTGATAGGATCCTCGGCGGTCGGAACTACTTTCAGTCCCTCTAAAAATTGCCTAATCCAAACAGCTTCTTTTGCATCTTCAGAGGTCGCAATGTACTCAGCTTCCATTGTAGAATCAGCAGTCACAGACTCTTTGAAACTTCTCCAGCAAACCGACCCTCCATTCAACAAAAAGACAAAACCAGCCTAGGATTTCAAATCATCCCTATCAGTTTGGAAACTGGCATCCGTATAACCTCTTATACGTAATTCAGATTCTCCTCCAAACACTAAGAATGAATCTTTAGTCCTTCTCAAGTACTTCAGAATATTCTTGACTGCTATCCAGTGACTCTCACCTGGAGTTTTTTGAAAATGACTCGTCATACTCAAAGCATACGATACATCAGGACGAGAACACATCATAGCATACATGATCGATTCAACAGCGGAAGCATAGGGAATCGATTTCATGCGTTCAATATCCTTAGGCTTAGTAGGACGCTGTGACTTACTCAAAATGATCCCACTGCCCATAGGTAGAAAACCTCTCTTGGAGTTTTTCATATTGAATCGGTCAAGAATCTTATCGATATAGGCTTCTTGACTCAATGCTAATATCCTTTTGGGTCTATCCCTATAGATCCGGATACCCAAGATGCGCTGAGCTTCTCCCAAATCTTTCATTTGGAAGTGATTTCCCAACCACTTCTTAACAGAAGCAAGCATATCTACATCATTCCCAATGAGTAATATGTCGTCCACATAAAGAAGTAAGAAAACAACTTTACTCCCACTAAACTTCATGTATAAACATGGTTCCTCAACACTTCGAGAAAAACCATTCAGTTTAATAACATGATCAAAACGATGATTCCAACTCCTTGACGCTTGCTTAAGACCATAAATGGATCTCTTAAGTTTGCATACTTTGTTAGGATTTTTAGGATCCACAAAACCCCCAGGTTGTGTCATGAACACTTCCTCTTCCAGAAACCCGTTCAGGAAAGCGGTTTTGACATCCATTTGCCATATCTCATAATCATGAAATGTAGCAATCGCTAACATTATCCGAACAGATCTAAGCATAGCAACTGGTGCAAAAGTTTCATCATAGTGTAAACCATGAACCTGAGTGAAACCTTTTGCAACCAATCTAGCTTTGTAGATATCTTTATGTCCATCCATGCCGATTTTAATCTTGAATATCCACTTACACTGAAGAGGTCGAACATCTTTAGGTAATTCAACCAGGTCCCATACCTGATTATCGTACATGGAATCCATTTCGGATTGCATGGCCTCGAGCCATAGCTTAGAGTCAGAACTCATAATAGCTGCTTTATAGGTCTTGGGTTCATCACTTTCTAAAAGTAAAACCTCATAGTCACCATCTTCCTCGATAATACCAAGGTATCTATCAGGCTGGCGACTAACCCTTTCTAACCTCCTATGTTCAGAAGGAACAATAACTGATTCAGACGTAGAAGGAACATCTTCCTATATCGTCAAATCAGTTTGTGGCTCTTGAACTTCGTCAAGTTCAAATTTTCTCCCACTCTGTCTTCTAGAAATAAACTCTTTTTCTAGAAAGACAGCTTCACGAGCCACAAACACTTTGTTCTCGTTACTATTGTAGAAGTAATATCCACAAGTTTCCTTAGGGTAGCCTACAAAAATACACTTTTCGGAACGAGGTGCAAGCTTATCGTCAGACTTGATCTTGACATAAGAATCACAACCCCATACTTTCATGTATCGCAGATTTGGGACTTTCCCTTTCCATATCTCATATGGAGTTTTGTCAGTTGCTTTAGTGGGACTTTTATTAGGTGATTGTACAGCAGATAGAATGGCAAAACCCCAGAATGACTTAGGTAACTCTGTTTGACTCATCTTCGATCGAACCATATCTAATAAAGTTCGATTCCTCCTTTCAGCCACACCATTTAATTGTGGTGTGCCAGGAGGAGTTAACTGAGATACAATACCGCAGTTTATAAGGTGATCTTTAAAGTCATTGCTTAGATATTCCCCATCACGATCTGATCGTAATGCTTTAATCTTCTTATTTAATTGGGTTTCTACTTCATTCTGAAACTCTTTGAATTTATAAAAAGCTTCACTTTTATACCTCATTAAGTAGATATACCCATATCTACTCATGTCATCGGTAAAAGTAATGAAATAGTCATAATTACCTCTAGCAGTGACTGTCATTGGACCACACACGTCATTGTGTATTATACCCAATTAACTCACTAGCTCGAGATCCTTTTCCTAGAAAAGGTGAATGAGTCATCTTGCCAAGAAGACAAGATTCGCATGTACCAAATGATTCGAAATCAAAAGGTTTAATTACACCAGTCGACACTAGTCTTTTAATGCGTTTCTCGTTGATGTGTCCTAAGCGACAATGCCATAAATAAGATTGATCGGGATCACCTGTTTTGAGTCTTTTATTATCTAAATGATAAACATCGTTGCAAGTATCTAGAATATAAATACCATTGATTGAAATAGCTTGACTATATACAATCCCATTAATGGAAAAAGTACAACACTTGTCTTTAATTACAAAGGAAAACCCTTCTGTGTCTAACACAGATACGGATATTATATTTCTAGATAGCGTTGGTACAAAATAACAATTATTAAGATGTAACTCCAACCCCGAAGCTAAACTAAGTACATAAGTTCCTACTGATACGGCAGCTACTTTAGACCCGTTTCCCATTCGGAGATCGACATCACCTTTGTTTAGCTTTCTTATGCTTTTTAGGCCCTGCAAATGATTGCACAAGTTAGAACCACAACCAGTATCTAATACCCAAGTTGTATTTGAAGCATAATTTATGTCTATCATAAAAGATTCAGTTGAGAAATTACATGTCGGCTTCACAATGCCAGCTTTTATGTCATCCAGGTACTTTGTACAATTATGTCTCCAATGTCCCTTGTTATTACAATAATTACAAGTATCTTTAAGAGGATTACCCTTTACTGGTTTAGGCTTGGTAGAGCAATTCGCAATTGCTTTACCTTTGCCCTCTACCTGAACGGGCTTCTTACCTGCATTCCTCTTAAACTGCTTCTTCCCCTTCACATTTATCGCAAGCACATCTATCCTCGTACTCCCACTCAATCCCATGTCCTTCTCTGCCTGCACAAGCAGAGAATGGAGCTCATGTAAACTCTTTCTCATGTTTGTCATATTGTAATTTACCCTAAATTGGGTAAATTCCTTGACGTGCGAGAGAGAGTGGAGTACTCGGTCCACCACAAGTTCGTCGGGGATCTTGCATCCCAACCCCTCTAAAGTTTCCACGTACTCAATCATTTTAAGTACGTGTGAACTTACAGGTTGACCATCTTTGAGGTTAGCCTCAAAGAAACGAACAGCGGTGTCATACTGAATTATTCTCGGGGCTTGAGAAAACATAGTTGAAAGCCTCGAGAATACTTCATGTGCATCGCGAAACTTGACACATTGCCTTTGTAAAGCAGGATCCATTGAAAAAATCAAAACATTTTTTATTGCAGCGGATTCCTTTTGATAATTTGTAAAAGCCTCCCTTACATCGGCAGTGGCCCTAGTACTAGGCGAAGGGGGAGAGGGATCGACAAGGTAGCGTAATTTGCCATCACCTGCGGCAGCTAATCGAAGTTGTTCCTCCCAATCTTTTAAATTACTACCGTCGGCTTTTAATACATATTTGTCCATAAAAGAACGTAGCAATGAATCTCTAGCTATGGTGGCGGTTTCACTAGTAGAAGTCATCGTGATTACTACAAAGGAAATAAAGGAAAGATTAACATTTATCGTCTAGAAATATTTAACTTGTGAAACTATTTAACAAGTTCCCATTTATATAATGATCTCCCACTGAATTATATAAATGATTCCAAGATCCAATTTTATATAAACACGGGCACGGTGGACCGATTCAACCCATATTTATATAAATTTGGTGAGTCAACAACTTTGACTGATTCTACTACTAGAACTCTTGGTTGACGGATTTTCTTAAAATCTATCTTTTAGCCCCAGAATAAATATGGGCACGGTGGACCGATTCAACCCATATTTATCCCGTTGAGTCCAACCAATTTTCACGCGTAATAACTTTTATTACCCTACTTACCCAACGTAAAAAGAGTGTACCTCGGTGATCCGAACCTACCTCTAATGAAGAAGGGATTCATAGGTGCTATTATTTGGTAAAGCTTAATCTCAATTTTAAACAAATGTGAGAGATCTTATTAATTTAATTGTCTATCACTTTTAAGTGAACAAAATTAGTGAATGCTAGACGATTAAATCGATAACAACAAAAATAAAATAAAACATGTAGTGACGATTTGGCATGAATGCATAAAAGAATTTAAACAAACAAGTCCTAATATGGCCACCTAGTTAATCTAATTAACTAAAATTATTACACTTCGGAAACCAACTCCTTGGTCCCTTGAGTCTTTATAAATTGGCCTCGTTCTTTAGGATTTCGGAACGCCTTTCCAATAACACCGTATTCATGAAAACTCCGTCTTTAGATGCTTCATCTAATTACTAATAATTAAATTACATAACAATACCCTATTATACAATTTGTAATAAAATTAAAAATAAAACTATTAATTAATTACAAATTGGGCGATGCGAAATCGCAATTAAATACAAAACAAGTCGATATTCCCTTACATTTCGGGAAATACCAACTTCTACCTATGGCCATATTAGGAAAAATTACATAATTATAATTCTAAAAACCATTCATCTAAATGAATAATAAAATGCATTATGGAAAATGACATGCCAAATCGTCTAACTTACCAACAACGATCATTTGAGCTTGCCTTGACGGAATTTTTTACCAATAAAAATTCATAATCAATTCTTAAAATAATTTTAAGACTTACTCATCATACTAATCTGGTCTAATATCAAAATAATTATTCTCAACAATTATCTTGAATTTATATGGGAAGTAAAACACAATTGTGACAAAAAAAAATATAATAATTCACAATTATCATATAAAATTCCATTTAATTTAAAAATTTATGGAAAAATAAATTTCAAAGCCATGAACATTCTGGTCTTATACCAAAAATGCCATGGAAGTGAAAATTTTTATTTTTAAAATTTATTTAAAACGATTTCACAATTTAATCGGTAAAACGACAATTTTTACGATTTAATTCTAAATCAAACCATAAAAATTGAAATGACTTAAAATAAAACTTTGTACATTTTGGAACAATTTCCAGGAGCTAAAAATTCAGAAATTTCGAGCCCTAAAGTTAATACAATATTTATTTATAAAATAACCATTATTTACCCATGTTTATCAAATAAAAATTAATAAACAACCTAAATTAATCACATTAATTTAAAGTATCTACTTATCTCATAAATAAAACATGCAAGTGGTTATTTCTAAATAAACATGCATAAAATTAACATGCAACCAAATTAAATTAACTCTTAATTAATTTTAATGCATCTTTACTCAATTTTATGCCAATTTAAGTTATAAAAAGTGGAAAAATTTAACAAAAATCAAATTTTCGTCCCATATCATCCTAAGACCAGATTATTTACATGCAAGACTATATTATGTGATAAAACTAATTTTACTAACATAATATCAATTTTATTAATTTATCTCATAAATTACTAAAATCGTCTTAAGACAACATGCATGTATTTAACAATTGCTCTGATACCACTTGTTAGTTATTTAGACCATGTTAATACTCATCTTATGATATTAAAATTACAAATTAATTTAAAGTGGTCTAAATCTACATGCATGCAAAAGAATGTATAAAAGATGGTATTAAACCATCTTAAGACAAAAGTTACTTACATTGTATAAGGCAAGTTTTGGGCACAACTCAAGGACTCCTTCCTTGATGTTGTTCTTGAGCTATGAAAATGGATGATCCTCCAAGACAACAAACCACCAAAAAGATGGTCTCCTAAGGATACACCCAAGAATCAACCCAAAATACTACTACAATACTAACTAGATATATGTAGTAGTAAACCTTGTTTAATTGTATATATGATGTACTAATAAATATTATTACTTTGATAATATTATTAGTTAATATTTATATATGTTTTTGTTATAAAAGATGAACAAAAAATAAGAAGAAAAATTTGGTCTTTAGGTAGTGTATATGAACCTAGACCAATTTTTCTTCAAATTTTTCCAACTCGAGAAATGGTGGAGTTTCAATGGTATTTATAGGCAATTTGAGGTGACAATTATAAGTGGAAAAATCCACCTAAAGGACACTTGTGATGTCCTCAAAAAACCAGTATATGTGGACTACTTTTGGTCCATTTCGGTTTTCGATATTTGCCCCACAAATGCTTATAAGTCGTATATTTAATTATCTTACATAATTAAATATTAATTTAATTTATTTAACACTTAAATAATATAAATTAACTACCAATGACTACTTAACTATTAAGTAATCATAAGACCATTTTATCAACATACAATGTGTCAATATTAACCCATTTAGCTAATTTTACAACCTCTTGTAAAATTCAATAGCTAATTAATTCCACCTCAAAACATATACACATATCGTATAAAATTAATTAATTAACAATTAATTAATAAATTCTAATCATTTATTATTTAAATATCTCATAATTAAATAATAAATCTCTTTGTCCCGAGTTCGTAACCCGTCATCAAATAATACATTTATGTGACTAACTTAGAGTCAAATAATACAAGGAATTAATTATCTCGTATCTCATACAAACAATTAATTTATTCTATTTGGGCGTCATCCTATAGGTGTGACCTAAAGGGATCAGCTGATCACCGTCGTCACACGACAGTAATGTCAAACTCTAGTCAGCCAATCATTACCGATTAACGACGATCAGCTGACAAATAAATAAATAAATCCCTGATATTCCTTTTACGAGATTTAATATGTAAACACACTCATTGTGGAGGACACTACTCCAACAGATATTACTTTTGATAATAAGTAGACTTTAGCTTTCAGAATAATGTGCTATGAGAAGCCAAATCATTTTTAAAGATAAAATAAAAATCCGGTAGTAGGCATACTGCCAATTTCACTTTTATTTCTGGTGTCTTTAATTATTTTTAAGACTTTAAACTACTATTGTATGGTGTGGTCTGGCAGCGTCCTGGGACCATAATTGCTCTGGTACCCCATGAGATGGCGACAGGTACTTCACACCATTTTGATATATTTTCTTATTTTCAGGCCTCTCTAAGTACATCACTTTGAATCCTGGTGTCTATGGTACTTTGAAAGGATGTCTAGCAGGACTGTCAACTGCCAACGCGGGGTGTTAAGGCACACGACACTCCAACATGCCTAACCTATTTTCTCCACAAGGAGCACCCTCACCAAAGCGGATCGTGGAACATACGAAAGGGAGCCTGGTTGATGGTGAATACGCTTATCCGGCTACCCCCGATACCACCCCCGGACGTAGCTCGCACTAATCGCAATTAATCAGGGCCCCAGCATGCATGCACAAACGAAGATGGAACGTAGGGATATCTGCGCTACCAGAATCCTGCAGCGTCTCCATTGGTCCTAGAATGACGATAAACTTGCCTCAATGACGCCCCTGTTGGCTTAAAACGAGATGAACACACCTTGCGTCATGAACAAGGTTAAGTAGTCCAAAATTGCGGCATACGCCTAAATCAGCCATCCGGCTGACACGGCAGCTAGCTTAGTCTGGATCAGCCTTTTCAGGCTGACCAGGCTGGTCTAAATCAGCCTCCAAGGTTGACACGGCCACTCCTCCTTACATTGTGGCATACGCCTAAATCAGCCAACCGGCTGACACGACAGCTAGCTTAGTCTGGATCAGCCTTTTCAGGCTGACCAGGCTGGTCCAAATCAGCCTCCAAGGTTGACGCGGCCACTCCTCCTTACATTGCGACATACGCCTAAATCAGCCATCAGGCTGACACGGCAGCTAGCTAAGTCAGAACGTTAGCCTTTTCAAGGTGACAGGACTCGCCTAAATCAGTCAATCAGGCTGACACGGCAAAAACTTCCTAGAAACAGGGAAGATAAACAACAAATCACACGATATGTAAGCTAAAACCTTGTCAAACTATGACAAGGGGCACTTCAAAATATGGCCAAAATATGGCCCCAAGATTAACCGCCACCTTGGCGGAGCAACCACAAAAGAACAAGTTTAAAACTTACAAAGTCTGCCACCTCTGGGCCAGACTACCAAACGTTCATCAAAACATAAAATACTTAATTATCGGTCACATTAATGACCTCCACCTCTGGCATCTCCTCTGCCTGGTGACCTCCCATTTCAGGTACCACACCAGCTTGCACATCCTCAGCTGCCATAGCTCCCTGAGCTCCATCAGCAGCATCTTGGGACATTCCAGCGTCACCCCAGCAGCTTGCTCAGCGAGTGCAGGAGAATTCACCTCTCCAACTTCAGGCATCAGCACACTCAGATCAGGTTGGGTGGGGTAGAGCATCTCCAGCTGCTTCTCTTCTTCTTCTATAGCCTGCTGGGTGGGAGCCTCCTCGAGAGTAGCATACATCCGACTGATCTTTCCCCGCCAGGGAGATTAGCTCACTGATCTTCTCCTCAGAGTGCTTAAGAGAGTCAGAGAAAGTGCTGCACACCGCTTGGGTTCGAGCTAGCTGATCAGCCCCTTCCTTCAACTTCTTCTTGGTGACAGCAAGCTCAGTCTTCACTCCACCACTCACTTCTTCAGATCAGCCCGCTGCTGCGCCAGATCAGTAATAGTCCCCTTCAACTCCTGGTTCTTGGCGCTGGTAGCACGACTAGTGGTCTGCACTATGTTAATCATCTTCCTGTTATAGAGTGCAGACTGAAGAGTCTGGGGCAGGAAAAATCAGAAGTCAGCAAGAAAGTTGAAAGATAGAATCTAAACAGGTAGAAGACAGAGAATATTTACCATGAAGGCATTGTGCACGTCGTTCTCAGAGCTCTGAGAACGTCTCCTCAACAGGAGGGAAGAGCAGCTGGTCAATCTCCGGCCAGTACGGCACCTTGTCCACATTCCCAAAGCCCTCTGGGAAGTGAGCAATGATGCCTCCACTAGATGAAGCCCGAGGACTGGCAGGAGGAGTAGGCGGATGACGAGATAACAGGTCGACCTCCAAGGGCTCACGTGCAGCAGAACTGGAAAACGTGGGAGGAGTCTGGAAGGAAACAGCAGGTGCACTCCTCTTGGAGGCAGAGGCCACATCAGGGCTGGCGGAGGGTCTCTTTCGTTTGGAACTTTGGAGGATGATTTCCAACTGGTCAACTTTTGAACCTGCAAGCATATATAGCCTCAGACGACAGAATGCTTAAAACATCAGCAGAAACAGCATGCAATTAAAAGCGGTTGTAAAAGCCTTACCAGAAGACATACTGTGAGCTGACTGAGGAGGATTGGAAGAAGAAGCAGGTGAAAAACCAGGAAGCAGGTCTGGGAACTTTTTCTCAGATTCAGAGATACTGAACAATTTTCTGCAGGCAGGGATCTTGGCACCAATGCGGGTCAGGTCACAGGGGCCTGCACGAAGATGATAAAGTAAGCTAGTAAGTAGTGAGATAAAGTAAGTCAGGTGACAGGAAGACTACTTACGCGGAGTTAGAACCCATTTCTCGAAGATGTAATCAACAGGAGGCTGGATGGAGTCCTTCCTCACGAAGAAGAAGTCCTCAAACCATTTCTCATCACGGTACTTTGACACGTGTTTGAAGGGAGCCTCTCCACGGCCCCGGAATGAGAATTGACCCCTGCCCAGGGATCTGATGTTGTACATGTGGGCTAAGTCGCCCAGAGTGACAGATTTACCAGTATTTTGACCGGCGGCCAGAGAATAGAGAAGAACTCTCCAGATAGCAGCAGAAATTTGTGCCATGGCGAAATTGTTGGTGAAGATAAAGTCTTGGACGAGTTTAGGAAAAGGAAAACAGAGGCCGTATCTAAATGGGTACAAGTAGAAACCAACCCACCCTGGACGAAGGGCGTCGGCTTTTTGCCCCGGTTCAGGGATGGCAATATCCACTCCGTCACTAAGACCAAGCAGATTCTTGATCATCGGAATGTCGGCCGGAGTTAAAGCAGAATCACAGTCGTGGGGATGCTTAAAAAGTCCCCGAGAAGGAAAGGTTGGGTCAAGATTACGGTCGGAGGGTGTGGAGGTTGATGAAGATTGTCGAGTTTTACCCATGGTGGAGAGAGAAAATGGAAATTAAAGAAGAAAGGAGGAAGAAATACCTGGTGAAAGAGACGGAGGAAGGGGAACAGTGAAGCCGGCGAAGAACAAAGTGTTGGGAAATGTGTCCTCAACAATAGTGCGATCACATGATTTAAATATCATTATTAAATCTCATACCAAGAATACGAAAGGGATGATACATTACATATATAGTCAACTGGTCCACACATATCGGTAATGATTGGCTGGCTAGAGTTTGACATTACTGTCGTGCGACGGTGGTGATCAGTTGATCCCTTGAGGTCACACCTAAAGGACGATTCCCTTAATTGAAAAGGTTATTTAATTGTAGGACGATACAGATTAATTAATTCCTTAAAATTGAACAAATTATTATAAGAGAGAAAAATGACATCTTATTATAATGTGATTAAATGAGATTTTATTTAGTAATTTAAGAAGTTATATTACTAAAATTAATCGGTGTTTGCGAAACACGCGAGATGAGAATGATAAGTTAGTTATAATTACAAGATGTTGTGAATTATACTAACTAGTAATTAAATGACCATTTTATGAGAAAGTAATTTTAAATTACTAGTCAATTTGTTAAATATGATTTATTTAATTTGTAAATGATATTTAATTTGTTAAATATGCTTTTTAAATTAAAACATGACATAAGACATGTCACATGTCACATGACATACAATTGTACAATTGACAAAAATAAAATGGACTCCATATTACTCCATAGAAACCGAAAATTGGGTGGGCATGCTTAGAAATTTTGTCTTGTTCATTTGTCTTATTCATTTGTCTATGACACTTGATAGTGACTTGACCATGAAAAAGCCTTACACCCATTTGTCTTGTGAAGACAAAAAGAAAAATAATTATGGTCTATGCTAACATAAGGCCACCGGTTTTTAGAGGAAAAACAAGAGAGTTTTTCACATATAATTCATTCTAATATCACATGCCAAAAGTTCATGTATTTTTCCTCTCTTCTCTCTCTTTAATCTTCATCAAAAAGATGAGTTTTGATTCAATTTGTTCAAAAGGATTACTAAAATTATTAATGTAATATATGAGTATTAGTAATCAATTTTAAGGTAAACCACAATATAAATATCTAGTACATATTAGTTTGTGGGTTTGAGGGATAGTCTTGGGTGCAACTAATTGGAGGGCTTCTATTTTGAGGTCATGTATGTTCATCCAATATTGGAAAGCTCAAGAACTAACAAGAAGGAGATCTTGTTGGTGCCCATTTGACCGAAATTCCTATGGTGAGAAAATGATTTCTTCACTTATTTATTTTAGTTTGCATGCATAAGATCTAGAATTTATTTTATGACTAAATAAATTTGAAACATATAAGAATATGTTGTATAATGAGATATAGATTTCCAACAAGTGGTATCAGAGCCTTGGTTGTTTGCATGCAAATCGGTTATAGTTTTTCCGAGTTATACGATTAACATATAAAACTTGTAAATTTGTGTTATTATGATATATCACAAAATAAATTTATGCATGTTAAAGTTTCTGGTCCTAAAATGTATTTAGGATTTTTTGGTTATTTTATAGATTTTTATTGTTCATTTTATATAATATTGGCATTAAAATGTGATTTTTATGATAAAAATGTCATTTTTGGACGAAAATTAGCTAAACTTCGAATTTTCCAGTGGTTTTTGGATATGTTTTCACATATATTATTTTTAGTTGATCTGGAAATGTTCATAATTTTTGGAGTTCTTATGCTCGAAAAATAGATTTTTTCATGTTTAAAATCGGATTTAGAAGAAAAATAGGTTAATATGAGATAAATTTCGAATCTGGTCATAGAAATTTAGTATGTTGTCACATGCAATTTTAAAAGATGTGTTTAAAATAATAGGCTATATTGAAGTCTTTATGCATGATTTATGAATTTTTGATGAAAAATAGCATAAATAGTGACTTAATTAGTGAATAATTCCTAAAACATACTCCATGACTAAGGAAAAACGTCATATGTTGCATTTTATTATCCATTTCAGATGTAAAATTGAAAAGTTGATAAATATAATTTTTATCATGTTTTTATGATTTTTATAGATAAATCCGATAAACCGCAACATTGTTTTTCCCGATAACTTTCGAAATTTTTTAACCTATGTTTTTGAACATTATGAGTGTCATGGTATTTGTTACAGAATGTTCATAAGTTTAAATTTCAAATTTCAAATTTATTTGGAATTTTTGTGATTTATTTGAAGTTTATAGTATTTTATTATATTTTTAGGTCCATTAATGAACAATTTTAAGTAATATAAGTTAATTATAGTCAAATAGTTAGTGAATACTAATTTTGAGTCCTAAGTTGGTTAGGGTAATTAACTTGTGCATAAATATGAATTTATGTAATTTATTGTGATTTTAAAACGTTGAATCACGCAAATCCGTAAAAACCGATTAATATACGATATTGGCTCCTTAAAGGCGATTTAGCATAAAATTGGGCATGTTCATACATATTATAATGCTGCATTTTATTTATGATTGTCATAATTTTATTTTTACGTAATTTTTGAATTATGTAATTTTTACTTAGTATGGCCTTAGTTTTTAATTGATATTACCCGAAATGTATGGGAATATCGATTCGGTTGTAATTTTATTGTGATCTCGTATCACCGTCTTGTAATTTAATAGATTTATTTTATTTTAATTACATATGTATAATAGGAAATTATGTAATTTATTATGTAATTTATTTATTTATTCCGGAGTTCCTTGAAGACGGTGTCACTCAAGGAAGACGATACATAAAGACGGTGTTGCCTCGAGATGCGTGCCTCAACCGAAGTTCAAGGTACCAATGAAGTTGGTTTCCGAATGTGTAATAGTTAATTAGATTTTCTATTTTAGGAAGGCCATACTAGGATTTATTTTTATGCTTTGCATTTTATTTATATGTTGCATGCATCGCTAAATCGCCATAACTAAAACATGCATCATCTTTTAATCGAGTTTATCGACCGTGTCAATAAGAATTATCGTAGTTCACCGCTTTAGTTCACTTAAAACGTGATAGATAATAAATTGACATGACCTCTCGCTAAAATAATCAATTGAGACATAGCCTTACCATAAAGTAGAAACCATGAAAACCTATTTCGCGAGGGAGTACACTCGGCCTTACCGGGGTACAAAACTTGTTTCGTAGGGTAAGTGGGTGATAAATGTCTATCCACCGAATTCATGTTGATGAGGGATGAATCGGCCCTACCGTGCCCAAGTTGATGTGGATTTGGATCATGGACACATTTATTCGAAATTTGGATTGAGCTCAACGGAAGTATTCGTGACCGTAGTCGCATGTGTTCCGGGCTAAAGATAAATGTTAATGTAATTTTATCGACCAAGAGTTCTAAAAGTAGAATCGATTAAAGTGTTAATCCACCAAGTTATATTGATAAGGGATGAATCGGCTCTACCGTGCCCAAGTTAATATGAATTTGGATCTTGGAATCATTTATCATAGTTGGGTAGAGGTCACTATGTAAATGCTTTACTTGTTATTTACAAGTATTATTATAACGATAAATGTTTTGTTTTCATTATTCCGTTATCATATTGTTCTATTTCTTTACCACAATTCATATACAATATCATTTCGATTTTTGATTCAAATCTCCATTAAAACATCGTAACTAAAGACAAATATGAATTTGCTTCTCAAACCTCAAATGAACCATTGCTAAGGATCTCTTGTAAAGAGTATAGATTAAAGTTATTCATTATCAAACAGGTTTTTGATTCTTGACTAACACATCTACTTACAATGGATTGTTCTTCATATACTTAATTGAATTAAGTACCTTGAAGCGATAAATTGTTTTGGTAATTAGTTTTGTCATTATTCGTAATTGACCAAAATAACGCAACCACTTCAATGAAAGTTTTTAAGACTAAAACGAACAAATGAAGAGTAATATTCATGAATTCAATTTTGCTTCTCAAAGCAAAGACTCATTGAAATGAGTGGGAGCATTCTCTTAAACCGTTAAGATGAGGACGAGGTTCAAGAAGTAAAGATTAGAATGGAATTGACACAAGGTAATGTTAAAGGTAAAGTTGTTGAGAATGACGATACTAAACCTATCAATCCCGACCGATAAAGTTTCCATTGTCTTAAATGTTAGACACTAGAGAGGAAACCACCCCAAATTATTGAAGAATCAACAAGTTAGTTGTGGGACATCTAATGGGACCTTCTTCTTTAAATGTTTATTTGATTGACATAAAATTTTGCTAGTACTACTTCGTCAATATTAGAAACCGGTGGTGGTTTTCATCATTATGTTTGATACATATGATGATTTGAATATGACGACTAGCACCAATAATGTCGAGAGATAGAGTAATTGTGTACTCAATCTAGTTTTTGGATTTAAAGTTGTACTTAATTATGACTATTAAGTGCATAAACTCTAAATAAGAATATAAACTTGTTAATATACAAAAGAGGTTTTCACTTTTGTGACCCTATACACCACGATTTTATGTATGGCTAGCCCATTATCAAGGTGATTATATTCTAAACCAAACTAGAATGATATATCATGTAGATGATGTAAGATTCAAATTGGTAACCCAAGATTAAACCTTAAATTTTGGAATGATGAACGCAAAGAGTTATCGAGTACTCTTGAAACCATTAGATTGTTAATGGTATATGCGTATCTTGTATTCAAAGCAAGATGTCTCGTGCCTTTTGGTTGAAAAGGAGATCGAGGTTGTAAATCATTGATCCAAATTAGGTTGATCATTTTCTTTTACCAACGATTTAAGTTGACGCTAATGTGTTCACTTAATAAGGTAAATAGGGAATCCTTGAAGAAGTTCAATGAGTTCAAAGAATCATGATTTAATCATGATGGGATTATCAAAGTGAAGACTTTGATATAAGCCAAATGAAATGTGATTTAATATCATAAGTTAATCTCTCTTGACACACATTATGAGATAATGTGTGGTTGAATAAGAAATCAAACGCTATTCGATATGGTTTGGACTTCAATCAAGTTACTTTGAGTTACTTGATTCTTTTGGGGATTTTATCATTTTGTCTAAATTATTTTTCCACTAAATCTAAAACGAATCATATGAGATATGATATGGTACTAATAAAGAGAGATTTCAAAGCAAGATTGGTGGCAAAGAGTTTTGCACTGGTTGAAATGCTTAAGTCTATTTGGATCTTCTTAGGGATTGTGTTTCATTATTATGAAATACATAGCGAGTGAATCTAAAACCCACTTCTTCAATTAGAAGGAATGTATTCAATACATGTCTTGAGTTTTGTAGATTCTTGCAATCCTAAGATAATGTGAAACTTAAGAGAGAATCTTAAGTAGGACATCAATGAGTTGGAATCAATGTTTTGATCATATGTTATAAAACTTTTCTCGATAAGTCGAGAAGTTGTGTTTATACATGGAGTTTAGTGGGAGTTACGGAAATTTTAATTAGTCTTATATGTGGATGATATATTTAAGACTCTTGGAGTAATATAATACATCTTTAATATATCCGGATTTATGAAGATAAATCCACATGGTATTAGCGTCAATAAGAAGTTTTATGTTGATAAGATTTATGACTAGTTCAATTAAATTGAACATATTTGATTGATTCCATTTGCTTCCGCTGCCGGATCAATTAAATAAGTAATGATGTATAACACTTCATATACTTTGAGTATGATGAATTGTTTTCAAAATCGAATTTAAGTAATCTTTACCAAGTAAGCCATAAAGATTACCCTTAAGTGCTTGTAGAAGCATTAAGGAAATAAAGCAAAGTGTTTATGATGCAATTTTGTGTAAGGGTGTTACACAAGTGACAATTGACAATTGAGATTGCGCATGGTTTGTGACAAAACCATAATCAAAACACATTAGGATGGTTAAGATACCATTGTGGCTATGTTGTTTAAGAAATAGATTTTCTAGAATCGTTCTAGGCAATAAAGAACAATGAGAAATATTTACAACGGAAATTGAGTACACTTGCAATCATGGGATGTGCAAGAAGGATGAGTGCCGCACACTATGAAAACAGTGGGTACTATTCTTAGGCTAGAGGGCTTATGTCTTGATTGGATCTCGACACGTACTCAGAAAGTTTTGTAATGCAAATATATAAATTACAAAGGAAAACGAGTATGTAGTAAGGTTGAGTAAGGTACAAGAAGTTGATAAAACCTACTAACCAAAGCCTTCTCATAGGCTTAACATGATGAGTCATGTCATTTCAATTAAATTGAGATGAACAACTACATTCAAAGATCAAACAGGATTATAGAACATGAAATAGTAATCAGGCATTGACTATTCATATGTGATAATCGCATTTGTCGTTCGAGTTTTACTTTAAAACTCTTTTATTATACTTTGTTACATCCAAACGGGTTGTAGAGACAATTGAACCCCGTTAAAGTGAACACGGATTAGCATGGTATTCGCCCATAGTCACTTGTATAAGGTGACGTCTCGAAGTGACTAGAGTGTGACGCGATTGATGGCAAGTTCAAGTGCCATAGAGTTATGTGAGATGATTAGTCGATCAGATGGGCAGACTGTTAGGAACACTTTGTCGGGCAGTGACCGCTTATAGAGTTCTGGCAAATTTATATAGCCTGGTCGTGGCGAGAGCTACTATTGTATTCTAATGAGTCGATTCTTTTGACTAAAGACTGTTCGCCTAAGATGGCACAGTTTCAGATTAACTTTGATTTGTGTTACTACGACCTTCGTAAATGGGGTCAAATGGGCATATTTTGGGTTATGATGGCTGTGGCTAGTCAAAGGGAATGAGTGCGATAGGAATTGTCCACCCCCTTGTCAGGGTTAAAACAATATCTCAGGGCCACTCGAGGAGTAATGAACTGGAATTGCGTGGCCACGCTCGGAAGGTATCCATGGTGGATAAATTCCGGTCAATCAGTTATTCTCCAGATCGAGGAAACCACTCTCGATATGATCACTTGCAAGTACGACCCGAAAGACACCTTGCATTGAGTGGGAGATAGTAATAGGACAAGAGAATTGGTGACGCGCACTTGTCGAGGACAAGTGGGAGATTGTTGGGAAATGTGTCCTCAACAATAGTGCGATCACATGATTTAAATATCATTATTAAATCTCATACCAAGAATACGAAAGGGATGATACATTACATATATAGTCAACTGGTCCACACATATCGGTAATGATTGGCTGACTAGAGTTTGACATTATGTCGTGCGACGGTGGTGATCGATTGATCCTCGAGGTCACACCTAAAGGACGATTCCCTTAATTGAAAAGGTTAATTAATTGTATGATGATACAGATTAATTAATTCCTTAAAATTGAACAAATTATTATAAGCGAGAAAAATGACATCTTATTATAATGTGATTAAATGAGATTTTATTTAGTAATTTAAGAAGTTATATTACTAAAATTAATCGGTGTTTGCGAAACACGCGAGATGAGAATGATAAGTTAGTTATAATTACAAGATGTTGTGAATTATACTAACTAGTAATTAAATGACCATTTTATGAGAAAGTAATTTTAAATTACTAGTCAATTTGTTAAATATGATTTATTTAATTTGTAAATGATATTTAATTTGTTAAATATGCATTTTAAATTAAAACATGACATAAGACATGTCACATGTCACATGACATACAATTGTACAATTGACAAAAATAAAATGGACTCCATATTACTACATAGAAACCGAAAATTGGGTGGGCATGCTTAGAAATTTTGTCTTGTTCATTTGTCTTATTCATTTGTCTATGACACTTGATAGTGACTTGACCATGAAAAAGCCTTACACCCATTTGTCTTGTGAAGACAAAAAGAAAAATAATTATGGTCTATGCTAACATAAGGCCACCGGTTTTTAGAGGAAAAACAAGAGAGTTTTTCACATATAATTCATTCTAATATCACATGCCAAAAGTTCAAGTATTTTTCATCTCTTCCCTCTCTTTAATCTTCATCAAAAAGATGAGTTTTGATTCAATTTGTTCAAAAGGATTACTAAAATTATCTATATAAAAGTATAATAGAAGAACCACTATACATTAGATTGGACACGTGTCGCTTTTCTATGCATTTTTTTCCCGCCCACCTATCTAACCCTAATAAACTAATCTACTCAAGCATATCCTGCCTCAGCCGTCTATCTCTACAGCCCTCCTAATTTCGCGCTTAAGAGTGCTTAATTGACTTAACCCTAAATAATACAAAGCTCTCGAAGTTCGCTATTCCGGCATCATACTCAGATCGATCATCGCTACTCCTCTTTCTTTTCATTTTCGCTGCCTACTTCTTGAATAATGAAGCAATTAGCAACAGGTATATCATGGTGCTATTGATTATAAAATTCATTATTAAAGAGGTAATTAGTTTTCCGCTATTCGCTAGGATCAGTATTTTCAATTAATTACATAGTACTAATTATTACTTTGTTAATACTTTAGATTGATTAGGCATGTACAAGTTGTATATATGTTATACTGGTTGAAGGAGCTTTAATCGGTCTTGCGAGGGTATGTAACTTTTTTACCTCTTCTTCTTCTTCCATGTATCACTTTCGTTTGTATCAACAAATCTGTTGTGTTGATTTTTGCTTAAATTCAAATTCATGTAATTTTATTCTTTACATATATTACGCAAACAATTAAATTTGGTAGAATATATAATATGTGATTTTATTTATACATTGTCCACTTTAATCAACAAATTTGTTGTGTTTATTTTTCACATATATTACGCAAACAATTAAATTTGGCTCTGTGATCTTTTTTTATTGTGCAATCAAAATTTTCTCTACCACCCTGGAATGTGTTTTAGATTACGTATATTGCTTTTAACTATGCCAATAGAAACTGCATTTAAGAGATAAACTTATGTTAAATATGCAAATGTTTTAACATAAAATAACAATTACTAAGATACGGATTTTTAGCAACTACAATTGGTAACATTACATAGAGTTATAGGTGAAAAAACTAAATAAGGCTGATTGTTTAAAACAAATTTGCAAGTTACTTACATTTATGCAATCTTTTTCTTCGTTAGTAGTAAATTTAAATTTCTCATTGAATTATTTTATGGATATAATTTGAAGTGATTTTGTCCAAACGACAATAGGACTATAAGAGTATATTGTTGGTGAATGAAAAAATTGTCGATGGTAAATCAATGTGTTACGAAGTGACTTTCGACGCTGCCTTATTAAGTTATTAGTGAACATTGTTCTTTGGTCCTTTTTTGGTGAACATTATTTCTTTACTTTGACGATGCTTCTGAGCCATTTTGAGGGATTAGTCACAACTTTGTATCAGTGGAGAACGATGACCCAACCCAGTCTTTGATTTTCTTACGGTGTGGGTGCTGCTTCCACTAGATCAACCAAACAACCCCTAAGTATTATGTTGTCGAGGACAAGATTATATTCACTATAATAATCTTCTTGGTTTATTGATGGTTTTGGACTCCTTAGTTGACTTACGACATATTTCAAATGGTCATTCAAGACACAAGCAAATTTGTCAAATTTCATTTTCTTATTAGGATCCATCAATTGTACTCCGTATGAAATTTTAGTTTGTTATGCTTACGACCGTCTTAACTTAAAACCCATCACAACCTTCTTTTATTTCCACTTCTATTTTAATTGTATGTAAAAGCGACTTAAGTTAAGACGGTCTTAATGAAAATTTTAAATCATATTCCCTGCCTTTATTCTCCCTCTCATCTCTCAAACTTCTTCCGTGGTATTCCTACCTAAAAAATCTCAACCTATCCTTTTTCGCAATGTTCTAACTATGGTTCTATCGGATCTATCCCCTGTTAAACTCTTCTCACATTTTCCTATTATTGAGTGTAGGTATATAGCCATATAGGGTTGGGTTGAAGAAAGGTGGACAAAAGTGGCAATGACAAATGAGATCTGGAACTACACGGTTGTTAGATACTCCCCGTTCATCTGTACAAAAATAATACTCATCAACGGGACTTTGTTGGTGGCTCCAAATTATAGGTAGAGAGAAGGTTTAGTTAATAATAACGCATGATTAAGTGGAAAATTAATTGTGGAGATGACATTGTTTGGTGTGTTATCTGTCGTCACCTCTAATCGATGTGCGGTCAAGTAGTTACAATGAATTTGAATATTCGGTTTGTGTTGTTTTATTTGATTTTAGAAATGACAGTGTTTGTGCGTACCAAAAACGAAATGACATTGTTTGTTATAATCTTTTTGATTATGAACCCTAAAACTTTGGAGAGACGGTCTCTCATTAAGTTATTGAGAGATCACTTTTGTTATACCTACTTATATATTTTTTGGTACTCCCTTTATTATTGATTCTGCTTCAAAATGTATTATTCATTTGGTAAATGTTTTCATAATTATCGTACCTATTGTATCTTATATTGTAATCATTTTTATTAGTATCTCAGTTTATAGTATTCGTACTCATTAAAATGGCAGACATGATTATTTTCTAAAATCTGAGTTAATAAGCGTTTGTGGGCTTTATGCTAGACCTGGCGAATTTGTCATTCGGGTCGGGTTCGGGTTCGGATCAGGTGACATCAGGTCGGGTCACTTCAGATCGAGTCATTTTGGTCGGGTCAATCTGGGTCATTTCGGGTTATGATTTTACCATAATTAAGTCATTTTGGGTCCATCATGTCATTTTGGCTCACTTAATTCGGTCACTTTAGGCCGGGTCACTTTCGGCTCGGGTCACTTCGGGTGATACATTTCGGGTCATTTTCTGCTCTCAGGTTAGCCTTACCAAGTCGGTTCAGCTTTGCCAGATCGACGTTATGCTAAACTTCCACAGAGGAATCGGTAGCATACCTGAAGCCACTTATCCATCCATCCATAAAGGAATCGGTTGAACGAGTTGCAATTTCCACCATGGTGGTTGGAAAAGAAATTTTTTATTTATTTATTACGTTTTATATATCTTTGGCAATAAATTTGTAACAATAAAATTTTAGAAATTATTTTAAATATGCCCGTGCAATTTTGCACGGGTTCTAAACTAGTTAATGTAATATATGAGTATTAGTAATCAATTTTAAGGTAAACCAAAATATAAATATCTAGTACATATTAGTTTGTGGGTTTGAGGGATAGTCTTGGGTGCAACTAATTGGAGGGCTCCTATTTTGAGGTCATGTATGTTCATCCAATATTGGAAAGCTCAAGAACTAACAAGAAGGAGATCTTGTTGGTGCCCATTTGACCGAAATTCATATGGTGAGAAAATGATTTCTTCACTTATTTATTTTAGTTTGCATGCATAAGATCTAGAATTTATTTTATGACTAAATAAATTTGAAACATATAAGAATATGTTGTATAATGAGATATAGATTTCCAACACGAAGAAGAAGGAAGGTTGAGGGTTTAAGAGAGAGGAGTATTTTTTGAAATGATTTGGGATTAATGAAAGTGGAAGATGGACGTTGGAGTTATAAAGAGGAGAGAGGGAGTTGGGTGTGAGAAAAGAGGAGTAGGGCGGCTGAAATGATGGATTTCATGGGAAGGAGTATAAAAGACGGCTTAGGGTTTTTAGCATTTGGTTACGTAAATTCCTTGCTCGATACCTGAAAGCGTACTTCACAAGAAATTTGGGGCAAACTGTTTGGGCTAAAAATAGCACAACAAAGGAGGCCCACTTAATAAAATAAGAGCTACGGAAGGAGTGATAAGGAGGAAGGAAGCCCGCGGTTGGAGAAAGAGGAAACGGGCTCAAGAGAGATAAGGAGCCCATCATTGAAAGCGTCTAGATTAAGGAAAGAGGAGTTAGGGAGAAGTTAGGGAGACCAGGGAGAATTGGGAAAGGCGGCCAAGTATGGAAAGAGTTCTTATGGAAATTATATTCCCTTTCCATATTCAAGATAGGACATATCTAGGGTTCTTACCCTATAAATAGCCAAAGGAGCAAATCAAGAAGGGCATCGTGACATTCACATCTGCATCCATTCAAGACATCCGCATTCGCGCGTTCACATTCATTCACATCAACACCACGACAAATTATCCACAAATATACATTCATCCAAGATCCTATAGGCCTGACACCTAGCGCCAGCGAGATTAGCCATACGTTACTAATGTAATCATCCTCCTATTCAAATTGTGCAATACTTGGCAGGGTATCGTCCCTCCCGCGGTTGTTCCCACATTGGGTTTTCCGCGTTACCAAAATCTTACGTGTCAATTTACATTACGCACTTTATTTTCCTATTTACTTATTAACATACGAACGATCCTACAATCAACCAACGAATAAGACTACATTGACCCTAATTAATCGACTTGGGTAAAAATACCTAAACAAGAGTAATAATTAAGGGAGTAATAAGAGCTAAAATAAGAAGAAATGGGGGGAGACTGGTGATTTGTGGTGGTTGTGGATGGTGGAAAGAGGAGGTGAGGGAGGAATTATTACCTCTATATGGAGGTAATTATTACTTGGAAGGGGAGGTGGGTAACAATTACTCCCTTAATGGAGGGAATTTTAGACTACATTTCCCCATTTCTATCCATTTCTATCTCCAACCTCCATCCCTTCCCTCCATTTTTTAGTTCATTTTCTTTTTATTACTCCCTTAATTATTACTCCCATCCCAAGCAAACCCTAAGGAGTAATGAGAGCTAAAATAAGAAGAAATGAGAGGAGATTGATGCTTTGTGGTGGTTGTGGAGGGTGGAAAGAGGAGGCGAGGTAGGAATTATTACCTCTATATGGAGGTAATTATTACTTGGAGGGAGAGGTAGATAACAATTACTCCCTTAATGGAGGGGCTATTACACTATATTTTCCAATTTTTATCCATTTCTATCTCCAACCGACATCCTTTCCTTCCATTTTTTAGTTCATTTTAGCTATATTACTCCCTTAATTATTATTCTCATCCCAAGCAAGCCCTAATTAATGAAATAGGTTAAGTTTTCAAAATATTTACCGAAAAGGGGTCCACGTATGATTGGTTTTGCGAAGCTAGGTGAAGAGGTCAAGTCGCTCACTCGGTAGACGACTGGAAGTCAAAATGCTGTCCCACTAAGCGACTTGCTTCGCTGACATACTCACACCAAAACTCCCCCTTCGCTGTCAAACTGGCCATTGAAATCGCCGAGCCGGACGACTACATGACCTCAAAATGCTCTTCTGTTGAGCGACTTTACTCAAAATCACAAAGGCATGGTTTGGATGGACTAAAGTGACACTTTGGGTATGATCGCTTAGCGCGAGAACGGCTTGAATCCGCGCCTAACCTCGGTGATGACGTGTATCCATTTTGGGTAAATATTTTCAAACTTAACCCATTTCATTAGTTTGTTTGGGATTGAGACCCATTTTGGAACAGTTTGACCATATTTTTTGTAATTTAATTTATAGAAATAGGGGCTTGTTGTCTAAGTCCTTTTTCTTTCCAATTGTCCCACATTGGTGGAATAATATGAGTTTTATGGGTTTATAGTCTTTCCATCCCAGTCTCATAAAATAAAGCAAATGTAAGCTATTCACATGTGAAGGGAGTCAAGGGACATAGAGAATATAACCCTTCACACCTTATCTTATCACTAGTGGGTTGAGGGAGCCTTTTGTAGAGGCTTGCGAGTTCCGAGGTGCTTAATTCAGCTAGCACCCGTGCCCCGACCCGGCCCGGATCTGGATTCGTGATTTAGGATTCTGCAATCGCTTGCAGCCTGTTGTGCCTACCTTTTTGGGTATGGTTCGTTTTTTGTTATACGTTGATTGAACTTCCCATGTTCATTTTTGCATGTGCAAGTCAGTCAGTAAATATAACTGTTACTACGTGAGAATTTATCCCTCCCCACTTCCAGCCTCCACTGCTATGTTTTAGGAGCCTGTTGTGATTCCTCTAATTGCTCTCATTTTATTATAAATAGAACCTTCCCCTATACATTAAACAGACATCAATCAAAAACATTTTCCTCTCTTTTTCTCTTATACATTTATGGGTAAAAGTTTATTGTCATTCCAAAGCACCTGAACTCGAGTGGGCGAGTCTTGGTGCTGCAGTGTCAAACCTCGGGAAGCTAATGACATTTGCTGATCGCCACCACAGTCGAGCCGAAATAGTTTTCAAGGCAGAAGCTTTCCTACCGCGTCGCTGCAAATTAGGTTGTATTGTTCTCTTCTCTTTTCTTTGTTACTGCATTCTGAGATAACAATTTGAAAACTATTTATTGTTATAACAATGTCTGTAATGTCGAAAATCATTCTTGATTCGTCTAAACTAGATCAGTTAGATGGTAATAACTACAAACGTTGGTCTCAAAAATTATTGATGTTTTTTGAATAGTTAGAGGTCGATTATGTGCTGTTTAAAGACCCACGTAAGCCTACTGCGGTTAAGTCTAACGAAGAGGAAGTCAAAAAGTTTGAAAAGGACTATAAAACTGCTAGATGCCATTTATTGAACAACATGACTAATACTCTGTTCGATTTGTTTGCTCCAATCAAACCGGCTAAAGTGATATAGGAGTCTTTAGAATCAAAACATGGGGCTGTTGACGCAGGTAAAAAATTAGCTGATATTTTTCTGGCCAATGTACTGTTAGAGCGTTTTCCCCCTTCCTGGTCTGAATATAGAAAATTAGAAACCATCTTAAGCATAAGAAAAAGGAACTGTCCCTCCAAGAACATGTAGGAAACATGAGGACCGAGGAGGTAAATTGCCTCAAAGATAAACCTGTTAGTCAATATGTTAATTTTGCAGCTGGTGTTGTTAAAGCTAATGTGATTGAGTCTAGTGGCCCTTCTAATGCTGAGAAGTTCAAGGGTAAAGGTAAGGATATGGCCAAGAGTGGTCAGTTCAAGAACCAGGGTCATGCTAAGAAAAATGATCCAGGGAAATTCACTAAACCAGTTGCTAAGATCCAGAAACCAACGGGTCATATTATATGCTATGTTTGTGGAAAAGCGGGTCATAAAGCCTACCAATACAGTCAAAAGAAAAATGCTGAGGCCAATGTTGTTGTCACGGATGTTATCATTGCTGTTGTGGTTATTGAGGGTAATTTGATTGGTAATGTTGCTGAATGGGTCTTGGATACCGGTGCTTCTAGACACCTTTGTGCTGATAAGGGGCTTTTTGTTGAGTTAGTGGAGTTAGCTGATGGGGAATGCGTCTATATGGGTAATTCTTCATCTGCAATGATCATAGGCAAAGGCAAGATCTTTCTCCAACTTACCTCGGGGAAACAGTTGCTCTAAACAATGCTTTATATGTGCCCTCATTGCGTCGAAACGTCGTGTTTGGTGCCTTATTGAACAAAGCTGGTTTGAAACTTGTTTTTAAGGCTGACAAGATTGTAATGTCGCGTAATCAAGAATTTTTGGGCAAAGGTTATCTGTCTGGGTTTTTGTTTTGTTTTTAACACTGATTAAGTTTATAATAATATTGCATCTACTTCTGCTTATATTGCTAAGTATATTAATATTTCGCGTAGTCGATTAGGTCACATGAATGTTAATGACATTAAAAATAGGGAAATTCTATGTTGTATCCCCGAACTTTTTGGTTTTCTAAGTTGTAGCTCTGCCTTTTTAAAATTCTACATTGTACCCCTAAACTCTATACTTAGTCTTTGTAATGACGTCCTTTAACTTTTCGTTCACACGTTACCTCTCCAACGACCCTTGTTTAACCACAAATCTCATATATTATACATCATATCATCTTCTTTTATGGGAATTCTTAGAAACTACCTTTAACAAACCACATATTACCTTTGATACCTCTTTAATAAAGCATGAAATGATAACAAAAGTTTTATGACTTATTTGGAAAATTAATTAACTATTCGGTAAGTTAATGGATAATTGTGTGAGCTAATAACAATATAGATAGGTTCATGCGTATTTTTTTTTAGGTGAAAGGTTAGAAATTCCGTTAAGCTCATAAATAAACTATTACAAACTACCAAATAAGGTACATTTCATGAAACATAGACTAGCCAATCAATATATAATTGACTTAATCCATACTTCATGTAACACCCCGTATTTTATTAAGTTGGATAAAATTATTTTAATTGCTACTTTGTATTTAATTACGTTGGTTAACGATTTACATATTTATTTTCTCAGCTAATTAATTATTTTCATCATAATTCGATACGTTAATTTTAATAATCATTAATAAGTTTATTTAAAGTTAGTTCGAGTTTATTGAAATTAGTTCGAGTTTATTTATTTAATAATTTCCGTTTCTTTACGAGTCCTTATGAAAGTTGTTTTAAGTAAACCCGAGATGGATTTTGGGAACAAAACCGTCCAATTAGCTATTTTGAGCTTATTTCACTAAATTAGCAATTTTTATTAATATCCGTTAGTTTTGTAAAAATCGCTAATAATTCCGATTCAAGCTGATATTGTATTATTTACGTTAACTAGCTGAGTTTATTTTATTTTCACTCATTAAATTTATTTATTATTGATTCCGCTTTTTATTGAAACTTTTACTTAAATCGGTTAAATTTAACTCAAACGGTTTTAATAACGATCGAAGTTTCTTAACGACGAAGAAACGTACGTATAATAAATAGCAGGTGCAAGTCGCTCCCTCATTTCTCACGCAAACATTCTTTCTTCGCCCTTCCTTTTTCTTCTTTTCGATTCGTTTTGATTTTTTTTTATTTTAAATTGATCCGCCACTTCGTTTGTCATCCGTTATCAATGATTTTCGTTCCATATTCTTTGCTCCCATCGTTCTGTCAATCCGTTGTAAGTAAAATTCATTTTCGTTATGTATTTTTACAAACCCAATTTATATTTTTAGCTTTATTTATTATAAGACGGTTGTAGGTCTTTGAGATAGACGGGTCCGGTAGAAGATTTGTTAGTCATAAATGATTAGTTCAATCGGAAAAAGGTAACAATGATAGGTTACTCAATATTACTTGTAAAATATGTTTATTTCGAATGCTGGTTAGTCTGTTTTATAATTAAGACGGTGTATAATTATATATAGGGATCCTTATTGATGTTAATTAGTCAGTTGTATAGTTGAGACGGTGTATACTGATATGTGGAGATGATTGAGACGGTGTATACTGACCTCTAGGGATCATTTGGGATGCTAGCTAGTAAGTGGTATATTTAAGACGGTGTATGCTGACATGTATGGATTGTTTTGGGTGATAATTGGTGTGTTTTATAGTTGAGACGGTGTATACTGACATGTAGGGATTGTTTTGGACTGATTTGGACTCTGTGTTGGGGCGATTTTTGTAGTCTTTAGGGTCTGTTTTTGAGTTGCTTTATACTTGTGGATTCCCGCTCTAAAACCGTTTTAAATGCTGACTTAGTTGGCTCAGCTAGGACTGTTTTTAGGCGCGAGAATAGAGTCTTAAGGGGACGATTGGTACTCTGTTTTGGGCAGGGACGAGAGCTGCCATCGTGGGTTTTTACTTTGCATTTGAGGACTGGAGTTAGGGTCGAACTTAGGCATCTTTTGGGTTCTGTTTTGGACTGATTTTTGGGTCAGGTTATGAAGTAGGGTGAAGGGTGGCTATGGGTAGTCGGGTGATGGTCGTGTCGGACTCCTAGTGGCCTGGCAGTGGCCTAGCTGTGGCCTAGGCAGTGACCTAGCTAAGTCACGAGTTTGAGGCCATGTGTAGTTGGTGGTTAGGCCGAGTTTGAGGTTGTCATAATAACTTTTGAGTCGTGTCCATAAATTGTTTTGACGCTAGTTTGGTTTATTTAAAATATAATTAAATTAATTTTCGTCTCATATTTTATATAAAGATAATTCGTTAATATCGTCCTTTCACATAATTATTTTAGGTGGCTCATATGTGGTTGAAGATGAAGAGTAATTTTGGGTTTTAGAAGCTTTCTCAAGTTATTACTTGTCTCTTTGCTAGCGTAAGGTAACTATTCCGAGTTACTTGACGAATTAATGTCACATTAGTAGTTGATGTGGTGTTTGTTGTTTGTTAAGTGTTTAGGTGATTGATAATGTGTTACTTTCGTTTTTCACATGATAGAAATTGGAAATAGCATGAGAATAATATTGCGATAAAATTTGTGATTTGGGCCAAAGTAGGCCAAGACTCTGAGCTGGGCCAGATTGACCGAACGAGTTTGGTCAAACTAGGTTTAAACCAGTCAGCCTCGATTTGACCGATGACCCGTCGCGGGACTAGGGTCGAGGGTTTGTCTTTGAGGTGAGATTGGTTGTTATTGTAGGTTTTATGTTATGCCTTGATATTTGTAATTATCATTTCACATGTTGGTTGTTGGATGAATTGGTTGTCTTATACTTGAGTCTTCTTGCCTTGTTGTCATTTTAGCTTGTTCTCATGAATTATGAGATTAACGGTTAGATGGAATTTGGATTATTATTGATATTGGAGATATTGTTGGATTGTATGCTGAATAGACATTTATATAGCCTTTCACATGATAGAATGTTAGCATTTATGTTGGTAAGTTGGACTCTTTGCCCTCTTATGGTTAAGTGGGTGTCCTATTTGTCTTGTGTGGTGTGGGCTAAAATATTGACCTAGATTGGTTTTATTTAGGTCCTAGGTGAGTATTTCGGCCTTCATCATAGATAGGCCATTATAGTCTTTGACGAGTATATGTTCACTGCTTAATAGCCTTTGTGTTCCTGACTTGGTGGGTTTATATCCAAGTTGGGGCATGACCTCGTTACTTATTTTGAGGGTAAGTGGTCAGCTTAAGTACTAGCCAACCCTTTGGTGGACTCCTTAGGGTACTCACTTTGTTTTTAAAAAAATTGTGGGTCTTGGGTGCGGTGGTGTGTATCCGCATGTCTAGGTCTGCGCAGATTTAGGACTAGGGTTGTGTTGTGACTTGGCCATGTTTTGATAGAACCTCTGAGCCAAGTTACCGGTTCGATTACCTTCCCTACCTCGTGGTATAGACTCGAGTTACAGAGTGACTATTGACGGTGCTAAGAACTTATGCCTGTCTTTGATATATTGCCCTTTCTTGTTTGATGATTCTATGAATCATAGAAGCTGAGATGCAAGCCGGCTATGGTTGATAGAGTTTGGATTCCTGTATGTTATGTGATTCACATGATAGTGTAGTATGAGTCGGTCTAGTATTCACATGCTAGGACTAGGTGTTGTTATATTGTTGTTCACATGATAAGCACGATTGTCTAGCATCTATATGCTAAGGCATTGTGTAATTCGTATTCATATTCTTATGTTTACATGTTATATTAATTATGACATTTCGTGGCTGGGAGAACTCGGAGTTACTCCCCACTGACTGTGGCTTTCGTATTTGTATAAAATGCGATTGACAGGTAGGTGATGCATATATGGGGTACACGGACGAGCTAGCGAGCAAAGTAACCTTGTGACCTAGATTGGCTTTATTTTATTGTGACCCTTAAACACTTTTTATGTCACATACATTTTAGGGACATATGTCTCCCTCTTTACATTTGGTTGTATAATTTGCTATTCGCGACTTTAGCGATGTTTCATTCATGAGATTTATTTTGGACCTTGCATGTGTTGACACCTTCCCTTTTGGATATCTTTATAACGGTTCAGGTTTTAAAAATTACAGGTTTTTACCCAACTGAACCTATTACAAACATATCCATGCAGTTTTTATTCTTGAATTACGTGTTTACTTTTCCGCAATAAATGAGGGTGTCACACTTCATCACTACTCTTCTTAATACATTTTAGCCAAAACATAGAACGATATTTAAGGATGCTACCAATCTGTCAAATTACTACTTCAGGTTGTTCAAGAATCCATCAAGCCTAGCGTTGTTCCTCTGATGCCATATGGCATAATATAAGGCTTGAATCCAAGCAATAAGTACCCTATTTTTGACTTGTGCCCACGGTTTGGACTGAATCCAAAAAAGCAAATTGGTATCAGGCAGTCTGATATTCAGTTTACAACCCATCAAATGAACTAACTTCTTAGTGTAGAGGCACTAGCTAAACAAATGACTGTGAGACTCAACACCTGTGCCACAAATGCAGCTAGCAGGATCAGCAGTAACCCCGATCTCCATCAGTATATCTTTGAGCAGTAGTGCACCCCGAGCAATCAAACAGTTAATGAAGTTATGCTTTGGAATGCACCAAGAATTCCAGATTATCTTCTCCCAGGTAACTACAGGCTGTGTTTTTCTGATCCATTGATAGCCACTGGTAGCAGAGTACTCAGAAGGATCAGGTAGCCACTGACCAGCACCAGAAAAACCTCGCGCAAACTTATCTCGAGCTCTAGAGATGACCTTCCAACTCCATGAAGTATCAGATTTAGGTGAATTACTTGACCAAGGCACACCTTTCATATAAACATGGTGCACCCATTTAACCCACAAGCTATAAGGGTTATTATAAATCCAGCAGGACAGCTTGCAAATTACAGCTAAATTCAAGGCATAGCTGTCCCTTATACCCAAACCCCCTTCACATTTTAGCATACAAATGTTTTCCCAACTCACCAATGGGGATCTAAGGTATTCAATGGATCCATCCCAAAGGTAATTTCTGCACAGTGCTTCAATTCTCCTCAACACTCCCTTAAGAATAACAAAAATAGTAGCCCAGTAAGTGTACAGTAAAGTCAAAAATGAGTTTACAAGAGCAAGCCTGCCAGAATAAGTCAATTTCATAGCAGCAAACCCCTGTAGACACCTCGCTTCTGCACCTCCCGCCAAACACCCAGTGATGATTAGGCCGCGTGTTTAGCATATGTCGCGATTTTATGACATTTCGTAAATTGGTTAATAAAAGGTAACTCATACACTTGTGTCAACCTCATGGTTGTCATCTAGGCGTCATTACGGCCGTTTTGGCAGTAATTGGAGTCAATTTGGATTCCAGGGGCAAAATAGTCCTAAAATTCGGAAATCGTCTCGTCCCGAGACGGAATATTCCAGAAATAGTCGGGATATATTTTTGATATCACGGAATTTGAGTCAAAAACATAAAATATATCCTAAAATATATAAGTCTTGCCCTTCACGAAACTTAGACGCGCTAAAACAACGATTTACGGGCTGGGGAAGAGCACCAGTACCTGCTGCGCCTCTATGAAGAGGAGCATTATCTGCTTCGCCTCTTCCCGCGCGTCTCTCAGCGCCAAAAATCAAATTCGGCTAATTTCTTTCCTATTTTTGCCGTGACTCTTCTAGGCCTTTTACCATAATTCCTCCGTGTGATTAGTATAAATAGAGGCCTTTGCCTCACATCTTTTTCACGCGAGTGTCCGCCTTTCTCTTCTCCCTTTGCATTCTAAGACTGCGCTGTTGCTTTTTTACGCCTACGTGCTTGATCAATCGACCACGTAAGCTCAGATCCTTCTGGGTACCAGTCACGTTTGCATGTGTAGATACCCAGTATCTGCTGAGACTCCAACAAACACCCGATGATTATCGGACTATAACATGTTTTGGAATCGCGGCGTTTGATCGACAGTTTGTGTACAACGTTACGTCGGAAAACTTAAAACTATTTCAAAAATAAAACATTTCAAAACATTTCAAAAATACCTGGAGTGTTTAATGCACGACGACGGGGTCGCAATGACACTAACTAGAGTCAAAACCGACACCGGACCAAAAACTGACTCAAAAATTCAAATCCCGACTCCAACAACGAGTCAAACCGAGTCAACCACAAAAAACAAACATTTCAAACCTTTTGCCTTAAGTTTTCCCGGATTCATGTTGGTCAAGTACAAAACATGTGACTAGAAAACCTAGGATAGAACAAATCATGATTGCGTTTGTTATGAAAGTGACAAGACAACTCGAAGAACCGCGATGTGGCTCGCGCCTCTTTGAGCAGCCCAGGTGGCCACGTCGCTCAAAACTCACACAACCACTCATTCTCCTATAAATACCCCTCAAATGCCCCCATTTGAGACTTACGCGAGTGTCCGCCCCCTCTTTTCTCCCTTAAAATTCTCGACTCGACTTCTTCGACCACTAGACGGCTTCGACCATTTGAGACTTACCGATCGTAAATACAAGCCTTACACATTGTTTGGTACCGTCATCGTGCATTAAATCACTTGACCGACCACTTCGACCACTACACCGTCACTAACATTAAAACACTCTTATTACTTACCAAAACGGTTTTAAACCGAGTTTCTTCCGATCAAACGAGTTGTTACACTTACGTCGGTCACTCGCCATAACCAAACATGTAAGTATGAGGGTGTAAAAATCCTCTTTTATTATGTTTTCATTTGTTTCATGACTATAACATGCTAAAACGTGCATAACATGAACCAAAACATGGAATAAACGAGCTAAAACTGATTTTTGGTCTGAGGCAGAAGCCTCATAGGTCGCCAGCTTACCCGCGCCTAAATGGGGTGTTCAGACCAGAGATCAACCGTGTTTGTTCTCGTCATTTCCCTTTAATTCGTTTTCATATTTGTAATCGGTTTTTTACCATTCCAAATACTTTCGAACCCTTTTTATTTTATTTCATTTGTTTTAACCATAAAACATTTTTCACCCTTGGTTCCTCATACCATGATGGTTAAATCCGTATTTCGGTGATAATATTTGGTTAATGACATTTAAAAGGATATTTAAAACCTTTTATTTCATTTCCTTACATTTTAAAACAAACATATTAGTCCCCAACATAAAGTCATCCTTGGTTCTACATACCATGCCAGATTTTAACCCGGGTACGATGATGAGTATCGACTAATAACATTCAAATGGACTTAAAACAATTAGTCAATAATTATTTTCAAAACTATTCATGTCAAGTTTGTCAAATCGAACCCAACACCGAATATTATCAAAATAATGATGATTATTCGAGTCTAGTTCCTCAAATCAACAAATGTGGTGTAAACGACCCCCCTTTAAATCAAACCGGGTTCAAATACCCATTTTCAACACGTTTTATAAAAGGTCAGAACACGGCACATAAACCGTGGGCTAACCCGTGCCTAAACAGGCTCTCCATTTCTCATTTTCAAAACCAGAGGGAGGCCCCTTACACCGCCGGCTGACTCGCGCCTCATATAGCCGTCTGGTACAGGGCCTGTTCCTTTCCATCATTAGTCTAAGACGATCCCGACTCCGGTTAGCCCGGATATAGGACGGATCAGATGACTATTTGATTATTCAAAACCATATTTGCAAAATGCCTTACTAAGACAAATGGATCATGTTATACACCCTAAACCTAATACGGTAAATGGATGTTTAATTCTCGTCTTGCATGCAAATCAATCATTAATCCAACTCGACATCTTATGCTTGATATTTGGATTAAATCAACCGACTTAGAAAGCTCTCACATGTTAGGTTTAAATTATTGGATGTGCATTCATGCATTTGTACCGTTTTATCAACTTTTGCATTCAACCAACCAAGATCGATCAGTAGAGGCCGCTACCGCGGGCGGGATTGGGTGTCTGATTAAAGGGCTTCCCAATACGTACCTTCACCTCTTAATCAGAAACTTTGGATAGTGGACGACCTTATCCATGGCGTACGAGAGTCATTCTAGAGATAGGATGCTAAAGAGGGACGATTTCCTTATCTTTAGTACCTATGTCAAACGCTGCTTGGTGGCGACTCCGAACATCTCTAATCGTTTCGAGACCCTAACCGAGACGAAACCGACCGATCTAAAACGATCTGGTCGAAAGCATTTTTACGCCGCCGAGCGTGGCTTTCAAAAAGACCGCTGCCATTGTCCACAGATCGGCTGGGCATACGCAGGTGGGCCCACGACCACAGATTGCCGACTCTGCTGGAGAGAACTAGGACACTTACGTCTTTGTGATCCCTAGATGGTGAGACTCGAACGAGGTCTTGGTTGGAATGCATTAATTGATATTACGGTCACGGTCGGGTTCCTTGTTCGGGCCCAAGACCTAACCCTTTTCGACCAATTGGCTCGTCTCGTCGGCGTGAGTTTTTCTCATCCCCGCGTTTCGAATCCTGATTGAGTCAAGCATACCATTGACGTTACACATTTCTGTTTCGTCAAAGGGCTTTCATCACTTTCGAGCACGAGGCTAGGGCACCCTCCTTACACATTTTGTTTGGATTGGTATCCCTCTCGCAAATCGGGGTTTGATTGCTTGCTGTGTAACCCACCCTCTTAAGCCAAAACCCGTGTCAGCATAATGCATAATATAATGAACTGCGAGTGCTTATGTGCTACTTGATCATAAGTCCTTCCGTGTCATCTTCAAACTTTCAAAATTACCCTTTTGCGCCGTTATAATGGCAGTTTCAAACCTCGGTCTTTTGCCGACCGTTGCACGCCTTTCTAGGCCGTCATAATGACGATTTTCAAACCCGGTTTTGTATAACCATTTCAACACGCCTTTCTAGGCCGTCATAATGACGATTTTCAAACACGGTTTTGTATAACCATTTCAACACGCGTTTCTAGGCCGTCATAATGACGATTTTCAAACCCGGTTTTGTATAGCCATTTCAACACGCCTTTCTAGGCCGTCATAATGGCGATTTTCAAACCCGGTTTTGTATAACCATTTCAACATGCCTTCCTAGGCCGTCGTAATGACGATTTTCAAACCCGGTTTTGTATAGCCATTTCAACACGCCTTTCTAGGCCGTCATAATGGCGATTTTCAAACCCGGTTTTGTATAACCATTTCAACATGCCTTCCTAGGCCGTCGTAATGACGATTTTCAAACCCGTTCTGTATAACCATTTCAACAAGCCTTTCTAGGCCGTCGTAATGACGATTTTCAAACCCGGTTTTCTACAACCATTTCAAATCACCTTTTTACGCCGTTATAATCGCCGCGTCAAGACACGGATTTTAACCCGTTTCACGCCGACAATGGCTCTTTCAAAACCCGAGAAAAGCACACACCCTTTTCTCGAGACACTTTCGAGATCCCGGGGACCATGCACCGTCCCCGAGACCTTCTCCAACATTTTAAACCCGATTTTCAAAACATACAATTTTGAATTTCATAAACCGTCTTGGGAAATAATACACTGTTTTCCGAGCCGAATCGAACTCAAACCGTCTTTTGCAAATAAACTTAAGACGACCCCTTTCAACTGATTGACTTGCGGAGATTTCTATCTTCGGAAGCCGTCCATTAAAATGACAAATGAATCTTTTTGAAAATTTCTATTTTCGAAAACTTCAGTCCACCATTCCAATTCCGCCTCGTGTCTATCGAGTCAAAGCAAACGTACTTATGGGTCTTTACTTATGAGTAGTCTCACCACGAGACCCGTCCAATGACGTCACGCTGTCATGTTGGACTCGTGTCAAAAGTTCGGTCAACACCGTCACGTCATAAATCGAGTCAGCGCCGAGGGACCAAACACGGTCACCCCGGCTTGTTGAGTCTGATCTTTGTCTCGTCCTTTGTGTTGTCTGCGTTCAGTCTTGGAACCGTGTCGGATCGAGTTGTAATGTGAGCCGTTTTTCTGCCTCAGAGCTATGGCCCCGTCTTCAGCTTCGTCCAACAACAACGATGACAACAATAGAGATGTCGCAACTGATCAATTAGCCAGCCTGCTTACCGCTCTTAAGGTCACCCTGGATCGCGTCGAGACCCATATCGAAGCCCTAGAGAACAAGGAAATTGGGGAACATAATACCCCACCTCTGACTGAAACTGAGAATAGGCTAAAGCTCTTGGAAGAACAGCTCCTAGCCCGGGGCAACAATATCCATCTTGAGTACAACCGAAGGTTTGAACCTGTTGGGGATCAATTACCTGACAACTTCACCCTGACTGATGTGCCTAAGTTCAAAGGAGTGGAGGACCCACTCAACCATATCCGTGCTTTCAAGGACTACATGGCCATTAAAGGGGTCAAACAGGAACTTTTTACCCGGATCTTCCCATCCTCTTTGGAACCGATCCCTCGCCAATGGTACTACTCCCTTGATCCAAAAAACCTTACTACTTGGGATGAGATTGCAGTTGAGTTTGCCAAACAGTATGCCGACAATGTCGAGATCCAGGCCAATACCCGTACTCTCGAAGTGCTAACCCAGAACGACAAGGAGGGGTTCACTGAGTTCCTAACCCGTTGGAGGAGGGTGAGTACTCAATTGGTCAGTAAGCCTGATGTGACCACAATTAGCGCGTATTTAGCCCCCAAATTACCATTGTTTCCATGCTTTTTAGTGCCTATTTGGGTCATTTCTTATCTTTAGTTCTTTGTTTTGCATATTCTTTGAGATTTTGATCCCTTGGTAGGAAAGGAGTAAGAATCTTGCATTTTCATGGCAAAACGAGGCTAAATTGATCGTATTCAATGACCAAGCATCAAGGAGAGGCAAGACTAGAAGGCCTTTGTACATAGCATAGTAGAAGAGCATTGTGGAGAAAAGGATCCTTGAGTCCCCAAGGAAATCCCCAAGGAATTCATGAAAAAAAGGGAAGAAAAGAAGAAGAAAAGATGCTGTCAGACAATCCGAACGGATTGTGCACAATCCGTCCGTCCGCCCTCGCCAATCCGAGCGTCCCTCCAAGGAATCCGCTCGGATTCCACCTCACCAATCCGAGCGTCTTGACCAAGAATCCGCTCGGATTCTCCAGCACAATCCGGCCGTCCCGACTCCCATCCGCACGGATTGCAGTACATCACGTTTTCGTTCTTCAAGCCACGATTTGAGACTCCCTTCTCTCGGACAATACCGGAGTCTCCTTGCTCAACTTAAAAAGTGTAATTACTAGTTTAGCCCTTAGTTAACCCTAATGCATCCTCCCTAATTTTCACTATAAATACCCCATTAGTCTAATTAGAGGAGCATGTTCTTCTTATCAATATTTAGAGTAGTTAATATCAATCAAATCTCTCTTCAATATTGTAATCAAGTATTCATCAAGTTTTAATCCAAGTTCTAGTTCTTGAATCTCTCTCTTGTTCTTCATTTATTTTGGGTAATTAGAAGATTATTGGGTTTATTGGGAGATTGACAACCTTCCATCAATCATCAAGTTCTTCTATTATTCTTTGCATCTTTATTATTGGAATCATTAGTAGGTATAATCTCTTAATCCCTTTTTTAATTATTGCTAATTACTTGCATTTATTCATCATGTTTCATTATGTTAGTATGATTGACAACCTTTCTAGCATGATCAATATGATAATGAGTGAGTAGTCTCTTAGCTAGGGTTTAATGGGTGATTAGGGGGAAACCAACATGGGGAATGATTCATGCTTAAATTAATATGCTTTCATATCTTATTTGCTTGCTTGTTTTGATCTTAATACATGCACATGTTATATTTGATGAAATGCTAAGCCTATGAATCCTTGCATTTACTATCATCTTCTATCCTTTCAACTTGACTTGTAAGACATAACCCAACTCGAGTCTTGTTAGACCATGCATGTGTTGAGTAGGAAAGATTAAGTCGACTTGTAGGTGTTGTACAATCTAATCGATTCGGCTCCGGGACCCAAACTTTCCTAGGATTGTAAGATATAACCCAACTCGATCCATCACAACAATAATTGCTTGCTTATAATTTGAGAACATGTTTGTATGATCATATCCCATGATTCCCCTATGAACCCATGACACCCTAGTGCTTTTAATCAATTGTTTACACCCCTTATTTTATTTACCTTGCTAGTTTATTTTCATTGTTATTTTAGTTTAGTAACCTTCTACATCAACCCAATTTGTGACACCCCCTAGACACCACTAGTTATAATAGAATCTTCATTTCAATACCCGTCCCTTGGGATCCGACCTTTACTTGCCTCTTTACTAATTGTAGAGTTGTTTGTGAAGTATAAATTGTGTTTTGTATCGACCATTGACCAACGACCACATATGTTCAATTGTGAACACCAAATGGCTCCGATCAAAAATGGCGCCGTTGCCGGGGACGGTGTTTAATTGATTTAAGATTTCTTTTATTGTTATTAGTTGTGTCTTTTTCACCTTGGGGAAGTAAAACTCCTTAAGGTTCGTTCTAATTGTTTTCAAGTTGTTTGATATTTTGCGAGAATGGATTTCATAAATTGTTTTGTAGAGGACCACTTGAGTATCCCTTACTTCAAGGATCCCATGCAAGCATTAGAGGCCTTAGAAGCAAGTAAGGCTAAGAGCATGTATTGGGAATTGGAGGTGGATCTCTTTGAGGCCGCTCTAGCTAACAAGGAACTTACTCATGCACAATCCGAATTAGTGCATAATATTCTAGTAGAAGCATGTCAACCCATAGAGGATGAGCAATCCATCCTAGAGGATATTCTACAAACTCAAGAGCAAGAGGAACCCGTCATGGAGTTCGAATATGATGAGGTTCATGAAAGTGAAGAAGAATATGTCATGAGAATGGAATGTTTAATGGAGATGGAGCAAATTCTCAATGAAACTCCAAAGGAGGAAAGTGAGGTACAAACTCCTACTTTAAAACCCCTTCCCCCGAATTTGAAATATGCTTACCTTGATGAATCAAAGACCAAACCCGTAATTGTTAATGATAGACTTGATGATGACCAATTGGGAAAATTACTTGATGTGTTGAAACAACATGAGAAGGCTATAGGTTATAGTCTAGATGACCTTAAGGGGATAAGTCCCGACTTTTGCATGCATAGGATTCATCTAGAAGACGACCATAGACCTACCATTCAACCCCAAAGAAGACTAAACCCCCACATGCAAGAAGTTGTCAAAGGAGAGGTCATGAAATTACTTGATGCGGGAATCATATATCCCATATCGGATTCTTTGTGGGTTAGCCCCGTCCAAGTGGTACCTAAGAAAGGAGGTACTACGGTAGTGACAAATGAAAAGAATGAATTAATACCCACAAGAATGATCACCGGTTGGCGTATGTGCATTGACTACCGTAAATTAAACTCCGCAACAAGGAAAGATCACTTCCCCTTACCATTCATTGACCAAATGCTTGAGAGGTTAGCCTCTAACAAATTCTTTTGTTACCTTGACGGGTATTCGGGATTCTTCCAAATCCCTATACACCCGGATGACCAACATAAGACCACCTTCACATGCCCCTATGGCACTTTTGCATATAGGAGGATGCCTTTTGGATTATGTAATGCCCCCGCTACTTTCCAAAGATGCATGATGAGTGTCTTCTCCGATTATCTAGAGACCATAATGGAAGTTTTTATGGATGATTTTAGTGTTTATGGAAAGGACTTTGACTCATGCTTGCATAATCTTTCTCTTGTATTGCAAAAATGTGAAGATGTTAGTCTTGTTTTAAATTGGGAAAAGTGTCATTTCATGGTCAATGAAGGAATTGTTTTGGGTCACTTGATTTCGGAAAAAGGCATCGAGGTAGATAAAGCTAAAGTTGAGGTGATAGAAAAACTCCCACCTCCCGTGAATGTTAGAGGGGTGAGAAGTTTTCTCGGTCACGCGGGTTTTTATCGTCGTTTTATAAAAGATTTTTCGAAAATAGCAAAACCCCTCACTCAACTTTTGCTTAAAGATGCCCAATTCCAATTTACTGACGAGTGTGTTGAAGCTTTTTATAGAATCAAAGAAGCATTGATCTCGGCACCAATCATCCAACCCCCAAATTGGGAGTTACCTTTTGAGATTATGTGTGACGCTAGAAACTACGCCGTTGGAGCGGTTCTTGGCCAACGGGTAGGGAGAGCTCTTCATGCCATCTATTATATAAGCAAAACCCTCGACCCTTCTCAAGTGAATTACGATACAACCGAAAAGGAACTTCTTGCCATTGTTTATGCTTTGGATAAATTCCGGTCCTACTTACTCGGATCCAAGGTGATTGTATTTTCGGATCACCGTGCTCTTCGACATCTCTTGATAAAGAAGGAGGCAAAACCAAGGTTGTTGAGATGGATTTTGCTTCTTCAAGAATTTGATTTAGAAATAAGAGACAAGAAAGGAGCCGAGAATGTAGTGGCGGATCATTTGTCAAGAATCCGGTTTCATGATGAGAATGGAGAAACCCCGATCAATGACTCATTCCTCGACGATATTTTGATGGCTATACAAACTCAACTTGAAAGGCACATCACCCCATGGTTTTCCGATTATGCCAATTATATTGTTGGAAAGGTTCTCCCTCCAAACTTAAACCTCAACCAAAGGAAGACATTCCTATTCGAAGTGAAGAGGTACTTCTGGGATGACCCAAACCTCTACAAGGAGTGTAGTGATGGGCTCTACCGAAGATACATCCCTCAATGGGAAATCCAAGGAATCTTGGAAGGATGTCATTCATCACCCTATGGTGGGCACCATGGAGCAAGAAGAACCATTGCAAAAATCCTCCAATCGGGCTTTTATTGGCCCACAATGTTTCAAGATACAAGAGAATTCATCATTCATTGTGATGCTTGTCAAAGAACGGGCAATATATCTTGGAGAAACGAAATGCCACAAAGAGGCATTCTAGAAGTGGAGATTTTCGATGTTTGGGGAATTGACTACCAAGGACCCTTTGTGACATCCAACGGGAACAAGTACATCCTTGTGGCCGTAGATTATGTTTCAAAGTGGGTGGAGGCAATTGCCACCCCAAATGATGATGCGAAAACGGTCACCAAGCTTTTCAAGAAGATAATTTTTCCACGATTTGGAGTTCCTAGAGCTATCATTAGTGATGGAGGAACACATTTCCATGAGAAGAAGCTTACATCCCTTTTGACCAAATATGGTGTTCAACATCGAACCGGCTTGGGATATCATCCTCAAACAAGCGGTCAAGTGGAAATTTCAAATAGAGAGATCAAACAAATTCTTGAAAAAGTTGTGAACAAGACTCGGAAAGATTGGAGCACAAAGCTTGATGATGCTCTTTGGGCTTATAGGACGGCCTATAAGACTCCCATAGGTGCCTCCCCCTACAAGCTTGTATATGGAAAAGCATGTCATTTGCCAATCGAATTGGAGTACAAAGCTTATTGGGCAATCCGAGCACTCAATCTTGATCTCAAATTGAGCGGTCAAAGGAGGATGATCCAAATCCAAGAGTTGGAGGAATTCCGACTACAATCCTATGAGAATGCAAGGATTTACAAAGAAAGAACAAAATTGCTTCATGATAAGAGAATTCGACAAAAGGCCTTGCACAAGGGAGACAAAGTCCTTCTATTCAATTCCCGCTACCGACTCTTTCCGGGAAAGTTGAACTCTAGATGGATGGGTCCCTATGTGATAACCGAAGTTGGGAAATATGGAGATTTCGAACTCAAGGCCGAAGATGGAAGCAAGTTCAAGGTAAATGGTCAAAGGTTGAAGCCATATTATGAAGGAGCATTTGTTGGAGAGGTCGAGGCCACCTACCTCGGACCTCCTCCCCCTTGAAAGAACCAAGTAAGGGAGAGTTTGGTGGAGTCCTCCCTAAACCACCATTTGTAAATATACTAACCCTCTAACTTGTATTTATTATTTAATTGCATTTGTTTAAATAGCATAAATTCTTTTCATGAGCGCAAGTGAGGGAGGGTTACTAATGAGTTTTTGAATGAAGGAGAAAATTCCTAGGTGTGGGGATGCATTGAAAGAAAGGAGAAAAAGTCAACACTCACGGCTAGAATCCGAGCGTCTCTCCGGAAATCCGGGCGTCCTGGCATAATACGGACGTCCAGGGGAGAAACCGCACGTCCAGCTGTGTTGAGAAATTGAAAGTTTCTGGACTGATGAAGAATCCGAGCGTCTCATCGAAGAAGACGCCCGTCTGTGGGAATCCGGCCGGATTATTGGAAAGACGCTCGTCTTTTCCCCTGAGCGTTTCAAGAAAATTCTCTGTCAAAGAATCCGTCCGTCTTCTCAAGAAGACGCCCGTCCTGACCCTGAAGAATCCGAGCGTCTTATGCTCGGGACGCTCGTCTTGAGGCGAGAAAAATTTTGGGATTTTATTCTGTGGCAGAATCCGGGCGTATTGCCCAGAATCCGCCCGTCCCGTGAAGAAGAATCCGAGCGTCTTAACTCCGAATCCGCTCGTCTCCCTGCCAGTTTTTCGCCCGACTTTTCTCAATTAAATTACACCCCACCACACATATAATGACACATCACTACTCCTTCCACTTACCCTATAAAACCCACCTCCTTATGACTCCCATACATATCCAAATCACTCTCTTCACCCACAAAATTAAAAACCCCCAAATTTTCTAGGGTTTTCATCACTCAATCAATAAGAAGCAACCTTACTCTTTCACAAATCAAAAGAACTCAAAAATGGCACCTAGAAGATCCTCCCTTAGAAGCACAAGAAGACCAAGGATGATGGGGAGTTCCTCTACTTCCCATCTCAACACCATTAGAAGAGAACATGTAGAAATCATAGACCTCGCAAGGCTCGATGATTTTTCGAATGTGGAGTTCCTTGATGATGTGCAGCGATTGGTCTTCCATCGACTCTTAAGTAAGAATATCCTTCCTACTAAATTTTTGTGTCATTCTACTTTGAGAAAGCTTGGAATTTTCCACCAAGTAGAGGCTTTATTTGAGGTTTTTGGTCTTTCAACCCTCTTTCGCATGTTTGAACCCACCTATCGGTCTCTTGTGCTCGAATTCTTGAGTTGCTTAAAGATTACAACTTCAAACAAAGTGATTTCGATAGAGTTTAGGTTGGAAAATGTCTCTAGAACAATGACTCTTGTGGAATTTGCGAATGTGTTCGGGCTTGATGTTTCGCCTACCCGAACATCAAGACCCAAAAAGTATAGTGTCGCACCCTTATGGAGGGCCATGACGGGCCGGGACTTCATTCTTACCAAGGAGTGTCTTGCTTTTCACATCCAAAACCCGATTTTGAGGCTCGCATACCGATTTCTTTCGGGTACCCTCTTCGCCCGCCGAGATCCGGCTATTGTGAATCAAATGGACCTCATGTTCATGGAATCTTATCTAAACATTCAAGGAAGAGACGGGTATCATCTCAATGCACCTCTAGTTTTGCTAGAAAAGTGGGCAAAATTTCGAAATGGAGATGATGATGGGAAGAAGCATATAGTGAATGGTGGACTCATAACAAAGCTTGCAAAGCACTTTAATCCTAGGTTCAACGAGAACAATGAGTACACTCCAGTCTCGGGAGGAATGAGAATTAATGAAGACCTCCTTGTTGTCCAACACCATTGGATAACCCTTGAGGGGGTTGATAAAAGGATCAAATGGTTGACAAAAGGAAGTGATCCTATCTACCTTCCGATGGCCGACCTACCTCGAATTTCCCCAAGGAGAGGACGCTTGTCCCCAATACCCTCCTACCTCATTCAAAGTCAAGAAAGGCAAGCTCCACCCCCGCAAGCTCCTCCACCACAACAACAAGAACAACAAACCCAAAGTGAAAAGATAAAGGTGCCTCCCTACCCCTTTCCCTACCAACCCTACAACCATCCTAATCCCTTCATCCTCCCCCGTGACGACTTTGTCACGGGAATCTTGCAAGACTTGCACTACCGTCAATATGAAACCAAGGTGGACAACTATTATGCTCTTTACCCCCAATACCACAACATGGTTCAAAAGGGACGGATAAGTGAAGAAGGAGCTTTTCCTTCATGGGCTCAAATGGAGTTTCTCTTTCCTAACTCGGAGAAGGCTAATGAAGGGGCAAATGGTCGCAAAGGGGAAGAAAGTGGCGACTCTTGTGGAGGTGATACGGTGAAGATTGAGAGTGAAGAAGAAGATGAATTCATGGATCCAAGTTTAAGTGATGCTTCAAGGGATATTTGGGATACCGATATTGAAGGAGATGATGCCGATATCTAGGAGATTACTTCATCACTAGGTGGAGCGGGCAAGAGGCACCCACCTTAGTTCAAGTGAAGTTTTCTCATCTCTCCTCTTTATCTTTCTTTTTCATGAAAAGAACTTTGTATCTTGTTTCTTTGTATTTTATTTAACTTTGACTCATTGTTGGAGGAGTCCTAGCAACATCAAAGGACTCACACCTCGGTTCCATTGAGGTGTTCTTTATTGTTCCCATTTTTGAAAATCCAAAATGACAATCTTATGTCATGCATAGCATAGTGTGTGCATGAACTATACCCATGCTTTGACATTAGCAATAGTGTCTTATTTGGTTTGGAGAAGTTAATGCATACACAACGGGAGGTAATCTAAATTATCCTCTCCGTCATAACAAAAACCATGCATCATGTAGTATAGCTTAGTGTAGAATTGCATTTAGTATAGAAAATCATGCATCATTTTGCATAATTTCCATCATTTTGGCCATTGAGGACAATGCCCATATTAGTGTGGGGATGGGAATTCTAACACTTAACTTTTATTCAAAAACCATAAAAATTGAAAAATTTCAAAAAAAATCATAAAAATCATAAAAATTGAAAAACCAAAAACAAGTTCATTTCCTTTGTATATATTATTGTATATATTGTGTTTGTTTCATCCTTGTTCACTTTGATCGACTACGCCACATCCGAGACATGAGGATATTGAAGACCGCATGGTATGATCTTTCCAATCTCCTTTTTCCTCTTTATGTTAATGACTATGTGGCTTTATTTTGATTGATGCGGTAATAACAATGTGAACTTAGGACTGCATTTAGTTTATTTGGCATGTTAGTTGGTAGAATCATTTGCATTAGGATGTATATATGTTAGTTGCATCATGGCATGTAGTTGCATGTTAGAAAAATTTTGCGAAACCATCTACTTGGGAAGCTTGACAAGTGTATATAGGCCCTAGTAGATGCTTTTTATTCTTAAGACTTTGCTTGTTAGAATGCTTGTAAAACACCCTAGGATGTGTCATGCTAGTATCCTTTGACCCATGGTTTAAGGCCGAGTCAAGAGTACCTTGTGGTGTGATAACTCCTTAGCTACCGTTTATTCCAAGGTGACCCTTGAAACCATGCATACTTCTACCATTCATCCATGTTCTACCACATTTTTGTCATCAAAGGGAATGGGCACAAAAAGAAATCAATTTGAGTTCAATGAAATGAAAAATGAAAGAAAGTTTGCAAAAATGCATCAAATGAAAAGAGGAGCAAAAATAGACTCCTAAGCTTCAAATACAAGGCACCCTCGTTACTAATTGGGGTGACTTTGAAAATGTTTCAAAAGAAATGCAAAAAGTTGTCAAGTATTGAAATGCCAAAAATCAAAAAAAGAAATGGCAAGAAAGTGTTCTCAAATGTCAAATGCCACAAGAAATTGGGGGGAAAAACAAAAACAAAAGCAAACTCCCAAAATGAAACTCAATTACTATCGATCCCTTTATCCATCGTATCCATTTTTGTGCATGGTAGAGAGGGGACGACCCTTCTTCTTGTCTAGGCAAGAGGGGGAATTCCGCGATCCTCCAGTGTTTCTAACACCATAAAGAGTCTACTCTTGACAAAAGCATTTAACGATTGAGGACAAAGGTACCCTAGCTTGACACCTTTTGGAGGTGATTTATTGGTATCCTTCTAGGCTTAGTAGTTTGAACAAATTGCATCTATGAAGGATTGTGTACCCTTGAATTGCTTCCCTTGTAGATAATTTCCGCCACTTAGATGAGGAAAGTGGCTATTCTTTTTGTAGATGCATCCATTATGTGTTTTTGTGTGCTTAATGTTTGGATGTGTCGCCATTTTGGCAAGACCCACCTTGCCTTGCAAGAAGGCATCCTACCTCATGGTTGTCTTGTTGTGAGTTGAAGGGGCGGAGTGAGACCCGCTAATTGTCTCATATCGGCTATTATTATTAGGTTAGGTTAGTATTGGTCCTAGTCTTTGTCACCTCTTTACTCGGGACGAGCAAAGGTTCGGTTTGGGGATATTTGATGTGACCACAATTAGCGCGTATTTAGCCCCCAAATTACCATTGTTTCCATGCTTTTTAGTGCCTATTTGGGTCATTTCTTATCTTTAGTTCTTTGTTTTGCATATTCTTTGAGATTTTGATCCCTTGGTAGGAAAGGAGTAAGAATCTTGCATTTTCATGGCAAAACGAGGCTAAATTGATCGTATTCAATGACCAAGCATCAAGGAGAGGCAAGACTAGAAGGCCTTTGTACATAGCATAGTAGAAGAGCATTGTGGAGAAAAGGATCCTTGAGTCCCCAAGGAAATCCCCAAGGAATTCATGAAAAAAAGGGAAGAAAAGAAGAAGAAAAGATGCTGTCAGACAATCCGAACGGATTGTGCACAATCCGTCCGTCCGCCCTCGCCAATCCGAGCGTCCCTCCAAGGAATCCGCTCGGATTCCACCTCACCAATCCGAGCGTCTTGACCAAGAATCCGCTCGGATTCTCCAGCACAATCCGGCCGTCCCGACTCCCATCCGCACGGATTGCAGTACAGCACGTTTTCGTTCTTCAAGCCACGATTTGAGACTCCCTTCTCTCGGACAATACCGGAGTCTTCTTGCTCAACTTAAAAAGTGTAATTACTAGTTTAGCCCTTAGTTAACCCTAATGCATCCTCCCTAATTTTCACTATAAATACCCCATTAGTCTAATTAGAGGAGCATGTTCTTCTTATCAATATTTAGAGTAGTTAATATCAATCAAATCTCTCTTCAATATTGTAATCAAGTATTAATCAAGTTTTAATCCAAGTTCTAGTTCTTGAATCTCTCTCTTGTTCTTCATTTATTTTGGGTAATTAGAAGATTATTAGGTTTATTGGGAGATTGACAACCTTCCATCAATCATCAAGTTCTTCTATTATTCTTTGCATCTTTATTATTGGAATCATTAGTAGGTATAATCTCTTAATCCCTTTTTTAATTATTGCTAATTACTTGCATTTATTCATCATGTTTCATTATGTTAGTATGATTGACAACCTTTCTAGCATGATCAATATGATAATGAGTGAGTAGTCTCTTAGCTAGGGTTTAATGGGTGATTAGGGGAAACCAACATGGGGAATGATTCATGCTTAAATTAATATGCTTTCATATCTTATTTGCTTGCTTGTTTTGATCTTAATACATGCACATGTTATATTTGATGAAATGCTAAGCCTATGAATCCTTGTATTTACTATCATCTTCTATCCTTTCAACTTGACTTGTAAGTCATAACCCAACTCGAGTCTTGTTAGACCATGCATGTGTTGAGTAGGAAAGATTAAGTCGACTTGTAGGTGTTGTACAATCTAATCGATTCGGCTCCGGGACCCAAACTTTCCTAGTATTGTAAGATATAACCCAACTCGATCCATCACAACAATAATTGCTTGCTTATAATTTGAGAACATGTTTGTATGATCATATCCCATGATTCCCCTATGAACCCATGACACCCTAGTGCTTTTAATCAATTGTTTACACCCCTTATTTTATTTACCTTGCTAGTTTATTTTCATTGTTATTTTAGTTTAGTAACCTTCTACATCAACCCAATTTGTGACACCCCCTATACACCACTAGTTACAATAGAATCTTCATTTCAATACCCGTCCCTTGGGATCCGACCTTTACTTGCCTCTTTACTAATTGTAGAGTTGTTTGTGAAGTATAAATTGTGTTTTGTATCGACCATTGACCAACGACCACATATGTTTAATTGTGAACACCAAATGGCTCCGATCAAAGCCAAGTGAGTCAACTTTGGTGGAAAAGTTTGTCAACAATCTCCGCCCAGTTTATGCTAACCTGCTGAGGTATCAGAATATCAAGACCTTCCAAGATCTGCAGATTCTTGGGATGCGTATTGAGGACGACCTCCGAAAGGGTGTCTTAGCCAAGACCACTGGCATAGGTTACCAAGGATCCACCTCAACCGGATCTCGCCTTTACGGCCAGACAAACAAGATTGATGAGGTTAACCTCGTTCAACCATCTACTAAGAGAACTGAGCGCCCCCAGAGAGTGTTCACCAACATAGGATCGACTTATGCAAGTGCTCTGAAAAGGCTCATGGACTAGGGGAACTTACAACCGATCGGACCCACCCCGGATCCGACCGATGCCAAGAAGTCCCGGTTCTGGAACCATAATGCCTACTGTCAATATCATCGAGGTAAAGGGCATGATACCGAAACTTGCTTCAAACTCAAGCACCTCATTCAAGACATGATTGAGAAAGGGGATTTGCCTATACCCCCACCGACTAAGCCGAACAACAAGACGAACCCTCTGGGAATCCATGCCATCTCTGACGATGAGCCGACCCTAGACTGCTCGCACCTCATCCTGCCAGTTGACGACGAGGTGAATGTCTTGGAAAAAGATCCTTCAGACGGAGTGTCTGTGTTTAGTGCTGCCACTATGCTCACTATGTTTCAACAAGTTGAGGAGGCCATAGCCAGCCTCTCTGAGAGAATCACCCGAATCGACGACGCCTACCGTCGAACCATCTTCAATCCTCCATCACCGCGCCCGAGGGAGAATTCCCCAAGCATTCAAAACTACCCACACCAGAATGGATTGCTCCCGCGACCATTCTGGCATAGACACCACGAAAATCACCTTCAAAATAAACACCCTCAAAATAACCACCCTCAAAATAACCAACCTCAAAATAACTACCCTCAAAATAACTACCCCCATAAAAATCGCCCTCACAAAAGTATCCCTCACAAGAACTGCCTACCGAGGAACACCCCTCCAAGGTACCCTCGAGACTCCGAAATTAATGGCATCTGGAGAGATGACGTTGAGGACGTCTATATCATCCCACGGAAGGAGAAGCGGGCGAAAGAAATCGGGCATCTCACCCGGTCGTTCCAACAACGAATGACCAAGTCGTTCCTGAGGTAGACACTCAACCAAAGCCTCCTGAGAACTCAATCCTGAAACAACTTCAGAAAGCAAAAGTCGAGATCTCGATTTGGCAACTGATCGCAACGTCTTTTGAGCATCGGCAGGCCTTGCTGCCGGCCTTGGGAAAGTTAACCGTGCCCTCCACCTCTTCCCCAGAAGAAATAGTGGCGCACATGACGAGGGATGCCCCTGATCTGAACAACCCAGTCGTCTTCCCCGACGAGGATATCCCTCCGTTTGGAGCAAATCATAATCTGGCCATGTATATCACCGTACAATGCCTCCAGAAAAATATACCCAGGGTCCTCGTGGATGACGGATTCGCGGTGAATGTCATTCCTCTTAAGACTGCCCACAAGCTGGGGATTAAGGAAGCTGATTTGGTCCCGACAAACCAAGGAGTACGCGCCTACGACGGCAGTCGTCGCAAGGTCGCTAGGCTTGTCACTTTGACCGTCGCAACCGGACCACTGGAAAGACAAACCAGTTTTCAAGTGGTCGACATCGACGCTTCTTTTAATATGCTCCTGGGACATCCCTTGATTCACGCCGTCAAGGCGGTCACCTCAACTCTCCACCAGAAGATCAGGGTCCCCTTTAACGGGAAAATGATCACAATTCCCGCTTCCCCGATCAAGGCAGTCATGAGAAAGGGGACAGCCTCCTAAGCCATTGAGGAGGATGATAACGAAATGTGGGGTTTCCAAGCCGTGAACGCCATAACTGATGAATTGACGCCCTCTGATTGTGACCAGTTCACCAACCTCACGGTTAACCGTATTATGATGGGTCAGGGTTATTTACCGGGTTTGCCGCTCAATCCACTGAAAGACCCATTGCCTCCCTTGAAACAGGCTAAGGTCCCCAACATTCCCTTTGGGCTGGGATACGAACCTACCGACGAAGTTATCCAGGAGATGAACCTCCTAGTCCGAAAATGCAAGAAGCACGGGGTTATCCTCCGTCCCTACCATCTGACTCTCAACGGCTACTTTGTCCCCGAGGGAGAGTCTGAACTCTACCATGGCTTTCCGGAGCCAATCTATGACTCTGTGGTGAAAGCTAGGTACCCGGGAGTGGAAGTCTTCCAGGACTGCTACTTTATCCCCGACAATACTGAAGCTGCATCAACTAAGTCCAAGCCGTCACCATGCCTTGACGGACAAGCTGTCACACTCCTCTTTGGGGAAGATAACGTCGAACACCTCGACTATGAGGACATCATCAACATCGCCCTGAAGGACAATCACTTTGACCCAACCGCCTTGATCTCCGATACTGACCCGGAGAAAGCTACCCAAGGCTGGAGGAAGACCGTCAAGTGGACCGATCGCCAAGGCCGCATTCTCAAGATAACAACTGGAGAAGGCCCTATGTTCAAGGAGGGAAGTGAAGAAGGATCTGAGTCCGAATCTGAGTCGGAGTCAAAGTCTGTCATAACTCCCAACTTCCCAGTCAAGGTCCCCTTTCCACTGTATTATCAAAAAGTCGTGGCTGATTCAAAGGCTGAGTCTACTAGGGTCACCCCCACTCCCATGAAAGGAGATAACCTGGAGCCTGTTCCAGGGGCCGCCTCGTCTGTTTTGTCGCCTCTGACTGACCACGAGATGTCTGACCTTTCCGAGGTTTTCGCTCGTGTCAACTTAATGAACACTAAGTTTGCTTATGACTCGTCTCAATTTAATTGCAATGCAATTCTGAATGACTACAAGGAATTTGACTTGAGTGACTACCCACCTCACTTAGCCAAAGAACTTGACAAACGGGAAACCAGAACCCCCATCATTGAGGAGACCGAACCTATTAACGTAGGAACCGACAATACACCTCAAGAACTTAAGATAGGGACAACCCTGGACCCCTCGGAAAGACGACAGTTCATTGACCTCCTCCACGAATACAAGGACGTGTTCGCCTGGTCTTACAGAGACATGCCTGGGATTGACAGAGAAATTGCAGAGCACCAGATACCCATTAAACCCGGGGCTAAACCTGTGAAGCCCAAGCCACACCGGATGCGTCCTGAGTGGGACCTAAAAATCAAGGAAGAAGTGGATAAACAGTTCAAGGCTGGTTTTATCAAAGTGTCTGAATACTCTGATTGGGTGGCCAACATTGTGCCCGTACCAAAGAAAGACGGAAGAATTCGGTTGTGCGTCGACTTCAGGGATCTGAACAAGGCGAGTCCAAAGGACGACTTCCCTTTGCCACATGTTGACATTCTGGTAGACAACACTGCCAAACATGCTCTCTTATCATTCATGGACGGGTATGCTGGGTACAACCAGATTAAAATGGCTGAGTAAGACATGCACTAGACTGCGTTCACTACACAGTGGGGTACATATTGCTAAATGGTCATGCCTTTTGGCCTCATCAACGCCGGGGAAACCTATCAAAGAACCGCTACCACTCTGCTACATGATATGATGCACAAGGAGGTAGAGGTATATGTCGATGACATGATTGTCAAATCAAAATAAAGGGACGGCCACATCAGTGGCCTCCGGAAATTCTTCGCTTGTCTGCGGAAATATAACATGAGACTAAATCCTCAGAAGTGTGCATTCGGGGTTACCTCCGGAAAACTCTTAGGGCATGTCGTCAGCAAAAGAGGCATTGAGATTGATCCAACCAAAATCAAAGCCCTTCAACAAATGCCTCGGCCTAGGAACGAGAAGGAGATTCGGGGATTTCTCGGTCAGGTCCAATACATCAGCCGGTTCATTGCCAAGCTCACTATGATTTGTGAACCAATATTCAAAAAGCTTTGCACCTCCGATTACACCGATTGGGACGACGACTGTCAGAAGGACTGATGCGTGTCTAATATATGATGTTTTTCACCTCATTTCACACGCATTTCAGAGCTCAATTGAGTAGTTTATGCTACTATTTCCCTTGTTTCGTGTATTTCTTCCTTTTCTTGTGATTTTTGTAGGAATATGAAGATTTCAGCGGAAAATAAGCCGAATCCGTCCCTAAGTACTTAGCATTGCATTTGACATGGAGTATTGACTCGAGGAATGAGCTTGGTGCACATTTTAAGGCCTAAAGATAGCAAAAGAAAGGGTGCGTACGAGTTTAACAAGCAAAGAAGCACTTCTCTACATTGCAGGCTGCTTCAGATGGCAATATCTCGAGGACTAGAGCTGCTAATTCAGTGATTCCAATTGGAGGTGAAAGCTTATCCTCTTAGCTTTCCAATGCCGCATAGAACGCCTGATTTGACCAAGTAACGAAGAAATAGCAGCTGTTTTAAGATCGGTGCGCACTGCAGAATTCGTCAGAATGCATACTGTACAGGACCTTTGGTCGATCGACTGGCCTAAGTGGTCGATCGACCACCACGCGGGCTGATACGCAAACTAAAAGATCGAGAATTCCAAAGCCCATTGTGATTAGGTTTAGGAATGAAGGTTACGCAGGGTTATTCCTATAAAACATAACCTTAGTTTTCAGAATAAGGATCCAGTTTTATTCATCAAGTTCTATACATACAATTCAATAGATTAGTTTTAGTTTATTCTTTCATCAATAAAGTTTACTTTTGCAATCGGGTTTGATCTTTCCTCTACAATTCCTATACGCGGTATTCTTCTGTTCTGATATTTCGTTTTTTAGTTTTCATTCGTAGTATAGAATTGCTAAGTTAGATCTCCTGAAGCCAAATTTATCGTTTTATGTTAATTGTTCATTTTATTAATTCAAGTATGAATTCGTTAGCTTTAATTGTTGATTTTGTTGCTTTCATTATTTCTAGCATGAGTAGCTAAGTAACCTTTGCTAAGATGTAGGGGATCTATGGCGTAGATGACATTAGAATAGGGGACCTCGCATTAGGGCTTGGTCGATCGACCGGCTTAACTAGTCGGTCGACTGAGCCGGTTGGTCGATCGACTGGGGTAGCTGGTCGATCGACTGACTTCGCGTCTGGTTTTGCTTTGTTTGTTACGTTAAGTGCTTTATCTTTCAATGAGACCGAGAGGAGATTTGATAGATGCTTAAACTTGACCATCCCGTAGATCGAGAGATAGGAATGGACAATAATTAACGATTTAAAATGACTAAATTGCTAAGATCGAGAGATAACGTAATTTAGTTTGCATTAGGAATCATTAATCAAGAATGAGAGTTAGTATTAATGAGACTTAGGGATTAGTAGCATAGGCCGAGAGGTAGCTACTATTTAACATGGATCGAGAGGACTTGTTTTCCCCATCCTTCGCGACCGTATTTCGAGACTTACCTAGACTTATGTGCCATCGCAGCTATAGTGAACCGACCGTCTTAGCATTCCTTTTATCATTGTTTACATCTCTTGTAATTTTTATTTATTTATTTAATTTATGTTATTAGTTTTAGAATTAATTCACATCAAACCCCCCCTCAAACTGTTACTCATAGACTAAAATTAAGACAACTTAACTCCCTACCTCCCTGCGGATCGACCCTTACTACCGCTTGCTAGTTGTAGTTTGGAAATTTATAAATATTATTTTTTATACTCACTTCGACAGGTATCAAATTTTGGCGCCGTTGCCGGGGAGGCAGCGCTAGTTTTAGTTGTTTTTCATTTTAGTCTGTTTGTTCGCCTCAAGGAAAGACTGAGTACCTTGAGGCAGTTCTTATCTTCTTCTTTAGTGTTGTTTATTTGCAGTACTTCAGGAGAGTCCACTCATGTTCCATTCTCAGGAGCAGCAGGTGCTGTTTTGTGAGAGATGCGGCGGAGTTGGACACACATCTAAGGCATGCAGGCACCCTAAGGAGAAGATGATTGCTTTCCATCAACTTCAGCTCGACAATTCGTATAATTACGCTCCTACTTCACCGCAACAACCATATGAGCCTCCTTATGAAGCCCCACTACCATCCACTCCGTCACAGCAAGAGTTGAAAAACGAAGTTGTAGAGTTGACGAGTCTAGTGCAACTGCTTATGGTGGAGGTACATAAGAATAATGCGGCAAACCAGGCCTTAATCACGAAGCTGATATCTCAAATTGCTACATTAGACAAGAATGCAGCTGAGATACCGAGTCAATTTCACTCTCTAAATCAGCGTATTGAGACCGTACATGCAATGACGCTGAGGAGCGGGTCCGCTCTTGATGGACCTAAGAAAGCTGCTGGAAAAGGAAAGAAGAAAAAGAGCGAGAAAAAGACGGACAGCAGCGATTCCGGTCGATCGACCGCATCACCTAGTCGATTGACCACTCCGCGATCCTCAGTGACACCTTCTGATCTTTCTGTTCATTCTAGAAAAGAAGAAGTCAGTCGATCGACCGACCACACTGGTCGATCGACCGATGATCTTCGATGATGAGCCAATTCGTCCTCCAATGCCAGATAACTTGAGGGATTTCTTGTTTCGGGATGAGACGACTCCGAAATTATTGAGGCAAGACCCAAATGCTGATGGGTCAGTTCCGGTTCCAAGGTATGACCCTACGACGATTAATGGGTCATTTCTGAGACGGTCTGAAGAAGGGTCCAGTTACAACGAAGACAAAGTAGTGGATCTTCAGCCTAAGTCCACTGATGCCGGTATGAGAGACCTAGAGGAGAGGGCAAAGCTACTTCTGACAGCCCCTTATCCAGAAAGACTAGTGCCGACCAAAGATGAGGTAACATTTGATAAATTTAAAGATGTCGTGCGTAGTCTTAACGTGCAAATTCCTTTCTTAGAGCTAGTTAATCAAATACCTACATATATGAAGTTCATGAAACAATTGTTAGCTAAGAAAAGGTCTTTGAATGTTGTGGAGTCAGTGCATTTAACTCAAGAGTCTAGTTCGTACTTAACTCACACTGCTACTCATAAACTACCTGACCCAGGTAGTTTCTCTGTCCCGTGCAATATTGGTACCTTCTCAATCGAGAAGGCATTATGTGATTTAGGGGCTAGTGTCAGTGTTATGCCATTGAGTCTGGCTAAGAAATTGGGATTGACTAGATTTGCCATTACTGACATGACTGTGCAAATGGCTGACCGTTCTGCAGTTCAGCCAGTAGGGGTCTTAGAGAATGTGCCTGTTCAAATTGAAAAGTTCTTTTTTCCTGTTGACTTTGTTGTTTTGGATATTCCTGAAGAAGTCAACACCTCAATTTTTTTGGGAAGACCTTTTTTGCACACTGCTGGTGCAATAATTGATGTGGGGGAAAGAACTTTGAAATTTAAGGTAGGGAAGCACTCTATTATGTTTGCCCAGTCCCCTAGGAAGAAAGACCCCATGTGGCCCATGACCTGTAATATGATTTCTTAAAAGAAATCTTATTTTGTGCTTTCTGACATTCCCACCTCCTTACTTGTACCTATTCCTGTTATGACACCTCCGCCCCAGATTGGGAGCGATATGGAGGACAATTCTCTTGTTTTGAATATTGCAGGAACCGGTTTGGGGAACGAAGAACCGCTGATCGCTCCAGCTGAGAAGGAGCCCATTGTTCAGAGAGGCGGTCTAGGATGTCTTAGCTATGGCACTGACGAGGAGCCAGATGAGGAGCCCAAGAAGAAGGAGCCTGTCAAAATTTCGGAGTCGGATCTCGAGTGTGAGGAGCTAGGAGATGATGGCCATGCTTGGGAAGATGCTAGGGATGACCCATTGAGTATCCCAGTCGGAGTAGAGTGGAGTCCAGCTTCTGAGATGAGCACTGCGGAAGCTACTTCATGTAGACAGAAGCCTTGGTCGGAAATTTTCCGCAGTTTCCGTTGATTCGTTTCTTAGACCTTTTAAAGACTATTTTATTGCTTTTAGACTATTTATCGTTTTTCGTGTGCGCGAGACTTCGCTTTTATTTGTGTTTGCTTAGGATTTAAGACCTTTAGACTTTACTTTGGGTTTTGCGCAATTTTTGGGCGCGTTATTATGTGTTTTTGCAGGTATAAAGACCATATTAGCTCTCTTTATTGAGCTAATTAGACGAAATCAGAAAGTTACAGCAGTTAGTTCAGTCGATCGACTAGCCTGTGTGGTCGATCGACTCAGCTGCACGGTTCCAGGAGCTTCTGTTCCTGACACATTGGTCGATCGACTGAGTAATATGGTCGATCGACCGAGGACGCTACTGTACCTGTTCACGATCACTCCCCTGCTGTGTTTGGTCGATTTGCGGAATTAAGGGAGTTTTCTACTCCACTTTATTTTCCGTCATATATCTGATTTCTTCCATTTTCTTAATTTTGCACATAATTACCGTCCCAATTTTGCTTTCTTGGTTTTATGCGTGGTATTTTTGTCTTTTCAGGTCATTATTGGTAGCATCTAGCTCAAACCTCCTAGCTCACACCTTTGGTTTTGGGAGGTTTCCTTTTCTTTGTGCTTAAAGTCTTGTGAGTTCCCGATTTTCACTTCATGTCTTATTTCTTTATTTTCTCGCAAATTCCCGTTCTCCATTTTTCTTCATTACATGATTTTGCACAATGGGGACATTGTGCGATTTGGTTTGGGGAAGGGTTTTTGCGTCGCATTTCATTTGCTTGCATTCATGTTTACATTATTGCCTTGCATTGTTTATCTCTTTACATATATTCCAAAATACGAAAAAAATTGAAAAATTTCAAAAATTCAAACAAAAATGCACATTTACTTTGGTATATAGGTCGAGTCGGAACGGTAGTATTTCAATGATGACACTGCATTTGCATCTGTTTTGCCTAAGCCTTGCTAATTAACATGTTATTAGTAGAATCACGTATGCATATCTACGAGTTTTCGTTAAATTTCTTGCTGAACTTTAGACTTGACTTTGATTTTTGGCAAACTACATCATTTTCTGATGTTTAGAGCTTATAACTGGTGTCATTCATGACCAGTTTATTTAGGAATGTGAGTAGTTACTCCTTATGAGACATGTTACATAAATATGCATAAATATGAACTTAATCTGCTTAATACCTGTATGCATTCAGTTTGTGGTTTGTTGACACATGTGGTAGAGGTTCCCTTTTCTCATTTTGCCCATGAAACCCCTCATAGCCAAATTTAGCCTTTTGTCCCTTAACTACATCCTATATTCAGCCTGCCTTTGTCAAGCTAGTAGCCTTAGTTTTCGGGAATATGTTTATTACGGTTTGGTTATATGCTCATTTTTGAGATGATGATGGACAAAAAGAATGGAGGAGGAAAAAGAATTGAGAAAGTTGAAAAGAAAGAAAAAAAATGAAGAAGAAAAAAAATTATTCGAAAAAAAAAAAAAGTGTGCTTACTGTAGAATCCGGTCGATCGACTGCTCCTTATGGTCGATCGACTGCAGCCCGAGAAAAAGAAAGAAAAAATCACATGTTTCAATTATTATGATTTGGTGATTTTCACTCCCATGTTATCTTCTATATTCTTTGGGGAGTTGACTTTTATGGAAGTTGCGAGATTTGTGCTTGATAATTACCACCCGGTTTTATTGTTGATTTTGAGCAAGAAGTTGGATGTTGTCATATGGTTTTGTTTAGGTACTAGCTTGATCACCTATACCTCCACATTCCCATAAATGTTTTGCCTCTTCTTACCCATTACCTCACAAATCCATATCTACCTCGGCATGTGTCATGGTCTTTTGTTTGGTTGGAATGCGTATGTACGGTTGTAGAGATTACTTTCATATTAGATTGCAGGCATGTTTTCATAGGTCGTAGTTAGGTGAGAGTCTTTACAAATTTTACTTCTTTCTATCTTTTACATATATTCACCTTGTGCTTATTTGAGTGTTTTGAGCGACCCGTGAGAGTTCAATTTGATAAGTCTCTACAGTTGATGGTTCAGCGAATTTTTAACGACATCATAACTCGTTTGCATGACTCACCTTGCCAATTGATGGTTGGTTATTGCATTAAATTGGCTTAGGCTTGACAGGTTGCATTTCGCTCTGAGGTTGAACTCGTTCCATTAGGTTTTAGGATTGAGTCTAGTTCTTGCTTGGGGACAAGCAAGGGTTTGTTTTGGGGAAGTTTGATGCGTGTCTAATATATGATGTTTTCCACCTCATTTCACACGAATTTCAGAGCTCAATTGAGTAGTTTATGCTACTATTTCCCTTGTTTCGTGTATTTCTTCCTTTTCTTGTGATTTTTGTAGGAATATGAAGATTTCAGCGGAAAATAAGCCGAATCCGTCCCTAAGTACTTAGCATTTCATTTGACATGGAGTATTGACTCGAGGAATGAGCTTGGTGCACATTTTAAGGCCTAAAGATAGCAAAAGCAAGGGTGCGTACGAGTTTAACAAGCAAAGAAGCACTTCTCGACATTGCAGGCTGCTTCATATGGCAATATCTCGACGTCAAGAGCTGATAATTCAGTGATTTCAATTGGAGGTGAAAGCTTATCCTCTTAGGTTTCCAACGCCGCGTAGAACGCCTGATTTGACCAAGCAACGAAGAAATGGCAGCTGTTTTAAGATCGGTGCGCACTTCAGAATTCGTCAGAATGCATACTGTACAGCACCTTTGGTCGATCGACTGGCCTAAGTGGTCGATCGACCACCACGCGCGCTGATACGCAAACTAAAAGATCGAGAATTCTAAAACCCATTGTGATTAGGTTTAGGAATGAAGGTTAAGCAGGATTATTCCTACAAAACATAACCTTAGTTTTCTGAATAAGGATCCAGTTTTATTCATCAAGTTCTATACATACAATTCAATAGATTAGTTTTAGTTTATTCTTTCATCAATAAAGTTTACTTTTGCAATCGGGTTTGATCTTTCCTCTACAATTCCTATACGCGGTATTCTTCTGTTCTGATATTTCATTTTTTAGTTTTCATTCGTAGTATAGAATTGCTAAGTTAGATCTCCTGAAGCCAAATTTATCGTTTTATGTTAATTGTTCATTTTATTAATTCAAGTATGAATTCGTTAGCTTTAATTGTTGATTTTGTTGCTTTCATTATTTCTAGCATGAGTAGCTAAGTACCCTTTGCTAAGATGTAGGGGATCTATGGCGTAGATGGCATTAGAATAGGGGACCTCGCATTAGGGCTTGGTCGATCGACCGGCTTAACTAGTCGGTCGACTGAGCCGGTTGGTCGATCGACTGGGGTAGCTGGTCGATCGACTGACTTCACGTCTGGTTTTGCTTTGTTTGTTTCGTTAAGTGCTTTATCTTTCAATGAGACCGAGAGGAGATTTGATAGATACTTAAACTTGACCATCCCGTAGATCGAGAGATAGGAATGGACAATAATTAACGATTTAAAACGACTAAATTGCTAAGATCGAGAGATAACGTAATTTAGTTTGCATTAGGAATCATTAATCAAGAATGAGAGTTAGTATTAATGAGACTTAGGGATTAGTAGCATAGGCCGAGAGGTAGCTACTATTTAACATGGATCGAGAGGACTTGTTTTCCCCATCCTTCGCGACCGTATTTCGAGACTTACCTAGACTTATGTGCCATCGCAGCTATAGTGAACCGACCGTCTTAGCATTCCTTTTATCATTGTTTACATCTCTTGTAATTTTTATTTATTTATTTAATTTATGTTATTAGTTTTAGAATTAATTCACATCAAACCCCCCCTCAAACTGTTACTCATAGACTAAAATTAAGACAACTTTACTCCCTACCTCCCTGCGGATCGACCCTTACTACCGCTTGCTAGTTGTAGTTTGGAAATTTATAAATATTATTTTTGATACTCACTTCGACAGGTATCAAGGCCTTCGACAGGATAATGGAAATCCTATCCAAACCTCCTGTCCTCATGCCACCTCAACCAGGGATTCCTCTATCCCTATACCTGACTGTTACCAGCACAGCCATGGGAGCAATGTTAGCACAAACTGTTGGCAACGAAGAACGAGCCATCTACTATATCAGCAAAAAGTTCATTGAGTACGAGACGAGGTATACCCAACTGGAAAAGACATGCCTTGCCCTAGTATGGTCAACAAAGAAGCTGCGACATTACATGCTCAGCTACACGGTCCACATCTACTCCAAGATGGACCCGGTTAAATACATCTTCGAAAAACTCGTACTAAACGGAAGGCTGTCTAGGTGGACACTCATGCTGTCCGAGTTTGATCTCAAGTTTGTACCCCTCAAGGTTATCAAGGGAAGAGAAGTCGCTGATTTCCTGGCAGAAAACCCCGTCAACGAGGATCCAACAACCGACACATGGTCACTTCCTGACGAAGACATCCTTTGTGCCGAGTCCGACGCATGGGACCTATACTTCGATGGTGCATCTAATCTAAGAGGCTTCGGGGTGGGAATCCTTCTAATATCACCAGAGGGAGAACATGTTCCGATCTCGGTCAAGCTAGACTTCGCCGTCACCAATAGTGCCGCTGAATATGAAGCATGCCTCATCGGCCTACAAGCAGCCATCACACTTGGCATCAAGAGACTGAGGGTCCACGGCGATTCCTCACTCATCATCAATAAGGTGTCCGGATCATGGAAAATCCGATCTGACAGCTTAACTCCCTACCGAGCAAAGATCAATCAAGAGGCCGAGTTCTTCGACCAAGTCGACTACTTCCACTTGCCACGAGAGGAAAACAATTTGCCGATGCCCTGGCAAAACTTGTCGCGCTCGTCAACATACCTGACGACATGACATCAATGACCCTATGTGTCGAGAGAAGGAGCGAGCCAGCCCACATTTGTGCCATTATCAACGACGAGGAAAGCCATGATGAACCTTGGTACCAAGCCATCCACAATTACAAAACCAAAAATGAATTCCCTCCCAACTCTGATCAAAGAGGACAAAGAGCCATCCGTTTACTTGCATCACAATTCGTGATAAACCAAAATCAACTCTACAAAAGAACACCCCAAGGAATTCTCCTCCTTTGCATGGACCATCACAAAGGCAAAAAAGTCATGGGAGAGGTTCACGACGGAGAATGTGGCCCTCACATGAGTGCAATGATGCTTACACGGAAAATCATGCGACTAGGTTACTATTGGACCACCATGGAAGCCGATTGCCGTAACTACGTCAAACATTGCCATAATTGCCAAATCTTCGCCAACATACAACACATACCACCATCCCTTTTATACACAATGACATCACCCTGGCCTTTCTCAACCTGGGGCATTGACATCATCGGGAAAGTCAACCCGATAGGCACCAAGGGTCATTGCTTCGTCCTCGTCGCCATCGACTACTTCACCAAATGGGTGGAAGCACAGTCATATGCAGTCTTGACCGCCAAACAAGTGGCCAAGTTCATTCAAAACAACATCATCTGTCGATATGGGGTACCCCATGAAATCATCAGCGATCAAGGCTCTCACTTATGGGCGGAAACTCAAGCTTTGCTGGACAAATATAAGATCAAACGACATCGATGATCCCTCTACCGTCCCCCAACCAACGGAGCGGTGGAGGCAGCGAACAAAACTCTTGTCACCATTATCATGAAAATACAAGACAACTACCGTGATTGGCCGAGCAAACTCCCGTTCGCACTCTGGGGATACCGAACCTCCATTCGAACACCTACAGGCGCCACACCCTTCTACTTAGCATACGGTATGGAGGCGGTTCAACCGGTAGAGTTAGAGGTCCCTTCTCTACGCATCCTACTGGAGAGTCAAGTCCCTGAGGCGGAATGGACCCGTCGAAGGTACGAACAACTCACTCTTCTAGACGAACGGCGACTCAACGCCTTGCACAACGTCTAGCTTTACCAACGACGTATACAACGAGCATTCAACAAGAAGGTTTAAACCCAGAAACATCCAGGAGGGCGACTTGGTCCTCAAGTCAGTTCGAGCACCATTACCCGTCGATCCGAGGGGGAAATTCAAACCCAACTGGGCCGGGCCATACCTGGTCAAGAAAATACTTTCGGGGGGCGTAGTGAGACTGAGTGACCTAGATGGAGAGGACTTTACAAACCCGACCAACCTAGACCAACTCAAGAAATACTACCCTTGAACCATAGCAACCAACGACCTAGCCTAGTTTTACAACTAGCAACGACCTCAACCCTTTTCAAGTCAAGTTCCTCAACGTGTTCTGATTTGAAACTGCATGTTTTATCGAGTCTAAGCTGCGGCACCTTGCCCGTTTTGAATGTCCTTTGATCTGTCAAAAACAACGTCCATTTGCACTAAAACAAAAAAGACCCCTGAACTACGAGCATGGTTTGATTTCACCTCTTTAGGTGAATACGTAGGCAGTCCCTCTTATGCCTGAGGGATACAACCACAAAACCCAATTCAAATTCACAGAACATTTCGAACTACGATCATGGTTTGATTTCACCTCTTCGGGTGAATACGTAGGCAGTCCTTCCTTACACAAGGAGGATACAACCATTCCCACAATAAAAAACAACCATCCCCATACAAAAAAATCCCACGTACAAAAAAACATCCCAAAAAAAATAGAAAAGGGAAAAATCATCCCCTTTTTTCCACAAAAATACAAAATAAGCCTTTCTCCCTTTCCACAAAGTACCACTTTCCGAAGTGCAAATGTTTAGGACGATTCAAACCGAATTGCCTTTACAAAATAGATGGAAGAAACAAGCGTTCACAATTTTCGACACGGGCAATCCTTTTATTTAATTAATAATGGGAGGGATTACAATTTCAACAACAAATAGAGCTCGACGAGTCTACAACTCGTCAAAGCTAAGGTGTCAACTAAAACACCTCACATAATAAAAATAGCACAAAACACACAAAACATAGCTAATACAGCATAATAAAAACTCACAACAATAATACAACATAATAATAAAGTGGGTAATGGAGGTCTTCACTCTTCCATTCTACCCTTGCCTTTTCCCTCGGGGTACATCTTCCCCTTGTTGTTCTTGTTGGCCCGCCTAGCATGGATTTCCTCCTCGGAACGGATCCTCAATGGATCCAAGATGGCGACGGCCTCCGGTCTAGCACAAGTCCTCATATTCGACCCAAGACGAGCCAATGCACGGCCCACCATATTCTTGGGGCCGAAACTCCTCCTCTTCGGTGGTCTCATCACATCGGGAGTAGCTCCATCAACATACTCCTCAAAGAAGGCACGGTTGGCCTTGCCAACCTCTCGATACTTCAAGTCGACAACCTCATCCTACAAAATTTGGATCTCTCTTCCAAGGACGGACCACGTCACCACTTGACATAAGCGCGAGTCACCCATGTCATGGCAACGGGGTTTAGTATCTCCCAAAGCGGCCGAGTGGCCCACCATCTTTCGAAGACCTCCACAAGCTCGGAGTTCCGGAAAACATTCTCTTGGACAAGAGTATCTTGAGCGGGCACCTTTTGTTGACGCCCCATTTGCCTCATGAGCCTTTCGGGATAAATGAAGGAAGCAACCTTCAAACCCACCACCATCAAAGAACGAGGACTAGCCCCCTAAGCGGGCAACCCCGTGAAGGACCTCAAGTGCCACCACGACACCACCCAACGGATATGAGGACCGCCCTCCTCCGCCAATCTTGCGGCCCAATAGGCCTCGGTGGAAGCAAAACTATCCGGGTACAACTTCTTCCTCATGGTAAGATGACGGAAGGAATAAGAACAAGAATCAACCGGAGGCTCTACATACCTTAGCCTCTCCAAGATCCACACTTGAAGGATCCTCGGGGATCCGAAAGAGGGAGCTTCTCCACAAGAGCCTTCCTTGTCCAAAGCTTGGATAATCTCTCCAAGCACCAACCATGATGGATCTCTACCATGCTCCATTTTCTCAATCACATGGATAAGGGTCATGCAACCATGTCATCTTGGCCCCTCCTTCTTCAAGACATCAACAAAGAGGTACACATGGACAAGGCAAAAGGCAAGAGCCCTTCTCCTAGCCACCTCCGAGACATTAGCATCTAATCGGTTTAAAAAGATGTTAATAAGAGCCAACATGTCGACACCATGTGGAGCAAGAAGAAAGTTGACTTGACTTGTCGACAAACCCAACATAAAACAAAATTTCTCCTTGTAGCACAACCGAGTCGGAGGAAGCACCGGAACACAACCCGACCACCCACCAATGGCTCCAACTTCTTCGGCAAGAGGACAAATCTCACCTTTCGGGAAAACGAAAACATGATGTTTCGAATCCCAAAACCGAGAACATGCTGAAAGAAATGAAGGTTGCACCTTGACTTGACGAAGCACTAACAATTGACCAACTCCCATGCAAACGAGTTGATACTTTTCGGGAGGCGACAAATCCTGGCACCATTGTCGCAATGCGTTCTCCAATGCATCCATGAAATATTTTTGTGGAAGAAGAAGAGGTTTTGTAGAGATGATTTTGTGTTTCGGATGATGAAACAATGAAGCGCAAAAGTCCCTATTTATACAAAATGATCAGCGCATTTTTCACAAAAAGGGGAGAGCCGGCTTCTATCGCCAGGCTGCTCGCGCCTCTTTGAGGATTCCCAAGGATTCCCGCTTTTGACTTGTCTCTTTCAACTTGTGTTTTCTCCTGACACCTCAAACCTCCCGCCGAGAAGCTCGCGCCTCTTCGGGATGATCCAGGACATCTTTGTGTTTCTTCACACTCACATTTCCTTGCTTTCGCGTTTTGTGAAATCCGACACGGTTTCCATGACGCAGCTTTAAAAATACGGATTTTTCTTACTTTTTTAAAGGGGGGAAGGGCTAGTCGCCCCGATCCGCGACGGATCGTTTCCATGCCAGTCGAAATTCCGAATTTTTTACGCTTTTTTCGCAATTTTCCCATCAAAAATCAAAATCGAGAATTGATAATACAACATCGATTTTCCTCAAATTCAAGCACTCACAAATTCGAGTCTTCACCTCAAAAATCAAAAATCAAATGTACTCGCAAAAATCCTTTTCTAAAATTCATCCTGACGGTTTGAGTTTGATTTTTTTCGAGCCGCAATTTCCATGATTTCGATACAATTTAATTCGCGACACGAGTTAATTGCTCAAATTTTCAAATCAATTCCTTTTGAATTCCGAACGTGACGATTCGTCACGGAATTTTCAAAATTCATTTCAAAATATCAATTTTAACTTCAAGTCATCTTGGTTAATTTTGGTTTTCAATCAAATGCTTTACGTGTTTTCAATCAAATGCTTCTACGTGTTTGCGTTTATGTATATGTGCTATCTGTTGCCTGTTTTCTACACTAACGATGCAGGAACTGGTGCAAACATCAAAAGGAGAATCAACAGCCGACAGCGCTCCTCCGAAACACAACACAAAAAAGCTAGAATTCACAAAACAAACCACAATCCAAAAACACATATATACAAACCACCTCACGTAAAATGTAAATATGTACAGACAAGAGTCCAAGACAGGGACAAACTACAACAACTGCTCAACGTCTCCCGTCGGACCAGTCCTGGTCTCACTAGGAGTCGCCGCCAACGCAGACACCACCACTTGCTCTGGCTCCTTCTCCGGAGAACTCTCCAGCGTCTCCTCCTCCATCACGACGCGAAGCTCCTCCGCCGCAGCCAACTGAGCCCCGAGAGAGGCAATCTCCGCGCCTCGGCTCCGCAGCTCGTCCTCACGACGCCTCAAGTCCTGGTCCTGACGGATTATCCCCAGCTCCTGGCCCTCGATCGTCGACCTTGCTGCCTCTAACTCAGCACGGGCCCAAGCAAGCTCCGTCGAAACCGCAGTGCCCTACAAACACAATAACAGATCCTCAAGATCTAAAAACATGAAATACAACATGAAACACACAAAAACAGCACACAAAACGTACCTGAGAAAGCCGAGCCTCCCTCGCAGCCAGATCACCAGCAAGCGCCCTCCAGCGGTTAACCATCCGCCACAAGTCCTGGTGACTAACAGTCGTCACCTACAAAACAAAATGCCCTTCAATACAATGTAAGGCAAAGTGTAATTGAGGAAAGTGTTCAAGTCAGGAACTCACCCTCAGAACGATCAACCTCCACTCCATGCCAGCATCGGTCACATCGGCCGCCGCGGGCTCCGGTAAGCGCAACTGAATCTCCTCGCCACCCGGCCCCTGAAAAGTGGTCTCCGTCGGGAAAGCTGGGGGCTGAGTCCTCATCAGCAGGTCGACTCCCTACCATTTGGATCCACATCAAAGATGACAAACCCTCCTATTAAGAGAGGCAATGAAAACAAAAAACAGAGGAAAACATACCTCGATCGCGTACCAAGCAAGCCTCGACAACCGGAAGGTGTCGTAGTCAACGTCCCGCAGCAACAGCTCCTCACCACCCTGACCGTGAAGGTACTCCTCAACCTCATCAGGGGTCAACTCCTTGAACAACACCCTAGGAGGTTCAACCGGCACGACGAAAGTCTCAGTAAAGCACTGACAAACTAAACGCTCGCCCAGGTACCAAACCGGCTCAATCGACGTCTCCAGGTACAGACGCAAGGAGCTGCGAGGCCGCAAACGCTCCCTGATGGCAGCCGGTACACCCGTGTAGTGCTCCCAAGGCCGCCCAACAAACTGCATTCAAAACAAAGCTATTCAGCTAACTGGGGGCTTCATAAGCTACCTAGTCATCCTATCTCTATCTATTTCTATTAATGAGAAGGGAAAGAGAGCAAGAACTCACATCAGCAACCCGAAGCTTGTTCACGCGACGCCTGCAGTCCTCGTAAGTCGACTTAATCCACTTCTTCCGAGCCATCGTCCAACCCCTCACAGCAGGGTAGGTCGAGGGAACACCATATGTGGTCCCCGGACGCAGAGGAGTGAAGTAAGCATACAACCAAGCCTGTAATCAAACACAGCAAACACAAATCAGCCAATTTCTAAAAAATTGCCAAAATCAAAATCAAAATCAAACTAAAAAAAAAAACTACCACAAAAAATACTCGTACCTCAAAGATGAGGCCGGGACCAACCAAAGCAGGAGCACTACCCCCTCCCACTGTCTCCGGACGCACCGCCGCGTGCAAGTACCAGGTGAAACTCGCCGAAGCCGGTGTAACCCAGTCAAACTGACCCAAAGTGTCAAGGTCAGTAAGGAGAGGAAGCACTTTGGTCGACAAGCGCTCACCCTTGTCACCAAAGTACATGGCGCCCAAGAAGTACCACAACCACAGCCGCGCCTCCTTCGTGTCGTCCTCAACCTCTGCCTCCGGACTCTCCAACGGCGCCGGAGTAACACCTGCCACCCTCCCAGTGAAGTGGTCCTTCACGTACGAACTCACGATCAAGTACGGAGTGACGTCGGAAGGCTCCGGCAAAGCAGTACCGATCAGAGCAGTAACCGCAGGAGAGGAAATTCTCTCCGGCGTCTCGGTAAACTCAATGGGCAACTCGCCACAGGGAAGGGCGGACACCATGGCAAAGTCCTCTAAAGTCACGTTGACCTCCCCAAACTCCATGTGGAACGACGACGTCGTATCCCAGTATCGATCCAACATGGCGCGGATCAGACACATGTTCGCCCTAATCAAAGACCTGTGAATGTCCCGCCAGGCGGCCACCAACGGCCCAAAAGCCGACCTCTCTATCAACGCCCTCGTCGCGGCTCGGAGAACGTCGTAGAAGCCCAAGCAGGTAGAAAAGCCCGAGAAAGTCCTCATGGTGCCAATCTCCTGAAATCAAAAATAAACAACGTCAGAATGCCTATTCAGGCCTAACACTTCAAGGTGACAAAATTCAATCAAGGGACGCGACTCACCAAGCCCTCGTGAGCACGGTAGAAGAGGTGTCTGTCCAGTCGAAGCAACAACTGGTTGCCGTCAAAACCCTCTGCCCAAGCAGGCGCCGCCAGTAAAATCAACCCCCGCGGGGCTGTAACTCGCCTGGCTCTCCAACTCGCGACGTCAGCATCATCCTCGGCTTTCTCCGCTCTCCGTCTCTTATGACCGCGGGACTCAACGTGGTGGGCAGGGCCCAGCTCAACGACTCTGGTGACGTCCTGCAACGACCGTCGGGTCGTCCGGGGACGGCGCGGCCTCGTAGAAATCCTCCTACCGAAGGTACCAGCCTCAGACCCACTTTGAGCTCTCCCAGTGACAGTGGCCCCAACAACGGGCACCTCACGCTCCTCAACGGCCCCCGCGGCCCAAGAGCATGCTCAGGAGGCCTCTCCTCCTCGGTATCGTCTTCCACAACCACGGCGGGCGTGCTAGCCGGAGTGCTAACCGGGCCCGTCTTGAACAACTCCTCAAAAGTCGCAGTAAGGGACTCGGCCTATCCCGAACACTCTCCTACAAACAAAAAACGGCAGCCGAAATTTTCGCATTACGACGGCATGAAATGGATAAATCCAAACAAAAACAACAACAACCTGCAGGGCAAAACAGGGGCAATCCCGCCCAAAATCCAACCAAACAAAATAGTTCACAAAAACCGCAAAAAAACGACTCGCCCATCTTTTCAAGCAAAAGACGAGTCAAAACCACAAAAACGGCATTTCAAGACCCATACATGGTCCGCCTACAAACCAAAATACATTCCCGACACAATGAGGTATTTTTCTACGGCTCAAAAAGGCAATTCTGTTGGAATAAGTGTCCTCTGACAATAATGCGATCACAACTATTGATCATGATGATCACATGTTTAAGTCTCATTTTAAAGAATACAATTGGGAAGTATTTTTACTGTCAACTGATCAACATATATCGGTAATGATTGGCTGACTAGAGTTTGACATTACTGTCGTGTGACGGTGGTGATCAGTTGACCCCCTAGGTCATACCTATAGGGCATCACTCTTAATTGATCATTTAATTAATCGTATAACGTTACGAGTTAATTAAATTACTTGAAAATTGACGGACGATTTTGGAAGTAAAATTTACGTATCACATTAAAGTTGATTAAAATGAGATACGGTCTGCGTAATCGAATTGTATCATTACTCGGATGAAATTATTGTTTATAGAAACAATTGAATTTGAATGAATTATTATAAATACAAACTGTTGTGATTTATAAACGGTAAAATATTTTGGTACAAGTAATTATGAATTACTAAGTCGATTTTTGTATATGACGTATTTTTACTAATACGTTGATTGTTAATATGTTAAAAATACATAACAAATTTATGTGACATAAGACAAATTGACAAAAATAAAATGGATCCCATTTTATCTAATGTACCGAAAATTAGAGGGGTTTAAGCTAATATTATGTTGATTGTATTAGTGGAAGGCATGATGATTACCTTCTAATCTAGCCATGCAACCCTATTGTGCATTGTAAAGAACAATTTGGCTCCCTTTTGCCCTCTCTCCCACCCGGTTTTCTAGAGGCAAAAGACATTTGGTTTTTCCTCTCCTTTTACCTTATACTCAATAATGTTATTGATTATTCATTCATTCAATATCATAAAAATATTTTAGAGAGATAAAAAGCTTCCATCTTCCTCTCCCATAAACCGAAAATATTAAGTGTTCTATAATATTTTTGGGTCATTTTCTACAAGATTAATATTGTACTAGTTCTTATAATATTAATTTTAATTAAGAGTAAGCTTTGGGTATAATTCCTTGGGAGAGATCCTACACTTGGATCTTTGTTCATCCAAAAGGAAAGCTCAAGAACAAAAGAGAATGAGATCTCTTTTGTGCCCATTTGAACCGAAATCACAATGTAAGAATAATGTTTCTTCCTTATTTTGTTTTAATGTTTGCATGCATAAGATCATTAGTTAATTTTATGACAAATTAATTTATAACATATATGAATATGTAAGTATATAGATCTACTTTTCCTACAATCGGTATCATGAGCCATGGTTGTTTGCATGCAAATCGGTTAAAAGTTTTTCCGAGTTATAAGAATAACATATAAAACTTGAATAATTTGTGTTATTATGATATATCATGAAATTAATCCATGCATGTTAAAATTTATGATCCTAAAATATTTTTAGGATATTTTGGTTAATTTACGGATTTCTATTGTTCATATTATACTATAATGGCATTTAAATATGATTTTATGAGTAAAAATGTCATTTTCGGTCTAAAATTAGCTATACTTCGAATTTTCCAGTGATTTTTGGATATGTTGTCACATATATTATTTGTAGATAACCTGTAAATTTTCATAATTTTTGGACTTGTTATGCTCGAAAAATGGATTTTTCATTATTAAATTCGGATTTAGGTGAAAAATAGGTTAATAAGAGATAAATTTAGAATCTGGTCATAGAAATTTAGTATGATGTCACATGAAATTTTACAAGATGTGTGTAAAATAATAGGCTATATTGAAGTCTTTTTGCATGATTAATGGATTTTTGAAGAAAAATGGCATGAATAGTGACTTTATTAGTGAAATATTGATAAAACATACTCTATGACTTAGGAAAAACATCGTATGTTGAATTTTATTATCGTTTTCAGATCTAAAATTGAAAAGTTGATGAGAATAATTTTTCACATGTTTTTACGATTATTTAGTTAAAACCGCTAAACCGCAACATTGTTTTTTCCGGAAAATTTTCGAAATTTTTAACCTAAGTTTTTGAACATTATGAATGTCATGGTATTTTTCCAGAATGTTCATGAGTTTAAATTTCAAATTTCAAATTTATTTAATATTTTGTGATTTATTTGAAGTTTATAGCTTATTTTTGTAATTTTTGGTCCATTAATGAACAATTTTAGTAATATAAGTTAATTATGGTCAAATAATTAGTGAAGACTAAAATTTGAGTCCTAAGTGGTTAGGGTAATTAACTAATTCATAAATATGAATTTATGTAATATTGTGATTTTAAAATGTTGAATCACGCAAATCCGTAAAAACCGAGTAATATACGATATTGGCTACTTAAAGGCGATTTAGCATAAAATTGAGCATGTTCATACATATTATAATGCTGCATTTTCTTTATGATTGTCATAATTTTATTTATGTAATTTTGAATTATGTAATTTTACTTAGTATGGCCTTAGTTTTAATTGGTATTTCCCGAAATGTATGGGAATATCGATTCGGTTGTAATTTTATTGTGATCTCGTATCACCGTTTTGTAATTTAATAGATTTATTTTATTTTAGTTACAAATGTATAATAGGAAATTATGTAATTTGTTATGTAATTTATTTTTATCTCGGAGTTCCCAAAGACGAATTTCTTCAAGAATGGCGATACATAAAGACGGTGTTACCTTGAGATGCGTGCCACAACCGAAGTTCAAGGGACCAATGGAGTTGGTTTCCGAATATGTAATAGTTAAATAGTTTTTCTATTTTAGGAAGGCCATACTAGGATTTATTTTATGCTTGCATTTCTTTTATATGTCACATGCATCGCTAAATCGCCATAACTAAAACATGCATCATCTTTTTATCGAGTTTATCGACCGTGTCAATTACAATTATCGTAGTTCACCGCTTTAGTTCACTTAAAACGTGATAGATAATAAATTGACATGACCTCTCGCTAAAACAATCAATTGAGACATAGCCTTACCAAATAGTAGAAACCATGAAAACCTATTTCGCGAGGGAGTACACTCGGCCCTACCGGGGTACAAAACTTGTTACGTACGGGAAGTGGGTGATAAATGTCTAATCCATCGAATTCATGTTGATAAGGGATGAATCGGCCCTACCGTGCCCAAGTTGATGTGGATTTCGATCATGGACACATTTATTCGAAATTTGGATTGAGCTCAACGGAAGTATTCGTGACCGTAGTCGCATGTGTTCCGGGCTATAGATAAACATTAGAGTAATTTTATCGACCAAGAGTTCTAAAAGTAGAATCGATTAAAGAGTTAATCCACCGAGTTATATTGATAAGGGATGAATCGGCCCTACCGTGCCCAAGTTTAAATGAATTTGGATCTTGGAATCATTTATCATAGTTGGGTAGAGGTCACTATGTAAATGTTTTACTTGTTATTTACAAGTATTAATAAAACGATAAATGTTAAGTTTTCCACTATTCCGTTATTGTTTTGTTCTATTTCTTTACCACAATTCATATACGATATCATTTCGATTCAAAACTCCATTAAAACATCGTAACTTAAGACAAATTTGAATTTTGCTTCTAAAACCTCAAATGAACCATTGCTAAGGATCTCTTGTAAAGAGTATAGATATAAGTTATTCATTATCAAACAGGTTTTTGATTCTTGAGTAACACATCTACTTACAATGGATTGTTTTTCATATACTTAATTGAATTAAGTACCTTGAAGCGATAAATTGTTTTGGTAATTAGTTTTGACAAGAATTCATAATTGACCAAAATAACGCAACCACTTCAATGAATGTTTTAAGACTAAAATGAACAAATGAAGAGTAATCTTCATGAATTCAATTTTGCTTCTCAAAGCAAAGACTCATTGAAATGAGTGGGAGCATTCTCTTAAACCGTTAAGATGAAGACGAGGTTCAAGAAGTAAAGATTATAATGGAATTGATACAAGGTAATGTTAAAGGTAAAGTTGTTGAGAATGACGATACTAAACCTATCAATCCCGACCGATAAAGTTTCCATTGTCTTAAATGTTAGACACTAGAGAGGAAACTACCCCAAATTATTGAAGAATCAACAAATTAGTTGTGGGACATCTTATAGGATCTTCTTCTTTATATGTTTATATGATTGACATAAATTTTGCTAGTAACATTTCGTCAGTATTAGAAACCAGTGGAGGTTTTCATCATTGTATGCGATACATAGAATGATTAGAATATGACGACTAGCAACAATGAAGTCGAGAGATAGAGTTATTGTGTACTAAATCTAGTTTTCGGGTTTGGAGTTGTACTTAATTGTGACTATTAAGTACATAAACTCAAAATAAAAATACAAACTTGTTAAGATACAAAAGAGGTTTCACTTTTGTGACCCTATACACCACGATTTGATGTATGGCTAGCCCATTATCAAGGTGATAATATTCTAAACCAAACTAGAATGATATATCATGAAGATGATGCAAAACTCAAATTGGTAACCCAAGATTAAACCTTAAATTCTGGAATCATTAACGCAAAGAGTTATCGAGTACTCTTGAAACTATTAGATTGTTAATGGTATATGCGTATCTTGTATTCAGAGCAAGATATCTCATGCCTTTTGGTTGAAAAGGATATCGAGGTTGTAAATCATTGATTCGAAATAGGTTGATCATTTTCTTTTACCAACGATTTAGGTTAACACTAATGTGTTCACTTAATAAGGTAAATAGAGAAATCTTTGAAGAAGTTTTAAAATCCAAAGAAGCACGATTTAGTCGTGATGGGATTATCAAAGTGAAGACTTTGATATAAGCCAAATGAAATGTGATATAGTATCACAAGTTAATCTCTCTTAGCACGCATTATGGAATAATGTGTGGTTGGATAAGAAATCAAACGCTATTCGATATGGTTTCGACTTCAATCAAGTTACTTTGAGTTACTTGATCCTTTTGGGGAATTTATCATTTTGTCTACATTATTTTCCACTAAATCATATGAGATATGAAATGGTAAGGGTACCCTGTTTGTAAGTTTTCACAAGAAACAAATGCCCATTTTTCCCTTTTCAATTATCACGAGTACGACGGGTTTGCGGCTCGTGAAGCTGTCTTTCTAAAATACAAGTTTATTTCTAGAAGACAGAGTGGGAGAAATTATTCACGAGCCAGAAAAGAATGCCACAGAGAATGTTATGTCGCAAGAAACTGGTCTTTCTTGGCTACATGAGACGTTTTGTGTAAGACATTGTTTCTTCAAAACCTAGGAGGTTAAATTCGTCACTTGTTAAAAATGATGAATTCATGCTACTTTTAAGAAAGTAAAGAGCTTATAACTTACAAAAGAAATAGTTTGATTTAAAGTTGATTACTTCTAGAAAGTAATGAACATATGACTTACATAAGAGTGTTTAAGTCACAACTCAATACAAGGCTTAGAGCCATGAAAATCCGAAATAAAAAGGCTTGATTAGTGACAAAGGGTTTTGCACTAATAAAGAGAGATTTCAAAGCAAGATTGGTCGCAAAGGGTTTTGCACTAATTGAAATGCTTAAGTCTATTTGGATCTTCTTAGGGATTGTGTTTCATTATGAGGATATGCGCACAACAAGTGAATCTAAAACCCACTTCTTCAAAAGAAGGAATGTATTCAATACATGTCATGAGTTTTATAGATTCTTACAATCCTAAAATAATGTGAAACTTAAGAGAGGATCTTAAGTAGGACATCAATGAGTTGGAATCAATGATTTGATCATGTTGTAAAACTTTTCTCGATAAGTCGAGAAGTTGTTTTTATACGTGAAGTTTAGTGGGAGTTACGGAAATTTTAATTAGTCTTATATGTGGATGACATATTGATCATTACGAATGATTTAAGACTTTTGGAGTATTATAATACATCTTTAATATCCAGATTTATGAAGATAAATCCACATGATATTAGCGTCAATAAGAAGTCTTATGTTGATAAGATTCATGACTAGTTCAATTAAATTGAACATATTTGATTGATTCCATTTTGCTTCCGCTGCCGGATCAATTAAATGAGTAATGATGTATAACACTTCATATACTTTGAGTATGATGAATTGTTTTCAAAACCGAATTTAAGTAATCTTTACCAAGTAAGCCATAAAGATTACCCTTAAGTGCTTGCAGAAGCATTAAGGAAGTAAAGTAAAGTGTTTATGATGCAATTTTGTGTAAGGGTATTACACAAGTGATAATTGACAATTGAGATTGCGCATGGTTTCCGACAAAACCATAATCAAAACACATTAGGATGGTTAAGATACCATTGTGGCTATGTTATTTAAGAAATAGATTTTCTAGAATCGTTCTAGGCTATAAAGAACAATGAGAGATATTTATAACAAAAATTGAGTACACTTGAAATCATGAGATGTGCAAGAAGGATGAGTCCCGCACACTGTGAAAACAGTGGGAGCTATTCTTAGGCTAAAGGGCCTATGTCTTGATTGGATCTCGACACGTACTCAAAAAGTTTTGTAATGCAAATGTATACATTACAAAGCAAAACGAGGATGTAGTAAGGTTGAGTAAGGTACAAGGAATTGATAAAACCTACTAACCAAAGCCTTATCAAAGGCTAAACATGATGATTCATGTCATTTCAATTGAATTGAAATGAACAACTACGTGCAAGATCAAATTAGATTATAGAACATGAAATAGTAATCAGGCATTGACTATTCATATTTGATAATCGCATTTGTCGTTCGAGTTTTACTTTAAAACTCTTTTATTCTACTTTGTTACATCCAAACGGGTTGTAGAGACAACATTTAACCCCGTTAAAGTGAACACGGATTAGCATTGTATTCACCCATAGTCACTTGTATGAGGTGACGTCTCGAAGTGATTAGAGTGTGATGCGATTGATGGCAAGTTCAAGTGCCATAGAGTCATGTGAGATGACTAGTCGATCACATAGGCGGACTGTTAGCAACACTTTGTCGGGCAGTGACCGCTTATAGAGTTCTGGCAAATTTATATAGCCTGGTCGTGGCGAGAGCTACTATAGTATTCTAATGAGTCGATTCTTTTGACTAAAGACTGTTCGCCTAAGATGGCACAGTTTCAGATTAACTTTGATTTGTGTTACTACGACCTTCGTAAATGGGGTCAAATGGGCATATTTTGGGTTATGATGGCTGTGGCTAGTCGAAGGGAATAAGTGCGATAGGAATTGTCCACCCCTTGTCAAGGTTAAAACAATATCTCAGGGCCACTCGAGGAGTAACGAACTGGAAATGCGTGGCCACGCTCGGAAGGTATCCATGGTGGATAAATTCCGGTCAATCAGTTATTCTCCAAATCGAGGAAACCACTCTCGATATGATCACTTGCAAGTACGACCCGAAACACACCTTGCATTGAGTGGGAGATAGTAATAAGACAAGAGAATTGGTGACGCACACTTGTCAAGGACAAGTGGGAGATGGTTGGAAAATGTGTCCTCAACAATAGTGCGATCACATGATTTAAATATCATTATTAAATCTCATTACAAGAATACGAAAGGGATGATACATTACATATATAGTCAACTGATCCACACATATCGGTAATGATTGTCTGGCTAGAGTTTGACATTACTGTCGTGCGAAGGTGGTGATCAGTTGATCCCTTGAGGTCACACTTAAAGGACGATTCCCTTAATTGAAAAGGTTAATTAATTGTATACCGATACAGATTAATTAATTCCTTAAAATTGAACAATTATCATAAGAGAGAAAATGACATCTTATTATAATGTGATTAAATGAGATTTTATTTAGTAATTTAAGAAGTTATATTACTAAAATTAATCGGTGTTTGCGAAACGCGCGAGATGAGAATGATAGGTTAGTTATAATTACAAGATATTGTGAATTATACTAACTAGTAATTAAATGACCATTTTATGAGAAAGTAATTTTACATTACTAGTCAATTTGTTAAATATGATTTATTTAATTTATAAATGATATTTAATTTGTTAAATATGCATTTTAAATTAAAACATGACATAAGACATGTCACATGTCACATGACATACATTTGTACAATTGACAAAAATAAAATGAACTCCATATTACAAACATGTAAACCGAAATTAGGTGGGTTTTGGTCTTATTCATTTGTCTTATTCTTTTGTCTAAAGACACTTGATAGTGACTTGACCATGCAAAAGCCTTACACCTATTTGTCTTGTGAAGACAAAAAGAAAAATAATGATGGTCTATAATTGAGGAGGCCACCGGTTTTGTAGGTGTGTAATAGAGAATTTTATTCTCTTAATTCACTTAATCATTCATTCTAATTTTACATGCAAGTTGTTCATGTATTTTTCTCTCTTCTCTCTCTTTATCTTCATCAAAAGGATGAGATTTTAATTGAAATTGTTCATGTAAGATTACTAAAATTATCAAAGTAATATATGAGTATTAGTAATCAAATTTAAGGTAAACCACAATATAAACATCTAGTAAATGTTAGTTTGTGGGATTAAGGGATTGTCTTGGGTGCTACTAATTGGAGAATCTCTACTTTGGGATTTTGTATGTTCATCCATTATTAGAAAGCTCAAGAACTAACAAGAAGGAGATCTTGTTGGTGCCCATATGATGACCGAAATTTATATGGTGAGAATATGATTTCTTCATTTAATTATTTTAGTTTGCATGCATAAGATTTGTAATTAATTTTATGACTAAATTAATTTGAAACATATATGAATATGTTAAATATGAGATGTAGATTTCCAACAGATACCGGTTGTGGTTCTCACCTTTGTAATCATTTACAGGGTTTAAGAGATGTGGAGAGGCTTAGCAAGGGAGATGTGGATCTACGCCTTGGAAATGGAGCTCGAGTAGCGGCCGAATCCAAAGGAGCTTATGTTCTAGCTTTGCCTAACGGATTTGAGTTGTATTTACATAATTGTTTTTATGTGCCTACACTCTCTAAAAACATTATTTCAATCGCCATGCTAGACATGGACGGTTTTTGTTTTGTCATTAAGAACAATCGTTGTACTATTTCTAGGAACGACTTGGTTATAGACCAAGCTTCCTCTATCAATGGCATTTACATTTTAGAGACCTCAAATCCGACTAATGATATTTATAACATTCAATCAAAGAAACTCAAATCAAGTGACCCAAGTGAAGCGTTCATTTGGCATTGTCGATTAGGTCATATAAACGAGAATCGCATCAAAAGACTAATTTTGACTAATGTGATTACACCATTTGATTATCAATCATATGGTACATGCGAATATTGCCTACTTGGCAAAATGACTCGTAATCCTTTTAGTGGTAAAGGGACACGAGCTAGAGAACTATTGGGACTCATACACACCGATGTTTGTGGACCAATGAGTATCACCGCTCGTGGAAATTATGACTACTTTATAACCTTCACCGACGACTTGAGTAGACATGGGTATGTCTATTTAATGAAACATAAGAGTGAAGCGTTTGAGAAATTCAAGGAATTTCAAAACAAAGTAGAGAACCAATTGGACAAAAAGATAAAAGCACTACGTTCCGATCGTGGTGGAGAATATCTTAGCCTTGAATTCGATTCACACTTGAAAGGTTGTGGTATTATATCACAACTTTCTCCACCCGGAACACCACAACTCAATGGTGTTGCCGAAAGGAGAAATCGAACCCTACTTGATATGGTTCGATCAAGGATGAGTCAAACCGATTTACCAAACTCGTTTTGGGGATTTGCGATTCAAACCGCAATTATATCTTTGAATAATAGTCCCACCAAGGCCACCGGAAAAACTCCATTTGAGATGTGGAAAGGAAGAGTTCCTAATCTATCCTACATGAAAATTTGGGGATGTGATGCTTACGTCAAGACCAAGAATGACAACAAGCTTGCCCCAAGATCCGAAAAATGCACCTTTGTAGGTTACCCCTTGAATTCTCGAGGATACTACTTCTACAAACCTCAAGATAACAAAGTGTTTGTGTCTTGCGAGGCTGTCTTCTTAGAAAGAGACTTTATTTCTAAGAGACAGAGTGGGAGAAATTTTGAACTTGATGAAGTTCAAGAGCCACAAACCGAGATAGAGACGCAAGAAGAAGTTCCTTCGTCATCTAATACGGTTATTCCTCCTCCTCTTAGAAGAACGGGCCGTGTTATTCGCCATCCCGATCGATATGTGGGACTTATCGAAGAAGATGGAACACTTGATGTGTTACTTATAGAAAGTGACGAGCCCGCTACCTACAAGACCGCAATCTCTAGTCCTAATTCCTCCTTATGGCTTGAAGCCATGAAGTCCGAAATGGATTCTATGCATGAAAACCAAGTTTGGGACTTGGTAGATTTGCCTAAAGGGGCAAGACCCCTTCAATGCAAATGGATATTCAAAATCAAGAATGGCATAGAAGGACATGGCGATGTCTACAAAGCTAGGCTAGTGGCAAAAGGATTTACCCAAGGCCAAGGTCTCCATTATGATGAGACCTTCGCCCCCGTAGCCATGCTAAGATCCATATGGATTTTGTTAGCAATTGCCGCATTTCATGATTATGAAATATGGCAAATGGATGTCAAAACCGCTTTTCTGAATGGGCATTTAGAAGAGGAGGTATACATGATACAACCTGAAGGTTTTGTTGATTCTAAAAATCCTAACAAAGTGTGCAAGCTTAAGAGATCCATTTATGGTCTTAAGCAAGCATCTAGAAGTTGGAATCATCGATTCAATCATGTTATAAAGGAAAATGGTTTCACTCGAAGTGTTGAGGAACCATGTTTATACATGAAATTTAGTGGGAGCAATGTTGTGTTCCTAATCTTATATGTCGATGACATACTACTCATTGGAAATGATATTCCGATGTTGTCTTCTGTTAAGAAGTGGTTAGGTAACCACTTCCAAATAAAGGATTTAGGAGAAGTACAACGCATATTAGGTATTCGGATCCATAGAGATAGATCCAAGAGGATATTGGCACTAAGTCAAGAGTCTTATGTTGATAAGATTCTTCGACGGTTCAGCATGGAAAAATCCAAAAGGGGTTTGGTACCTATGGTAACCGGAACGATATTGAGCAAGACTCAATCTCCTTCCGAACCCCATGATGTTGAACGCATGAAGGTGATCCCTTACGCTTCCGCTGTCGGATCAATCATGTACGCCATGATATGCACACGTCCTGATGTCTCGTATGCTTTGAGTATGACGAGTAGATATCAAGGAAACCCAGGTGAGAGTCACTGGATTGCCGTCAAGAACATCCTCAAGTACTTAAGAAGAACTAAGGACTCTATCCTAGTGTTTGGAGGAGATACTGAGTTGCGTGTTAATGGATACACGGACTCAAGTTTTCAAACAGATAGAGATGACATGAAATCACAAGCTGGTTTTGTTTTCATGCTCAATGGTGGTGCCGTTAGCTGGAGAAGCTTCAAGGAAGCTGTAACCGCGGATTCTACAACGGAGGCTGAGTACATTACAGCATCAGAAGCTGCTAAGGAAGGTGTGTGGATCAGACAATTCACGGAAGGTCTAAGAGTAGTACCTACCGCCAATGATCCCATCACTCTCTATTGTGATAATAGTGGGACGATCTTCCAAGCTAAGGAGCCGAAGTCTAGTAATAGATCAAGACATGTACTTAGAAAATATCATGTAATAAGAGATTTTATTGAAAGAAAGGAAATTGCGATTTGTAAGGTTGGGACGGATGACAACATAGCCGATCCGCTCACCAAGCCTTTATCGCAGGCTAAGCATGATGGACATGTTACGTCCATGGGACTTAAACGTGTACCAAGTTTTTGTTAGATTTTGAAACGAAATAAAAGTGTTGTTTTTGTTCATGTTCACAATCACATTTGTCTTTTATCTTTAATTTATACATTGTTACATCCAAACGGGTTGTAGTGACAATTGAACCCCGTTAAAGTGAACACGGATTAACATAGTATTTGCCCATAGTCACTTGTATGAGGTGATGTCTCGAAGTGACTAGAGTGTGATGCGATTGATGGCAAGTTCAAGTGCCATAGAGACATGTGAGATGACTAGTCGATCACATAGGCAGACTGTTAGGAACATTTTCTCGCGCCTTATGACCGATTATAGAGTTCTGGCAAATTTATATTGCCTGGTCGTGGCGAGAGCTACTATAGTATTCTAATGAGTCGATTCTTTTGACTAAAGACTATTCGCCTAAGATGGCACAATTTCAGATTAACTTTGATTTGTGTTACTACGACCTTCGTAAATGGGGTCATATGGGCATATTTTGGGTTATGATGGCTGTGGCTAGTCGAAGGGAATGAGTGCGATAGGAATTGTCCACCCCTAGTCAGGGTTATAACAATATCTCAGGGCCACTCGAGGAGTAATGAACTGGAGATGCGTGGCCACGCTCGGAATGCATCCATGGTGGATAAATCCGGTCAATCAGTTATTCTCCAGATCGAGGAAACTACTCTCGATATGATCACTTGCATGTACGACCTGAAAGACACCTTGCATTGAGTGGGAGATAGTAATAGGACAAGAGAATTGGTGATTCACACTTGTCGAGGACAAGTGGGAGATTGTTGGAATAAGTGTCCTCCGACAATAATGCGATCACAACTATTGATCATGATGATCACATGTTTAAGTCTCATTTTAAAGAATACAATTGGGAAGTATTTTTACTGTCAACTGGTCAACATATATCGGTAATGATTGGCTGACTAGAGTTTGACATTACTGTCGTGTGACGGTGGTGATCAGTTGACCCCCTTGGTCATACCTATAAGGCAACACTCTTAATTGATCATTTAATTAATCGTATAACGTTACGAGTTAATTAAATTACTTGAAAATTGACAGACGATTTTGGAAGTAAAATTTACGTATCACATTAAAGTTGATTAAAATGAGATACGGTCTGCGTAATCGAATTTTATCATTACTCGGATGAAATTATTGTTTATAGAAACAATTAAATTTGAATGAATTATTATAAATACAAACTGTTGTGATTTATAAACGGTAAAATATTTTGGTACAAGTAATTATGAATTACTAAGTCGATTTTTGTATATGACGTATTTTTACTAATACGTTGATTGTTAATATGTTAAAAATACATAACAAATTTATGTGACATAAGACAAATTGACAAAAATAAAATGGATCCCATTTTATCTAATGTACCGAAAATTAGAGGGGTTTAAGCTAATATTATGTTGATTGTATTAGTGGAAGGCATGATGATTACCTTCTAATCTAGCCATGAAACCCTATTGTGCATTGTAAAGAACAATTTATGCATGCATTGGCTCCCTTTTGCCCTCTCTCCCACCCGGTTTTCTAGAGGCAAAAACCATTTGGTTTTTCCTCTCCTTTTACCTTATACTCAATAATGTTATTGATTATTCATTCATTCAATCTCATCAAAATATTTTAGAGAGATAAAAAGTTTCCATCTTCCTCTCCCATAAACCGAAAATATTAAGTGTTCTATAATATTTTTGGGTCATTTTCTACAAGATTAATATTGTGCTAGTTCTTATAATATTAATTTTAACGAAGAGTAAGCTTTGGGTATAATTCCTTGGGAGAGATCCTACACTTGGATCTTTGTTCATCCAAAAGGAAAGCTCAAGAACAAAAGAGAAGGAGATCTCTTTTGTGCCCATTTGAACCGAAATCACAATGTAAGAATAATGTTTCTTCCTTATTTTGTTTTAATGGTTGCATGCATAAGATCATTAGTTAATTTTATGACAAATTAATTTATAACATATATGAATATGTAAGTATATAGATCTACTTTTCCTACAAATTCATACGCTAATTTGAGCCCAAACCGGTCTGATGCGTGTCTAAAATATGATGTTTTACCCCCTATTTCACACGCATTTTAGAGCTCATTTATGTAGTTTATGCTACTATTTTCCCTATTTCCGTCTACTTTCGTGTTTTTGTGTAATATTGCAGAAATGTGAAGAATGCAGCGAAAATCGAGCCGAATCCGTCCCCGAGTACCTAACATTACATTTGGCATGAAGTATGTACCCGGGAAGCGAACTTGGTGCGCGTATCGAGGCCCGAAAGACGAATTTACGAAGCTTTTGGAGCTAAGTACCTGTTGAAGTGGTCGATAGACCGGTGCCCATGGTCGATCGACCAGAGCACGATTTTCAGAAGCTCATGTACAACGCAGTTCAGTTGATCGACCAATCCCAGTGGTCAATCGACCAAACCGTTAATCTGACGTGAATTAAAAGAACGAGAAAGCCCAATGTAATTAGGTTCTAGGAATAAAAGTTACGTATAGCTATCTATATAACGTAACCTGATGTTTCAGAATAGGTATTAAGTCTTTTATCATCAGTTTTTAGGGATCGAATAATTAGGGTTTGATATTGAGTTTTGCATTAGGATTCACATTCATTCAATACAATTTATTTTCGTTCGTATTCTCAGATTCTTCTTCCTCCTTTCTACTGGTAATTTTGGTTCCCTTATTCGGTTTACTTTATTCGTTCATAGATTAGAAATTGCTAGTTTATATTTCCCGAAGCCAAATTATTGTTTCATGTTATTTAATTGTTTAGTTAATTCGATTATGAATTCGATTGTTTTAATTGTTAATTTTTTCGCTGTTATCATCATGAGTAGCTAAATTCAACGTGCTAATATGTAGGGAATCTGTAGTGTAGGCGGCGTAGAAATTCGTAGACCTGAGTCGCGCCATGGTCGATCGACCGCCTACCCTGGTCGATCGACTGGCTCACGTGAGATTAGTTTCGTTTTAATTAGTTTAATTGCTATATTTGACGAATCGAGTGCACGCGACTAGTTGAATGTTTAGGAATTGACCGACCCGATAAGATCGAAAGATAGGGGAGGAAAATAGACTACTTAATTAAGACGGCTAAATTAATAAGATCGAGAGATAAGTAAATTTAGACTTTTAAATCACTTTTCAGGACCAGAGTCAGTATTAGTGATATTAGGGACCCGTAGCTAGATCGAAAGATGCTACCTGTTGAGAATGGACCGAGAGGACTTCTTATTTTCCCGTCTTACGTGTTTAATTCAGACCTACTTAGGATATTGCCGCCGAAACTACAGTGAACCGATCGTCTTAGCATCCTTTTAATATTTGATTTCATCCATTTCTTTAGTTTACTTTTAATTTCATTGCCCATTAGTTAATAGACTATTCAAATCGAACCCCCTCACAATTGTTACTTTAGACTAAAATTAGACAACTAATAATTGCAGCGCCTCTCTGTGGTTCGACCCTGACTGCCACTAGCTATAGTAGTAGTTTGGATTATAAATTTATCTTTGGTACTCTACGACGGTATCAAATTTTGGCGCCGTTGCCGGGGAGGCAATTGTTTAAATTTTTAGTTGTTTTATTTTAGTCTTTCTCTTAGTTTAAGGAACATCTGTTCCTTAAACTATTCTCATATTCTACTTGTAGTTTCCTCTTATGCGCATGTCATAGGGTGGTGAATTGCGACCATTAGATCCTGAGATCGAATAGACTTTGCGCGAGTTGAGACGATCATCTAGAGTATTGCCGACAGAGGAAGAGCTGAGTACTCTGTCCAGTTACTACGAGAACGAGTTGTTTGAGGAGGATCCACCTTCATCTCCTATTTCCACTTCTTCAGCTGAGACCGTCACATCTCCAGACATGGCTGAAGAAGCAAGTATACCAGTCACTCCGAGCCGAAAGTTGAGAATCTCTATAAGGGATTCGCATTACCAGGGAAGGATAGAAAATTCGAGCCGAAACCGTCTTACATCAACTTGGTTGAGAGAAACCAATTTGGGGGAGCTGCAAATGAAGATGCAGCTAAACATATGGAGATATTCATTGACTACTGTTGTTCCATACCCCCACCAGCAGGTGTGACTCAGGACCAGGGGAAGGAGACGATGTTCATATTCTCACTTCGTTATGCTGCGAGGGAATAGTACCGAGATCTGGATCGAGCTGCTAATGGGATAACTGACTGGAATTCTCTGGCCCTAGCGTTCTATAAGATGGGAGCCTGAGGAGCTCAGAAAGCAGCTAGATGATCTGATAGAGAAGGGATACATTAGACCTAGTGTATCACCGTGGGGAGCACCGGTTCTTTTTCTGAAGAAGAAAGATGGGAGCCTGAGGTTGTGCATAGATTACAGAGAGTTGAACCAAGTAACAGTGAATAAAAAGTATCCTTTGCCAAAGATAGATGACCTGTTTGATCAGTTGAGTGGTGCAGCAGTCTTTTCCAAGATTGATCTGAGATCGGGGTACCATCAAGTGAAGATTAGAGAGGAGGACATACCAAAGACAGCTTTCATGTCGAGGTATGGCCATTATGAGTATGTGGTGATGCCTTTTGGATTATCTAATGCACCTACTGTGTTTATGAATTTGATGAACAGAGTCTTCAGTCAGTTTTTGGACAAGTTTGTAGTGGTTTTCATCGATGGCATCTTAGTCTATTCTAAGACTAAGGAGGAACATGAGGAGCGTCTCAGGATTGTGTTGCAGACTTTGAGGGAGCATGAGTTGTATGCCAAGTTTTTTTTTTTTTTGGATGAAATGTAAGCTTTCTATTAAAAACACGTAACACAAATGTTACAACCAGACCATTTTAGGTACATACACATTTCAGGTCCCATAATAGGACTTATACAATCAAACTTCTACTTCTTAACCATACATTATCACTATTGGCAATTCCTTGGCTAAGATGTACTGCAATCCTAGTTTTAATTTCCTTCTGGATCAAATCTCGCAAGATTTCAGGTCTTTGTATTACACCATCCACACGAGCCTTGTTCCATTGTAGCCAAATGTGATAGAAAGTAGCAGATATCGCACTTAAAATCACACCTTTCTGTACCTGAGAAAACTGACCGTCAGCAATCCTTTGGAGAGGATTAGATACTGGCAGAGTAATCCTCATAACTTTAGAGACTTCATCAAGCAATCTTCTAGAATACTCACAGGTCTGAAACAAGTGAGTATGACTTTCCCCCCCTTTACCACACAACAGGAAGTCATCATCTGGGGCAATACCAAGAGAAAACAGCTTATCCTTGAGCTTAAGAGCTTCCCTAGCCATGAGCCAACCAATGAATTGATGCTTGGGGAGACTCCAAGAATTCCATATCTGTTTATGCCAAGGCACATTCTGAAACTTGTGCCTGATTAGATCATAGCCACTACGCAAAGTGTAACCTCTAGAACCAAGTAACCAATGTCCATTCTGGTAACCAGTATCCAATTTATCTTTAACCTTACAAACAGACTTCCACCCCCAGCTAAGATCACCACTAGGTTTGTAGTCCTTCCAGGCTTGGCCCTTTAAATAGACCTGGTTTACCCATTTCACCCACAATCTATCAGGGCTATGATAAACCCACCAAACCAGCTCGCCTATTGCAGCAATGTTTCAGGCAAAGCTATCCCTTATGCCTAAACCTCCTTCAGAATTTGGACACCATACTTTTTCCCACCCTACCATAGGCACTCTAACAAAATTTGCACCCCCATCCCAAAGATAGTTTCTGCAGATGGCATTAAGCTTATTCCGAACACCTATAGGGATAACAAAAATGTTGATCCAGTAGCTATACAAAGCAGTCAGCACAGAGTTTACAAGAACTAATCTTCCTGAGTAACTCAGCTTCTTGGATCCAAAACATCTAATCTTACTGACCAGTTTCTCCACAAGGATATTGCAGTCAGTTTTCTTCATTCTTCCACAAGTAATAGGGATCCCCAAATAAGTAAAAGGCAGATGACCTTCTTTGAACCCAGAAACTTGTAGAATATCATGTTTTACCCAACTATGGACTCCATTAAAGTAGGCATTGGGCTTAGTGGAGTTCATTTGCAGGCCAGAAGCACAAGAAAAGGTAGCAAAGGACCTTAAAATAATCATTATTGAATAAACATCTCCTTTGCAAAACAGCAATAGATCATTAGCAAACATTAAATGGGAAAGCTTCAGTTGACTACACATAAGATTGAATTTGAAAGGCATTGTAGAATTTTTATGCTTGAAAATTCTACTCAAATACTCCATGGTATTGGTAAAGAGGAGGGGAGATAAGAGGTCTCCCTGTCTTAAGCCCTTGGCTCCTTTAAAGTGGCCAAATACCTCTCCATTCAATACAAGAGAATAAGAAGCAGTAGTGATGCATTCCATAACCAGATCAATAAATTTTTGAGGAAAATTCAGGAAGGTCGGCATTTGTTTCATAAACTCCCAATTAACAGAGTCATAGGCTTTTTTAAGGTCAACCTTGAGCATGAATCTAGGGGAGATAGACTTCCTATTATAACATCTGACAATATCCTGACAAATTAGTATGTTCTCCACTATGCTTCTCCCTTTAATAAAACCCCCTTGGTTATCACTGATAATGCTAGGAAGGATAGTGACAAGTCTATTACAAATTAGCTTTGAAATGGTTTTGTAAATTACATTGCAACATGATATTGGTCGAAATTGGGAAACATTTTGGGGAATATCACACTTAGGGATCAAGGTAACTAAAGTATGATTCATTTCCTTTAAAAGGTGTCCATGTTGAAAGAAATCAGAGATGGCCTCACACACAGCCTCACCCACAGTCTCCCAAGAATCCCTAAAAAATGCACTTGAATACCCATCAGGCCCAGCTGCCTTATGGGGAGGAATAGAAAATAATACCTGCTTGATCTCAGCATTGGTGACAGGAGCAAACAAGGTAGCATGATGATCATCAGTGCAAATCTTTCCCATTTGGACCACATTTTTTGCAACACTGATAGTCTCAGTAGAAGAACCCAAAAGATTAGTGTAAAATGCAAGAAAAGCATTCTGGATTTCATCAGGAGTCTCACATAAATTGCCATTACTATCAGCCAACCTCATAATTCTGTTCCTAACCTGTCTGCTTTTAATTATGCTGTGGAAATATTTTGTATTACAGTCACCTTTTTCCACCCAAAGAGCCTTTGACTTCTGTAACAAAAATTCATAGCAGACATCATTTAAGAACCTGACACTACTAGCAACCTCTCTTTCCTGCACAATGGGGTCTGGATTAAGAGGATCAGTCCTAAGACTCTTTTGAACCTTCTCCAAGTACATCTGGGCTCTAGCAAAGTTATTCTCAACATCATCAAAATCATTTTTATTAAGATTCTTAAGAGGCCCCTTCAGGTGCTTAAGTTTACAAACCAGCTTATACATTTTGGTTCCAGGCCAGTCTTGATCCCAAATTGTCTTCACACACTGCTGCAAATCCACAGACTTACTCCACATATTAAAGTATTTGAAACTTCTCTTTTTGTTACCCCCAACAAGCTTGGATTGCACAACACATGGGCAATGATCAAAAATACCTTCACAATAGAAATGAGCATAAGCCTGAGGATAGTCTTGTAGCCATCTCTGGTTGACAAGGACTCTGTCCAATCTACTATACACCATGGTAGCAGGTTCATGCTTATTACAACAAGTAAACAATGAGCCTGTAGCTGGACAGTCCATCACATCACAATCATCAATACAATTCTTAAAGTCAGTAATTTCTTCTTCTGAGGAGCTCCCACCTAATCTTTCATTAGGGCTAAGCACAGTATTAAAATATCCACATATAGCCTAGGCTCCCTGAATGTGCTCCTTAAACTGACTAAGTTTACTCCATAACACTTTTCTCTCATGTAACCCATTAAAAGCATACAACATAGTAAGATGGAATTGAGTGTTAGATCCATATCAGTAGCCATAAGAGGTATGAATTGGGCATTGTATTCTAAGATATGCACTATAAACATAGCAGGGTTCCATAAAAGCCAAACCCTACCTCCTTTATGACAATGTGTATTAGTAGTAAGACACCAAGAGCTGCATAAATTGTTCCTAACAACATTTAGAGACAAAGGTTTCACCTTTGTCTCCAGGAGGCCAAATAACCCTATCTGATGAATATGTAAGAAATTTTTAATGCCGGTTTGCTTATATAGGCTATTTAACCCCCTAATGTTCCAAAATCCCCAATTATACATTATCCCCCATTTGGGATAATGCACTACCATTCGTACCCACTCCTACTTTAGGGGTTACATTGTTAATGGATTCCATGAAGTTTTGTTTCCCAAATTGAATAGCTTGTAATCCAGTTTCCACCATTTCTTATCTACTATACCTTATAATCCTACGGGCAGGCGTATTAGCAACATGATATTTTCCATCCCTAGTCCAATTCACTTCAAAGTTGTTAGGCTTTTCAACAGCGGTACTTACTGGGGCTGCTGGAGCAGCTGTGTGGACATGGGCCACATCTTAGTCTGCGGATTCGGGCCTCCTACCGGTCCGCGGTCACGGGCCACCTGCACGCCAAGCCAAACTGTGGACATGCAGAGGTCTCTTTGAAAGCCACGCTCGGCGGCGTAAAAATGAGGACATGCAGCGGTCTTTTGAAAGCCACGCTCGGCGGCGTAAAATGCTTTCGACCGGATCGCTTTAGATCGGTCGGTTTTGTCTCGGTAAGGGTCGCGAAACGATGTAGAGATGTTCGGGGAACCCGTTCGAATCCACTTTATACCTAGGTCAACCAAGACAAAAGGCGGTGTTTGACATAGGTACTAAAGATAAGGAGTCGTCCCCCTTTTAGCATTCTATGCCTAAAATGACTCTCGTACGCCCTGGATAAGGCCATCCACTATCCAAAGTTTCTGAGTAAGGGGTGAGGGTACGTATTGGAAAGCCCTTTAATCGGACACCCAATCCCGCCCGCGTTAGCGGCCTCTACTGATCGATCGTGGTTGTTTAAGTGCAAGAGTTGATAAAACGGTGTAAATGCATGAATGCACATCCAAAAGTCTTAACCTAACATGTGAGATTTCTAAGTCGGTTTGTTTATCCAAGTATCAAGTATAAGATGTCAAGTTGGATTTAGATTGATTTGCATGTGAAAACGGAAATTAAACATCCATTTACCAAATTCGGGTTATGATGCTTAATACGATCCATTTATTGAAAAAGGGTGTCAAATGACAAAGTGTAAAAACACGTAAACTTGTCAATCTGATCCGTCATATATACGGGTTAACCGTACTCGGGATCATCCTAGACAAATGCTAAGACGGGACAGAACAGTGCCAGGTAGCCCTGTTAAGGCGCGAGCCTATTGGCAATGTAAGGGGCTCTTCCCAGGTTTTGAAATATGAAAGCAGAGGGCGTCTTTGAAAGAAAAGTAGATCTATATACTTACATATTCATATATGATTTTAAATTAATTTGTCATAAAATTAATAAAGGTCTTATGCATGCAAACTAATTAGCAAAAGAAGAAATCAACCTTACATTGTATTTCGGTTTTATGGGCACAAAAGAAATCTCCTTTTCTTTTGTTCTTGAGCTTTCCTTTTGGATGAATAAAAGATCCAAGTATAGGATCTCTCCCTAAGCTTAATACCCAAGGCTTTCTCTTAATTAAAATTAATATTATAGGTACTAGATAATATTAATTTTGTAGAAAAATGACCCAAAATAATTTGGTATTTTGGCTCTCTAAAACCGGTTAGAGGAGAGGAATTATGGAGGATTTTTCTCTTTCTAAAACTTATTTTTGATGAGTTGAATGAATAATGATAATCATGTACACTAGCATGTAGTGAAATGATCAAGATATAAGCAAAAACCCTTTTGTTCTTTCCTAGAGGAAACCGGGTAGGGTGGTGTGGGATGGCCAATGCATGGCCTTTGTGCTCTTACACAAAAGACACTAGGTATGCATGCTTATATTAGAGAAATAATTACATCTTCCACTAATTTAATTAACATATTAAAAATCAACGTATTAATAAAAATACGTCATATACAAAAATCGACTTAGTAATTCATAATTACTTGTACCAAAATATTTTACCAATTTATAAATCATATTTATAATGATTCATTCAAATTTAATTGTTTCCTTAAACAATAATTTCATCTGAGTAATGATACAATTCGATTACTCAGACCGTATCTCATTTAATCACATTTCAATTTGATACGTAAATTTTACTTCCAAAATCGTCCGTCAATTTTCAAGTAATTTAATTAACTCGTAACATTATACGATTAATTAAATGATCAATTAAGAGTGTTGCCCTATAGGTATGACCTAGGGGTCAATCGATCACCACCGTCACACGACGAATAATGTCAAACTCTAGTCACCAATCATTACCGATATATGTTGACCAGTTGACAGTAAAAATACTTCCCAATTGTATTCTTTAAAATGAGATTTAATAATGATATTTAAATCATATGATCGCACTATTGTTGAGGACACATTTCCCAACAATCTCCCACTTGTCCTCGACAAGTGTGCGTCACCAATTCTCTTGTCCTATTACTATCTCCCACTCAATGCAAGGTGTCTTTCAGGTCGTACTTGCAAGTGATCATATCGAGAGTGGTTTCCTCGATCTGGAGAATAACTGATTGACCGGATTTATCTATCATAGATACCTTCCGAGCGTGGCCACGCATTTCCAGTTCATTACTCCTCGAGTGGCCCTGAGATATTGATATAACCCTGACTAGGGGTGGACAATTCCTATCGCACTCATTCCCTTCCACTAGCCACAACCATCATAACCCAAAATATGCCCATTTGACCCCATTTATGAAGGTCGTAGTAACACAAATCAAAGTTAATCTGAAACTGTGCCATCTTAGGCGAATAGTCTTTAGTCAAAAGAATCGACTCATTCGAATACAATAGTAGCTCTCGCCACGACCAGGCTATATAAATTTGCCAGAACTCTATAAGCGGTCATAAGGCCCGACAAAATGTTCCTAACAGTCTGCCTATGTGATCGACTAGTCATCTCACATGACTCTATGGCACTTGAACTTGCCATCAATCGCCTCACATTCTAGTCACTTCGAGACGTCACCTCATACAAGTGACTATGGGCAAATACTATGTTAATCCGTGTTCACTTTAACGGGGTTCAATTGTCACTACAACCCGTTTAGATGTAACAATGTATAAATTAAAGATAAAAGATAAATGTGATTGTGAACATGAACAAAAACAACACTTTTATTTCATTTCAAAATCTAACATAAATTTGGTACACGTTTAAGTCCCATGGACGTAACATGTCCATCATGCTTAGCCTGCGATAAAGGCTTGGTGAGCGGATCGGCTATGTTGTCATCCGTCCCAACCTTACAAATCGTAATTTCCTTTCTTTCAATAAAATCTCTTATTACATGATATTTTCTAAGTACATGTCTAGATCTATTACTAGACTTCGGCTCCTTAGCTTGGAAGATCGTCCCACTATTATCACAATAGAGAGTGATGGGATCATTGGCGGTAGGTACTACTGTTAGACCTTCCGTGAATTGCCTGATCCACACAGCTTCCTTGGCAACTTCTGATGCTGCTATGTACTCAGCCTCCGTTGTAGAATCCGCGGTTACAGCTTCCTTGAAGCTTCTCCAGCTAACGACACCACCATTGAGCATGAAAACAAAACCAGCTTGTGATTTCATGTCATCTCTATCTGTTTGAAAACTTGAGTCCGTGTATCCATTAACCCGCAACTCAGTATCTCATCCAAACACTAGGATAGAGTCCTTAGTTCTTTTTAAGTACTTAAGGATGTTCTTGACGGCAATCCAGTGACTCTCACCTGGGTTTCCTTGATATCTGCCCGTCATGCTCAAAGCATACGAGACATCAGGACGTGTGCATATCATGGCGTACATGATTGATCCGACAGCGGAAGCGTAAGGGATCTCCTTCATGCGTTCAACATCATGGGGTTTGGAGAGAGATTGAGTCTTGCTCAATATCGTCCCGGTTACCATAGGTACCAAACCCCTTTCGGATTTGTCCATGCTGAACCGTCGAAGAATCTTATCAACATAAGACTCTTGACTTAGTGCCAATATCCTCTTGGATCTATCTCTATGGATCCGGATACCTAATATGCGTTGTGCTTCTCCTAAATCCTTCATTTGGAAGTGGTTACCTAACCACTTCTTAACAGAAGACAACATTGGAATATCATTTCCAATGAGTAGTATGTCATCGACATACAATATTAGGAACACAACATTGCTCCCATTAAATTTCATGTATAAACATGGTTCCTCAACACTTCGAGTGAAACCATTTTCCTTTATAACATGATTGAATCGATGATTCCAACTTCTAGATGCTTGCTTAAGACCATAAATGGATCTCTTAAGTTTGCACACTTTGTTAGGATTTTTAGAATCAACAAAACCTTCGGGTTGCATCATGTACACCTCCTCTTCTAAATTCCCAGTTAGAAAAGCGGTTTTGACATCCATTTGCCATATTTCATAATCATGAAATGCGGCAATCGCTAACAAAATCCGTATGGATATTAGCATGGCTACGGGGGCGAAGGTCTCATCATAATGGAGACCTTGGATTTGGGTAAATCCCTTTGCCACTAGCCTAGCTTTGTAGACATCGTCATGTCCTTCTATGCCATTCTTGATTTTGAATATCCATTTGCATTGAAGGGGTCTTGCCCCTTTAGGCAAAACTACCAAGTCCCAAACTTGGTTTTCAAGCATAGAATCCATTTCGGACTTCATGGCTTCAAGCCCTAAGGAGGAATTAGGACTAGAGATTGCGGTCTTGTAGGTAGCGGGCTCGTCACTTTCTATAAGTAACACATCAAGTGTTCCATCTTCTTCGATAAGTCCCACATATCGATCGGGATGGCGAATAACACGGCCCGTTCTTCTAGGAGGAGGAGGAATAACCGTATTAGACGACAAAGGAACTTCTTCTTGCGTCTCTATCTCAGTTTGTGGCTCTTGAACTTCATCAAGTTCAAAATTTCTCCCACTCTGTCTCTTAGAAACAAATTGGCTTTCTAAGAAGACAGCCTCGGAAGACACAAACACTTTGTTATCTTGAGCTTTGTAGAAGTAGTAACCTCGAGAGGTCCAAGGATAACCTACAAAGATGCATTTTTCGGATCTTGGGGCAAGCTTATTGTCGGGTTTAGTCTTGACGTAAGCATCACATCCCCAAATTTTCATGTAGGATAGATTAGGAACTCTTCCTTTCCATGTTTCAAATGGAGTCTTTTCAGTGGCTTTAGTGGGACTATTATTTAAAGATAGAATTGCAGTTTGGATTGCAAATCCCCAAAACGAGTTCGGTAACTCGGTTTGACTCATCATGGATCGAACCATATCAAGTAGGGTTCGATTTCTCCTTTCGGCAACACCATTGAGTTGTGGTGTTCCGGGTGGAGAAAGTTGTGATATAATACCACAACCTTTCAAGTGTGAATCAAATTCAAGGCTAAGGTATTCACCACCACGATCGGATCGTAGTGCCTTAATCCTTTTGTTCAATTGGTTCTCTACTTCATTTTGAAATTCCTTGAATTTCTCAAATGCTTCACTCTTATGCTTCATTAAATAGATATACCCATATCTACTCAAGTCATCGGTGAAAGTTATGAAGTAGTCATAATTACCACGAGCGGTGATAGTCATTGGTCCACATACATCGGTGTGTATGAGTCCTAATAGCTCACTAGCTCGTGTCCCTTTACCACTAAAAGGATTACGAGTCATTTTGCCAAGTAGGCAATATTCGCATGTACCAAATGATTGATAATCAAATGGTGTAATTACATTAGTCGAAATTAATCTTTTGATGCGATTCTCGTTTATGTGACCTAATCGACAATGCCAAATGAACGCTTCACTTGGGTCACTTGTTTTGAGTTTCTTTGATTGAATGTTATAAATATCATTTGTCGGATTTGAGGTCTCTAAAATGTAAATGCCATTGATAGAGGAAGCTTGGCCTATAACCAAGTCGTTCCTAGAAATAGTACAACAATTGTTCTTAATGACAAAACAAAAACCGTCCATGTCTAGCATGGCGATTGAAATAATGTTTTTAGAGAGCTTAGGCACATAAAAACAATTATGTAAATACAACTCAAATCCGTTAGGCAAAGCTAAAACATAAGTTCCTTTGGATTCGGCCGCTACTCGAGCTCCATTTCCAAGGCGTAGATCCACATCTCCCTTGCTAAGCCTCTCCACATCTCTTAAACCTTGTAAATGATTACAAAGGTGAGAACCACAACCGGTATCTAGTACCCATGTCGTAGTGGAAGTATAATTTATATCAATAACATAAATTTCTTTAGGAATTTTACCTTTCGGAGTGATGATTCCTTCCCTTATATTTCACAAATATACGGGACAATTCCTAAGCCAATGTCCCATGCCATAAAAATAATGGCCCTCATCATTAACTTGCTTGAAGTTTTTGATTTTCTTTCCCTTCTTCTTGAACCTTTTGCCCTTGGAAGCAAGAACTTGATTGCTTGAGCTCCCACTAGCTTTGGCATCTTTATCTTCCAGAGACAAAGACCCTATAGATTGCATTAGGTAGTCTTCCTGAGACGGACTCATACGAGGTCTAGTAGTAGTGGATGGTTTAGAAGAGGTGATGAAGTTAAGGTTTCCATCCGAACCTATCCCAAAATGAAGTTCTCTAGTAGTGTCGAAATCATTGTTGGAGCATACGTCGTCAAAAACATTGTGGTAAGACTCAATAGTTATCGGTGCGGTAGCATTTGTTGGATTCATTGTATTGAACTACAAATATGGAGGAAAAGGAAATATTAACATTTGTCTTTTTAAATCATACTTGCAAATTAACAAGATATGAACATTTATATAGTAACCTCTACCCAACTATTATAAATGATTCCAAGACCCAAATTCATATCAACTTAGGCACGGGGTAGCCGATGAAACCTTTATCAATATAACTCGGTGGATTAACCTTTTAATCGATTCTACTTTTAGAACTCTTGGTCAATAAAATTACTCTAATGTTTATCTATAGCCCAAAACACATCAACAAGGGCACGAGGTAGACGATGAAACCCTTATCAATAACTTTTGTTGAGTTCAATCCAAATTTCGAATAAATGTGTCCATTATCCAAACCCACATTAACTTGGGCACGGGGTAGCCGATGAAACCCTCATCAACATGAATTCGGTGGATATACATTTATCACCCACTTCCCCTACGTAACAAGGTTTGTACCCCAGGGTAGCCGAGTGCACTCCCTCGCGAAATAGGTTTTCATGGTTTCTACTATTTGGTAAGGCTATGTCTCAATTAATTGTTTTAGCGAGAGGTCATGTCAATTTATTATCTATCACGTTTTAAGTGAACTAAAGCGGTGAACTACGATAATTCTAATTGACACGGTCGATAAACTCGATAAAATGACAATGCATGTTTAGTTATGGCGATTTAGCGATGCATGTGACATAAAATAAAATGCAAGCATAAAATAAATAAATCCTAGTATGGCCTATCCTAAAATAGAAAAACTATTTAACTATTACATTTCCGAAACCAACTCCATTGGTCCCTTGAACTTCGGTTGTGACACGCATCTCGAGGTCACACCGTCTTTATGTATCGCCATTCTTGAAGAAATCCGTCTTTGGGAACTCCGGAATAAAATAAATTACATAATAAATTACATAATTTCCTATTATACATTTGTAACTAAAATAAAAAAAAATCTATTAAATTACAAAACGGTGATAGGAGATCACAATAAAAATTACAACCGAATCGATATTCCCATACATTTCGGGAAATACCAATTAAAAACTAAGGCCATACTAAGTAAAAATTACATAATTCAAAATTACATAAATTAAAATTATGACATTCATAAAGAAAATGCAGCATTATAATATGTATGAACATGCTCAATTTTATGCTAAATCGCCTTTAATTAGCCAATATCGTATATTACTCGGTTTTTACGGATTTGCGTGATTTCAACATTTTACAATCACAAAAATTACATAATTTCATATTTATGTTAGAAAACTATATCTCATTATACAACATATTCTTATATGTTTCAAATTTATTTAGTCATAAAATAAATTCTAGATCTTATGCATGCAAACTTTAATAAAAGGAGATATGAAAATCAATTTCTCACCATATGAATTTCGGTCAAATGGGCACCAACAAGATCTCCTTCTTGTTAGTTCTTGAGCTTTCAAATATTATAAAGGATGATCCTCCAAAAATCCCAAAGTAGAGATTCTCCTCTTGATTGAACCCAAGACTATCCCTTATCCCAACTAAATAATATTAGCTAGATATTAGTTTAGTAGTTTACCTTAAAATTGATTACTAATACTCATATATTACATTAATAATTTTAGTAATCTTTTATGAACAATTTGGATCAAAAATCTCATGTTTTGATGACGATAAAGAGAGAGAAAAAGAATAATGCATGAACTTGCATGTATAATAAATGAAAAAATGAAAATAAGAGAACTCATATTCTCAATAAGAGGAGGAGGAGGACGGTTGGAGGAGAGGAGAAGACCAATATATGGTCTTTTACTTTTTTAGCTTTTGTCTTCTCAAAACCTTAGGCATTTAAGGCTAGTGTAGTGTAGGCTTATTATTTAAATTCTATCATATAAAATAATATAAGCACAACCCACTACATACTCCTCTTAATTCGGTCCACCCTCCATAATATGGACTACCATTTTATTTTGTCAATTTGTCATTTGTCACACAATATGTCACATGTAGTATGATACATGTAATTAAGTAATTAAATGCATATTTATCACATAAATATCATTTTATAAATTAATTAAATTACATTCAACAAATTGACTAGTGATACTTGATCACATAAATAAAATGGGTCATTTAATTATAATTCACAATATCTTGTAATTATAATCAACCATTCATTCCTATCTCTATTGTTTCTCAAACAATAAATAATTTTAGTAACAAAGCATTTTATTACTAAAATAAATCTTATTTAATCTCATTAAAATAAGAAATCAATATTCTCTCTCTCACAAATGAATTGTTCAATTTTAAGGATTTGATCAACTTGCATCGTCATACAATTAATCAACTTTATAGATAAGGGCATCATCCTTTAGGTGTGACCTTAAGGGATCAACTGACCACCACCGTCCCACGACAGTAACGTCAAACTCTAGCAAGCCAATCGTTACCGATTTATGTTGATCAGTTGACTATATAATTGAATCATCCCTTACGTATTCTTTATATGAGATTTAATAATGATATTTAAATCATGTGATCGCACTATTGTTGAGGACACTTTTCCCAACAATCTCCCACTTGTCCTCGACAAGTGTGCGTCACCAATTCTCTTGTCCTATTACTATCTCCCACTCAATGCAAGGTGTCTTTCGGGTCGTACTTGCAAGTGATCATATCCAGAGTGGTTTCCTCGATCTGGAGAATAACTGATTGACCGGAATTTATCTACCATGGATACCTTCCGAGCGTGGCCACGCATTTCCAGTTCATTACTCCTCGAGTGGCCCTGAGATATTGTTTTAACCCTGACAAGGGGGTGGACAATTCCTATCGCACTTATTCCCTTCGACTAGCCACAGCCATCATAACCCAAAATATGCCCATTTGACCCCATTTACGAAGGTCGTAGTAACACAAATCAAAGTTAATCAAATCGTGCCATCTCGGGTGAATAGTCTTTAGTCAAAAGAATCGACTCATTAGAATACTATAGTAGCTCTCGCCACGACCAGGCTATATAAATTTGCGAGAACTCTATAAGCGGTCATTTGCCCGACAAAGTGTTCCTAACAGTCTGCCTATGTGATCGACTAGTCATCTCACATGACTCTATGGCACTTGAACTTGCCATCAATCGCATCACACTCTAGTCACTTCGAGACGTCACCTCATACAAGTGACTATGGGCGAATACAATGCTAATCCGTGTTCACTTTAACAGGGTTCAATTGTCTCTACAACCCGTTTGGATGTAACAAAGTATAATAAAAGAGTTTTAAAGTAAAAGTCGAACGACAAATGCGATTATCACATATGAATAGTCAATGCATGATTACTATTTCATGTTCTATAATCTAATTTGATCTTGAATGTAGTTGTTCATCTCAATTTAATTGAAATGACATGACTCATCATGTTAAGCCTATGAGAAGGCTTTGGTTAGTAGGTTTTATCAACTTCTTGTACCTTACTCAACCTTACTACATACTCGTTTTCCTTTGTAATGTATACATTTGCATCACAAAACTTTCTGAGTACATGTCGAGATCCAGTCAAGACATAGGCCCTCTAGCCTAAGAATAGCTCCCACTGTTTTCACAGTGTGCGGGACTCATCCTCTTGCACAACTCATGATTGCAAGTGTACTCAATTTCCGTTATAAATATCTCTCATTGTTCTTTATTGCCTAGAACGATTCTAGAAAATCTATTTCTTAATTAACATAGCCACAATGGTATCTTAACCATCCTAATGTGTTTTGATTATGGTTTTGTCGGAAACCATGCGCAATCTCAATTGTCAATTGTCACTTGTGTAATACCCTTACACAAAATTGCATCATAAACACTTTGCTTTACTTCCTTAATGCTTCTGCAAGCACTTAAGGGTAATCTTTATGGCTTACTTGGTAAAGATTACTTAAATTCGATTTTAAAACAATTCATCATACTCAAAGTATATGAAGTGTTATACATCATTATTCATTTAATTGATCCGGCAGCGGAAGCAAATGAAATCAATCAAATATGTTCAATTTAATTGAACTAGTCATGAATCTTATTAACATAAGACTTATTATTGACTCTAATATCATGTAGATTTATCTTCATAAATCTGGATATTAAAGATGTATTATTTTACTCAAAAGTCTTAAATCATTCTCAATGATCAATATGTCATCCACATATCGGACTAATTAAAATTTCCGTAACTCCCACTAAACTCCATGTATAAACACAACTTCTCGACTTATCGAGAAAAGTTTCATAACATGATCAAAACATTGTTTCCAACTCATTGATGTCCTACTTAAGACCCTCTCTTAAGTTGCACATTATCTTAGGATTGTAAGAATCTATAAAACTCATAACATGTATTAAATACATTCCTTCTAATTGAAGAAGTGGGTTTTAGATTCACTCGTTATGCATTTCATAATAATGAAACACAATCCCTAAGAAGATCCAAATAGACTTAAGCATTTCAACTGGTGCAAAACCCTTTGCAACCAATCAAACCTTGATATCTCTCTTTATTAGTGCAAAACCCTTTGCAACTAATCATGCCTTTTATATTGGATTTTCATGGCTCTAAGCCTTGTAGTGAGTTGTGACTTAAACACTCTCATGTAAGTCATATGTTCATTACTTTCTAGAAGTAATCAATTTGAATCAAACGATTTCTTTTGTAAGTTATAAGCGCTTTACTTTCTTAAAAGTAGCATGTATTCTTCATTTTCAACAAATGACGAATTTAACCTCCTAGGTTTTAAAGAAAGAACGTCTTACACAAAACGTCTCATGTAGCCAAGAAAGTCCAGTTTCTTGCGACATAACATCTTTGTGGCATTCTTTGTGGCTCTTGAATAATTTCTCCCACTCTGTCTTCTAGAAATAAACTTGTATTTTAGAAAGACAGCTTCACGAGCCGCAAACTCGCCGTTCTCGTGATAATTGAAAGGGAAAAATGAGCATTTGTTTCTTGTGAAAACTTACAAATATGGCACATTACCATTTCATATCTCATATGATTTAGTGGAAAATAAATTAGACAAAAATGATAAATTCCCCAAAAGGATCAAGTAACTCAAAGTAACTTGATTGAAGTCCAAACCATATCGAATATCGTTTGAATTCTTATCCAACCACACATTATTCCATAATGCGTGCTAAGAGTGATTAACTTGTGATACTATATCACATTTCCTTTGGCTTATATCAAAGTCTTCACTTTGATAATCCAATCACGACTAAATCGTGCTTCCTTGAACTTATGAACTTCTTCAAAGATTTCTTTATTTACCTTATTAAGTGAACACATTAGTGTCAACCTAAATCGTTGGTAAAAGAAAATGATCAACCTATTTTGAATCAATGATTTACAACCTCGATCTCCTTTTGAACCAAAAGGCATGAGACATCTTGCTTTGAATACAAGATACGCATATACCATTAACAATCTAATGGTTTCAAGAGTACTCGATAACTCTTTGCGTTCATCATTACAAAATCTAAGGTTTAATCTTGGGTTACCAATTTGAGTCTTGTATCATCTTTATGATATATCATTCTAGTTTGGTTCAGAATATAATCACCTTGATAATGGGTAGCCATACATCAAATCGTGGTGTATAGGGTCACAAAAGTGAAACCTCTTTTGTATCTTAACAAGTTTATATTCTTATTTAGAGTTTATGCACTTAATAAACACAATTAAGTACAACTCCAAACCCGAAAACTAAATTTAGTACACAATGACTCTATCTCTCGACTTCATTGTTGCTAGTCGTCTAATTCTAATCATCCTATGTGTCGAATATAATGATGAAAACCTCCATTGGTTTCTAATATTGACGAAGTGGTACTAGCAAAATTTATGTTTAATCAAATAAACATTTAAAGAAGAAGGTCCCATTAGATGTCCCACAACTAACTTGTTGATCCTTCAATAATTTGGGGTAGTTTCCTTTCTTGTGTCCAACATTTAAGACAATGGAAACTTTATCAGTCGGGATTGATAGGTTTAGTATCGCTATTCTCAACAACTTTACTTTTAACATTACCTTGTATCAATTCCATTATAATCTTTACTTCTTGAACCTCGTCCTCATCTTAACGGTTTAAGAGAATGCTCCCACTCATTCTCATTTCAATGAGTCTTTGCTTTGAGAAGCAACATTGAATTCATGAAGATTACTCTTCATTTGTTTGTTTTAGTCTTAAAAACTTTCATTGAAGTGGTTGCGTCATTTTGGTCAATTACGAATTCTTACAAATGTAATTACCAAAACAATTTATCGCTTCAAGGCACTTAATTTAATTAAGTATATGGAAAAATAATCCATTGTAAGTAGACGTGTTAGTCAAGAATCAAAAACCTGTTTGATAATGAATAACTTTTATCTATACTCTCCACAAGAGATCCTTCCAATGGATAAATCGAGGTTTTTAGAAGAAAAACTCAAATTTTGTCTTTAGTTACGATGTTTTAATGGAGATTTGAATCAAAAATCGAAATGATATCGTATATGAATTGTGGTAAAGAAATAGAACAAAATGATAACGGAATAGTGGAAAGCTTAACATTTATCGTTATTAATACTTGTAAATAACAAGTAAAGCATTTACATAGTGACCTCTACCCAACTATGATAAATGATTCCAAGATCCAAATTCATATTAACTTGGGCACGGTATGGCCGATGAAACCCTTATCAATATAACTCGGTGGATTAACGTTTTAATCGATTCTACTTTTAGAACTCTTGGTCGATAAAATTACTCTAATATTTATCTATAGCCCGGAACACATGCAACTACGGTCGCGAATACTTCCGTTGAGCTCAATCCAAATTTCGAATAAATGTGTCCATGATCCAAATCCACATTAACTTGGGCACGGTATGGCCGATGAAACCCTCATCAACATGAATTCGGTGGATTGACATTTATCACCCACTTCCCCTACGTAACAAGGTTTGTACCCCGGTAGGGCCGAGTGCACTCCCTCGCGAAATAGGTTTTCATGGTTTCTACTATTTGGTAAGGCTATGTCTCAATTGTTTTGTTTTAGCGAGAGGTCATGTCAATTTATTATCTATCACGTTTTAAGTGAACTAAAGCGGTGAACTACGATATTTGTAATTGACACGGTCGATAAACTCGATAAAAATGATAATGCATGTTTAGTTATGGCGATCTAGCGATGCATGCAACATATAAATAAAATGCAAAGCATAAAAATAAATCCTAGTATGGCCTTCCTAAAATAGAAAAACTATTTAACTATTACATATTCGGAAACCAACTCCATTGGTCCCTTGAACTTCGGTTGTGTCACGCATCTCGAGGTAACACCGTCTTTATGTATCACCATCTTGAAGAAATCCGTCTATGGGAACTCCGAGATAAATTAAAATTACATAACAAATTACATAATTTCCTATTATACGTTTGTAACTAAAATAAAATAAATCTATTAAATTAAAAAACGGTGATACGAGATCACAATAAATTACAACCGAATCGATATTCCCATACATTTCGGGTAATACCAATTAAAAACTAAGGCCATACTAAGTAAAAATTACATAATTCAAAATTACATAAAATAAAATTATGACAATCATAAAAAAAAAAATGCAGCATTATAATATGTATGAACATGCCCAATTTTATGCCAAATCGCCCTTAAGGAGCCAATATCGTATATTACACGGTTTTTACGGATTTGCGTGATTCAACGTTTTTATAATCACAAAAATACATAAATTCATATTTATGCACAAGTTAATTACCCTAACTTCTTAGGACTCAAAAATTAGTCTTCACTAACCATTTGACCATAATTAACTCATATTTCTTATTATTGTTCATAAAAGGACTTAAAATAACAATAAAAAGCTATAAACTTCGAATAAATCACAAAATTTCAAATAAATTCAAAATTTGAAATTTAAAACTTGTGAACATTCTGGAAAAATACCATGACACTCATAATGTTCAAAAACTTAGGTTAAAATTTCGAAAGTTATCGGGAAAAACAATGTTGCGGTTTATCGGATTTATCAATAAAAATAATAAAATCATGAGAAAAATTATATTCACCAACTTTTCAATTTTAAATCTGAAAAAGATAATAAAATGCAACATGTGACGTTTTTCCTTAGTCATGAAGTATGTTTTAGCTATTTTTCACTAATTAAGTCACTATTTATGCTATTTTTCATCAAAAATCCATAAATCATGCATGAAAACTTCATTATAGCCTATTATTTTACACACATCTTGTAAAATTGCATGTGACAACATACTAAATTTCTATGACCAGATTCGAAATATTTCTCATATTAACCTATTTTTCACTTAAATTCGATTTTTATAATGAAAAATCCATTTTTCGAGCATAAGAACTCCAAAAATTATGAAAATTTCCAGATCAACTAAAAATAATATATGTGAAAACATATCCAAAAACCACTGGAAAATTCGAAGTTTAGCTAATTTGCGTCCAAAAATGACATTTTTATCATAAAAATCACATTTTAATGTCAATATTATATAAAATGAACAATAAAATCCATAAATTAAACCAAAATATCCTAAAACATTTTAGGACCAGAAACTTTAACATGCATAATAAATTTTGTGATATTTCAAAATAAACACAAATTTATAAGTTTTGTTTGTTAATCATATAACTCGGAAAAACAATAACCGATTTGCATGCAAACAACCTTGTGCTCATGATACCGCTTGTTAGAAAACTATATCTCATTATACAACATATTCTTATATGTTTCAAATTTATTTAGTCATAAAATAAATTCTAGATCTTATGCATGCAAACTTTAATAAAAGGAGATAAGAAAATCAATTTCTCACCATTTGAATTTCGGTTAAATGGGCACCAACAAGATCTCCTTCTTGTTAGTTCTTGAGCTTTCAAATATTATAAAGGATGATCCTCCAAAAATCCCAAAGTAGAGATTCTCCTCTTGATTGAACCCAAGACTATCCCTTATCCCCACTAAATAATATTAGCTAGATATTAGTTTAGTAGTTTACCTTAAAATTGATTACTAAAACTCATATATTACATTAATAATTTTAGTAATCTTTTATGAACAATTTGGATCAAAAATCTCATGTTTTGATGAAGATAAAGAGAGAAAAAAAAAGAATAATGCATGAACTTGCATGTAATAATGAATGAAAAAATGAAAATAAGAGAACTCATATTCTCAATAAGAGGAGGAGGAGGACGGTTGGAGGAGAGGAGAACACCAATATATGGTCTTTTACTTTTTTAGCTTTTGTCTTCTCAAAACCTTAAGCATTTAAGGCTAGTGTAGTGTAGGCTTATTATTTAAATTCTATCACATAAAATAATATAAGCACAACCCACTACATACTCCTCTTAATTCGGTCCACCCTCCATAATATGGACTACCATTTTATTTTGTCAATTTGTCTTTTGTCACACAATATGTCACATGTAGTATGATACATGTAATTAATTAATTAAATGCATATTTATCACATAAATATCATTTTATAAATTAATTAAATTACATTCAACAAATTGACTATTGATACTTGATCACATAAATAAAATGGGTCATTTAATTATAATTCACAATATCTTGTAATTATAATCAACCATTCATTCCTATCTCTATTGTTTCTCAAACAATAAATAATTTTAGTAACAAAGCATTTTATTACTAAAATAAATCTTATTTAATCTCATTAAAATAAGAAATCAATATTCTCTCTCACACAAATGAATTGTTCAATTTTAAGGATTTGATCAACTTGCATCGTCATACAGTTAATCAACTTTATAGATAAGGGCATCATCCTTTAGGTGTGACCTTAAGGGATCAACTGACCACCACCGTCCCATGACAGTAACGTCAAACTTTAGCAAGCCAATCGTTACCGATTTATGTTGATCAGTTGACTATATAATTGAATCATCCCTTACGTATTCTTTATATGAGATTTAATAATGATATTTAAATCATGTGATCGCACTATTGTTGAGGACACATTTCCCAACAATTTATGCATAAGTTAATTACCCTAACCTTTTAGGACTCAAAATTTAGTCTTCACTAATAATTTGACCATAATTAACTCATATATTTATAAAATTGTTCATTAATGGACTAAAAAAAATACAAAAATAAGCTATAAACCTCAAATAAATCACAAAATTTCAAATAAATTCAAAATTTGAAATTTAAACTCATGAACATTCTGGAAAAATACCATGACACTCATAATGTTCAAAATCTTAGGTTAAAAATTTCGAAATTTTTTTTCCGGAAAAACAATGTTGCGGTTTATCGATTTTAACTAAAATAATCATAAAACATGGAAAAATTATATTCATTAATTTTTCAATTTTAGATCTGAAAAAGATAATAAAAAGCAACATTAGACGTTTTTCCTAAGTCATAGATTATGTTTTATTAATATTTCACTAATAATGTCACTATTTATGCTATTTTTCTTCAAAAATCCATAAATCATGCAAAAAGACTTCTTTATAGCCAATTATTTTATACACATCTTGTAAAATTGCATGTGACAACATATTAAATTTCTATGACCAGATTCGAAATTTAACTCATATTAACCTATTTTTCACCTAAATCCGAATTTAATAATGAAAAATCCATTTTTCGAGCATAACAAGTCCAAAAATTATGAAACTTTACAGATTATCTCAAAATAATATATGTGACAACATAGCAAAAAGTCACTGGAAAATTCAAAGTATAGCTATTTTTAGACCGAAAATGACATTTTTACTCATAAAATCATATTTAAATGTCATTATTGTATAATATGAACAATAAAAATCCGTAAATATAACCAAAATATCCTAAAACATTTTAGGACCAGAAATATTAACATGCATGAGATAATTTCGTGATATATCATAATAACACAAATTTTACAAGTTTTATATGTTATTCTTATAACTCGGAAAAACTTTTAACCGATTTGCATGCAAACAACCATGGCTCTGATACCAATTGAAAGAAAAGTAGATCTATATACTTACATATTCATATATGATTTTAAATTAATTTGTCATAAAATTAATAAAGGTCTTATGCATGCAAACTAATTAGCAAAAGAAGAAATCACCCTTACATTGTATTTCGGTTTTATGGGCACAAAAGAAATCTCCTTTTCTTTTGTTCTTGAGCTTTCCTTTTGGATGAACAAAAGATCCATGTATAGGATATCTCCCTAAGCTTAATATCCAAGGCTTTCTCTTAATTAAAATTAATATTATAGGTACTAGATAATATTAATTTTGTAGAAAAATGACCCAAAATAATTTGGTATTTTGGCTCTCTAAAACCGGTTAGAGGAGAGGAATTATGGAGGATTTTTCTCTTTCTAAAACTTATTTTTGATGAGTTGAATGAATAATGATAATCATGTACACTAGCATGTAGTGAAATGATCAAGATATAAGCAAAAACCCTTTTGTTCTTTCCTTGAGGAAACCGGGTAGGGTGGTGTGGGATGGCCAATGCATGGCCTTTGTGCTCTTACACAAAAGACACTAGGTATGCATGCCTATATTAGAGAAATAATTACATCTTCCACTAATTTAATTAACATTATAAGAATATGTTAATTATGCCCAATATTTCGGTCCATATGGATAACATGAAATCCATTTTATTTTTGTCAATTGTCAATATGTCACATGTCACATGTAACATAAAATTGTCATGTATTTTTAACATATTAAAAATCAACGTATTAATAAAAATACGTCATATACAAAAATCGACTTAGTAATTCATAATTACTTGTACCAAAATATTTTACCAGTTTATAAATCATATTTATAATGATTCATTCAAATTTAATTGTTTCCTTAAACAATAATTTCATCTGAGTAATGATACAATTCGATTACTCAGACCGTATCTCATTTAATCACATTTCAATTTGATACGTAAATTTTACTTCCAAAATCGTCCGTCAATTTTCAAATAATTTAATTAACTCGTAACATTATACGATTAATTAAATGATCAATTAAGAGTGTTGCCCTATAGGTATGACCTAGGGGGTCAACTGATCACCACCGTCACACGACAGTAATTTCAAACTCTAGTCAGCCAATCATTACCGATATATGTTGACCAGTTGACAGTAAAAATACTTCCCAATTGTATTCTTTAAAATGAGATTTAATAATGATATTTAAATCATATGATCGCACTATTGTTGAGGACAGATTTCCCAACACTCTTGGGGCGCGAGCCATGGGGCGACCCAAGGGGGCATCTCCTGGTTTTTGAAAAGGTTGTTTAAAACCGTATTTGTGATTAAATAATTTACAAGTATTGTTTGCATGACTCGGAATAATTACTATTATGTTTGTAACATTCGTTGTCGGATTTGCATATTTGAAAAACATAGTTTACAAATAGAAATGTAAAATGTTTGATTTGAACTAATTATGTTAAGTTCATTTCTTTGTAATTAGTCAAGTTTGTCATCGTACTCGGATTAAACCGACATGGTATAAAGAACCAAGGATGATTATGGATTATGACTAATATGTTTACAAGTGTAAATAAAAGAGAAAAATGGTAAATAAAAGAAAAGGGTGTTAAAATACCCATTAAAATGTAATTAACCATAAAATCATCGAGACACGGATTTAACCGTCATGGTATAAAGAACCAAGGATGATTTTTGTAATGGTCAAAATATGTTTATCATAAAAATGAATTAAAACATTTGAAATGGTAAAAACCGTAAAAGGAAAGAAGTAAGAATAAAAGAAAGTGTTGAAGGAAAGACGAACTCAAACACGGATGCGTCTGACCCGAGACCCACAAGAGGCGCGAGCTCCCTTGCATAGCAAGGAGGTTCTGTCTGAGGCCAAAACTCGGTTTTGGCTCGTCTAACCTATATTTGAATCGTGTTATGCATTGTTCATACTTATAGACTCACAAAAACAGTAAATACATGAAATAAAGGAGTTGTTTACACCCTCAAACTTACGTGTATTGATGTTTGCGACGTAGACGACTTTAGAGACGGTTTTCTCGTAGCGACTACTCAAGATCAAAGAAGTTTAATATAAAGGTGCCTTAAAAAAGGATTTAGTTTTGAAAATATGTTGATTAAAACATGTTGATTAATGTTGAGTTGGTCGAATGGGTCGGTGATTGCACGACGATGGTACCAAACAAAATGTGTAAGGCTTGTGTTTACGATCGGTAGGTCGTAAACACGTGTCGATTTTGTGACTTAGGAAGTCGAGTATAGAAGTTTAAGGGAGATGTGAGGGGGCGGACTCTCGCGTGATTTTTATGGTGTGTGATGGTGGGTATTTATAGAGAAATGTGGGATGGTAGGTCGGTTGAGTTTGCGTAGAAACTAAGCAGGCAGCCTAAAAAGGCGCGAGCTACCCCGTGACTGAATGGGGTGTGTTGTCCCTTTCGCAAATTTGGATTTTGCATTTGTTCTAACCAATGTTTTGTTGGTTGTGATTTGTGGTCTTTGAGGTTTGCTTAGCCGTTTAAGCTTCCTCTTAGGTGATATTTGGGGTAGGTATTTTGTGTCTTTGACTCGGGTTTGACCCGTGTGAGTCGGGATTTGAATTTCGAGTCGGGTTTTGGCTCGGTGTCAGTTTTGACTCTAAGGAGGGTCATTTTAATGGAAATGACATGATGAAGACATTCATGGCATTATTTTTGACATTCGAGATTTGGGTTGACTCAGGTTGACTCGAATTGCGGGTTTCTGAGTCGGTTTTGGGTCCGAAGACGGTTTTAACTCTAAATAGTGTTATTTTAATGCAAATAAAGTTAGAAAAACTTTTGAAATCATTTTTCATAATCGAGTAGTGCATTAAACCGTCTCATGTATAGCCAATCCACGTACGCATATCAAAAACACGTTACAATCCGATCATCATCGGGTGGTTTTTGGAAGGTGCGAATCGGGTATCTGAGCCCCCACTTTGACTGAGGCTTGGACAGGGCGAAAGTTAAAGTATGATCTCTAGGTCAATCGAAGATTACAACCTGAAGACCATTGCGACGTCGAGGCGACTCAAAGGGTTTGAGCCATGGACCTGCCGTCGAGAAGGGCGACGCCAAGGCGACTCGAGGGTACGAGCCAAGGACCTGTCGTCGAGAACAGTTTAGAGTCAGTCCACTTTCGATTCAGGTCGTTTAAAGTCCATTAGACTACGTATAAAGGCTCGCCAGCCATAAGAAGAAATCATACCTGAGGCATCTTCGGGATACGTCCTTGAATCAATTGCGCGTAAAGGCTCGCCAGCCGGTGTCCAAGGTGGTGCATTTTGAGGCTCGCCAGCCAAAGGTAAGGAAATGTACCCGAGGCATCTTCGGGATCTGTCCTTGGAAGGTTGTGGACAAAGGCTCGCCAGCTGTGACAAGGAAATATACCCGAGGCATCTTCGGGATCTGTCCTTGGATGTTTGCGGACAAAGGCTCGCCAGCCAAAGGTAAAGAAATGTACCCGAGGCATCTTCGGGATCTGTCCTTGAACGGTTGCGGATAAAGGCTCGCCAGCCAATGGTAAGGAAATGTACCCGAGGCATCTTCGGGATCTGTCCTTGAACGGTTGCGGATAAAGGCTCGCCAGCCATCTATGGTCGGATGATCGATTGTGGAAAATAGCATGTGTGACATCCATTTGAAAATCGGCACTCGCTGGGGAGTTAGAAACTTCTCAGGACTCGTCGGGGATATGAGTTGTTGCTCGCTGGGAGGTACCGTAAGCCATGTAATTGGCGGGGTTAAAGCTCTTGGACTTGACGGGTTGCCATTCGTTGGGAAGAACCCAGTACTCAGTTGGAGTGAGTTTGTCTTCTCAAGATTACCTGCATGGTTAGTGACCACACAAATTCGCGATCGCATAGACAAACACGTAGAATGCAGGCATATAAGCACGTAAGCACATTAGCATGTGAGCAGTTAGCATATAAGCAACTAGCATGTATTATCTCACGCGAAGGGAGATAGAAGTTTTGAATGTTGTGAAGCTTAAAGGCGAGTCTTATTACTCGTAGATCCGTGATTTAATAGATCGGAGACACGTGACCGTTGAGATACTGACTCACATAGACGCACACTGACAGACTGACAAATGGGCAGTCGTGAACGTGACACAAAGTCAGTGTTGACACAACACGGGGTTGACTCTGACAGACTTTGCACATGTGTGTGCAACTCCCTTGCCAATAAAGGGTGACAACGCATATTAAATCCCTGGAGTAGAAGGTTCGCTCGGCTGGGGAACATGAATTGATTATCTTCTCTAGACATCTTTGCCACCGTTTGCTTGTTTGAGATCCTTCTCTGTGGCATGATGATTCAGAGAGCGGAACTAAGACCTTGTCATCGTCCGAACCGAGCACTAGGCTATGGGCGGTTTTATTTTGGATTGTAGTTGAGACTCGAAAAATGTTTGAGGGTAAAGGATGGGTGGCGTCTTGAAAGAGAAGCCCCCAGAGTGAGAAGGTGGGATTTTGACAAAATAAGGAATGGGTGACGTCTTAAGGAAGAAGCCCCCAGTAAAGAGGTATAAGATTAAGTTTTGCAGCTGGGTGGGCTGCTTTGAGGATTGATGTTGATGGTTGAGATTGAAATGAGGCGTACGGTTGTGAAAGGGGTATGCGGTTGTGTCCTTGTTGGGGACTGCCTACGTATTTGCGTGTTTCCGAAATCAAACCAGATCGTAGTTCTGAGCTGTGTGTGCAATGGGTTGCAAATTGAAGGTGTGAAAATTGAATGTGTGTGGGGGTGTGGTTGTGCCCTCATAATAGGACTGCCTACGTATTCGCGTGTTTGCGAAATCAAACCAGATCGTAGTTCTGAGCGTGTGTGCCTAAGCGAGTTGTTAGGACCTTAAAGTGTGTTGATAATTGAAATTGAGGTGTATGGTTGTGTCCTTGAAGGACTGCCTACGTATTCACGTGAAGTGAAATCAAACCAGGCCGTAGTTCAGAATGTGTGTGCCTAAGCGAGTTGTTAGGACCTTAATGTGATTTTGAGGTGTATGGTTGTGTCCTTGATGGACTGCCTACGTATTCACGTGAAGTGAAATCAAACCAGATCGTAGTTCTGAACTGTGCGCCTAAGCAAGTTGTTAGGACCTTAAAGTGTGAGGGTCACGACGGTAACAGTCGTTTGGTGACTTGAAAAACTGATTTGAGATAATTCCCCTCAATCATGAATCGAAGAGGTCTAATTTTTGAAAATGTTCCATATCATGTGAGCACACTAAAAAGTGGACCCTAAGGGTAGATTAGGTATGTCCCGTTCTCGGTAGCAAAGCATTCGAGGACTCCGTATCTGGGTCAGGGTGAAAATGGCTTCAACATTAGAGAATGTGGAGCTTGGTAATAATAGGTTTGTTTGACAGATAAAAATCTGGGGTTGAGGGTCACAACGGAAGATTCCGTTTGGTGACTCGAAAGTTGATTGGGGATAAATACCTCTTGATCATGAATCGAAGAGGTGTAATTTGTGAAAAAGTTCCTTATCATTTGAGCACACTAAAAAGTGGACTCTAAGGGTAGATGAGGTATGTCCCGTTCTCGATAGCAAAGCATTCGAGGACTCCGTGGAGATGGCGGTGAGAAATGGCTTCAACATTAGGGAATGTGGAGCTTGGTAATAATGGGTTTGGTTAACAGATAAAAATCTGGAGCAAGAATTTTGTGGTGTTTAGGCCGATGGGTAACGGCTCGTAGTGTGGTGCGGAATGGGGTCTCCGGCTTGATGTGGCCTGAGCACGAAATGGTTGGTAAATAATATGGGATCAGATTTCCATGTCTGGACCTTAAAGGTTAAGGTGTGATATTACGAGCTTGATAGGGAATCCTTCGAAGCCTAGATAGGTCTCCCTACAACAGTCTCTAGAAGGACTTAAGGGTGAAGCAGTTTTCGTTATGATCTTGAGGGGAATTCCCAGGATCCTAGATAGGTTTCCCTGTAGTAGTAGTAGTCTCTGGAAGGACTTAGGGGTGAAGCAGTTTTGGTTGAGGTTTTAGTGTTTGGTGTTTTGGACTTGTCAGTCCGGGGTTTGGTGTGTTGAACTTCGTTGGTCCTAGGCTTTGGACTTGTTGGTCCTCGACTTTGTGTGCTTGACTCATGGGTCTTGGGCTTTGTACTTGTTGGTCCTGGACTTTGTGTGATTGACTCATGGGTCTTGGGCTTTGGACTTGTTGGTCCTGGACTTTGTGTGGCTGACTCAGGGGTCTTGGGCTTTGGACTTGTTGGTCCTGGACATGGTGTTTTGGACTCACTTGTCCAGGATTTTGCGTGTTGGATGCTTTCTTTGGATTTTGGCCTTTTTGGGAAAAGGGTTTCAATCTTGTTTTGTTTTGATGTTGGCTTGAGTCTTAGCCTTGTCGTTGGGTGAGTAGCCCTTGGCTTTGGCTTTTGCTTTGAGGGAATTGATTTCGGCTTTGGTTCTTGCTTTGGCCTTGAACTTTGGCTTTGGGCGAATGGATATTGACTTGGGCCTTTGATTTTGGCCTTTCGCTTTGGCTTTAGGTGAATGGATATTGGCTTGGGCCTTCGCTTTGGCTTTGGCTTTGGCTTTGGCCTTGAGTGAATTGCTTTTCCCTTGGGCCTTTGATTTTGGCCTTTTGCTTTGGCTTTTGATTGAATGGTTGTTGGCTTGGGCCTTTGATTTTGGCCTTTCGCTTTTGCTTTGCTTTTGCTTTGGTTTTTCATTTATTGGTTCTTTGTCGTCCTTCGTTCGAGGCAGGTAAAGGTGCAGATGGGGATGTACCCGTTGGTGAGAGGTTTATACTTGGTGATGGGATGTTTTTTGTGAGGAATGGGCTTGCCTTCCGTCATTGATCATGAACAAGGACATGTTCTTATTTGTTATCTAGGTTCGTCGTAGGATCCCTTTGATAGAAGCTCGTTCTATATTGGGTGCTAATGAAAGGTTTCTATTTCCAGACACAGAATAGGTAAAGAGAATGGACACGGAGTTTCGAGTCCTTTGCTTACTCGGTACGGAACGTCACTCAAGTGTAATCACATTGAATTGGAACATGTTGTTTGTTTTAAATCATTTCTCAAATCAATTCTCATTGTCAACGGGAACTGGTAAAGGGGAGAATATATGATAGTTGGAAATCGTGCTTTATTTAGATAAATAAGAGGTAAGCACAGACTCGATGAATACATGTGACTCATGGAGACAGCCCCCAGTTTGTCACTTAGGAATAAAAGAACATACGCTAGGATAGATATGAGAAAGCCTAAGACTCGGACTTGGACTCGGACTTCATCGTAGATACGAACTCCTAATCATCGTGTTCCTCCTCGAAGGTTTCTTTCGCAGCATCCAGCGGCTTGATTGTCTGGTTTTGAGCATTGACCCACTTGAGCACTTCACTCTCGTTGTTGGGGATGATATGAGGACAACAGCCCATGAGGCTTTTATCTCCTTGCAGAAAGAGATGTTCATTAGGGTTGTCTTCATTACTTGGTTGGAATAGGGATGAAGCTATCAGTTCATGATTGTCGATCATATTTTGAATAACATGTTTCAGTTTGAAGCATGTTTCAGTGTCATGATCTTTTCCTTGATGATATTGGCAATAGGCATTGCCGTCCCAGAAACGACTTTTCTTGCGTTCAGATGGGTCTGGGGTGGGCCCGATTGGTTGGAGCTTCCCTTCAGTCATGAGATTTTGAAGAGTTGCGGCATAGGTTGTGTTGAGTTTAGTGAATGTCCTTTGAGAACGCTCAACCTTTCTGTTTGGCTTAAGACATTCAGGAGGATTGTCTTGACTGTGAGGTGCAATTATGATTTTGCCAGCTTCGATCATATCTTGAATGGCATGCTTGAGTTTGAAGCAGGTTTCGGTGTCATGGCCCTTGCCTTGATGGTATTGGCAATAGGCATTACCATCCAAAAATCGGGGTCTTTTGTGTTCAGGTTTGTTCGGAATCGGACCAATGGGTTGGGGCATTCCTTCTGAAGCAAGTATCTCCAGAGTGGTGCCATATGTTATTCCCAGATCTGTGAATACCCTTTGATGTTTTCCCACGGTTCCCACATTTGTGTTTTTGGGGATGTTTTTGTGAGTTTTGTTTTTGTTTTTGTCAATCCTGGGCGGAAGCAGGATTGGGTTGTTGTCAATGGGAAGTTTTGGGAAAGTTAGTTGGTATTTTGAAGGGGATTTTGGTGAGGCAATTTCAATGTTCTTTGTTGGTATGCTCGTGGATGTGGGAATCATCATATGACCCCTCATTTTCAACAGTTGTTGGTTGGTGAATGGAGGGTTGGTTTTCTCCTTGGTGGTTAGGTTCATTTTCGGTACTACCAAACCTCTTCTCCAAATTAGCCACCCGAGCGTTCAAATCATCGATAGCCACTTGCAGCTTTGAGAATATGTTGTTGATGGAGACGGAGAGCATCATTATAGCGCTCTGTATGCCATCCTCATCAATAGCATGAATTTTCTCATCGTCAGGAAAGATGAGATAAGAGTAGTCTAGGGAAGATTCCTGACTGTGTCCAATAGGGTTTTCTGGAGGGTTGATTTTGTTTTTGGCAAGTAGTCGGCTTTCAAGAAGCTTAACCCTTTGCTCAATATCAGAAGTGGAAAGATTCCCGGTTATCATTTTGTCCTCAACTTGGGAGAGACGAGTGCTCAAGTCTTCTACGGTAGCTAGGAGTCGAAGGACCACGTTGTTGGTTTCAGCAGAAGTCATGGCGGATGCAGATTGATCAGCTTCTTGAGTTTCTGATCGGCAATTGATGGCACCCAAGGGATTCCTATTGACATAATGATAGGCGTTATAACTTGTCATGGCAGGGGTTGCACAAACAAAGGCAAGTACGACACATATGCACAAAAGGCAGTTTTGCTGTGAAGACGCGACGGTGTGACTAGGTTATGAGTTCATTAAAGGTCGTGAATGACCTCTTGTGTTTAAACTCTTGGTGCATGACGTTGAACTTAGACTCAAGTGTCGACTTTGGCAAAGTGATTCCTAGACAGACGACTTCTGACTCATTTTAGATGTGCGTTACTGGCGTGATGCCGTTGGACAAGACATGTACAAAAAACTTGACCTTTGACCCGTAATGTAGGGGAAAGATGGGTTTAATATCCGAGGGGTTTTGACTCAGCTAACGCCATTGGAGATACCTCGACAATTAGGCGACACGACCTAGACTACAAGGTAGGACTAACTTTGGCGAAGACTCGACGTTATCGAGACGACTTGACTTGAAATCGACTGGACTTTAATCGACTCGAGGCTGAATCAGAAAGGTAGACTGAAATTTTTGAAAATAGAAATTTTTAAAAAGGTTTATTTGTCGCTTTATGGACGGCTTCCGAAGAGTAGGGATCTCCGAAAGTCGATCAGTTGAAAGGGTTTTCTTAGGTTTGTTTTTAAAAGACAGTTTGAGTTGAAATTGCGGCGGCTCTGAAAACAAAGTGTTGTTTCCAAAGACGGTTTTTGAAATTCCGAATCACGGATTAGAAAATCGAGAATCGAACAATTTGGAATCGTCATCGCAATGGCCATGAAAACGGTTAAGTTTGTTTTCAAAGGATTTAAAATTGGGTTGAAAATTTGAAAACGGTTAGATTTTTTTTCAAACAATTTGGAATCGGATTGAAATTTGAAAACAGTTTAATTTGTTTTCAAATGGTTTGAAATTGGATTGAAATTTGAAAACGGTCAAATTTGTTTTCAAAGGATTTGATTTTGAATTTGAAATTTGAAAACGGTTAGATTTGTTTTCAACGATTTGAAATTGGATAGAAATTTGAAAACGGTTAAATTGGTTTTCGAAGATTTGAAATTGAATTGAAATCTGAAAACGGTTAAATTGGTTTTCGAAGATTTGAAATTGAACCTGAAATTTGAAAGCGGTTAAATTGGCCTTCAAATGATTTGAAATTGGACCTGAAATTTGAAAGCGGTTTAATTGGCCATCAAATGATTTGATTTGAATTGGAATTTGAAAACGGTTAAATTCGTTTTCAAATGATTCGAAATTGGAAATTGTGAGGATTGAAATCGTCATTACGATGGTTTAAAAAAGCCAAATTTGATTTCAAAAACGACATTTGAAATTTTGGAAAGTTGCACGAGTTGAAATCGTCATTACAACGGTTTGAAAAGCGTTTCTGTTTGAAAGTTGATTCTGAATTTTGAAAATTCGAGGATAGAATTTGTCATTATGACGTCATAAAAGGGCACTTTGAGAATGCAACGGTCGGCGAGAGACCGAGGTTTGAAACGGCCATTATGACGACGTAAAAGGGTATTTTGAAATGGTTTGTGAAGACCAAGGTTTAAAATCGTCATTACAACGGTATGAAAAGGTGCATTTGAAATTGGTTATAAAAACCGGGTTTTGAAATGGCCATTATAACAGCATAAAAAGGTGCTTTGAAATGGTTATAAAAACCGGGTTCGAAAATCGTCATTACGACGGCCTAGAAAGGCATGTTGAAATGGTTGTAGAAAACCGGATTTGAAAATCATCATTACGACGGCCTAGAAAGGCGTGTTGAAATGGTTATAAAAACCGGATTTGAAAATCGTCATTACGACGGCCTAGAAAGGTGTGTTGAAATGGTTATAAAACCGGGTTTTAAAATCGTCATTATGACGGCCTAAGAAGGCGTGCAAGGGTCGGCGAAAGACCGAGGTTTGAAATGGCCATTATAACGGCGCAAAAAGATGCTTTGAAACGGTTGTGAAAAACCGAGTATGAAAATTGTCATTATGACGGCCTAAAAAGGTGTGCAACGGTCTGCGAAAGACCGAGGTTTGAAATGGCCATTATAACGGCGCAAAAAGGGTGAATTTTGAAAGCTTGAAAATGACACGGAAGGACTTATGATCACATAACACATAAGCACTCACAGTTCATTATATTATGCATAATGCTGACACGGGTTTTGGCTTAAAAGGGTGGGTTACACACCAAGCAATCAAACCCTGATTTGCGAGAAGGATACCAATCCAAACAAAATGTGTAAGGAGGGTGCCCTAGCCTTTTGCTCGAAAGTGATGAAAGCTCTTTGACGAAACAGAAATGTCTAACGTCAACGGTATGCTTGACTCAATCGGGATTCGAAACGCGGGGATGAGAAAACTCACGCCGACGAGACGAGACAATTGGTCGATAAAGGTTAGGTTGTGGGCCCGGACAAGGAACCCGACTTATGACCGTAATATCAATTAATGCACTTTAACCACGACCTCGTTCGAGTTTCACCTCTAAGGATCACAAAGACACAAGTGTCCTAGTTTTCCCCAGCGGAGTCGCCAATCTGTGGACATGGGCCACGTCTCGGTCTGCGGATTCGGGCCGCCTACTGGTCCGCGGTCACGGGCCACCTGCACGCCAGGCCAAACTGTGGACATGCAGAGGTCTCTTTCAAAGCCACGCTCGGCGGCGTAAAAATGCGGACATGCAGCGGTCTTTTGAAAGCCACGCTCGGCGGCGTAAAATGCTTTCGACCGGATCGCTTTAGATCGGTCGGTTTCGTCTAGGTAAGGGTCGCGAAACGATGTAGAGATGTTCGGAGTCGCCACCAAGCATTTGTGGGATGCTTGGAACCCGTTCGAATCCACTTTATACCTAGGTCAACCAAGGCAAAAAGCGGTGTTTGACATAGGTACTAAAGATAAGGATTCGTCCCCCTTTTAGCATTCTATGCCTAAAATGACTCTCGTACGCCCTGGATAAGGCCATCCACTATCCAAAGGTTCTGAGTAAGGGGTAAGGGTACGTATTGGGAAGCCCTTTAATCGGACACCTAATCTCGCCCGCGTTAGCGACCTCTACTGATCGATCGTGGTTGTTTAAGTGCAAGAGTTGATAAAACGGTGTAAATGCATGAATGCACATCCAAAAGTCTTAACCTAACATGTGAGCTTTCTAAGTCGGTTTGTTTATCCAAGTATCAAGTATAAGATGTCAAGTTGGATTTAGATTGATTTTCATGTGAAAACGGAAATTAAACATCCATTTACCAAATTCGGGTTATGATGCTTAATACGATCCATTTATTGAAAAAGGGTGTCAAATGACAAAGTGTAAAAACACGTAAACTTGTCAATCTGATCCGTCATGTATACGGGTTAACCGTAGTCGAGATCGTCCTGGACAAATGCTAAGACGGGACAGAACAGTGCCAGGCAACCCTGTTAACGCGCGAGCCTATTGGCGATGTAAGGGGCTCTGCCCAGGTTTTGAAATATGAAAGCAGAGGGCCTCTTGGTGCGCGAGCCATGGGGCGACCCAAGGGGGCGTCTCCTGGTTTTTGAAAAGGTTGTTTAAAACCGTATTTGTGATTAAATAATTTGAAAGTATTGTTTGCATGACTCGGAATAATTACTATTATGTTAGTAACATTCGTTGTCGGATTTGCATATTTGAAAAACATAGTTTACAAATAGAAATGTAAAATGTTTGATTTGAACTAATTATGTTAAGTTCATTTCTTTGTAATTAGTCAAGTTTGTCATCGTACTCGGATTAAACCGACATGGTATAAAGAACCAAGGATGATTATGGATTATGACTAATATGTTTACAAGTGTAAATAAAAGAGAAAATGGTAAATAAAAGAAAAGGGTGTTAAAATACCCATTAAAATGTACTTAACCATAAAATCATCGAGACACGGATTTAACCGTCATGGTATAAAGAACCAAGGATGATTTTTGTAATGGTCAAAATATGTTTATCATAAAAATGAATTAAAACATTTGAAATGGTAAACACCCTAAAAGGAAAGAAGTAAGAATAAAAGAAAGTGTTGAAGGAAAGACGAACTCAAACACGAATGAGTCTGACCCGAGACCCACAAGAGGCGTGAGCTCCCTTGCATAGCAAGGAGCTTCTGTCTCTGGCCAAAACTCGGTTTTGGCTCGTCTAACCTATATTTGAATCGTGTTATGCATTGTTCACGCTTATAGACTCATAAAAACAGTAAATACATGAAATAAAGGAGTTGTTTACACCCTCAAACTTACGTGTATTGATGTTTGTGAAGGAAAAGTAGATCTATATACTTAACATATTCATATATGTTTTAAGTTAATTTAATCATAAATTAATTGGTGATCTTATGCATGCAAACTAAAATAGAAGAGATAAGAAAATCAATTTCTCACCAAATAAATTTCGGTCAAATGGGCACCAACAAGATCTCCTTCTTGTTAGTTCTTGATCTTTCCATTAATGGATGAACATTCTTGACTTCAAATTAGAAGTCCTCCAATTAGTATCACCCAAAACTATCCCTTAATCCTACAAACTTACATGTACTAGATGTTTGTCATGTAATTTACCTTAAAATCGATTACTAAAACTCATATACTACTACTAGTTTTATTAGTAATTAATAAGAAAAATTAGATTCATAAAACTTGGTTTTATGAAGAACAAGAGAGAGGTTTTATGTTTTTCTTAGAACATGAGAGAGTGATGAAATATTGAGGAAAAATCCTCTTTTATTCACCTCACAAAACCGGTGGCCATAGTGGGTCTTAGGACTATTTTCTTTTTCTTTTTGTCTTCACAAGACAAATGGTGTAAGGTCTTGTCATTGTCAAGTCACTATCAAGTGTCATGGACAAATGAATAAGACAAATGAATAAGACCAAAAACCACTAAAACCCCCACCTAATTTCGGTTTATCTAGTGTAATATGGAGTCCATTTTATTTTTGTCAATTGTACAATTGTATGTCATGTGACATGTGACATGTCTTATGTCATGTTTTAATTTAAAATGCATATTTAACAAATTAAATATCATTTACAAATTAAATAAATCATATTTAACAAATTGACTAGTAATTTAAAATTACTTTCTCATAAAATGGTCATTTAATTACTAGTTAGTATAATTCACAATATCTTGTAATTATAACTAACTTATCATTTTCATCTCGCGTGTTTCGCAAACACCGATTAATTTTTAGTAATATAACTTCTTAAATTACTAAATAAAATCTCATTTAATCACATTATAATAAGATGTCAATTTCTCTCTTATGATAATAATTTGTTCAATTTTAAGGAATCAATTAATCCGTATCGGCATACAATTAATTAACCTTTTCAATTAAGGAAATCGTTCTTTAGGTGTGACATCAAGGGATCAACTGATCACCACCGTCGCACGACAGTAATGTCAAACTCTAGCCAGCCAATCATTACCGATATGTGTGGACCAGTTGACTATATATGTAATGTATCATCCCTTTCGTATTCTTGTAATGAGGTTTAATAATGATAATTAAATCATGTGATCGCACTATTGTTGATGACACATTTCCCAACAATCTCCCACTTGTCCTCGACAAGTGTGCGTCACCAATTATCTTGTCCTATTACTATCTCCCACTCAATGCAAGGTGTCTTTCGGGTCGTACTTGCAAATGATCATATCGAGAGTGGTTTCCTCGATCTGGAGAATAACTGATTGACCGGATTTATCTATCATAGATACCTTCCGAGCGTGGCCACGCATTTCTAGTTCATTACTCCTCGAGTGGCCCGGAGATATTGTTTTAACCCTGACAAGGGGATGGACAATTCATGTAATACCCCGTATTTTATATAATCAATTAAACGGATATTATTATATATTAATTATTATACATTTTATATTACTAATTAAGTCGGGTTAATGGTGAGTCGATAATTAAGTTAAGCTATCGTAAGTTAACTAAGACGGGTTTATAAGGAATGCGAAATGTGAGCTAACCCATTTGAGCTGGCCCAATAACATATTCAGCCCATTTAACCCTTAAACCTAAACCTTAACCCTAATAGTACCCTAACCCTACAAACCCTACTCCCTCAACCCGCCTCCCTCAACTCATACTCCCTCAACCCGCCTCCCTTCTTCATCAACACCAAATGGCAGCCTTTCACGCAATTCGAGAGAGAGAGAGTGTGTGTGGTGGATGACAACGCAGCAGGGATGAGCTAGGGAATTTTGTCGACGGCCGTGGGTGGCCCTGGTGGCGGTTGTGGTGGCGGAAAGGTAAGCATTAAACCCCCTCCTCTGTTTTTCGCATTGATGTCGGGTTGTTGGTTGTTGTTTCGTGTCTTATAGAGGTGGGTATGGTGGTTGTTGACTGGGTATATGAGTAGTGTGGTGTGAGACGAGTGTCTTGGTGGTTGTTGGGGTGGTTATCAGTGGTGGTATTGGCAGGGAGAGGTGGCAGCGACAGGGGGGAACAAACGGGTTTAAGATACGGGTTGCGGGTGAGTTAGAGGGTTAGGATTGGGGTGGCGCCACCGTGGACTCGGGGGAGGTCGAAACGACGGCGCCATGTCGTTTGGGTTCGTGGGCTGACGGTGAGTAGGACAGTGGTGAGTTGACAGGTAATAGGTGTTGGCTACGGTGGTGGTAAGGAGAGAACAGAGGGTGTTTGGTGAGGCACGGTGGTGAACCAGGCCTTATGGCAGCCCTGGTTCGACTCGCCGGCGGCAGTCGAACAGGCTGGTGGTGGTTGTTGGTGGTGGGGTCGAAGTGTGGAGCACGGCTGGTGGTTGTCACGGTGGTTCAGGCGGCGCGTGAGGGTTTGGGCGAGTGAGATGTCACGGGTTGTGGATTCGGGTTTTTCGAGTTGTTTTATGTTTGATTCGGGTTTTCATAAATCGTTTAATTGGTTTAATATTTTATTTATCATATTAGTTATTAAATGCAATTCCCGAGTCTTTTAAAATAATTAGAGACGGATTTTGAGTCGGGTTATTTTAGTTATCAGTTGGGCATAAGTTTGGTGTCGGGATTGTATTTCGGGAAAACTTCTATTTTTAGGAACTCTCTTTATTGGGTAACCTATCTATTTTTAGTAGCTTCCATTTTGGGAGATTTCTATATTTAGTAGTTAGTAATTATAAATATTATAATTGTTTTAGGTGACGGATTAGTGAAGGATCGATAATCAAATTCGTTGCTTTATTTTCGGATCGCTTGAATCGCTTAATTGGATTTTTGGCACTTTGAGGTAGGGAAATACACTTGACCTATTATCGTTGTTGTTGAATTGTGTTGACTTGATTCATAGTTGTTGATTTACGTTATGATTCATATACGGGAAGGTGTTTGACTGAATTGATCGTATTGAGTATGATATCGCAACATCGGGTAACCGGCATGATTTTATGATTTATCAGTTCAGTGATTTATAAATATTGTGTTGCATTAATTTCTTTTGAGCATTCATATGCATTGGAGATGGAGGATGTTGTGGTGGTGTGGTGTGGTGATGATGATGTTGTGATAAGGCCCAGGCGGGTTCTGCAGGACTTGCCCTGGTGTCCTCAGCTGCTAGCTGGCAGATCGGCTACGGTCGATATAAAGTCTACCGGGGATCGGTATGGCTGGGCGTTCCGGGTTATGAGATATGAGTTGAGATGGAGATGGAGGTGACGGAGGAGCATGCATATCATATTTTGTTGTTTTATTGTTTTCCCTACTCAACCTCGTGGTTGACCCTGTGTATTCGTGAACACCTGTGATGACCCAAATGTTGGCGAGCAGACTTGACAGGTTTAAGAGATAGAACGGGAGCTTGGTGGGCGTGAGACACTAGAACAGAAGACTTAGTAGCTAGATCATCATCTAGAAGACTTTCACTTTTATGTTAGTTCTTTGTAATTTGACATAACAGAGGTTTTGTAATAATTAAGTTAAAGTATTATTTAATTTTGCCTTGGAGTTTAATTTTTTATTCACTACCTCGAGAAACCGAGATGGTAACAGTCCGGTTTATTAGGGAATGTCTTGCTAAAGGCTCCTTCATAAACCGGGGTGTTACAAAGTGGTATCAGAGCGAACGATCATCAGGCCTAAACCAATGAACCCAATGAACGTAGGATGTGTCTAAATAAAATGAACCCCTGGGAATAAACTGTTAGGGGCTCACAGTGCGGTTAAGAAGGCGCCCTTAATGCGTGCTCTTTTGCCCTCTCAGTTTTGAACCAGGTAACCCGAGAGAAATTGAGTGAATGGGGTAGTTAGAAGGAAAACCTTGGATATAATCGAGTTGATGTACACCTTGGGACCCATATATTCTAACCATGCTACATGAGAACATTATGGTAAGTATTTGTATGAATGATGACGTGATCATATGATGTTGTGGTGATGAGAAATAAATTTTCGAGTTCAGGTTGATAATCAATGAAGTGTTGAATTGTGGTAGTCGTGAGCGTGAAAATAATTGCAAATTTATGATAACTATCTGGATGGATGTTGAATGACATGTTGATAGTACTATTATGTCTAATGATATGCAGTTATGTGATCCCGAAGCCATGCTAGTATAGTATTGTGATAGTAATGAGAAACACTATTGAATTGCATGTTTTAGTCATAGCAATCGTGATTTAGATGTAAGGAGTAGATCGAGATGCGAAGGGATTCTATGGGATAGATGTTTACGTGAGTACAAAGTGTGAGATTTAAGTTGGGATGGGTTAGTATATATAGTATGTTCATAAGAGCTTGTAACATAATAAAGAATGACCTAGTGCTGAAGCTCGTTTGTTTGATTTTACTCTTTAACTGACCTTACTGCCATTTCTTTTCTGTTTATTGCCTATGGATGGAAATTTTATGATAGATAGCCTCGTGAGTTAGTGTTCGATTGGCGTTGGTTTCATGTTTATAGGATATACGGTTTTGGAGTAATAAATGTTTTAGTGGGCTGTGGTCAGGAAGTTCCTGTGCAGTGATGTTTTGACCAACGATTTTGAAAAAAAAAAAAAATCCTCATTTAAATTATACTAATAATCTTTGCATAATTCCAACTCCATCGATCCGAATATTCGCATATGTTTTCAAATTGATAAACCACGGAAATTCTCGATGTCTCTATATTAAACGGTAAGTTTTGCAAACTGACCCAAGTTTTGGACCAATTGCTGTCACATGTTTGTTTGGACCAACTGAGTTGTAAAATTCTTTAAAAATGAATTTTTTGTGCTTTGGACCTAATTCTTTTTCCCCTGTGTTTTTAACTCTCCGTGTTTTATAAAAATAATATGAATCAAGTTTTAATCGAACGGTTATTTATTCGTGATCTTTGAAAGTTACAACGTGAAACATGACTTGTAAAATGTGTGTTCTAGGTTGAGTTTCATACAGTTGTTTGATTAATTCATGAGCCTTAGTAATGTGAATTTATAATGCTTTATATGACGATAGTAGCACGCATGTTCAGTAGTTATGTATCTTAACAAGTGATAAAATTAAAACTTAGTTGATAACATTGTTGGCATGATAGCGTGAGTAAAATTGGATAGCTTAAATTGATTCTTAATCAAGGGTGAAATATTTTATACGAGTCCAGTTGTTGCATATTTTATGTATGTTTGGCATGTTGTAATATCTCTAGTATGTTCATCATATTTGCATGGTGGTCGGATATATATAAATATAAAACTATGTTGTCATATCTTGGTAAAGTTGATGGCGTTAAAAGTTAATTTGCTTGTTCTAATATACTCGCATGAATAATTATAATAATTATGTCTAAATGTTTACACATGGATGATAGTAATGAGTATGTCTAAATGTTCACACATATAGGATGCATCTAAGTTCTAATGTCTTTCATATGAGTTGTGTGCCAATAGTTATATTTATTACCTTCATCACATTAAATTGTTTCAGTTGGACCTAAAAACTATAACATGATAATAAACAATGTTGTTATTCCTTATTGAATATGTCGTTATTATATTAACATAAAATGCTAAAGTGATTCTTGCAATTGTATGGGTGTGATATAAAGGAAACTGTTTGATATAACATGACAGTTGGCATATCTATATTCTCGAGTCGTTACTATCAATTATATTATAATAAAAATTGTCATGATAACTATGTTGACAATTATAATGGGATAACCCTTTTGATGATTCACATGATATGCATTGGTTTAAATGATAGTCATTATAGTTACATTTAATTGAGTCTACGAGTTGCCTAATTAATCAATCCTGCAAATCAGAGAAGTTGTTCAAGTTGCTAATCTTTTATCATAGCTAGTGTTCTACAAAGTATATGATGGCAAATGTATATGTTTAAACTATTTATACAATATCTCTTGTTTTGTTGAAAATGAATTATACTAAGTTGCTGGACACAATTGAATGATATGGTTGCTAAAATGTGAAACATAGGTGTGATATGGAAGTAATGTTGTCGTTGTCATCGATCATATGTAGTTACTTTTATTGGGAAATATGTTTTCAGAATTGAAATTTGTGCAAACAATTTTGATAATTTAAAATATGAATTATGAGTATGTTGTTGATTGCTTAAATTCATCGGCCAAATTCATGACCTAAACCAGTGAGTGAGTAAATGGTTGTACGGACATGTCAATAAGATCCTGTGATTGTGATAGATAGTAGTGGTAGGTCTATTTCTGTGATATGTTTACAAATGTGAGAAGTTCATAAATTGTTTTGTTGATTTTGCTCTCGCTCGTTCATAGTCTATAATTGATCATCAAATTTGTTTAGTTATGAAACCGTGTAAACCTTGGTTCCTTTCTTGTTGTTCTTTTAGTTTGATGTTGTGTTTTTAGGTTAAGCATGAGCTAGTAATAAATGTTACTTGTTGACAATCAGTTAATTCCTTAATAAAACCTTGTTTCGACCTTAATGTTGATGCGCAATCTCTTATCATGTATTCTTTCCTGTCACATGTGGTTGATAATGATTTTGTTACATAGGTATATGAAAATTGAAAAGAGGTTACGAGGACGTAACCATGTTTCTAGTCGGGTAGGATTGTAAAATCTTAATGTTTATATTGCACTTGTTTGTAGATGGTAGTTTTGATCAAGTAGATGTTTCGTTGTGGGGTACCTATGCAAATGAGTTCTATACGTTTTGTTCCTACTTCTGTTAGTTGGTTGATGTGTAAAAGGAGAGTGTAGTTAAACTACTGGTATTGAGTTATGAGTCAGCCTATGAGCCGAGTTATGTTTACAGTCCAGTGTGACCATGGTGATTGAGTTATTTGAGTTTGAGATCGGAAATTAGATGGAAGATGACGGTGTCCTCAGGTGTTTATTTAGTTGTTATACATTTGGATTCTCAGGTAGTTATAGTTAGTTGGGTTAAGTGAAGATTAGTTAAACTTCGGGACGAAGTTTATTTTTAGGAGGGCAGAATGTAACATTTCGTGTCTGTTATGTTTAATTGATGTGTCAAAAGTGTGTGTTAACTGTGTTAGAAATGCGTGACGTCCGTATGTACGATATACAATACCCCTTCTGATGTTTGAGTACGGGAGCGAACTTCGGGACGAAGTTCATTTTAAGGGGGGAAGACTGTAATACCCCGTATTTTATATAATCAATTAAACGGATATTATTATATATTAATTATTATACATTTTATATTACTAATTAAGTCGGGTTAATGGTGAGTCGATAATTACGTTAAACTATCGTAAGTTAACTAAGACGGGTTTATAAGGAATGCGAAATGTGAGCTAACCCATTTGAGCTGGCCCAATAACATATTCAGCCCATTTAACCCTTAAACCTAAACCTTAACCCTAATAGTACCCTAACCCTACAAACCCTACTCCCTCAACCCGCCTCCCTCACCTCATACTCCCTCAACCCGCCTCCCTTCTTCATCAACACCAAATGGCAGCCTTTCACGCAATTCGAGAGAGAGAGAGTTTGTGTGGTGGTTGACAACACAACAAGGATGAGCTAGGGACTTTTGTCGACGGTCGTGGGTGGCCCTGGTGGCGGTTGTGGTGGCGGAAAGGTAAGCATTCAACCCCCTCCTCTGTTTTTCGCATTGATGTCGGGTTGTTGGTTGTTGTTTCGTGTCTTATAGAGGTGGGTATGGTGGTTGTTGACTGGGTATATGAGTAGTGTGGTGTGAGACGAGTGTCTTGGTGGTTGTTGGGGTGGTTATCAGTGGTGGTATTGGCAGGGAGAGGCGGCAGCGACAGGGGGGAACAAACCGATTTAAGATACGGGTTGCGGGTGAGTTAGAGGGTTAGGATTGGGGTGGCGCCACCGTGGACTCGGGGGAGGTCGAAACGACGGCGCCATGTCGTCTGGGTTCGTGGGCTGACGGTGAGCAGGACAGTGGTGAGTTGACAGGTAATAGGTGTTGGCTGCGGTGGTGGTAAGGAGAGAACAGAGGGTGTTTGGTGAGGCACGGTGGTGAACCAGGCCTTATGGCAGCCCTGGTTCGACTCGCCGGCGGCAGTCGACCAGGCTGGTGGTGGTTGTTGGTGGTGGGGTCGAAGTGGGGAGCACGGCCGGTGGTTGTCACGGTGGTTCAGGCGGCGCGTGAGGGTTTGGGTGAGTGAGATGTCACGGGTTGTGGATTCGGGTTTTTCGAGTTGTTTTATGTTTGATTCGGGTTTTCTTAAATCGTTTAATTCGTTTAATATTTTATTTATCATATTAGTTATTAAATGCAATTCCCGAGTCTTTTAAAATAATTAGAGACGGATTTTGAGTCGGGTTATTTTAGTTATCAGTTAGGCATAAGTTTGGTGTCGGGATTGTATTTCGGGAAAACTTCTATTTTTAGGAACTCTCTTTATTGGGTAACCTATCTATTTTTAGTAGCTTCCATTTTGGGAGATTTCTATATTTAATAGTTAGTAATTATAAATATTATAATTGTTTTAGGTGACGGATTAGTGAAGGATCGATAATCAAATTCGTTGCTTTATTTTCTCGGATCGCTTGAATCGCTTAATTGGATTTCTTTGGCACTTTGAGGTAGGGAAATACACTTGACCTATTATCGTTGTTGTTGAATTGTGTTGACTTGATTCATGGTTGTTGATTTACGTTATGATTCATATACGAGAAGGTGTTTGACTGAATTGATCGTATTGAGTATGATATCGCAACATCGGGTAACCGGCATGATTTTATGATTTATCAGTTCAGTGATTTATAAATATTGTGTTGCATTAATTTCTTTTGAGCATTCATATGCATTGGAGATGGAGGATGTTGTTGTGGTGTGGTGTGGTGATGATGATGTTGTGATAAGGCCCAGGCGGGTTCTGCAGGACTTGCCCTGGTGTCCTCAGCTGCGAGCTGGCAGATCGGCTACGGTCGATATAAAGTCTACCGGGGATCGGTATGGCTGGGCGTTCCGGGTTATGGGATATGAGTTGAGATGGAGATGGAGGTGACGGAGGAGCATGCATATCATATTTTGTTGTTTTATTGTTTTCCCTACTCAACCTCTTGGTTGACCCTGTGTATTCGTGAACACCTGTGATGACCCAAATGTTGGCGAGCAGACTTGACAGGTTTAAGAGATAGAACGGGAGCTTGGTGGGCGTGAGACACTGGAACAGAAGACTTAGTAGCTAGATCATCATTTAGAAGACTTTCACTTTTATGTTAGTTCTTTGTAATTTGACATAACAGAGGTTTTGTAATAATTAAGTTAAAGTATTATTTAATTTTGCCTTGGAGTTTAATTTGTTATTCACTACCTCGGGAAACCGAGATGGTAACAGTCCGGTTTATTAGGGAATGTCTTGCTAAAGGCTCCTTCATAAACCGGGGTGTTACAATTCCTATCGCACTAATTCCCTTCGACTAGCCACAGTCATCATAACCCAAAATATGCCCATTTGACCCCATTTACAAAGGTCGTAGTAACACAAATCAAAGTTAATCTGAAACTGTGTCATCTTAGGCGAACAGTCTTTAGTCAAAAGAATCGACTCATTAGAATACTATAGTAGCTCTAGCCACGACCAGGCTATATAAATTTGCCAGAACTCTATAAGCGGTCACTGCCCGACAAAATGTTCCTAACAGTCTGCCTATGTGATCGACTAGTCATCTCACATGACTCTATGGCACTTGAACTTGCCATCAATCGCATCACACTCTAGTCACTTCGAGACGTCACCTCATACAAGTGACTATGGGCGAATACAATGCTAATCCGTGTTCACTTTAACGGGGTTCAATTGTCTCTACAACCCGTTTGGATGTAACAAAGTATAATGAAAGAGTTTTAAAGTAAAACTCGAACGACAAATGCGATTATCACATATGAATAGTCAATGCCTGATTACTATTTCATGTTCTATAATCTAATTTGATCTTGAATGTAGTTGTTCATCTCAATTTAATTGAAATGACAAGACTCATCATGTTAAGCCTATGAGAAGGCTTTGGTTAGTAGGTTTTATCAACTTCTTGTACCTTACTAAACCTTACTACATACTCATTTTCCTTTGTAATGTATACATTTGCATCACAAAACTTTCTGAGTACGTGTCGAGATCCAATCAAGACATAGGCCTTCTAGCCTAAGAATAGCTCCCACTGTTTTCACAGTGTGCGGGACGCATTCTCTTGCACATCTCATGATTGCAAGTGTACTCAATTTCCGTTATAAATATCTCTCATTGTTCTTTATTGCCTAGAACGATTCTAGAAAATCTATTTCTTAAATAACATAGCCACAATGGTATCTTAACCATCCTAATGTGTTTTGATTATGGTTTTGTCGGAAACCATGCGCAATCTCAATTGTCAATTGTCACTTGTGTAATACCCTTACACAAAATTGCATCATAAACACTTTGCTTTACTTCCTTAATGCTTCCGCAAGCACTTAAGGGTAATCTTTATGGCTTACTTGGTAAAGATTACTGAAATTCGATTTTAAACCAATTCATCATACTCAAAGTATATGAAGTGTTATACATCATTATTCATTTAATTGATCCGGCAGCGGAAGCAAATGAAATCAATCAAATATGTTCAATTTTATTGAACTTAGTCATGAATCTTATGAACATAAGACTTCTTATTTGACGCTAATATCATGTGGATTTATCTTCATAAATCCGGATATTTAAGATGTATTATAATACTCCAAAAGTCTTAAATCATTCTCGATGATCAATATGTCATTCACATATAAGACTAATTAAAATTTCCGTAACTCCCACTAAACTTCATGTATAAACACAACTTCTCGACTTATCGAGAAACGTTTTATAACATGATCAAATCATTGATTCAAACTCATTGATGTCCTACTTAAGATTCCCTCTTAAGTTTCACATTATCTTAGGATTGCATGAATCTACTAAACTCAAGACATGTATTGAATACATTCCTTCTAATTGAAGAAGTGGGTTTTAGATTCACTCGCTATATATCTCATAATGATATATAATCCCCAAGAAGATCCAAATAGACTTAAGCATTTCAACTATTGCAAAACTCTTTGCCACCAATCAAGCTTTGAAATCTCTCTTTATTAGTGCAAAACCCTTTGTCACTAATCAATCCTTTTTATTTCGGATTTTCATGGCTCTAAGCCTTATATTGAGTTGTGACTTAAACACTCTCATGTAAGTCATATGTTTATTACTTTCCATAAGTAATCAACTTGAATCAAACAATTTCTTTTGTAAGTTATAAGCTCTTTACTTTCTTAAAAGTAGCATGAATTCATCATTTTCAACAAGTGATGAATTTAACCTCCTAGGTTTAAAAGAAACAACATCTTACACAAAACGTCTCATGTATCAAGAAAGACCAGTTTCTTGCGACATAACATTCTTTGTGGCTCTCTTTGTGGCTCTTGAATAATTTCTCCCACTCTGTCTTCTAGAAATAAACTTGTATTTTAGAAAGACAGTTTCACGAGCCACAAACTCGTTGTACTCGTGATAATTGAAAGGGAAAAATGAGCATTTGTTTCTTGTGAAAAACTTACAAATATGGTACATTAACATTTCATATCTCATATGACTTAGTGGAAAATAATTTAGACAAAAATGATAAATTCCCCAAAAGGATCAAGTAACTCAAAGTAACTTGATTGAAGTCCAAACCATATTGAATAGCGTTTGAATTCTTATCCAACCACACATTATTCCATAATGCGTGCTAAGAGAGATTAACTTGTGATACTATATCACATTTCCTTTGGCTTATATCAAAGTCTTCACTTTGATAATCCCATCACGACTAAATCGTGCTTCTTTGAATTTTTGAACTTCTTCAAAGATTTCTCTATTTACCTTATTAAGTGAACACATTAGTGTCAACCTAAATCGTTGGTAAAAGAAAATGATCAACCTATTTTGAATCAATGATTTACAACCTCGATATCCTTTTCAACCAAAAGGCACGAGATATCTTGCTTTGAATACAAGATACGCATAAACCATAAGATCTAATGGTTTCAAGAGCACTCGATAACTCTTTGCGTTAATCATTCCAGAATTTAAGGTTTAATCTTGGGTTACCAATTTTGAGTCTTGCATCATCTTCATGATATATCATTCTAGTTTGGTTTAGAATATTATCACCTTGATAATGGGCTAGCCATACCTCAAATCGTGGTGTATAGGGTCACAAAAGTGAAACCGCTTTTGTATCTTAACAAGTTTGTATTCTTATTTAGAGTTTATGTACTTAATAGTCACAATTAAGTACAACTCCAAACCCAAAAACTAAATTTAGTACGCAATGACTCTATCTCTCGATTTTATTGTTGCTAGTCGTCATATTCTAATCATTCTATGTATCAAACATAATGATGAAAACCACCACCGGTTTCTAATATTGACGAAGTAGTATTAGCAAAATTTATGTTTAATCAAATAAACATTTAAAGAAGAAGGTCCCATTAGATGTCCCACAACTAACTTGTTGATTCTTCATAATTTGGGGTAGTTTCCCTTCTAGTGTCCAACATTTAAGACAGTGGAAACTTTATCGGTCGGGATTGATAGGTTTAGTATCGCTATTCTAAACAACTTTACTTTTAACATTACCTTGTATCAATTCCATTATAATCTTTACTTCTTGAACCTCGTCCTCATCTTAACGGTTTAAGAGAATGCTCCCACTATTTTCAATGAGTCTTTGCTTTGAGAAGCAAAATTGAATTCATTAAGATTACTCTTCATTTGTTCGTTTTAGTCTTAAAACTTTCATTGAAGTGGTTGCGCTATTTTGGTCAATTACGAATTCTGACAAATCTAATCACCAAAACAATTTATCGCTTCAAGGTACTTAATTTAATTAAGCTTATGAGAAACAATTCATTGTAAGTAGATATGTTAGTCAAGAATCAAAAACCTGTTTGATAATGAATAACTTTAATCTATACTCTTTACAAGAGATCCTTAGCAATGGTTCATTTGAGGTTTTAGAAGCAAATTCATATTTGTCTTTAGTTACGATGTTTTAAATGGAGATTTGAATCAAAAAAATCGAAATGATATCGTATATGTATTGTGGTAAAGAAATAGAACAATATGATAACGGAATAATGAAAAACTAAACATTCATCGTTATAATAATAATACTTGTAAACAAGTATAACATTTACATAGTGACCTCTACCCAGCTATGATAAATGATTCCAAGATCCAAATTCATATTAACGCTTTAATCGATTCTACTTTTAGAACTCTTGGTCGATAATATTACATTAACATTTATCTTTAGCCCAAAACACATTCAACAAGGGCACGGTGTGGCCGATAAAACCCTTATCGAAAAAACTTTTGTTGAGTTCAATCCAAATTTCGAATAAATGTGTCCATGATCCATACCCACATTAACTTAGGCACGGTGTGGCCGATAAAACCCTCATCAACATGAATTCGGTGGATAGACATTTATCACCCACTTCCCCTACGTAACAAGGTTTGTACCCCGGTGTGGCCGAGTGCACTCCCTCACGAAATAGGTTTTCATGGTTTCTACTATTTGGTAAGGCTAAGTCTCAATTGTTTATTTTAGCGACAGGTCATGTCAATTTATTATCTATCACGTTTTAAGTGAACTAAAGCGGTGAACTACGATCATTCTAATTAATACGGTCGATAAACTCGATTAAAAAGACAATGCATGTTTTAGTTATGACGATTTAGCGATGCATGCAACATATAAATAAAATGCAAAGCATAAAAATAAATCCTAGTATGGCCTTCCTAAAATAGAAAAACTATTTAACTATTACATATTCGGAAACCAACTCCATTGGTCCCTTGAACTTCGGTTGAGGCACGCATCTCGAGGTAACACCGTCTTTATGTATCGTCTTCCTTGAGTGACACCGTCTTCAAGGAACTCCGAAATAAATAAATTACATAAAAAATTACATAATTCCCTATTATACATTTGTAATTAAAATAAAAATAAATCTATTAAATTACAAAACGGTGATACGAGATCACAATAAATTACAACCGAATCGATATTCCCATACATTTCGGGTAATACCAATTAAAAACTAAGGCCATACTAAGTAAAAATTACATAATTCAAAATTACATAAAATAAAATTATGACAATCATAAATAAAATGCAGCATTATAATATGTATGAACATGCCCAATTTTATGCCAAATCGCCTTTAAGGAGCCAATATCGTATATTACACGGTTTTTACGGATTTGCGTAATTCAACGTTTTTATAATCACAAAAATTACATAAATTCATATTTATGCACAAGTTAATTACCCTAACCTCTTAGGACTCAAAATTAGTCTTCACTAATTACTTGACCATAATTAACTCATATTTCTAAAATTGTTCATTAAAGGACCTAAAATTATAATAAAATGCTATAAACTTCAAATAAATCACAAAAAAAAATCCAAATAAATTCAAAATTCAAAATTTAAACTTATGAACATTCTGGAAAAATATCATGACACTCATAATGTTCTAAAAACTTAGGTTAAAATTTCGTAAAATTATCGGAAAAACTATGTTGCGGTTTATCGGATTTATCAATAAAAATCATAAAAACATGAGAAAAATTATATTCATCAACTTTTCAATTTTAGATCTGAAAAAGATAATAAAATGCAACATGTGACGTGTTTTCTTAGTCATGGAGTATGTTTTAGCAATTATTTACTAATTAAGTCACTATTTATGCTATTTTTCATCAAAAATCCATAAATCATGCATAAAGACTTCAATATAGCCCATTATTTTACACACATCTTGTAAAATTGTATGTGACAATATACTAAATTTCTATGACCATATTCAAAATTTACCTCATATTAACCTATTTTTCATCTAAATCCGATTTTAAACATGAAAAATACATTTTTCGAGCATAAGAACTCCAAAAATTATGAAACTTTCCAGATCAACTAAAAATAATATATGTGAAAACATATCCAAAAACCACTAGAAAATTCGAAGTTTAGCTAATTTTAGTCCGAAAATGACATTTTATTCATAAAATCATATTTTTAATGTCATTATTATGTAATATGAACAATAAAAATCCATAAACTAACCAAAATATCCTAAAAATATTTTAGGACCAGAAACTTTAACATGCATAATGATTTTTGTGATATATCATAATAACACAAATTAAACAAGTTTTATAAGTTTTATATGTTTTATAGGGATTGGCGGGATGAACGGGAGCGTCGGAGGATTGATCATGAGCATGCATTGCATTTGCATTTAATATTGTTCTTGTATCCATTTATTGTGGTTGTTTGGCTATTCCTACTCAACCTCGTGGTTGACAGTGTATTCGTGAACACCTGTGGTGAACCTTAATGGGGAGCAAATTTGACAGGTACTAAAGATTAGTTGACTTGGGAGCATTAGGATGAGAGCCAAACCTGGAACCTTAGATGAAGTCTAGATCACATATATAGTTATATCACTTATTTATTTTCCGCTGCGAGTTGTAATTATTTTATATTAAGTTTTAGTTGATTAATTTGTAATACATATGTATTCATTAAAGTTTTAATTTAAAGTACTTTGGTGAGTTCGACTTTGTTATTCACTACCTTGGGAAACCGAGATGGTATCAGTCTTATTTATTTGGGAATGTCTAGCTAAAGGCTCCTGATTAAATGGGGTTGTTACAGTGGATAATTCCTATCGCACTATTCTCTTCGTTCAGCCACAGATCATCATGACCCAACATACACTCATTTGATTTCTGTTACGACAGTCGTAGAGTATAAATTAAAGTCAATCAGAAACTTGTGCCAACTTGGGCGAATAGTCTATAGTCAAAAGAATTGACTCATAAGAATACTATAATAGCTCTTGCCACGACCAGGCTTTATGAATTTCCAGAACTCTATAAGCGGTCACTTCCCGTCAGAGTGTCCCATACAGTTTGTCTATGTGATTGACTAGTCATCCCATATTACCCTATGGCACTTGGACTTGCCATCAATCGCACCACACTCTAGTCATTTCGAGACGTCACCTCCTATAAGTAACTAGGGGCGAATACTATGTTAATCCAATTCACTTAATAGGGTTCAAATTTGACTTAACAACCTATTTGGATATAAAAAGTAATAAATAAATGAGTTTGCATAAAAACTCAAACGATAAATGTGATTATCATATATAAACCAAAACAAAGTTTTTCATTTCATATCTTATAATCTAATACAAACTTGGCATGCGTTTAAGACCCATGGAAATAACATATCGGTCATGCTTAGCCTGCGATAAAGGCTTGGTCAAAGGATCAGCAATGTTATCATCCGTCCCAACCTTAAAAATCGCTATTTCCTTCCTTTTAATGAAATCTCTAATTACAAGAAATTTTCTAAGTACATGTCTAGATTTGTTACTAGACATGGGCTCTTTAGCCTGAAAGATAGCCCCACTATTATCACAGAATATCGTGATAGGATCTTTGGCGGTAAGAACTATCCTTAGCCCTTCCAAAAATTGCCTAATCCACACAGCTACTTTAGCAGCTTCAGATGCTGCAATGTACTAAGCCTCCGTCGTAGAATCCGCAATAACCGACTCTTTGAAGCTCCTCCAGCTAAACGCCCTACCAATAATCATGAAAACAAAGCCAGCTTGGGATTTTAAATCATCCCTATCAGTTTGAAAGCTCGAGTCAGTGTAACCCTTCACACTTAGCTCAGAATCTCTTCCAAACACCAAGAATGAATCCTTAGCTCTTCTCATGTACTTAAGGATATCTTTGACGGATTTCCAGTGACTCTCACCTGGATTGGCTTGATATCTACTTGTCATGCTCAAACCATACGATACATCGGGACGAGTGCATATCATGGCATACATGATTGATCTAACGGCGGAAGCATAAGGAATCAATTTCATGTGTTCAACATCTTCAGATTCTGTGGGTGACTGAGACTTGCTCAATATAACCCCACTACCCATTGGAATAAAACCCCTTTTAGAGTCGTTCGTTTGAAAACGTCGAAGAACTTTATCAATATAAGACTCTTGACTTAGTGCCAATATCCTCTTAGATCTATATTTATAGATCCGGATACCAAATATACGTTGTGCCTCTCCTAAATCGTTCATTTGAAAATGATTCCCTAGCCACCCCATAACGGAAGTAAGCATTGGTATATCATTGCCAATGAGAAGTATGTCGTCTACATACAAGATTAGAAAGATGACCTTGGTCCCACTAAACTTCATGTATAAACTTGGTTCTTTGACACTTCAAGTGAAACCATTCTCTTTTATAACATGATCAAAATGATGATTCCAACATCTCTATGCTTGCTTAAGACCATAGATGGATCTCTTAAGTTTTCATACCATGTTAGGATTTTTAGGATGTACAAAACCCTCAGGTTGTGTCATATAAACTTCCTCCTCTAAATACCCATTTAGGAAGGCGATTTTGACATCCATTTTCCATATATCGTAATCATGAAATGCTGCAATTGCTATCATAATCCGAATTGATCTAAGCATGGCTACGGGGTCAAAGGTTTCGTCATAGTGTAAGCCATTAACTTGAGTGAAACCTTTTGCAACTAGCCTCGCTTTATAGACATCATCATGCCCTTCTATACCATTCTTTACCTTAAAGATCCATTTGCATTGAAGGGGTCTCACTCCTTTAGGCAAATCAACCAAGTCCCATACTTTGTTCTCATGGATAGATTTTATTTCGGATTGCATGGCCTCTTGCCATAAAGTTGAATTTGGACTAGAAATTGCAGCTTTGTAGGTCGCGGGTTCGTCACTTTCCAAAAGTAAGACATCCAATTCGTCGTCCCACCCGATGATGCCTACGTATCGATCGGGTTGGCGACTAACCCTACCTGACCTCCTAGACTCGGAAGGAACAATAACTTGATTAGACGATGAAGGAACATCTTCTTGCATCTCTTCTCTAGTTTCTGGTTCTTGGACTTCGTTAAGTTCAAATTTTCTCCCACTCTGTCTTCTAGAAATGTAATCCAATTCTAGAAAGATAGTCTCATAAGCCACAAACACTTTGTTCTCACGACGGTTGTAGAAGTAATACCCACGAGTGTTCTTTGGATAACCTACAAAGTAACACTTGTCAGATTTAGGTGCTAGCTTGTCGGTAGACTTGTTCTTTATATAAGCTTCACAACCCCAAATTTTTATATATGACAAGTTTGGGATTTTTCCCTTCCATATCTCATATGGAGTCTTATCTACAGCTTTGGTTGGACATTGGTTTAATGATTTCATGGCCGTTAGAATTGCAAAACCCCAAAACGATTCCGGTAGATCCGTTATACTTATCATTGATCGAACCATATCAAGTAGGGTTCGATTCCTCCTTTCGGAAACACCATTGAGTTGAAGTGTGCCTGGTGGAGTGAGTTGTGATACAATACCACAATTTTTAAGTGAGAATCGAATTCATTGCTAAGATATTCTCCACCACGATCAGATCATAGTGCTTTAATCTTCTTGTTCAATTGGTTCTCTACTTCCTTTTGAAATTCTTTAATTTTCTCAAAAGCTTCACTTTTATATTTGATTAAGTAAACATACCCATATCTACTTAAATCATCGGTAAAAGTGACGAAGTAGTCATAATTTCCCCTTGCGGTGATACTTATTGGACCACATACATCGGTATGTATCAGTCCCAATAAATCACTTGCTCGTGTCCCTTTACCAGTAAAGGGAAGACGAATCACTTTGGTAAGGAGACAAGATTCTCATATTCCATATGATTGAAAATCAAATGGCCCAATAATTCCAGCCGACACTAGCCCTTTGATGCGTTTCTCGTTTACGTGACCTAATCGACAATGCCAAATGTATGATTCATTTGGATCACTTGTTTTGAGTCTTTTGGATTGTATGTTTTAGATATCTTTGCTCGATTTTAATGTTTCCTGAACATATATGCCATTAATTGAAGTGCCTTGGCCTATGGCCAAGTTATTCATAGAAATTTCACAACAATTATTCTTAATAGCAAAAGAAAATCCTTCCATGGCGTTGTTTGGTAAGATCATATGCGGCATCTGGCAGAAACATTCAGCACCCTCAGAGAATACAAAATTAATCTAACCCCATCTAAATGCACCTTCGGAGTATCTTTTGGCAAATTCTTCGGCTATATTGTAACTCAAAGAGGGATAGAGGCCAGCATCGAGCAGATCAAAGCCATCTTGCAGCTGGAGTCACCTGAGAAGCCTAAAGATGTTCAAAGACTAGCTGGAAAAGTAGCCGCCCTGAACAGGTTCATTTCAAGATCTTCAGATAAATGCAGGCTGTTTTACGACGTACTAAGGAAAAGCCAGAAGTTTGAATGGACCTCTGAGCACGAGCAAGCCTTCAGAGAGCTTAAGCACTACCTCAGCAGCCCGCCGCTGTTGTTGAAGCCAAAACCAGGAGAACCGTTGTTCCTATACCTAGCCGTCACAGAAGTGGCAGTGAGCGCTGTCCTGGTCAGAGAGCAAGAAAAGGAGCAGAAGCCAGTATACTACGTGAGCAAGTCTCTGCTGCCGGCAGAGACCAGGTACACATCCCTTGAAAAATTAGTACTAGCATTGGTAGTAGCATCTCGCAAACTGCGCCCCTATTTTGAGTCCCACATCATACATGTCGTGACCAACTACCTGCTGAAATCTATAATGAGGAAGCCTGAACTATCAGGCAGAATGTCCAAATGGTCTGTGCACCTCAGTGGGTACGATATCCAATATGACCCCAGAACAACAATCAAATCGCAAGCACTGGCCGACTTCGTATCAGACTTCAGCCCAGCCATCCAGAGTCTGGCAGATACTGAGATCCTCACTTTAGAGGGAAACGAGGAGATAGAAGTCTGGCAGATGCATATTGACGGAGCCTCCAACCAAAGGGGGGCGGGCATGGGATTAATCCTGCGATCACCACAAGGAGACCTGATAGCGCAACCAACAATGAAACAGAATACGAGGCCTTGATATTGGGAATGGAGCTAACCCTGAGATTAGGGGTCAGGCACCTGCACATATCCAGCGACTCTTTGCTAATAGTCAACCACGTATATGATGAGTTCATAGCCAGAGACTCAAAGATGATTGCATACTTGAAAATAGCGAAGGAATTAAAACAAAAATTTGAAACTTGCAAGCTTAAGAAGATCCCCAGAGATCAGAATGTGGAGGAAGACGCCTTAGCAACTTTGGGGGCAACATTTAAACCAACAGAGCTATCCAGCATTCCAGTAGCGCACATGCTGGAACCGTCTATTCAGAAGGCAGACGAAATAGACAGAGGTGAACTGGAGGATCCACAGAGCGAGAAAGAAATCCAAGCAGTTACAGAGGAAGGTGAGAACTCCCAGCCAAACAGGCAGACGCCTGACCAAATAGCCGATCAAACAGGCGACTGGCGCACACCTTACCTAGACTGGCTGCGCCATAACAAGCTACCAGATGACAAGAAGGAAGTGAGAGCTTTCAGAGTGAAGGCCTCCAGATTCATACTTATTGATGATATATTATTCAGAAAATCACCAGGAGGCCCCTACCTACGGTGCCTGGACAAGAAAGAAGCACAGACTGTGTTACATGCTCTCCACAGTGGCGAATGTGGAAACCATGCAGGGGGCAGGAGTTTGGAAAATAAAGCCCTCAGACAAGGATACTATTGGCCTACAATGAAGGCAGATGCAACAGAGTACGCACGGAAATGTGACGCTTGCCAGCACTCATCACCCATGATCCATCAGCCAGCACAGCCCCTGCACCCTATTATTTCCCCTTGGCCATTCATGGCATGGGGCATGGACATAGTAGGCCCTCTACCATGGGCCACAGGAAACAGAACTTGGATGCTAGCAATGACAGATTACTTCTCCAAGTGGATAGAGGCAGAAGCATTCACGGAGGTAAAAGATAAACATGTCATTTCGTTCATAAAACGAAACATCATCTGCAGAGTTGGTATCCCATCAGAAATCATATGTGACAATGGCTCACAATTCATCTCAAACGATACCGAAGGATACTGTGCCAGGTGGAACATCACCTTAAAAAAGTCAGCACCTAGGACTCCAAAGTCCAAGGGGCAAGCTGAATCCAGCAATAAAATCATTATGGACAATCTGAGAAGGAGGTTACAGGAGTTAGGAGGAAAGTGGGCAGATGAATTGCCACTAGTGTTATAGTCAGACAAAACGACACCAAAGATAGCAACAGGTCAAACACCCTTCAGCCTAGTGTTTGGCGCAGAAGCAGTCATTCCGCCAGAAGTTCTAGTCCCCACTCACAGGTATGAAAATATGACAAGGGAACTGAACAATACAGAGATGACCAGAAGCCTGGATACAATTGACGAGCTGTGAGCAAACGCAAAAATCTGTCTGGCTGCCTACAAACAGTCGATGGCCAGAAGTTATAACAAGAATGTAAAAGTCAGGCTCCTGGAGGTAGGAGACCTGGTTCTCCGAGAGGTGTTTCAAAACACCAAGAATCGAAAAGCAGGCAAATTCGCCTACAAATGGGAAGGACCATACCAGGTAGAAGGAGTTGTTGGCCATGGTGCATACAGACTGATGACTATGGACGGTCAAATCATACAACGCCCATGGAACATACTTCACCTGAAGAGAGATTACTTTTGATAATAAGTAGACTTTAGCTTTCAGAATAATGTGCTATGAGAAGCCAAATCATTTTTAAAGATAAAATAAAAATCCGGTAGTAGGCATACTGCCAATTTCACTTTTATTTCTGGTGTCTTTAATTATTTTTAAGACTTTAAAATACTATTGGACGGTGTGGTCTGGCAGTGTCATGGGACCACAATTGCTCTGGTACCCCATGAGATGGCGACAGGTACTTCACACCATTCTGATAGATTTTCTTATTTTCAGGCCTCTCTAAGTACATCACTTTGAATCCTGGTGTCTATGGTACTTTAAAAGGATGTCTAGCAGGACTGTCAACTGCCAACGCGGGGTGACAAGGCACAGGACACTCTAACATGCCTAACCTATTTTCTCCACAAGGAGCACCCTCACCAGGCGGACTGTGGAACATATGAAAGGGAGCCTGGTTGATAGCTGAATACGCTAATCCAGCTACCCCTGATACCACCCCCTGGACGTAGCTCGCACTAATCGCAATTAATCAGGGCCCCAACATGCATGCACAAACGAACATGGAACGTAGGGATATCTGCGCTACCAGAATCCTGCAGCGTCTCCATTTGTCCTAGAATGACGATAAACTTGCCTCAATGACGCCCCTGTTAACTTAAAACGAGATGAACACACCTTGCGTCATGAACAAGGTTAAGTAGTCCAAAATTGCGGCATACGCCTAAATCAGCCATCCGGCTGACACGACAGCTAGCTTAGTCTGGATCAGCCTTTTCAGGCTGACCAGGCTGGTCTAAATCAGCCTCCAAGGTTGACACGTCCTTTCCTCCTTACATTGCGGCATACGCCTAAATCAGCCAACCGGCTGACACGGCAGATAGCTTAGTCTGGATCAACCTTTTCAGGCTGACCAGGCTGGTCTAAATCAGCCTCCAAGGTTGACACGGCCACTCCTCCTTACATTGCGGCATACGCCTAAATCAGCCATCAGGCTGACACGACAGCTAGCTGAGTCAGAACGTTAGCCTTTTCAGGGTGACAGGACTCGCCTAAATCAGTCAAGTAGGCTGACACGGCAAAAACTTCCTAAAAACAGGGAAGATAAACAACAAATCACACGATATGTAAGCTAAAACCTTGCCAAACTATGACAAGGGGCACTTCAAAATATGGCCAAAATACGGCCCCAAGATTAACCGCCACCTTGGCGGAGCAACCACAAAAGAACAAGTTTAAAAATTACAAGGTCTGCCACCTCTGGGCCAGACTACCAAACGTTCATCAAAACATAAAATACTTAATTATCGGTCACATTAATGACCTCCACCTCTGGCATCTCCTCTGCCTGCTGACCTCCCATTTCAGGTACCGCACCAGCATGTACATCCTTAGCTGCCATAGCTCCCTGAGCTCCATCAGCAGCATCCTGGGATATTCCAGCGTCCCCCCCCCCCCCCAGCAGCTTGCTCAGCCAGTGCAGGAGAATTCACCTCTCTAACTTCAGGCACCAGCACACTCAGATCAGGTTGGGTGGGGTAGAGCATCTCCAGCTACTTAATTTCTTCTTCTATAGCCTGCTGGGTGGGAGCCTCCTCGAGATCAGCACGCATCCCGCTGATCTTTCCCCGCCAGGTAGCATAGGCAACAACGTTGGTGGCCAGGGAGATTAGCTCACTGATCTTCTCCTCAGAGTGCTTAAGAGAGTCAGAGAAAGTGCTGCACACCGCTTGGGTTCGAGCTAGCTGATCAGCCCCTTCCTTCAACTTCTTCTTGGTGACAGCAAGCTCAGTCTTCAGCTCCACCACTCGCTCCTTCAGATCAGCCCGCTGCTGCGCCAAATTAGCAATAATCCGCTTCAGCTCTTGGTTCTTGGCGCTGGTAGCACGGCTAGTGGTCTGCACTATGTTAATCATCTTCCTGTTATAGAGTGCAGACTGAAGAGTCTGGGGCAGGAAAAATCAGAAGTCAGCAAGAAAGTTGAAAGATAGAATCTAAACAGGTAGAAGACAGAGAATATTTACCATGAAGGCATTGTGCACGTCGTTCTCAGCCATCTCCTCTGGGGAGAACTCTGAGAACGTCTCCTCAACAGGAGGGAAGAGCAGCTGGTCAATCTCCGGCTAGTACGGCACCTTGTCCACATTCCCAAAGCCCTCTGGGAAGTGAGCAATGATGCCTCCACTAGATGAAGCCTGAGGACTGGCAGAAGGAGTAGGCGGAGGACGAGATAACGGGTCGACCTCCAAGGGCTCACGTGCAGTAAAACTGGAAAACGTGGTAGGAGTCTGGAAGGAAGCAGCAGGTGCACTCCTCTTGGAGGCAGAGGCCACATCAGGGCTGGCGGAAGGTCTCTTTCTTTTTGCACTTTGGAGGATGATTTCCAACTGGTCAACTTTTGAACCTGCAAGCATATATAGCCTCAGACGACTGAATGCTTAAAACATCAGCAGAAACAGCATGCAAATTAAAGCGGTTGTAAAAGCCTTACCAAAAGAGATACTGTGAGCTGACTGAGGAGGATTGGAAGAAGAAGCAGGTGAAAAACCAGGAAGCAGGTCTGAGAACTTTTTCACCGATTCAGAGATACTGAACAATTTGCTGCAGGCAGGGATCTTGACACCAATGCGGGTCAGGTCACAGGGACATGCACGAAGATGATAAAGTAAGCTAGTAAGCAGTGAGATAAAGTAAGTCAGGTGACAGGAAGACTACTTACGCGGAGTTAGAACCCATTTCTCGAAGATGTAATCCGCAGGAGGCTGGATGGAGTCCTTCCTCACGAAGAAGAAGTCCTCAAACCATTTCTCATCACGGGACTTTGACACGTGTTTGAAGGGAGCCTCTCCACGGCCCTGGAATGAGAATTGACCCCTGCCCAGGGATCTGATGTTGTACATGTGGGCTAGATCGCCCAGAGTGACAGATTTACCAGTATTCTGACCGACGGCCAGAGAATAGAGAAGAACTCTCCAGATAGCAGCAGAAATTTGTGCCATGGCGAAATTGTTGGTGAAGATAAAGTCTTGGACGAGTTTAGGAAAAGGAAAACGGAGGCCGTATCTAAATGGGTACAAGTAGAAACCAACCCACCCTGGACGAAGGGCGTCGGCTTTTTGCCCCGGTTCAGGGATGGCAATATCAACCCCGTCACCAAGACCAAGCAGATTCTTGATCATAGGAATGTCAGCCAGAGTTAAAGCAGAATCACAGCCGTGGGGATGCTTAAAAAGTCCCCGAGAAGAAAAGGTTGGGTCAAGATTACGGTCGGAGGGTGTGGAGGTTGATGAAGATTGTCGAGTTTTACCCATGGTGGAGAGAGAAAATGGAAATTAAATAAGAAAGGAGGAAGAAATACCTGGTGAAAGAGACGGAGGAAGGGGAACAGTGAAGCCGGCGAAGAACAAAGAAGATTGAAGGTTGAGGGTTTAAGAGAGAGGAGTATTTTTTGAAATGATTTGGGATTAATGAAAGTGGAAGATGGACGTTGGAGTTATAAAGAGGAGAGAGGGAGTTGGGTGTGAGAAAAGAGGAGTAGGGCGGCTGAAATGATGGATTGCATGGGAAGGAGTGTAAAAGACGACTTAGGGGTTTTAGCATTTGTTTACGTAAATTCCTTGCTCGATACCTGAAAGCGTACTTCACAAGAAATTTGGGGCAAACTGTTTGGGCTAAAAATAGCACAACAAAGGAGGCCCACTTAATAAAATAAGAGCTACGGAAGGAGTGATAAGGAGGAAGGAAGCCCGCGGTTGGAGAAAGAGGAAACGGGCTCAAGAGAGATAAGGAGCCCATCATTGAAAGTGTCCCGATTAAGGAAAGAGGAGTTAGGGAGAAGTTAGGGAGATCAGGGAGAATTGGGAAAGGCGGCCAAGTATGAAAAGAGTTCTTATGGAAATTATATTCCCTTTCCATATTCAAGGTAGGACATATCTAGGGTTCTTACCCTATAAATAACCAAGGGAGCAAATCAAGAAGGGCATCGTGACATTCACATCTGCATCCATTCAAGACATTGTAGATACCTCATTTCTGCACCTCTCGCAAACCACCCGGTGATGATTGGGCCGCATGTTTGCTACGCGGAACGATTTGTGACAGTTTGTAAGATTATCGTCAAGTGATTGCTCAAACAGTAATGTCTACCTCTTAGGTGTCATCTGCGTGCCGATACGGTCGTTTTGACAGTAATTAGAGTACATTTGGAGTCCGGGCCTAAAACCGTCTTCATTTTCTGATAGCCGTTAAATCCCGAGTCAGAATGTTCTGGAATGTTCCGGATATTTCTATTCCATATTTTTATAAATATTCCACAATCTTTAATCTTTGGTAAAGTATTTCCCGTAATATTCACACAAAATATTAAGGAAAACCGAATTATCTCTTTATTCCATAATTTAAACACGGAAATCTTTCTTTCGCAGGAGGAAACCACTTGGGAATAGACGCAGCAGGTGCTGCGCATCTTCCAAGAGACGCAGTGCTTGCTGCGCCTCTTCCCAGGTCCTTTTCTTGGTATTTCTCGTATCTTTTTCATATCTTTCCGAGATTCACTTCCAAAGACTCTACGAAAACCCTATTCCTTCACGTGATTAGTATAAATAGGAGCCTTCGTTCCTCATATTTCTCACGCGAATGTCCGCCCTTCTCTTCTCCCTTTGCATTCTAGACCTTTGTTCTTACCTTTTGGCGTCTACATGCTTGATCTTTCGATCACGTAAGCTCCATCTTTCTGAGTACCAGCCTCGTTGCATGACCGACCAATTTGACCAACTCCACAATCAATCAACTTAATTAATCTAATCGTTTTCCTCTTACGAGGGCACTTTCTTTACATTCGCGTCGAGCATCACTAATCGATATCTTAGTCCTTCTCGTTTTGTCAAACATGTAAGTCTGAGGGTGTATAATCCTTATTTGTTATTGTATTTTATTTTATTGTATCATCAATTGTAAGGTTTCTGTCGTAAATATCTCTTAAAATCGATTTCTAAAACCGTGTTCAAAAACCTCTTTTTACGGATTTCCAGAAGACTAACCATCGAGAAAGGACGCAGCAACTGCTACGCCTCTTCGTGAGGCTGCCGCAGATCCTGCTTCCTTTCTTCTTCCTTCGTCCTCTGTAAATTCGTCTTTTTTATTTGTTTTCATTCGTTTTCTTTAATTCTTCGACATAATAACATAATAATTCATATGTATATAATTCATCATCATTAACACGTCTAATTCATCATTAATCCGACTTAAATCCCAAGTAATCAATATTTGCGGGTTTTCGTCATTAAATTCAATTCCGGGTTGTAGAAATTCGATTTGTTCATATTGAGTTTCTGGAATTCGACCTTTGATATAGTTTTCATCTGTTTATTCACATATTCGTCATTAATTTGTCGTTAATTCATCGTGTTTAGTTTATTTCATTCATCCATGTCACTATTCATCGTTCATTCATGTAAATAAATAGTAATAATCCATCTCATCCATGTTTATTGCTTTCATGACCATCATTCACATGTAATTAACCTATTAATCACTTCCATCCGAGTCGAATAATATTAATTAACCCTTAAATTCATCCACAAATATTAACGATTTGCAGTTCCGGCTTCACAGCCAGAACTCACCCTTGGAACAGACGCAGCAACTGCTGCGCCTCTTCCAAAGGGCGCAGTCCTGCTGCGCCTGTTCCAGGTTGAGTTCTGTCTCTGAACTCCGTTGTTGCTTGACCTAGTTTAATTAGCTTACGTTTAATTGACTATTAATCGTATTATCACCTTCTGATTCATTCTTTTAATTCTTTATTTCTTTTCTCAAATTAGCCGTTTTAAAGGTATTCTCGACATAAATCGCCTAATCCAATGTAATTATAATTTTCGTTATTGTAATTTTTTCCTTTATTTTATTTCTTGTATCATTTGTATGTTTTCACATGTAATTGAGCATTAACTTCTACTTTGACATTAATTGTATGCTAAAACTAATTGTTCACCGACTTAGTCTAATTCTCACATGCTAGGATCAAAACTTGGATGTTGCATTGCATGCATACAATCGACGATATATCGAGTACGAATAACTTCCCTAATCATTAGTAGAGGCCGCTATCGAGGCGGGCGGGATTAGGTGTTCGATGAAAAGAGCTTCCTAATACGTACCCTCACCCCTTACTCCAGATCTCCGTGAACACCCGTGTTCATTGGCATCCACGAGAGTCATTCTAGACATAGAATGCTAAGGGTAACGATTGCTTAGTGTTCATGTCTTTACTTTGTGTCTTGACATGACGCGAGGTATTCGAACGGTTCCAATTTCCCATAAAAATTGGTGGCGACTCCAACAAAAATGCAAACGCTTGTTTCTCTTTCCTCCCAAGCGCCCCCGTGGGCGGCCCGCTGTCCACAGTTTGGCGACTCCCCTGGGGATAATACACTTACGTGTAGCTAAGGGTGAAACTTGAACAAGGTTAGGGAATAGTTTGTACAAGACAATTATCGGTTTTCATAACTCGGTCTTCCTAGACCGTTTCATTCGGCTTTCCTAGGCCCAACCCAACCCATTCGACCAATCGTCCCGTCTAAACGGTCCTAATTCTTATTTGGGCCTAAGGATGGATAGCGATTGGCGTCATCCATACCATGATGCTTACTCTTGTTTGTATCAAGGACCTTCACTACTTGAGGAAATGGACTAGGAATCGGCCTTACTCTTGTTTGGTACGAGCCTCTCCACAGACTTCGGGTTTGATGGTTCGGTATGGCAACCCACCCTTTAAACCAAAACCCTTTTAAATGCACTCAGCATCCCGTTATAATGCTTGTATAAATGTTTGTACCTTATGTGATCGCCATTTCTAAACGAAACTATGACGATTTTTGTAAAATCAAAACACCTTTTAAAAGTGTAAATTTCGAAAAAGGCCTAGATTAGCGCAAAGCCCAGTCAAAACTCTGTCCGTTTGTCAAGTCAAAATCCGGGTTACAAGCCCATTTCAAAACCACACTTTGAGTCCACTCCTACGACTACACTATAGTTGATTAGGATACACATTTTCAAAACCTTGTCTTTTCTTCAAAGTCCACTCAACACAAGTGGCCCACACCCACTTCACGAGTCAAAATATTTCTTCTTTTAGCAAGTGTGTTAGAATGGTCGATCGTGTTTTGATTCGCCATCGATCTCTTGTCCGGTTTTTCAAGATGCCTGGATCCAGCGAGACAAACCTCCACCAAATTCAAGATGGTAATGATCGAATCCTAGCCGCGCAGGACGAGATCATTACCATGATACTTCAGGACGATCATTTCAACCCCACCGCGTTAATCACATAAACTAACGCAAGTCAGCAGACAGGGTGGAGAAAATCAATCAAGTGGACCAACAAGCAATGAAGACTCTTCAAGCTCACCACTGGAGAAGGAGAGATGTTCAAAGGAGAACCAGAAGACGATGAGTTCGAATCAGAGTCGGAGTCAGAGTCAGAGTCTAGAGAAGTCACTAAGAAGTCACCTCCTGTCGTCATCCCCATTCCCTTTGTTTCTCCAAGCTTAGCCTCGAGTAGTCACAGTAGTTCGGGAAATCAGGTTCTTCTTACTCTTTGCTTCTTTGGTTCAGCTTAGCCTCGAGTAGTCACAGTAGTCACAGATCAGATGGCTTCTTTGTTTCAACTTTTCTCAAATTTTAATATGAATAAATCAGGTTCTGCTTACTCTTTGCGTTATTTTGAGTGCAATTCTGTTTACGATGATAATGAGGATGACCAAGATCCAGACTCAATCGAAATACCTCCCTACGTAGCCAAAGAAATACTACAGGAAGGGGAAGGGGGACCAGTAATAGAGGACACCGAACCCATCAATGTAGGAACCGAACTAGAACCCCAAGAACTTAGGATAGGGACTACCTTGAGCTCTACCGAAAGGGCCGATTTCATAGACCTCCTAAACGAGTTCAAAGATGTTTTCGCTTGGTCCTACAAAGACATGCCAGGGATCGACAGGGATATCTCCGAACATAGAATCCCGATTAAGCCAGGTTTCAAACCTGTAAAGCAGAAGCTTCGTCGCATGAGAAAAGAATGGGCTCTCAAGATTAAGGAAGAAGTTGATAATCAATTCAAAGCCGGGTTCATCAAAGTTTCCGAGTATTCTGACTGGGTAGCCAACATAGTACCTGTACCCAAAAAGGATGGGAGAATCCGTGTTTGTGTTGATTTTAGAGACTTAAACAAGGCAAGCCCTAAAGATGACTTCCCTCTACCACACATCGACATATTGGTGGACAATACTGCAGACCACGCATTACTATCCTTCATGGATGGATATGCGGGTTATAACCAAATCAAGATGGCCTTAGAAGACATGCATAAGACCGCCTTTGTCACTCAATGGGGAACCTATTGCTATACGGTCATGCCGTTTGGGTTAATCAACGCCGGAGCTACATATCAACGCACCGCAACTACACTCTTACACGACATGATGCACAAAGAAGTTGAGGTATACGTAGACGACATGATTGTCAAGTCCAAGGAAAGAGAGGGGCACATTGCGAACCTTCGCAAATTTTTCGCAAGGCTAAGAAAGTACAACATGAGGCTCAACCCTCAAAAATGTACATTTGGAGTAACATCTGGTAAACTCCTGGGATACGTTGTTAGCCAACGAGGTATAGAAATAGACCCTTCCAAAATCAAGGCTCTAATCGAAATGCCACAACCCCAAACAGAAAAAGAAGTTAGAGGATTCCTAGGAAAAGTGCAGTATATAAGTCGATTCATATCGAAACTCACCATGATTTGCGAACCAATCTTCAAGAAGCTCCAGAAAACGGACCACACCATGTGGGATGACGATTGTCAGAAGGCATTTGATCGAATCAAGGAGATATTGGCTAAACCACCAGTGCTCATGCCACCTCAACGAGATCAACCTCTTGGTTTATATCTCACAGTAACCGAAACCGCCATGGGTGCCATGCTAGCTCAAACTGTAGGAAGTGAAGAAAGGGCTATCTACTACCTTAGTAAGAAATTCCTGGAGTACGAGTGTAAATACTCACAACTCGAGAAGACATGCCTCGCTCTTGTGTGGGCAACGAAGAAGCTACGCCATTACATGCTTAGCTACTCCGTCAAAATATACTCCAAAATGGATCCAGTCAAATACCTCTTCGAGAAACCCGTCCTCAACGGACGCCTAGCAAGATGGACCTTGATGCTCTCAGAATTTGACCTCAAATACGTGCCTCTGAAAGTTATAAAAGGTCGTGCCGTCGCCGAATTCTTCGCAGAAAATCCCATCAATGACGCACAAACGATAGACACTTGGTCATTTCCAGACGAGGATATACTCCAAACTGATGTAGACTCCTGGGACCTTTACTTCGATGGAGCATCAAACTTAAGAGGATTTGGAATAAGAGTGTTGCTCATTTCTCCTGAAGGCGAGCATACACAATTCTCTGTCAAACTCGACTTCGAGGTGACAAATAACGCTGCAGAATACGAAGCTTGTCTCATTGGACTACAAGCGGCAGTAAGTTTAGGCATCAAGTTACAGGATCATGGAAAATCCGAAGTGAAAGCCCGGCACCTTATCAAGCTAGAATAGACCAAGTTGCCTAATTCTTTGATAACGTGACCTATCTACACCTACCTCGGGAAGAAAATCAATTTGCAGACGCTCTTGCGAAACTCGCATCTTTAATTAAAATGCCAGATAACATGGTGGAAATGCCTTTATGCATCGCACGACGGTCAGAGCCGGCTTACGTACACCAAATCACCGATGAAGAGGAAATAGCGCAGGAACCCTGGTTCCAAGCAATCCTGAATTTCAAGCTCAACGGTACCTATCCACCAGATATGGACAAAAGGGGACAACGTGCTATACGCCTACTAGTTTCCCAATATGTTCTCATGCAAGGAGAGTTGTACAAAAGAACACCTCTTGGTGTAATCCTACGTTGCCTTGATCATTCACAGGCACAGAAGGTGATGGAAGAATTCTACGATGGAGAATGCGGTCCTCACATGAGTGGGCCCATGATGGCAAAGAAAATCACACGTTTAGGGTATTATTGGACCACAATGGAATCCGATTGCATCAAATACGTAAGACATTGCCACAATTGCCAAATCTTCGGGAATGTACAACATGTCCCTCCTTCATTGCTCTACACAATGACGTCTCCCTGACCATTTTCTGCCTAGGGAATTGACATAATCGGGAAGATAACCCCAGCCGGAACAGGAGGTCACTGTTTCATCCTAGTTGCAATCGACTATTTCACCAAATGGGTAGAAGTGGCTTCCTACACTAGTCTCACAGCCAAAAATGTGGCAAAATTCATACAAAACAACATCATCTGTCGATATGGTTGCCCACATTTCCAAGCTGAGACTGAGCAATTGCTAGCCAAGTACAAAATTAGACATCACCATTCTTCGCCTTATAGACCACAAACTAATGGTGCGGTAGAAGCAGCAAACAAGAACGTTGTCACAATTCTCAAGAAAATGATTGACAACTATCGAGACTGGCCAAGCAAGACACCATTTTCCTTGTGGGGATATTGTACATCTGTTATGATGCCCACTGGGGCTAATTCTTTCTATTTGACTTACGGCATGGAAGTTGTACAACCAGTCGAGCTAGAAATACCGTCCTTGTGTATTTTACTCGAAAGTCAAATCCCAGAAGCCGACTGGAAAAGAGATAGATATGAAGAACTCATCCTCCTGGATGAACGTAGGCTCCGCGCCTTGCATAATGTCCAAACATATCAAGCACGTATCAAACGAGCTTTCAACAAAAGAGTTAGGCCAAGAAACATCAAGGAAGGAGACTTAGTACTTAAATCGGTTAGAGCTCTTTTACCTGTCGACCCACGGGGAAAATTCAAACCTAATTGGGCCGGACCATTTCTAGTCAAATCCATACTTCCAGGGGGTGCGGTTAGAATCACAGACCTAGACGGGAATGAGTTTTCAAACCCGACAAACCTCGACCAACTAAAACGGTATTATGCCTAGAATAGGAACAAAAACGCGCCTCGCGTAACCCCACGTGTCGCTCTTGTGACACTAAATAAATGGCCCCTGGCCAAGCTAAAGAAAGCCAATGTCATCTTGCTCTTGCATTCTAACAAATTTGTCATCCTCGTATCATCAAATAAACTAAATTCGCACCCTCAGAGTAAGTAAAAAGCTCATGCTTATTTTCTAAGTTCATTACAAGCTCTTGCTTAGAACAATTATTCATTTACATTTACTTGAACTACGCGCAAGGGTTTGATTTCATTTTCTAAATGAATACGTAGGCAATCCTTCACAGGATACAACCCATTTATTTTAAAATGTGAATAGAAGGACATTTGCATTGTATTTGGAATTCGACAAGAATAATAAATAGAAAATCGCAACGGTTTCATAACCATTTAACTTTTTTATTCATTTTCTAATAAATAATACGTTACATAATAAAAATAAAAATAGGCTAGGATTCTAAAAACCCCACCTTTTTATTACAACAATAATAATAATAATAAATAATAAATAAAGACTCGGGCTACTCTTCCATCTTCCCTTTGCCCTTGTCATTTTTGTCATACTTCTTGTCACGACCTCGAGCCGGGCGCACTTGCACCACTTCAGACCTAATCACCAACGGTCTTCCTCGAGCCCTCGACTTCCCATTCTTGCCAATCACCATTTCCACGACAGGAGAGGTCCTCGGTTTCTTCGAAGGATGAACAACTCGAAACCCGACTTCTTCCTCTCCCTCTGTCAGATGCTTCTCTTTCTCCTTCTCCACCTCGCGCGCCTTGTAATCAACAGGCTCGCGATTCCTCAACTTCTCATGCTCCTCCGGAGTAGTAACTTTCCTCCATCGCAGATAAGAATCCAACACCCATAAGGCATTCGCAGAAGAGTTCAAAAACCACATGTTTCTTTGAGCCCATTTGATGGCCCATTCCCTTCGGCTCTCCGTAGTAATCGCCACAGCAATCTGCGGGACAGTATCAAGCTTCAGGATAGTCTGCTTTAGTCCAACTTGTCTCATCAGCCTTTCCGGGAAGATGCACACCATGAATTCCAAGCCAGGAATGCGCAAGGATCGAGTGGAATCCAAAGAAGACACTCCAGTGACAGATTTGAGGTGCCACCACGGTACAATCCACCTAATCAAGGGACCATCATCGCTCTTCAGTTTGTTCTCCCAATAATTGCAGACTCAAGTGAAGTCCACCATGTAAAGCCTCGTCCTCATTGCAATTGAGCGAGCATGATAAGAAGGAACATGAACTGGGGGCTCGATCAATCGAAGCCGTTCCATAAGCCACACCTACCAAAAGCAGGTATTAGACATCATCAAAAAAAGAAAAAACGGAAAAAAAAAAAAAACAAAGAAAGAAAAAAAAGAAGAAGGAAATGTTCTTTTACCTGCAGAATGACGGGACTTCCCAAATACGGTAGGTCACGGTTGGCTTTCCTATTATCCAAGCCCAATAGGATCTCTCCTAGACATAAACAAGCTGGGCTCCTACGCAGCTCCATTTGCTCAACAAGGCCCAGAAGACGGGGATCACCTCTCAAGTCTTCATCAACATGCCCTTGGAAGACATAAACATGCAACAAACAAAACCCGAACGCCCTCCGCCTAGCAACATAAGAAACGGTGGGGTCGGCCCTATTAATAAATCGGTCTATGAAGTCCAACATTCGCACTCCTTTTGAGGTCACTAGACGGTCCACCTCAAGCCTAGTCAATCCCAGCAAGTCTCTAAATTTGCTCTTATACCCTTGTGAAGTAGAAGGAATGGCAGGTAAATGTTCAGGGTCCCACCCGCCAACAGCAGCAATTTCTTTAGGAAATGGGCAAATATCGCCTCCAGGGAATGCAAAAACATGGTAATTTGGATCCCAATAATTGAGACAAGCATCCAAAAATGGTTTGACAACCTTGATAAGCTTTAAACTCAACAATGATCCGAGGTTATAGGCGCCCATGTCATATTTCTCCACGTTTGAAAACTCGTTGGTCCATTCTTTCAAGCGAATCTGCAAAGTATTCATGATGAGAGATTATTTTTGACAAATTTATGTAATAAGACGAAGAAGAGACGGAAGAATTGTGTGAATAAAAGCTCCATCGACGTCTCTATTTATACTAATTCCTGTTTCCAAAAATCTGCCAGAACCGAACAACCTGGGAACAGGCGCAGCACCTGCTGCGCCTCTTTAAAGGGACGTAGCTCATGCTGCGCCTCTTCCTCAGCTTAACTTCTGTGATTTTCCGCGTTGGATCTTTCCTAATTCCATGACGCATAATTTCCTATTCCTACGGGTTATTATTTTGTTAAATACGTGGAAATTACCATATATCATGTTTCCTACTTTTGCGGGCACGCATTTCGAGGCAACATCGAAATTTTGACCATTTTACCACACTTGCACATTTTCATTTTAAGAAATCATTTTCATTTTAATTCTTTTTTAAAATAATTCTCATTATAATTTAATTCATTTCAAAATGTATATACTGGTTTCATTTTCATTTCATTTCCAACTTATAGGTTTCATTTTTCTTCTTTTTTAGGGGTAACCCTCCCTACCGTCCGGTCATTTTTTTCCGGCAATTTTTTTGCATTTAGCGTGCTTTTGAGTCTTTCGTTTTGCGCTAATTTAGGCCATATGTATATACATGTGTATGTTTTGCGTGATTTCTATGTAAATTTCGACAGCATGACGGCGTAAACCGTCATCTACCAAACATGTTCAAAGCTCACCTGCAGATACAAGCAACACAACCCAGCAGCAAAGGCACTCAGGCAGTCATATATACATCAAAGAGGGAAATGTGCAATAAACTGGGGGCTCTCGCCCCAAACAAAGTCCGAAATGTTCAAAATGAAGGTCCAAATGTACAAATGTGCAAGAACAAATAAACAAAAACCAAACAAAACTATTGCTGGTCGCCCTCCAACTCCGCGACTCTTGCCGCAAGAGCGGCATTCTCGGCGTCTCGAACCTCAAGCTCCCTCAGTAAGCGAGCCGTCTCCTCCCGAGACTGGGCCAACTCTCGCTCCAGCTCACGGTTCCCCTATAGACAACAGAATTGGCTCATGTCAATCATTTCAAGCAATTACAAGAAAATTGGAAAATCAAAAATCCAAAAACAAAATAGGCACAAGGTTCATACCTGACGGCCCCGACCACCGACAAGTGCCTCGACGGCATTAGCTTGCAGCCGGTTGGCCACCCTCCATAACGCCACAAACCGAGACGGCGCAACCTGCATTTTCAAAAAAAGAAGTTCTCAATAATTGAATAAAGATCAACCAAATGTGTTCGTACACAAAAATTCATGCAAATTAAAGGCTCACCCTCCGAATCAGATGCTGCCAATCATCCAAGCCAGCATCTATAACAGCCACGTCAAAGTCACGCAACTCGGAGAGCGTCGTCCTCTCGGTCGCGCCAGTGTACTCGAGGGTCTCGGGGTACTCTGGGGGCTCGATCCCCGCCGCCTCAACCTCCTGCAAAGTCAAATATTTCTCATTAATCGATGATCTTTCGTCGTAGTTCTCAAAATCGAATAGAGAAGAGTAAATATGCTCACCACTACCGGCCAGTACGCCAACCTCCCGAAGAGGAACGTCGAGTAGTCCTCACCCGGAAGAAGCAGGGTGTCACCAGCAACGCCAGCCAAGTCGGCCTCCCTCTCTGCCTCAGAAGGCTCCCTGAACATCGTCCTAGGAGGATCGATGGAAACCGTCAACACATCCCGAGAGCACTGACGAGCCAAGCGCTCGCCCAAGAACCACACAGGACCCATCGACATCCTCAACAGCAGCCGGCTCGAGCTCCTAGGTCGAAGGACCTCAGCCACAAAAGGAGGCACGTCAGTATACTCCGCCCAAGGCCTGGGCACCCACTGGGACAAGTCAAATAACGAATCATTCTTATGATCGATTTGAAAGGAATAAAGAAGCAAAATGAATACAAGTGAGATGCTTACGCTATCCAGCTGAAGAGCGTTCACGTCCCGTCGGTAGACGCCGTGAGAAGAACGCTTGCTCTTCGTCCTACACATAACCCAATCCCTCACCATGGGATATGCCTTCTCCAGCGGCTCCGTCCTCTTCGGCGCGAGGCCCGGAAAGTAGGAGTACACCCACTCCTGCGAAGCAAGATAGTCAATGACGATCTTTGAAGATTTGATAAGGGAAAGAATTCATTTTAGTCTAAATGAAGGTTCATACCTCCAGCAGTAGTCCAGGTCCGACAGCGCCAGGAGAAGTCCCCTTCTCCATCAACTCCGGACGAACCGTGGCCCTCATGAAGCGGATGAGGACCGCAAAACCAGCAGTGACCCAGTCCCAACGCCCTAGGGAGCTCAGGTTAGCAAGGAAGGGAAGAAGCTTCGTCGACAGCCTCTCTCCCTTGTCTCCGAGGTAAATCGAAGACAGAAACCACCAAAGCCACAGACGGGGCCTCTGCTCAGCAGTACAGGGAGGAGGAGCCGTCTCCCTCCCGTCAATCGTCACCAGTGCCGGGATCTTTCCCGCAAAGTAGTCTCGAACATAGGAGCTGGGTATCAAACCCGGCACTGTAACAGCCCTCGGCGACAAGTTCCAACTGATCAACCTCCTAGCCTCAGCCGAGTCCACCCTCATGGCAGTCTCCGGCTACTCCACCTCCTCGGTCCCACACGGCAGACCAGAAATCATGTCGTAGTCCTCCAGAGTGACTCCCACCTCACCAAAAGGCATGTGAAAAGTGGAAGTCGTATCCCAGAATCGGTCCAAGAAAGCGCGGACCAGGCTAAGGTTAGCCCGCAACTTCCTCTTCACGATCCTCCTCCAGGCCTGTACCAAAGCACCGAACGCTCCGCGCTCGATCATGGCACGCTCCTCTCCCGACAGCCGCTCGTAGTGCTCCATCGCCGTCGTGTAACCCGAGAACGACTTGATGTTCCCGGCCTCTTGTTGGGATTTGAAACAAAAGCTATCTTTAGTTTTGAATGAAATTTGAAAGGGATGTGAACAAATGAATGAAAAAAAGGAAGTGATGAGTAGCGGATTCCTATTTACCAAGCTCTTCACCGTCCTGTAGGACAGGTGACCCTCTGCAGCCCAAAGCAGGTGCCTGCTCTCCCAAGTCTCAGCCCACTCGGGTGCTCCTCTCAGCTGACGACCTCCACGTCCGACGTTGGCCCGTCTCGGGGCCTCCTTCTCCTGAACAACCTCCTCCTCGTGGATCTCGTCTCCAGCAGCCATCACCGCGGCGGTGAATGCCTGCTCCAGAGCCTCCTCAACCACGGCAGCGTCTATCTCCATGGGAGTCCTCCCAGAAGTAGAAGCCTCATCACCTGCAACATTAAAGTAAATTTAGGCCGCGTCACGTGACGACGAGCCTTGTTAAGGGACTTTCAAGCCTTTGGGAGCCCTGAAATCGCCCTTTTTTGCCATATTTGGCCATATTCTCACAAACCCAATCACTCATGTGGTAATTAGGGTCAAGTCCAGCCTAATTTGAAGCCTAGTTCCGGGTTCGAGTCGAAATTTCGGCAGCGTTTCGCTATAACGCCGATTATGCCCTAGAAAAGTGTCCTGAAAAAGCCATCACAAACCAAAATTCCGAGATGGTAGGAAGTTTACCCATCATCCCAGGATCCCGAATATCAAGTTTCATCGCAAATGGGCCATCCTAAGGCTATTTTCGAAGCGATTTACGGTTTACCTGTGAAACTGTCTCAAAATTCACTCAAGGGCTCAAAACACAATGAAAATTCAAGACAAATACATGGTTATGTTCCTAATATTACCAATTGTCCGTTTCTAATATCAATTTCACAAAGCAAATGCATTTGGGGAAAAGCCCCAAATTTTCGATCAATTGGGTCATAAACCCTAATTTTTTCGATCCAAAATCGAACAAAAACGGAAGATTAATGCAAGAATGAGATACATACCTCCATTAGTCATGATTAATGCAATCTTTTGAATCAAACCTTGGCGGAAATGGTGAAGATTTGAGAGAGAAATGTGTAAATTATGTTTCGAAATAATGATTTGCAAAACCTCTGATTATCTCGTTTTAACGCAGAAAGGACACTTTGGGGAATAGACGAAGCAGGCGCTGCGCCTCTTCCAAGAGACACAGCTCTTGCTGCGCCCCTTCCTTCTGTTCCCTCCATATGGATTTTAAAAAATTCGTTATGAGTTCGTTATTTGTGGGCCCATCCTTGGTGCGCCTCTTCCCCGACGCTATTTTATCCTTTTGGCTCGTTCGACGATTTTCTTTCGTTCCGGCTCGTATTTTCCAAGACAACAACAGACTGTTACACGTTATTTATTCCTTCCAAGACCTTTGCTTGACGCAACGAGCGGGTATTCCCTTACAGGTGTTTTGACACGCCTTCATTATGTTCCCCAACGAGAGTAAGCGGATAGACTTTCCCTCTCAAGACATGGAGATTAACATCTACCTAAGCAGATTTCTTCTCAGCAGTTCCCGCATGTGTCCTGCTATTCGCAATTATTTCTCGAAGTCTACCTAAGCAGATTTCTCCTCATCAGTTCCCGCCTGTGTCCTGCTATTCGCAATTATTTCTCAAAGTCTACCTAAGCAGATTTCTCCTCAGCAGTTCCCGCCTGTGTCCTGCTATTCGCAATTATTTCTCGAAGACTACCCAAGCAGTCTTCTCTCAGCAGTTCCCGCCTGCGTCCTGCTACTCACCTTATTTAACCCCGCGTTTGACCTTAGCTCGATAGCTCCCACGTACTTCCGGAAGCATCTCGAGAAAGAAGTCTCAGGTATGTTCTCTTCTTATGGCTGGCGAGCTTCCTTACGTAGTCTAATGGACTTTAAACGACCCTCCCCGACAGTCGACAGACTCTAAAATGTTCCCGACGACAGGTCCTTGGTTAAGACCCCGTGAGCCGCCTCGCGTCGCCATAGTCGTCAGGTTGCAATCTTCGATTGACCTGATGGCTAGACTTTGACTTTCGCCTTGTCCAAGCCTCAGTCAAAGTGGGGGCTCTGTAGATACCTCGTTTCTGCACCTCCCGCAAACCACCCGGTGATGATTGGGCCGCATGTTTGCTACGCGGAACGATTTGTGACAGTTCGTAAGATTATCGTCAAGTGATTGCTCAAACAGTAATGTCTACCTCTTAGGTGTCATCTGCGTGCCGATACGGTCGTTTTGACAGTAATTAGAGTACATTTAGAGTCCGGGCCTAAAACCGTCTTCATTTTCTGATAGCCGTTAAATCCCGAGTCAGAATGTTCTGGAATGTTCCGGATATTTCTATTCCATATTTTTATAAATATTCCACAATCTTTAATCTTTGGTAAAGTATTTCCCGTAATATTCACACAAAATATTAAGGAAAACCGAATTATCTCTTTATTCCATAATTTAAACACGGAAATCTTTCTTTCGCAGGAGGAAACCACTTGGGAATAGACGCAGCAGGTGCTGCGCCTCTTCCAAGAGACGCAGTGCTTGCTGCGCCTCTTCCCAGGTCCTTTTCTGCGTATTTCTCGTATCTTTTTCATATCTTTCCGAGATTCACTTCCAAAGACTCTCCGAAAACCCTATTCCTTCACGTGATTAATATAAATAGGAGCCTTCGTTCCTCATATTTCTCACGCGAGTGTCCGCCCTTCTCTTCTCCCTTTGCATTCTAGACCTTTGTTCTTACCTTTTGGCGTCTACGTGCTTGATCTTTCGATCACGTAAGCTCGGATCTTTCTGAGTACCAGCCTCGTTGCATGACCGACCAATTTGACCAACTCCACAATCAATCAACTTAATTAATCTAATCGTTTTCCTCTTATGAGGGCACTTTCTTTACATTCGCGTCGAGCATCACTAATCGATATCTTAGTCCTTCTCGTTTCGTCAAACATGTAAGTCTGAGGGTGTATAATCCTTATTTGTTATTGTATTTTATTTTATTGTATCATCCGGCATATTGGCCAATTTTTAGCATATTCAAGGGTTTTAGCATGTTTGACCAATCAATATGCTAATTTTAGTGTTTGGTAAACAACATATTAAAACAGCAGATTTGGGGTCAATATGCTGTTTTACAATATGCTGCTTGCCCCATCATATTGGTTAGCATATTGTAAAATAGGAAATTTTTCTCCATTTTACAAAGAAAACTAACAATCTACTAATCGTAATTTGCCAATTACCAAACACTCAAATTAATTCTGCTAATTATAATATGCTAGTCAAACCTTCTGATAAAATCTGCCATTTATAATCTACTTTTGCAATCTGCTTATGCTGAAATTAATCCGCTATTTACCAAACAGGGCCCATGTCTAACATGGCAACAGAAACGATGTTCTTTGATAAAGAAGGTACAAAATAACAATTATGTAAGTACAACTTAAAGCCATTAGCTAAAACAAGTATATAAGTCCCTCTTGATGTGGCGGCTACCCTAGCTCAATTTCCTAGTCGGAGATCTACATCACCCTTGTTTAGCTTTTCCACATTTCTAAGCCTCTGTAAATGATTATAAAGGTTAGAGCCACAACGGTAACCAATACCCACGTTGAGGTGGAAGTATAATTTATATCAATAACAAAAATTTCGGAAGAAATATTACCAAGTGGAGCGTCAAGTCCAACATTGATATCTCCCAAAAGACGGGGCAATTCCTCACCCAATGGCCCATGCCATGACAATAAAGGCATTCATTATTGGTAGTCCCATTAGCCAATAAAACCCTATCGTTTGGACTAGACCTATTACTTCTTTTCCTCTTTTTGAATTTTCTCTTCTTGATAGCAAGCCTTTTGCTAATACTCCCACTAGCTTTCACATTCTTTTTTGCTTCCAAAGACAAGGATCCCAGGGTGTTAGTGAGGTTGTCTTCACAAGACTTATTCACTAAGTTTCTAGTTGTGATCAGAGGTGAGGAAGTAGTAATGAAGTTAAGAGTACCATCGGAACCAATGCCAAAATGAATTTCTCTAGTCGTATCAAGGTTGTTTTGAGAGCAAATTTCGTCGAATGATTTGTGACATGATTCAATAGTGATCGGTGTTAAAGAGTTGGATGAATCCATTGCGAAAAAGATAACTACAAAAGGGATATGAAGGAAATTAATTAACATTTATCGTTATAATAATTGTAAATATTAATACAAGTATAACATTTATATAGCGACCTCGACCCAACTATAATAAATGATTGCGAGATCCAAAATTCATATTAATTTGGATGTGAGCCTACAGGCCCTCTACATCTTTACTAATATAACTTGGTGGGTTAACCCTCTTAACCGATTCTACAATTAGAACTCTCGGTAGATTAATATACATTAAATTCATCTTTAGCCCGAACCTATTGCGACTACGGTCGCAAAATACCTTCGTTGAGATCAACCAAACTTTCGAAGTGTAATAACTACTTATTACCCCACTTAACCAACGTCAATAGAAGCACCCCGAAAAATCGTATTGTACCCCTTATGAAATTGAGATTCATGGGCTCCTACTATTGGGTTAGGCTAAGTCTCAATCTTTTTAAATTAAAGGTCTTGTCAATTTATTATCTATCAATTTTAAGTGAACTAAAAAATGAATTCTCTATAATTATAATTGACACGGTCGATAACTCGATATGATATGCATATGTTGTTATGGTGATTTGGAAATGCATGCAACATATTAAAAGAAATGCAAAACAAATAATAAACTCCTAGTATGGCCTTCCTAAAATAGAAAATCAAATAATGTATTACAAATTCGGAAACCAACTCCTTTGGTCCCTTGAATCTTCAAGTGGCACGCCTCCCTCGAACACCGTCTTTGTCGGAACGCCTTTCCGAATGGCATCGTCTAGAAGAAACTCCGGAATTACAAATAATAATAAAAATACATCGCTATTCCTATTATAAATTTGTAAAATGAAAAACTAGTAAAATAAAAGTGATACGAGATCACATTAAATTACAACCGAATCAATATTCCCTTACATTACGGGTAATATCGATTAAAATCTAAGGCCATACTAAGATAAAATTACATAATTCAAAATTATATAAATAAAATATGACATTCATCAATGAAATATGCAGCATTATAATATGTGTCTATCATGCCAATTTTTTTTGCCAAATCGTCCTATTTAACTTATATCGATCATATAACCCAGTTTTATGGAAATTCACCATTTTAGTCCAAGTTAATTATCCTAATATTCTTAGAACTCAAAAATTAGTCATCACTCAATTTTTGTCAATAATTCAAGTTGATATAATTTTTATGCTCCTTTTTGGCCCTAAAATCATAACATTTATGATGCAAATTTAATTACAATAATTTCAAAATTTGAATTTTAAATTTTTAAATATTCTGGAATATATCCATGACTCTCATAATGTCAAAAATCATGGTTAAAATTTTTGAATTTATTTTGAGAAAAATGTAGTTGCATTTTCTCGGTTTTATAAAAATAAAACATCTAAAATATACAAAAATTAAGCTAATCAATTTTACAACTTTAGATCTAATAAGTGGGATATAAATGCAACCTAAAATAATTTTCTCATGCCATGTAATTCGTTTTAGGTATTTATACTAAAAAAGTCACTATTTATGTCATTTTTACACTAAAACTTCATAAATCATGCTAAATGAATCAAGTTCATCTCAAATTTTACACACAATGAGTAAAATATGCATGTGACAACATATTAAAATTTCATGGCCTATTTCGAAGTCTAACTATATTTGACCATCTTACCTCCATTTAATTCATTTTTATCTCATAAAAATCATAAATCATGCAAAATAAATCAAATTTATACGACATTTTACATACAATAATTAAAACATGAATGTGAGGTCATATAAAAATTTCAAGGTCGAATCCTACAGGCTAGAGTTGTCGGATCATTGTGTTCTTCACGCCGTTGAGATCGTCGCATCGTGGGTAAGATTCTAGTATGATTCTTATATCGTTTTATTGTTTTTGATTAAAACCATAATTGGGTAATTTGGGAGATTTTATGAGTTTGGTGATTCTTAGATAGTAATGTTATGTTTATTTGATTATAGGAGGTGGTTTCGTAGAGGTGCAGTTTTGAATAGCTGATTTGTGACGAACTTGGTGATTTGCCTTTCCAGGTAGGGTTTCCCTACTCGGTTATTGATTACATGATGATTGATAGTTGATTGGTGAGATTGTGATTGTTGTTGATCATTATCATATTGATATTGTGTTTGGTAATTGTTGTTGTATAATTGGTTGGATGTTTTGTCTATGGTTCACGAGGTGCGTCCTCGGCTGAGTGGATTCACTTGCGGGAGTGGCTTCACACCCTTGATTCGCTCTCTGTAGAACCCGCCACAAGAGGGGATGTGCACATTAAGGAACTGGGGTTTTCGCTCGGAATAGATGAGCGGGGATTTGGTGGGATACGGCTACGGTCCCCCACAGGCGGTGTGGAATATTTGTTGCGATGGATATTCATGCAGGACTACACACTTTAGTGTGTAGTCAGGTGTGTGGAATGTTGAATATGTGTCCTCAACAATAGTGCGATCACATGATTTAATATAATAATTAAATCTCATATTAAGAATACGTAAGGCATGATTCATTATATAGTCAACTGATTAACATTAATCGGTAATGATTGGCTTGCTAGAGTTTGACGTTACTGTCGTAGGACGGTGGTGGTCAGTTGATCCCTTAAGGACACACCTAAAGGATGATGCCCTTACCAGTAAAGTTGATTAATTGTATGACGATACAAGTTAATCAATTCCTTAAAATTGAACAATTCATTTGTGAGAGAGAATATTTATTTCTTATTATAATGTGATTAAATAAGATTTATTTTAGTAATTGAAATGCTTTATTACTAAAAAATTTTATTGTTGGGGAAACAATCGAGATAAGAATGAATGGTTAATTGTAATTACAAGATGTTGTGAATTATAATTATATGACTCATTTTATTTATGTGATCAAGTATCACTCGTCAATTTGTTGTATGTAATTTAATTAATTTATAAAATGATATTTATGTGATAAATATGCATTAATTAATTAATAACATGTAACATACTACATGTGACACATTGTGTGACAAATGACAAATTGACAAAGTAAAATGGTAGTCCATTTTAAGAGGAGAAACCGGTTTTGGGTAGTATCAAATGGCTTTTGTTTGTTTGCATTTGTTCATAGTGTATGACATATGTGATGAGTACACTAGCCTAGTCTTACACCTAATGTTTAGATAAGAACAAAAGGGAAAAGTAAAAGACCATATATTGGTCCTCCTCCTTCCCCAAAACCGGTACACGCTTCAACTTTTGGAGGTTTTTGTTCTTTAATTATTCCTCTCATACTCATCCATTCATTACATGCAAAAGCCATATGCATTATTCTCTCTACTCTTTAATCTTTCTCTAAAAATATGAGAAGATTCAATCTAAATTGTTCATAAAGATTACTAATATTATTAGTGTAATATATGCGAGTATTAGTAATCAATTTTAAGGTAGACTACTGATTAAATATCTAGCAAATATTATTTAGTAGTGATAAGGGTTAAATCTTGGGTGCAATCAAGAGGAGAATCTCTACATTGGGATTTTGGATGATCATCCTATTACTCATTATAGCTCAAGAACAAGTGAAGGTAGGAGACCTTACTTGTGCCCATAAATCCGAAAATAATAATGTAAGGAACATTATTTTTCTTATAAATCTCTTATTTTGTTATGCATGCACTAGATCTAAAGAACATAAACTAAGAAGTTAATTAGTTCACTATTAGAAGAGTCTAATAATAGGTATATGAACCTAACAAGTGGTATCAGAGCATAGCATGTTGCATGCATAGATCAGAGCATCGGTTATTGTTTTTCCGAGTTAAAATGTTAACATATAAAACTAAAAATTTGTGATTTATAAGATTAGGTCACGAAATAATTATGCATGTTATATATTCTGGTCCTAAAATGTTTTTAGGTCATTTTTATGATTTATGGAAATTTATTGCTCAATTTTAATGATTTTTAGTGATTTTATTACATTTTTATGAGTAAAATGAACTTTTATTCACTAAAATAAGTTAACCATCACTATTGGCCGTGGTATTTTAGTATGACCTCACATGAATATTTTATGTATTGCACATAAAATATCATATTAATGTGATTAATATTTCATGATTTATGAATTTTTATTGTAAAAATAGCATAAATGGAGGTTAAATGACTAAAAATGGTTAAACTTACTCTCTGGCCTTGAAAATGTTATATGACCTCACATGCATATTTTACAAGCTGTGTGTAAAATCTCGTTTTAATGTGATTAATATTGCATGTTTTATGATTTTTATGAGATAAAAATGGATTAAAAGAGGTGAAATGGTTTAAAATAGTTAAACTTCGAACCAGACCATGAAACTTTAATATGTTGTCACATGCATGATTTTCACAGTGTATGTAAATTTTGAGATGATATGATTTCATTTTGCATGATTTATGAATTTTTAGATTAAAAATGGCATAAATAGTGACTATTTTAGCATAAATTGCTAAAACGAATTACATGGCATGGGAAACTTTTTTTAGGTTGCATTAATATCCTACTTATCAGATATAAGGTTGTAAAATTGATTGGATTAATTTTGGATATTTTAGATGTTTTATGAGATAAAACCGATAAAATGCAACTATATTTTCTCAAAATTATTTCGAAAATTTTAACCTTGATTTTTGACATTATAAGTGTCATGGAATTATTGAAGAATGTTCAAAAATTTAAAATTCAAAGTTTGAAATAATTGTAATTTAATTTGGATTTATTTCATAAATGTTATGATTTTATGGTCAAAAATAAGCCTAAAATAAATCAAGTTAAATTATTGTCAAAAATTGAGTGATGACTAATTTTTGAGTCCTAAGAGTGTTAGGAGAATTAACTTGACCTTAAATTGATTTTAAGCATTGATTTGTCATTTTAAGAAGTTATGATCACGCATTTCCATAGAATTGGGTTATATATACGATACAGGTTAAATAGGGCGATTTAGCACATAATTTGGCATGATAGACACATATTATAATGCTGCATATTTCAATTGTTGAATGTTTTAATTTATATAATTTTGAATTATGTAATTTTATCTTAGTATGGCCTTAGTTTTAATCGATATTACCCGTAATGAAAGGGAATATTGATTCGGTTGTAATTTAATATGATCTCGTACCACTTTTATTTTTACTAGTTTTCCATTTTACAAATGTATAATAGGAATAGCCTTGTATTTTTATTATTATTTGTAATTATGGAGCTTCTTCAAGACAGTGTCATTCGGAAAGGCGTTCCGACAAAGACGGTGTTCTTGGAAAGCATGCTACTTGAAGATTCAAGGGACCAAAGTAGTTGGTTTCCGAATATATAATAGATTATTTGATTTTCTATTTTTAGGAAGGCCATACTAGGAATTTATTATTATTGCTTTGCATTTCTTTTAATATGTTGCATGTATTGCCAAATCGCCATAACAACACATGCATTTCATATCGAGTCATCGACCGTGTAAATTATAATTATCGTAGTTCACCGCTTTAGTTCACTTAAAACGTGATAGATAATAAATTGACAAGACCTCTAACTTATAATAATTGGGAATTAGCCTTACCAAATAGTAGAAACCATGAGTCCCAATTTCATGAGGAAGTAGGCTTGGCTCACCGGGGTACTAAACTTGTTGCGTTGGGTAAGTGGGAAATAAGAAGTTATTACATCGAAATTTGGATTGAGCTCAACGGAAGTATTCGTGACCGTAGTCGCATGTGTTCTGGGCTAAAGATAAATATTAAAAGTAATTTTTATCGACCGAGAGTTCTAGAAGTAGAATCGATTAAGAGGTTAATCCACCGAGTTATATTAATAAGGGATGAATTGGCTCACCGTGCCCAAGTTAATATGAATTTGGATCTCGGAATCATTTATAATAGTTGGGTAGAGGTCACTATATAAATGCTAAAACTTGTTTAAAGTGTTTACAAGTTTGATTAAAACAATAGATGTTAATTATTTCCTTCATTTCCGTTAATGTAGTTAATTATTCGCAATGGATTCATCTAATACTCTTACACCATTCACTATTAGTTCATGGCTCCAATCATACGATGAAAAGCGCTCCGGGTATGACAATGATACGATTAGAGAATTACGTTGTGATTAGTCAAGATGTAAATCCTTGCTTCTTTATCATCTCCACACCCCCGCTCTAATATTTATGCCTACCTCTTTGGTAAGAAAATCTTGTGAAGAAAATCTCACTAAACCCAAGGCATCCTTGTTTGAAGAAACAGGGAGAAATATTAAATTAAGTGGGAGTTCTAACAAGAGTGTCCTTGCAACTGAAATAAGTATTGGTACTATTAAAGGGAAGGCAAAGATGGGTGTCAGACAGAACTACACCAAAGACGGCAACAGGCCAAACACCCTTCAGCCTGGTGTTTGGCGCAGAAGCAGTAATTTCATCAGAACTTTTAGTTCCAACCCACAGGTATGGATGTGCGACAGGGGAACTAAACAATACAGAGATTATCAGAAGCCTAGACACGATAGAGAGCTACGAGCAAGTGCAAAGATACGTCTGACTGCCTACAAACAGTCGGTCACCAAAAGTTACAACAAGAACGTAAAAATCAGGCTCTTGGAGGTAGGAGACCTAGTTCTCCGCGAGGTGTTCCAAAACACCAGGAATCGTAAAGCAGGCAAATTCGCCTGTAAATGGGAAGGACCATACCAGGTCGAAGGCGTTGTTGGTCATGGGGCGTACAGATTGATGACCATGGATGGTCACATAATACACAAACCATGGATCGTACTTCACCTGAAGAGGTATCACTTTTGATAACAAGAAGAATTTAGTGTATAGAGTTTGTATCCAGAAAACCCTAAAAAATAAAAATTTAAAAATTTTAAAAAAACTTTAGTAGGCATGCTACCAACATTATTTCTGATGCGTGTCTTTTATATGATGTTTTACGTCCCATTTTACACGCATTTCAGAGCTCATTCTTGTAGTTTATGCTACATTTCTCCTTATTTACGTCTACTTCCGTATTTTGTACATTATTGCAGAAATGTGAAGAATTTAGCGGAAATCGAGCTAAATCCGTCCCCGAGTAATTTGCATTGCAAATGACGTAAAGGAATCACTTAAGGAATGAGCTTGGTGCGCAATCCAAGGCCGAAAAGACGAATCCACGAGAATAAAGAAGTCAAGTAGCAGCTCAAGTAGTCGATCGACTATCACCCTCAGTCGATCGACCAACTATCGGGTTCCAGAAGCTACTGTTCACTGCTAAGCAGTCGATCGACTAGTCCTATCCGTCGATCGACCAGATTTCTATTTCAGACGTGAATTAAAAGACCGTGAATCTTGAAGCCCGTGAAGTTTAGGTTTTGGAATAATTGTTACGCTTATTTGCTATATAACGTAACAAAAACTTTCAGTTTAGCATCGGGGGTTATTATTCATGTTTTATTATCAAAAATTACATTAAGTTTTAGTTTACTAATTAGGGTTTGGAATATTGCGAGCATCGGAATTTTGTTCTTGTTCTTAATCGTTCCTCTGCAATCTTGGTATTACTCTGCCCTATTTCAATTTACTTTTATTTTCAGTTCGTCTTTACTGTATTCGTAGAGGTAGATTTGCTAGTTAGTTTCCCGAAAGCCGTAATTATCATCTTATGCAATTTCTTTATATCGTCAATTCAAGCATGAATTCCTTAGTCTTAATCTTTAATGTTGTTATAGTTTTCATCATTGCCATGAGTAGCTAAATAGTTTATGCTAGGATGTAGGCGAGTTGTAGCATAGGCGGCATTAGATTATACACGGACTGTACCCGCGTGTTGGTCGATCGACTGGCCTCGTAAGGTTTTCCTTCGTTTCAATTGATTTTAATGTTGTATTTAACGAATCGAATGCATGCGACCAGTTAGATACCTAATTTGTGACTGACCCATTAGATCGAAATATAGGGAAGGTTATTTGACCATCAATTAAAACGACTAAACTGTGCAAAGATCGAAAGATAGGTATAGTTTAGACCGTTAGCCACTTTTCAGGACGAAAGTTAGTATTAGTGACATTAGGGACCTATAGCGAGATCGAGAGATGCTATTTGTTAAGAGTGGACCGAGAGGACCTCTTTATTTCCCGCCTTACCTGAGTTTGATTGACCGACTTAGTTTCTTTGCCTTGAAGCTATAATAAACCGATCATCCTAGTACCCTCCTTTTATCTGTTTAAATCGTTTATTTAGTTTATCATCTTTATTTGCTCTTAGTCTCAGACCAATTCAAATCAACCCCCACACTAGTTACCTTTGACTGAATATAAATCAACTAAAGTTTACAACTGCCTCCTTGTGGTTCGACCCTGTTACCACTAGCATAGGTTAGTCTTAATAGGAAATATAAATTTTATCTTTGGTACTCACAGCGACGGGTATCAAATTTTGGCGCCGTTGCCGGGGAGGCAATAGTCCTAATTTTAGTTGTTCTAATTTTAGTCTCTCTTAGTTTAAGGAACATCCGTTCCTTAAACTTTTCTTACTTTTTGTTGTAGTTTCCTCTTATGCGCAGGTCACAGGGTGGTCCACTACTACCATTCGATCCTGAGATTGAAAGATCCTTGCACGTAAAGAGGAGATTATTTCAAGAGCAACAGACAGAGGAAGAGCTGAGTACTCTGTCAAGCTATTACGAGAACGAGCTGTACGAGGAGGATCCACCATCTTCGCCCGTTTCCACTTCTTCAGTCGAGACAGTTACCTCTCCAGAAACTTCAGACATGGCCGAGGAAGCAAGTATAGCTAGTCATTCTGAGCCGACAGCTGCAAATTTAAATAAGGGGTTCGAACTACCAGGAGATGCCAGGAAGTTCGAACCAAAGCCTGCATACATCACTATGGTCGAGAGAAACCAGTTCGGTGGAGCTGCAAATGAAGATGCAGCTAAGCATATGGAGACCTTTATTGACTACTGCTGCTCCATACCCCCACCAGCTGGCGTGACCCAAGATCAGATCAAAGAGACCATGTTCATCTTCTCCCTTCGTGATGCTTCAAGGGAGTGGTATAGAGATTTGGACCGAACCGTTCAGGCGATCACTGTTTGGAATTCATTGGCATTGGCATTCTACAAGAAGTACTTTTCTGCTTCAAGGACGATTGCTATTAGAGCTCAAATCACGGGCTTTAAGCAAGGGCCAGATGAAAATTTCCAGGAGGCATGGGTCCGATTTAAGAAACTGGTTCGAACCATACCGCACCATGGTTTCGAAAAGTGGAGCTTGTGCAATCATTTCTACAATGGGTTGTACGACGATCAGAGGGCCATTTTGGATGCTGCAGCCAATGGCCGATTTGCTGAAAATTTGGGAGCAACGAAGGGGTGGAAGATCATTGATGATCTAGCTACCCACAAGGCCGAGTATGGGAATTCCAGAGGGAACCAGAGGAGAGCTGCTGAATCTTCCTCTGTTGCTGCGCTTGAGGCTCTCACTGCCAGATTTGACAAGTATGAGCTAGGAGGAGCTTCTTAAGGTGGGATATACCAAGTAAACGCGGTTTCAGACGGTCTTTTCGTCTGTGAAAGGTGTGGAGCTGAGGGACACGTTTCGAAGAACTGCCCTAGTCCTTTCAAGTCTTGTGCTGCCTTTCAACACTATAGGCAGACAAACACCTACTACAAGCCACCCCATCCAAACTTGAGTTGGAGAAGCCAGAATGTCCTGAATCCAACTCAACCTCCGCCGCAGCAACAACCCTACGTGCCCCCTCATCAAAAGCAACAACAATACCAAAAACCTCCCTATGTGCCGCAGCAGCAACAATCGCAGAATTCTGAATTTTCCGAGCTAAAGAATTTGTTGCTGAAGGAGTCCCAAGCTAGAGAGGCCGGGATGAAGTTACTAGAAAGCCAAATTGCTCAATTGGCTAGAAAAAGTAACACTCGAGCTCCGGGACACTTACCGACTCAACCTGAACAAAAGGAGACCCAAAACGCCATCACTTTGAAGAGCGGGTCCACCCTTGAAGGTCCTGCCATGGTCGAGGATGCTGTTGAAAAGAATGAGGCAGATCCGAGTCAAAACAAAGCTGTAACGAATAACTCAAAGAAAAAGACGTCTGCCAGGCATTTCAGTCGATCGACTGAAGTACCTAGTCGATCGACTGAATCACGGGTTACAGGAGCTTCTGGAACTGTACATCTCAGTCGATCGACTGAGGAAGGTGGTCGATCGACTGAGATCACTGCTGATAGCGAGGAATTTCGTCCTTTAATGCCAAATAATCTGCGAGACCACTTGTTTCGGGGTACCACGGTTTCGAAAATTTTGGGGGCAGACCCGAGTGCTGATGGGTCAGTCCCGGCTCCGAAGTTTGATCCAATGACAGTTAATGGTTCTCATTTGAGACGGTCTGAGGAAGGGTCAAGCTTCAACAAGGAAAAGGTGACGGACTTCCAGCCAAAGTCCAAGGATAGCGGCACACGCGATTTAGAGGAGAGGGCTAAGGTACTCCTTACAGCCCCATATCCGGAGAGACTCGTGCCGACGAAGGAACAGGTATCTTTCAGTAAATTTGAGAAAGTTATTCGTAGCTTGAATGTTCAGGTACCCTTCCTTGAGTTAGTTAACCAAGTGCCAGCATACACTAAGTTTATGAAACAGTTATTGTCAAAGAAAAAATCGCTTGAACATGTTCACACTGTTGCGTTAACTAAAGAGTCTTGCTCCTACTTGTCTCACACCGCGCCCCATAAGTTAGAGGATCCGGGTAGCTTTTCTGTTCCTTGCAAAATAGGTACCTTCTCAATTGAGAAGGCTTTATATGACTTAGGAGCTAGCATAAGTGTCATGCCCTTGAGTCTAGCTAGGAAGCTTAAACTGACCAGGTTTGCAATAACTGAAATGACAGTTCAGATGGCTGACCGATCTGCGGTCGAGCCTATAGGAGTCCTAGAGGACATACCCGTCCAAATAGGGAAGTTTTTCTTCCCTGTTGACTTTGTTGTCCTTGACATGGCTGAGGATGACCATATACCTATCATTTTGGGTAGGCCATTTCTGCACACTGCTGGTGCAGTCATAGATGTCGGTCTAGGCACCTTGACTTTCAAGGTTGGGAAACATTCTATCGTCTTTGCCCAACCTGCTAGAAAGAAGGACCCTATGTGGGCTGTCACCTGTAATACGGTTTCTGAGAAGAAATCGTACTTTGTGCTTCCTGAATTGCCTGTCTCTATTACTACTTCTACGTTAACCCCTCCGCCCCATATTGGGAGCAAGACGGAGGAAGAATCTGTTGTTTTAGATAATGCAGGAGCTGGTTTGGGGAAGGAAGAGTCGTTGGATGCTCCAGCTGTGACGAGGCCGATCATTCAAAGAGGCGGTCTTGGATGCCTAAGCTATGAGACTGATGAGGAAGTGGAGGATGAGTCAGCCAAGGTGAGATGGTCTGATTTGGAGTCCGACGATTCCAAGGAAGTCCTTGATTGGGGAGATGACGGAGTTGATCCATTGAGCTCTCCGACTATTGAAGCTAAGAAGGGTGCAGCTGATAAACTGAGCACCATTGAGGCTACCTCTAGTAGCCAGAAGCCGACGAAGTGGGCCATACCGTGGTCCTTCTTGATCAACTATTAGTTGATCGAGCTCGTTATAAACTTTTTTTTATTGCTTTTTGTGTGCGCAAAAAGTTCGCTTTTATTTTATTTGCTTAGGATTTTTTAGTACTCTAGACGTTATTCTGGGTTTTGCGCAATTTTGGGCGCGTATTATTATGCATTTGCAGGTATTTAGAGCTTGTTAGCTCAAATCATTGAGCAATTACGAAGAAATAAGACGCTGCAGCAGTGTTTTCAGTCGATCGACTGGCCTATATGGTCGATCGGCGATTTTTGAGGTTTACTGGGAGCTACTGTTTACGCCCACCTGGTCGATCGACGGCTCTTCTTGGTCGATCGACCACTGCTGCTGCTATATTCGTTCACGACCTCTCCCCTGCTGTGTTTGGTCGATATGCGGACTTAAGGGAGTTTTCTACTGCACTTTATTTTCCGTCAAAATTATCTATTTCTTCTATTTTCTCTTCTGTGCACAATTTTTACGCTTCAAAATTGTTTTCTCGGTTTTATGCGTGGTTTTGTTTATCTTTTCAGGTCTTTATTCGTAGCACTGCTAGCTACTGAAACCTCCTAGCTCACGCTGGTTTGGGGAGGTTTCCTTTGCTGCGCTTAAAGTCTAGTGAGTTCCATATCTTTCCTTTGTGTCTTGCTTATTTATTTTCTCGCAAATTCCCATTTCTCTTTTCTTCATTACATGATTTTGCACAATGGGGACATTGTGCGATTTGGTTTGGGGAAGGGTTTTGCGTCGCATATCATTGTTTTGCATTCACGTTTACTTTTGTTTTGCATTTTTTTTATTTCACTTCATATATATATACAAAATTTGAAAAATTTCAAAAATTTCCATAAAATGCACGTTTATTTTAGCATATAGGTTGAGTCGGAACGGTAGTATTTCAAGGATGATTTTGCTTTTTGCACCTGTTTTGCCTGAGCCTTGCTTGATTAACATGTTATTAGTAGAATCGTAAGTGCATAGTCTACGAGTTTTCGTTATATTCTTGCTGAACTTGAGACTTGACTTAGAAAATTGGCAAACTACTCATTATTTCTGAGATTTAGAGCCTATAACTGGTGACATCAATGACCGGTTTATCTAGGAATGTGAGTAGTACTCCTTATGAGACATGTTTCCTTAATTTGCATATTTATGAATTTGATCTACTTAATACCTGTATGCATTCGGTTTGTGGTTCGTTGACACATGTGGTAGAGGTTTCCCCTTATTCGTTTTGCCCATAAGCTCCACACTGCCAAAAATATCCTTTTTGTCCCATTTACTACATCCTACATTTAGGCCTGTCCTTTGTCAAGCTAGTAATCTGTGTTCTTGGGGTTGTTACTCGTTTTTGGTGGCATATGCTCTGTTGAGGTATCGTTGGGAAAATGAAAAGAAGGAAAAGGAAAGAAAGAAAGAAATGAAAAAAAATGAAAAAATGATTCGAAAAAGAAAGAAAAAGAGTGTTCGGTACTGTAGAGGACGGTCGATCGACTGCTCCTTGTGGTCGATCGACTGAAGATCCGAGGAAGAAATCAATTCGCATAATTTAATCCTTATCTTTTGGCGATTTTTGCTCCCATGAGTCATTTATTTCTTATGGGGAGTTTATTGATTTGTTAATTTGGAGATTGTGAGATTTGTGCTTGCTATAGCACCGTTTCGTTTGATATGAGAAAGAAGTTGGATGTTGCCATTTGGTTCCGTTTTGGTACTAGCTTGATCACCTGTACCTCCACTTTTCCATAAAATGTTTTGCCTCTTCTTACCCATACCTCACATATCCCATATATACCTCGGCATGTGTCATGGTCATTTGTTGGTTGGAATGCATATGTACGGTTATAGAGATCATTTTCATATTTTATTGCTGGCATGTCTTCATAGGTCGTAGTTAGGTGAGAGTCACTACAAAATTAATTCTTTCTATCTTACATATATATCACCTGTGCTTATTGAGTGATTTGAGCGACCCGCGAGAGTCCAATTTGATAAGTCTCTATAGTCAACAGTTCGGCAGTTTTTAACGACTTCATAATTCGTTTGCATGATTCACATTACTAGTTGATTGTTGGTTATGCATTAAACTGGTTTAGGCTTTACAGTTGTCAATTCGCTCTGAGATTGAGCTCGTTCCATTAGGTTTTAGGATCGAGTTTAGTTCTTGCTTGGGGACAAGCAAGGGTTTGGTTTGGGGAAGTTTGATGCGTGTCTTTTATATGATGTTTTACGTCCCATTTTACACGCATTTCAGAGCTCATTCTTGTAGTTTATGCTACATTTCTCCCTATTTCCGTCTACTTCCGTATTTTGTACATTATTGCAGAAATGTGAAGAATTCAGCGGAAATCGAGCTAAATCCGTCCCCGAGTAATTTGCATTGCAAATGACGTAAAGAAATCACTTAAGGAATGAGCTTGGTGCGCAATCCAAGGCCCAAAAGACGAATCCACGAGAATAAAGAAGTCAAGTAGCAGCTCAAGTAGTCGATCGACCATCACCCTCAGTCGATCGACCAACTATCGGGTTCCAGAAGCTACTGTTCACTGCTAAGCAGTCGATCGACTAGTCCTATCCGTCGATCGATCAGATTTCTATTTCAGACGTGAATTAAAAGACCGTGAATCTTGAAGCCCGTGAAGTTTAGGTTTTGGAATAATTGTTACGCTTATTTGCTATATAACGTAACACAAACTTTCAGTTTAGCATCGGGGGTTATTATTCAAGTTTTATTATCAAAAATTACATTAAGTTTTAGTTTACTAATTAGGGTTTGGAATATTGTGAGCATCGGAATTTTGTTCTTGTTCTTAATCGTTCCTCTGCAATCTTGGTATTACTCTGCCCTATTTCAATTTACTTTTATTTTCAGTTCGCCTTTACTGTATTCGTAGAGATAGATTTGCTAGTTAGTTTCCCGAAAGCCGTAATTATCATCTTATGCAATTTCTTTATATCGTCAATTCAAGCATGAATTCCTTAGTCTTAATCTTTAATGTTGTTATAGTTTTCATCATTGCCATGAGTAGCTAAATAGTTTGTGCTAGGATGTAGGCGAGTTGTAGCATAGGCGGCATTAGATTATACACGGACTGTACCCGCGTGTTGGTCGATCGACTGACAATGTTGGTCTATCGACTGGCCTCGTAAGGTTTTCCTTCGTTTCAATTGATTTTAATGTTGTATTTAACGAATCGAATGCATGCGACCAGTTAGATACCTAATTTGTGACTGACCCATTAGATCGAAAGATAGTGAAGGTTATTTGACCATCAATTAAAACGACTAAACTGTGCAAAGATCGAAAGATAGGTATAGTTTAGACCGTTAGCCACTTTTCAGGACAAAAGTTAGTATTAGTGACATTAGGGACCTATAGCGAGATCGAGAGATGCTATTTGTTAAGAGTGGACCGAGAGGACCTCTTTATTTCCCGCCTTACCTGAGTTTGATTCAGACCGACTTAGTTTTCTATCGCCGAAGCTATAATAAACCGATCATCCTAGTACCCTCCTTTTATCTGTTTAAATCGTTTATTTCGTTTATCATCTTTATTTGCTCTTAGTCTCAGACCAATTCAAATCAACCCCCACACTAGTTACCTTTGACTGAATATAAATCAACTAAAGTTTACAACTGCCTCCTTGTGGTTCGACCCTGTTACCACTAGCATAGGTTAGTCTTAATTGGAAATATAAATTTTAGCTTTGGTACTCACAGCGACGGGTATCAATTTCACTCTTTTTTTATTTTTTGTTTACGTTTATTTAAACTTAAAACTACTATTGGAGTCGTGTGGTCTGTAGCTTCCTGGGGCCAGGATTTCTCTGGAACCCCATGAAGGAAAAGTAGATCTATATATACTAACATACTCATATATGTTTTAATTTAATTTGTCATAAAATTAAAGAATGATCTTATGCATGCAAACTTTTAAACAAAATAAAGAAGAAGCATTGTTCTTACATTGGAAATTCGGTTAATATGGGCACAAGAGAGATCACCTTTCTCTCTTGTTCTTGTGCTTTCCTTTAATTGAAGAACTAAGATCCAAGTGTAGGATCTCTCCCAAAGCTAAATACCCAAAGCACACTCTTAATTAAAATTAATATTATGAGTACTAGATAATATTAACTTTGTAGAAAATTGACCCAAAAATATTATAAGACACTTAATATTTTCGGTTTATGGGAGGAGGAAGAAGGAAGCTCTTTTTCTCTCTAAAACTCAAATTTTTGGATGAATAATGAATGAATGATACAACCATATGTTATGTATTGTTTTATCAAAATATAAGGCAAAAACCCTTTGCCTTTCTTGTGGTAAAACCGGGTAAGAGGTGGGGAGGGGAGCTCATGTGACCATAATTAGCGCATATTTAGCCCCCGAATTACCATTGTTTCCATGCTTTTTAGTGCCTATTTGGGTCATTTCTTATCTTTAGTTCTTTGTTTTGCATATTCTTTGAGATTTTGATCCCTTGGTAGGAGAGGAGTAAGAATCTTGCATTTTCATGGCAAAACGAGGCTAAATTGATCGTATTCAATGACCAAGCATTAAGGAGGGACAAGACTAGAAGGCCTTTGTACAGAGCATAGTAGAAGAACATTGTTGAGAAAGGATCCTTGAGTCCCCAAGGAAATCCCCAAGGAACTCATGAAGAAAAGGGAAGAAAAGAAGAAGAAAAGATGCTGCCAGACAATCCGAACGGATTGTACACAATCCGTCCGTCCGTCCAGCCCAATCCGAGCGTCCCTCAAAGGAATCCGCTCGGATTCCACCTCGCCAATCCGAGCGTCTTGACCAAGAATCCGCTCGGATTCTCCGATCCAGATCCGGCCGTCCCGACTCCCATCCGCACGGATTTTCAAGACAAAGACGTTTTCATTCTTTGAGCCACGATAAGAGAAGCCCTTCTCTCGGAGAATACCGGAGTCTCCTTGCTCAACTTAAAAAGTGTAATTACTAGTTTAGCCCTTAGTTAACCCTAATGCATCCTCCCTAATTTTCACTATAAATACCCCATTAGTCTAATTAGAGGAGCATGTTCTTCTAATCAATAATTAGAGTAGTTAATATTAATCAAATCTCTCTTCAATATTGTAATCAAGTATTAATCAAGTTTTAATCCAAGTTTTAGTTCTTTAATATCTCTCTTGTTCTTACTTTATTTTGGGTAATTGAAGATTATTTGGGTTATATTGGGAGATTGACAACCTCTCAATCTAGGATTCAAGTACTTCTATTATTCTTGCTTTATTATTGGAATCATTAGTAGGTATAATCTCTTAATCCCTTTTTAATTATTGCTAATTACTTTCATTTATTCATCATGTTTCATTATGTTAGTATGATTGACAACCTTTCTAGCATGATCAATATGATAATGAGTGAGTAGTCTCTTAGCTAGGGTTTAATGGGTGATTAGGGGAAACCAACATGGGGAATGATTCATGCTTAAATTAATATGCTTTCATATCTTATTTGCTTGCTTGTTTTGATCTTAATACATGCACATGTTATATTTGATGAAATGCTAAGCCTATGAATCCTTGCATTTACTATCATCTCCTATCTTTTCAATGAGACTTGTAAGACATAACCCAACTCGAGTCTTGTTAGACCATGCATGTGTTGAGTAGGAAAGATTAAGTCGACTTGTAGGTGTTGTACAATCTAATCGATTCGGGACCCAAACTTTCCTAGGATTGTAAGATATAACCCAACTCAATCCATCACAACAATAATTGCTTGCTTATAATTTGAGAACATGTTTGTATGATCATATCCCATGATTCCCCTATGAACCCATGACACCCTAGTGCCTTTAATCAATTGTTTACACCCCTTATTTTATTCATCTTGCTAGTTTATTTTCATTGTTATTTTAGTTTAGTAACCTTCTACATCAACCCAATTTGTGACACCCCTTAGACACTACTAGTTACAATAGAATTCTCATTTCAATACCCGTCCCTTGGGATCCGACCTTTACTTGCCTCTTTACTAATTGTAGAGTTGTTTGTGAAGTATAAATTGTGTTTTGTATCGACCATTGACCAACGACCACATATGTTTAATTGTGAACACCAAATGGCCTCGATCAAAAATGACGCCGTTTCTGGGGGACGGTGTTTAATTGATTTAAGCTTTCTTTTATTGTTATTAGTTGTGTCTTTTTTACCTTGGGGAAGTAAAACTCCTCAAGGTTTGTTCTAATTGTTTTCTAGTTGTTTGATATTTTGCATGTCTAGAAGGTTACAAAGAGATTTGTTACCTTTTGACCGTGAAATCGAAAGAACCTTGACGAATAATAGGAGACTTGTTAGGAGGAATTTGGGAGGTGTTGGTGAAGTTGTTCAACCCACTAGTGAGTTTGTCAATCCTTTCGCAATAGAAGGAGAAGAGAACCCATTAAACAATACCACACAAAATCCACCTACAATGCCTAAATTCTCGTCACACTCTATACCCACCGAGGAGGATTTACCAAATGGTACTCCTACCCCACAACATCTTACCGGAAACTTTATTGCCAAGTCCGCCTTCATCCAACTAGTTGAGAGGAGCCAATTCGGGGGAATGCCTAGTGAGGACCCTCATTCTCATATGGAAACCTTTTGCGATTATTGTGAAGCTATCTCTCAAACGGGCGTGACTCAAGACCAAATAAGATGGGTCTTATTTCCTTTTTCGTTAATCGGCACCGCAAAGCAATGGTTGAAGGGCCTTGATAAGGCCACCCTTGGAATAGATTCTTGGAAGAAGCTAGCTCTAGCTTTCTACAAAAAATTCTACCCACCGGAAAAGACCAATATGCTAAGAGCTCAAATTACGGGTTTTAAGCAAAGGGATGAAGAATCTTTGTATGAAGCTTGGGAGCGGTTCAAAGGTATTTGTTGCTCATGTCCTCACCATGGACTTAGCGAATGGTTTTTAGTGAAACAATTTTGGAATGGTTTATATGAAGATTCAAGGAACATTCTCAATATGGGATCAAATGGAATGTTCACCGAAGTTGATGACAATCAAACATGGAACAAGATTGAGGAAATGGCGGTCCATAATTCACAATATAGTAGGCCTCGCAAGGCTACTAGAGGAGGAAAGTATGAAGTGGACACCGTTACTCAATTGGGTGGTCAACTTAGTGCTCACATTGACACAATCAACTTGAAGTTTGAACAAGCTATTGCTAGACTTGAGGAAAACTCAAAATCATCGAAGCATCATGTCAATGCCATGACGGCATCCTCATCAATCCCAAGCGGGATATGTGAGAATTGTGGAACCTTGGGTCATGACTCAAGTGAATGTAGGGGAACAACCGAACAAGTTAATGCTTTCCAAGCTTACAAAAGTGGTACCCCTTATTCAAATTTTTACAATGAAAACACCAAGTTCCATCCAAATCTCTCATACAAAAGCCAAAATGTTCAAAACCCTCAAACAACATACACTCCACCACCCATGAGAAATCAAAATCAAAGACCCTTTTTCAATCAAAACCAAGGCTACCAAAATCAAAATCCATACAATCACCACAATGACCAAGGTTTTGATGTCCAAAAAGCGGTCCTCCAAATGCAAAAGAATCAACAAGAATTTTTCTCCCAAATGCAAAAAGATAGCCAAGCAAAAGACACCACCATCAACAACATTCTAGCTCACACCAAGATGTTGGAAACACAATTGACCCAACTAGCATCTTCAAGCTCACAAAGACAAAAGGGGCAATTACCACCTCAAGGTAATCCCCCTAGACATGAAACGGTTAGTGTCATTCACATGAGAAGTGGTACAAGATATGAAGCACCGAAGGAGCAAGTTGAGAATGAAGTTGTGGTGCAAGGTCCCAAAGAAGGGGAATCATCAAAAGAAGAAAGTTCAAAGAAAAACGAAGACAAAGCCAAAGAAAAGGAGCCCATTGTGATTAGACTTCCTTTTCCAAGTCGTCAAGCCAAGCCCAAATTTGATGATCAACTTGGAAAGTTCATGGAGATTGTGAAGAACTTAGAAGTCTCAATTCCTTTCACGGAATTAATCAATCACGTTCCGGCCTATGCAAAGTACATGAAAGATATCCTCACAAAGAAGAAGTCAATCCGGAAACTTGAGACTATCGCCTTCACTAAGGTGAGTAGTGCAATACTTCAAGGGAGTTCACCTCCAAAGTTAAAGGATCCGGGAAGCTTCTCAATACCGTGTACCATTGGCGACACGACGATCAACAAAGCCTTATGTGATCTAGGGGCTAGTGTGAGTGTCATGCCGTACTCGGTGAGTAAAAGGTTGGGAATGGGAGAGCTTAAATGCACCAATATCACTCTTCAAATGGCCGATAGATCGACGAAGACACCATTAGGGATATGGGAAGATGTCCCCGTGCGAATTGGGAAGTTTTTCATCCCGGTAGACTTTGTCATTGTTGATATGGAGGAAGATTCCAACATTCCAATCATCTTAGGAAGACCTTTCCTACACACCGCGGGTGCGGTGATTGATGTGAAACATGGAGAGCTCACTCTAGAAGTAGGAGATGAAAGCATAACTTTTAATCTTGACAAAACCATGAGAGCTCCTCGTTTGCATGAACCATGTTTCATGATTGATCATTATAGCCGAAAAGATGAAAGGAAGAAATCGGAACTCCAATGGAGGAAGAAAATTGAAGATGCTCCATTCAAAGAGCAAGTGAATTGTGACAAGGAGAGCTTGCAAAGCTCATCAAAATCAACCAAGGAAGAAGATGATGGCCTCATTGGCCAAGAGAAGAAATTGGGAGAGTTGTCTCCATCTAAGCAAGAGATTTTCAATGATCAACTCAATGAAGTTTGTGGTCTTTGGGACGACGAATTTGAAGGGATCTTTAATCCCTACATTGGGCATGCCATCAATCATGATCAACAACAAGGGCCACGGTCTATTGAGGACCTCTACCACAACAATGAACAAGCTTTTGATTACTTTTTCAAGGTGTTGAGCAACATCAACAACACCTTGAACATGCCCCCTTGACATCTCATCAAGAATGAGAGTTTGGTGGAGTCCTCCCTAAACCACCACTTGTAAATATTTCTAACTCCCTAACTTACTTTTCAATTTTTGTATTGCATTTTTTGTCATTTTTGGATTTTATCTACTTTGATCAAAATAATTGTCATGAAAAGAGAGAAGTGAGGGAGGGATTAACAATTTTAATTAATGTGTAGTGCTTTACCTTAGTGTGGGGATGGAAATTGCCTAGGCAATTCATGCCTTAGTAGTGCCCCCATAATGAAGAACACAAGATTTGAAAGAAAGAAAGAAAGAATGATAAGGGAATGCATTGTGCGCGAATAAGCTGAACACGTGTGCACAAGGACCAATCCGAGCGGATTCCTGAGAATCCGCCCGTCTGAAGAAGATCCGAGCGTCCAGCTGAGAAGACGCCCGTCTTGGGCTGAGCTGAAATTTGCAAAATTCTTGACTGTCAAAGAATCCGAGCGGATTTCTGGAAAGACGCCCGTCTCACAGAATCCGTCCGTCTTTTGAAAAAGACACCCGTCTTGAAGCTGAAGAAAAACAAAGAAAAATCTCTGGACTAGAATCCGTCCGTCCTGCACGAAATCCGCCCGTCCCATCACAGAAGAATCCGAGCGGATTCCCCAGAATCCGCCCGTCTCTAGGCGGGATTTTGAAAATTTTGAAGCTGTAGAATCCGCACTGATTGCGCCCAATCCGCACGGATTGTCCCTGCGTTTTGAAATTGCCGAGTTCTTTAAATACCCATCCCACCTTCATTCATTCATTCATTCATTCATAAACACTACCCACAACATCAAAACCCTCATCCTCTCCATCTCAAAAACAAAAACCCTCAACAAAACTCACCAAAATCAAATCAAACCATCTTTCAAACAACAAATCAATCACTCCATCTTCATTAACAATCAAAACCAAGCACAAATTCTTCACCCTTTGAGTCGATCTTTGTTCTCATAAAGGCAAAGCCTTTCACCTTCAAAATCGATTTGGGCATTCTACAAATTGAAGATTTTTGACTCTTTACTTGGTTAGTTCATCAAATGGCAAGAACAAAGGGAGCAACAAAGGCAACAAAGGCACCAAAAGCAAAGGCTCTCTCTCAAAGGCAAAAAGCTCTACAAGCAAAGGAAGCTTTGGCAATGGTGGTATCAACACCAAGCTTGGAAGTGCAACAACAACAACAAATTTCTATGGAAGCATCACCTTCTACTCCGGTAATCGATCAACTCTTGCATTATCCGGAGGTAACTTTCATTTCCGATACCCATAGAAATACATTTGTCAAGTTTGCTATGAAACAAATTTAATCCACTAAATTCATATGTCAAGATGCTTTAGAGAAGTTGGGTGTTCTTGAACAAACAAGAGTCTTTTTCAATGCCATGGGTTTGAAGAAATTGTTTGAAATGAAGGAAGTAACATACCCCTCCCTTGTCTTGGAATTCTTAAGTTCTTTAAAAGTGACAAAAGTTGAGAATAGGGAAAATATTGAGTTTCGTCTAGCTAACACTAGTAGACGCATTACCTTTCCGGAATTAGGTGAAATTTTGGGTCTTAGCGATGAACATAAATATTATAAGCAATATGGGAATTATGACCCCGAGCCTCTTTGGGAGGCAATCTCCGGGAAGAAATTTGAAGATTTTCATGCTTGTCGTTCTCTTTTGGTCCATCATCCGGGCATAAGAGTATGGCACAAAGTTGTGGGAAATACCATAATTGCTAGGAAAGACACCAATCATTTCACGGGACTCGATTTTATTCTCCTTGAATCAACTTTGAATATTGGAATAATTCACACCAAGCCTTACAATTCTTTGAGGCTATTGGTTGATAGATGGCTCCATGTAGATAGTGGGAAGAAGGGTCAAACCGTTATTGTTAATGGCGGCCTTGTCACGGTCCTAGCCAAGCACTTTGATCCTAATTTCAATAAGGATAGCAAGTACAAGGCAAAGGAAGGTGGCCATCTTATTGATATGTCCATCATGATTAACAAGTTTAAGTGGGTTGCTCACAATCCCCTTGACACCAAGTATGGGTGGCTTACTAGTGAGGCTCGATCATTCACTTTACCCGCAAAGATTTGCCGTCTTAGTGTCCACCGGACCAACTATTTACTTCCCCTATCCGAAGAAGCCGAGTACATCATTCAACAACAAAAGGGTGATCATGAAACTCCCTCCTCTTCCATTGTCATACCGCCTTACCCCTATGAATATGAAGAGTTCAAACCGCAAGGAATTGAAATTGGGAAAGACTATGTAACTCTTGTTATGCAAGCCATGCACAAGCAAGCTTATGAAGATCGGAAGAATGCTTATTTGGCTCAATATCCTCCCCTCTTACATCTAGCTAGGCAAGGACTCCTTGATCCATCTTGTCCTTTGCCTAGTTGGGCGGATAGAGAAGCCTTATTTCCGGGTGCATCTAGGGACGTGGTGGAAAACAATGAGGTTGTTGGAAATGGTGAAGAAATTGATGATAATATTGAGGAAGAAGCAAGTGGAGATGAAGAAGGAGATGGTGAAGATGATAATGAAGAAAGTGATGAAGAAAGTGCCAAGGAAAGTGGCAATGTGACCACTTCTCATGAGGGAAGTGGTGATGATGATAGCATGATGGAAGACTAGCCTTGGAGACTCCTACACTCCCATGGTTTGTCTATATCTCTTTGTATTTTATTTTCATTTTGATCATTGTTGGTTTAGTCCTAGCAACATCAAAGGACTCACACCTCGATACCATTGAGGTGTTCTTTATTGTTCCCATTTTTGAAAATCCAAAATGACAATCTAGTTTCATGCATAGCATAGTGTGTGCATGAACTATACCCATGCTTTGACATTAGCAATAGTGTCTTATTTGGTTTGGGGAAGTTAATGCATACACAACGGGAGGTAATCTAAATTATCCTCTCCGTCATAACAAAAACCATGCATCATGTAGTATAGCTTAGTGTAGAATTGCATTTAGTATAGAAATCATGCATCATTTTGCATAATTTCCATCATTTTGGCCATTGAGGACAATGCCCATATTAGTGTGGGGATGGGAATTCTAACACTTAACTTTTATTCAAAAACCATAAAAATTGAAAATTTTCAAAAAAATCATAAAAATTTAAAAATTGAAAAATCCAAAAACAAGTTCATTTCCTTTGTATATATTGTCTTGTATATATTGTGTTTGTTTCATCCTTGTTCACTTTGATCGACTACGCCACATCCGAGACATGAGGATATTGAAGACCGCATGGTATGATCTTTCCAATCTCCTTTTTTTCCTCTTTATGTTAATGACTATGTGGCTTTATTTTGATTGATGCGGTAAAACAACGTGAACTTAGGATTGCATTTAGTTTATTTGTCATACTAGTTGGTAGAATCATATGCATTAGGATGTTTATATGTTAGTTGCATCATGGCATGTAGTTGCATGTTAGAAAAATTTTGTGAAACCGTCTACTTGGGAAGCTTGACAAGTGTATATAGGCCCTAGTAGATGCTTTTTATTCTTAAGACTTTGCTTGTTAGAATACTTGTAAAACACCCTAGGATGTGTCATGCTAGTATCCTTTGACCCATGGTTTAAGGCCGAGTCAAGAGTACCTTGTGGTGTGATAACTCCTTGGCTACCGTTTATTCCAAGGTGACCCTTGAAACCATGCATACTTCTATCATTCATCCATGTTCTACCATACATTTTTGTCATCAAAGGGAATGGGCACAAAAAGAAATCAATTTGAGTTCAATGAAATGAAAAATGAAAGAAAGTTTGCAAAAATGCATCAAATGAAAAGAGGAGCAAAAATAGAACTCCTAAAGCTTCAAATACAAGGCACCCTCGTTACTAATTGGGGTGAATTTGAAAATGTTCAAAAAGAAATGCAAAAAGTTGAAAGTTGTCAAGTATTGAAATGCCAAAAATCAAAAAGAAATGGCAAGAAAGTGTTCTCAAATGTCAAATGCCACAAGAAATTGGGGGGAAAAACAAAAACAAAAGAAAACTCCCAAATGAAACTCAAATACTATTGATCCCTTTATCCATCGTATCCATTTTTGTGCATGGTAGAGAGGGGACGACCCTTCTTCTTGTCTAGGCAAGAGGGGGAATTCCGCGATCCTCCAGTGTTTCTAACACCATAGGGAGTCTACTCTTGACAAAAGCATTTAATGATTGAAGACAAAGGTACCCTAGCTTGACACATTTTGGAGGTGATTTATTGGTATCCTTCTAGGCTTAGTAGTTTGAATAAATTGCATCTATGAAGGATTGTGTACCCTTGAATTGCTTCCCTTGTAGATAATTTCCGCCACTTAGATGAGGAAAGTGGCTATTCTTTTTGTAGATGCATCCATTATGTGATTTTTGTGTGCTTAATGTTTGGATGTGTCGCCATTTTGGCAAGACCCACCTTGCCTTGCAAGAAGGCATCCTACCTCATGGTTGTCTTGTTGTGAGTTGAAGGGGCGGAGTGAGACCCGCTAATTGTCTCATATCGGCTATTATTATTAGGTTAGGTTAGTATTGGTCCTAGTCTTTGTCACCTCTTTACTCGGGACGAGCAAAGGTTCGGTTTGGGGATATTTGATGTGACCATAATTGGCGCATATTTAGCCCCCGAATTACCATTGTTTCCATGCTTTTTAGTGCCTATTTGGGTCATTTCTTATCTTTAGTTCTTTGTTTTGCATATTCTTTGAGATTTTGATCCCTTGGTAGGAGAGGAGTAAGAATCTTGCATTTTCATGGCAAAACGAGGCTAAATTGATCGTATTCAATGACCAAGCATCAAGGAGGGACAAGACTAGAAGGCCTTTGTACATAGCATAGTAGAAGAACATTGTTGAGAAAGGATCCTTGAGTCCCCAAGGAAATCCCCAAGGAACTCATGAAGAAAAGGGAAGAAAAGATGCTGCCAGACAAACGTACACAATCCGTCCGTCCGTCCAGCCCAATCCGAGCGTCCCTCAAAGGAATCCGCTCGGATTCCACCTCGCCAATCCGAGCGTCTTGACCAAGAATCCGCTCGGATTCTCCAGCCCAGATCCGGCCGTCCCGACTCCCATCCGCACGGATTTCAGTACAGCACGTTTTCATTCTTTGAGCCACGATAAGAGAAGCCCTTCTCTCGGAGAATACCGGAGTCTCCTTGCTCAACTTAAAAAGTGTAATTACTAGTTTAGCCCTTAGTTAACCCTAATGCATCCTCCCTAATTTTCACTATAAATACCCCATTAGTCTAATTAGAGGAGCATGTTCTTCTTATCAATAATTAGAGTAGTTAATATTAATCAAATCTCTCTTCAATATTGTAATCAAGTATTAATCAAGTTTTAATCCAAGTTTTAGTTCTTTAATCTCTCTCTTGTTCTTACTTTATTTTGGGTAATTGAAGATTATTTGGGTTATATTGGGAGATTGACAACCTCTCAATCTAGGATTCAAGTACTTCTATTATTCTTGCTTTATTATTGGAATCATTAGTAGGTATAATCTCTTAATCCCTTTTTAATTATTGCTAATTACTTTCATTTATTCATCATGTTTCATTATGTTAGTATGATTGACAACCTTTCTAGCATGATCAATATGATAATGAGTGAGTAGTCTCTTAGCTAGGGTTTAATGGGTGATTAGGGAAACCAACATGGGGAATGATTCATGCTTAAATTAATATGCTTTCATATCTTATTTGCTTGCTTGTTTTGATCTTAATACATGCACATGTTATATTTGATGAAATGCTAAGCCTATGAATCCTTGCATTTACTATCATCTCCTATCTTTTCAATGAGACTTGTAAGACATAACCCAACTCGAGTCTTGTTAGACCATGCATGTGTTGAGTAGGAAAGATTAAGTCGACTTGTAGGTGTTGTACAATCTAATCGATTCGGCTCCGGGACCCAAACTTTCCTAGGATTGTAAGATATAACCCAACTCAATCCATCACAACAATAATTGCTTGCTTATAATTTGAGAACATGTTTGTATGATCATATCCCATGATTCCCCTATGAACCCATGACACCCTAGTGCCTTTAATCAATTGTTTACACCCCTTATTTTATTCATCTTGCTAGTTTATTTTCATTGTTATTTTAGTTTAGTAACCTTCTACATCAACCCAATTTGTGACACCCCTTAGACACTACTAGTTACAATAGAATTCTCATTTCAATACCCGTCCCTTGGGATCCGACCTTTACTTGCCTCTTTATTAATTGTAGAGTTGTTTGTGAAGTATAAATTGTGTTTTGTATCGACCATTGACCAACGAACACATATGTTTAATTGTGAACACCAAATGGCCTCGATCAGGAGCCAATGCATGCCTTTGTTTATCTTTACAATGTAAACTAGGGTTGCATGGCTAGTAAGGTAAGTAATCATTATGTTTACCACTCATATTATAAACACAATATTATCCTTAACCCCCTTCTTAATTTCGGTACACTTATAACATGGAATCCATATTATTTTTGTCAATTTGTCAATATGTCACATGTCACATGTCACATAAAATTGTTATATATTTTTAACATATTAAAAATCAAGGTATTAATAAAAATACGTCATATACAAAAATCGACTTAGTAATTCATAATTACTTGTACCAAAATATTTTACGAATTATAAATCACAACAATTTGTATTTATAATAATTCATTCAAATTCAATTGTTTCCTTAAACAATAATTTCATCCGAGTAATGATACGATTTGATTACTCAGACCATATCTCATTTAATCAAATTTCAATGAGATACGTAAATATTACTTCCAAAATCGTCCGTCAATTTTAATTAAATTAATTGACTCGTAACGTTATACGATTAATTAATTGATCAATTAAGAGTGTTGCCCTATAGGTATGACCTAGAGGATCAACTGATCACCACCGTCGCACGACAGTAATGTCAAACTCTAGTCAGCCAATCATTACCGATATGTGTGGACCAGTTGACAGTAAATATTACTTCCCAATTGTATTCTTTATAATGAGACTTAAACATGTGATCATCATGATCAACAGTTGTGATCGCATTATTGTCGGAGGACACATATTCCAACAATCTCCCACTTGTCCTCGACAAGTGTGCGTCACCAATTCTCTTGTCCTATTACTATCTCCCACTCAATGCAAGGTGTCTTTCAGGTCGTACTTGCAAGTGATCATATCGAGAGTGGTTTCCTCGATCTGGAGAATAACTGATTGACCGGATTTATCCACCATGGATACATTCCGAGCGTGGCCACGCATTTCCAGTTCATTACTCCTCGAGTGGCCCTGAGATATTGTTATAACCCTGACTAGGGGTGGACAATTCTTATCGCACTCATTCCCTTCGACTAGCCACAGCCATCATAACCCAAAATATGCCCATTTGACGCCATTTATGAAGGTCGAAGTAACACAAATCAAAGTTAATCTGAAACTGTGCCATCTTAGGCGAATAATCTTTAGTCAAAAGAATCGACTCATTTGAATACTATAGCAGCTCTCGCCACGACCAGGCTATATATATTTGCCAGAACTCTATAAGCGGTCATAGGGCCCGACAAAATGTTCCAAACAGTCCGCCAATGTGATCGACTAGTCATCTCACATGACTCTATGGCACTTGAACTTGCCATCAATCACATCACACTCTAGTCACTTCGAGACGCCACCTCATGTAAGTAACTATGGGCAAATACAATGTTAATCCATGTTCACTTTAACGGGGTTCAATTGTCTCCACAACCCGTTGGATGTAACAAAGTATAAGGTGAGTTGATAACAACTCAAACGACAAATGTCAACATCACACTCGGGTAGTCAATATCATATTACAACCTTGTGATGCATATCGTAAGTGTAAACACTTATTGATTGCAATAGAAGTTTAACATGCCATGTGTCCATGTGTTCAAACTTCTTATACTTGCATTTTCCTTTACATTCATGTTCTCTCTCATAGAATGAACCTTACCAAGTACACGTCAAGGTTCCCGACCTTGATTTCGGTTCTTTATCTTGAAAGAACTTCCTAATCGATTATCACATAACGAATGAATTTGTGGTGAATGATATAACTTGTACTGATCAAGTACTCCATTCACACACAATGCACTAGGTATATGTTTTGTAGAATCCTGCAACAATTTGTCAAGATGATTAGCCTAGCACTTCTCACAAGTCTTAGCATATTAGGAAAGATTAGTTTTGAGCAACTTATTCTCTAACTATGTATCTTTCCAAAATTCTTATTTCTCCTTTTAGCTTGAAGGGCTTAGGATTCTCATAAATCCTTACATGTGTTCGGATTTTCATTAATATGTGCAACCTTTTGTCACATAACAGAGCATTCTGTCAAACGCCGAAATCGCTCATCGGATTCTTCTCGAGAATTCATGATGTTTCTATTATGGCTTACCAATGATCCATCATGCTCTTATGCATATGATTCATAATTGGACATGTGCATGATTATCTTAATGGCGGAAACATTAGTCACTAATAATCATGAGATCAACCGTTTTAAGGTTCAATGAACGACCATGACTGCTAATGGTAATTCCATTTTCATTCACATGAATAACCTATGTGTATGTTGATTCGATGTGTATCTCTTAATACTTATCCAACATCCCTTGATGTAATTGGATTCATCATAGTCCATTTTCATCCAGAATTGAAAACTCAAATCTTCCTCTATGAAGGAAGGTATTAGCTCGTCATTCTTCAATGAGTGATGAGTTATAACCTTTTATTACAAGATGATTGCTCCCATTAAATTCCATGTCTTCACATGATAATTTCCTAACTCCCACTCAATTCCACATGTTTCGAAATTGACTTCTAAATCGAAACTTTTCAAGAATTGAATATAAATTGCATTGCCAAGTTATTAAGATAGAACCATATATGTTCCCATCATATCCTTTCAAAATACCTATTTTGAAGTGGTCTCATCTTAAGCTTATGGAAAGAGATTTTAATCTCTAACTCACACATATTATAATGATGTGTAGCAATGTCATTATTTAGATATAAATAATATCTAAAACGCACCCTTCGAAATACCCTTTTCGGAAGGTGGTTTAACCATTTCATTTCCATAATGAGGTTAAGAAATGACACTTGCGTGGTTAATGCTGAACTTAGCTATTGAGGATATCGGTATATTAATCCTTGCATTTTCTAGTCATAAATCTCATTTATTACTAGGGTGTAACTTTGATTCATTTAGGCTCTTAAGTAAATCTCAAGGTTGAAACTATTGGTCAAAATTTCATAAACTTAGTCAAACTTTTGTTAAGACTTTACATTAGTCATTTTTCATCCAAAACTTTCTTTTGGTGTTCTCACGTAGTTATCTTAAGAACATACTCTTACGATTACTTCACGTGGTCTCTTTAGTCATATAGAACTTACTTGAGACCATAGATCTCATCTATTGGGTATACTATATAAATAGATATACCTCCATTCAAATCATTCTTCCTTGCGTAGATCTCATTTACACAAGTAGATCTCATTTACACAAGTATGCAAACTTATCTTGGTTGTGTCCTCATTTTTCTCCCACTCTATCTTTAGAATAAATACACTATAGATTCAAAGATAGCATATGAGACACAAATAATGATTTTTGAAGTATAAGGAGAATTATCTCATAGGTGGACTAATGGTTTTAGATTTCGTAAGTGTACTTGGTGATTGACATTCCTATAAAAGAGTTCATAGACTCAAAATTACTTTGTAAATGATCATACACAAGCCTTAAGCATGTGGACATATAATGAATCCCGTCATTATATTTGTCTATTAGATCACTTTAAGTGAATAATCATATGTTTCTAAGAGCAAGCATTTAAATACGAATTTTTAGAACAAAGGATAAAATGATAAAACGGGTGACTTGGGTTGCAAACCAAGCCACCATTATCCAAAATACAACCAATTATCCAAAATACCTTTCCATGTCGAACACGGAAACTTAAAGGTTCTAAAATTCAAAACATGAATAAAATAAGACAATAAAAAGCAAAGCTCCATGAAAAGCTATTCCTAGCTTCTTGATGGTTTCTCATGCTTGCTTTTCCTTTCCCTTGTCTTTGCTTGGTGGAGGCCCTACTTACAATAAAAAGGGAGATACATTATCACAACTTTGTATCATAATACCATAGTTGAATTAGAAACATAAAATAAGGGATAGTCATTTACCTACTGGAGTAATCTTTCTAGCCTTAATATCACCAAGGTATTTGGAACAATTTCTTTTCCAATGTCCCATACCATTACAATAATGGCATTTATCAAGAGGACCCTTCTTGATTTTTGAAGTGCTAGCATCATTAGCCTTAGCTTTGGTGAAAGTGGGAGCTTGCTTCTTACCCTTCCTCCAATTCTTCTTGAACTTCCCCTTACTCTTAGTGCTTATGTTAAGCACATCCTTTGTTGGGTTCACATTTAACCCCATGTCCCTCTCGGCTTGCACAAGTAACTTGTGCAATTCTTCAAGAGACACATCCTTGTCTTGCATGTTAAAATTCACCCGGAATTGAACATATGCTTTGACTTTGGACAAGGAGTGTACAATCCTATCTACAATGAGTTCTTTGGGGATTTCAATCTTTTGAATTTTCAAGGTCTCGACAAGCTCCATAAGTTTGAGCACATGAGGGCTAACCTTTTGGCCCTCTTTGAAGTCGAGATCAAAGAATGCCGCGGCCGCCTCATATTGGACGATCCGCGGAGTTTGTGAAAACATTGTCACAAGCTTGGAGTAAATCTCATTAGCGTTGCCCATTTTAAAGGCTCTTCTTTGGAGATCCGCCTCCATTGCAAATATCAAGACGTTTTTCATTGCGGCGGACTCCTTTTGGTAAGCCTCATATGCTTCCCTAGTGGCGGCGGTCGACCTAGTAGTAGGTTCGGGTGGTGAGGCCTCGGTAAGTTAACGAAGCTTCTCGTCACCTTGGGCGGCCAATTTGAGTTGGGCATCCCAATCGGAGAAATTTGACCCATTCTTTTCAAGTTTACATCGATCCATGAAGGATCGGAGCCATGATGAATTAGCGAGAGGCGTGGCATTAGGGGTTGGTGTTGCCATTTGTTATGAGAAAAGAAGTGGTCTACAAAACAAAATAGAAGGAGTAAAAAAAATGTCGTTTTAATAATAATACTTGTAAAAGTAAAATTTAAACAAGTTTTATTGCATTTTTCTAGTGACCTCTACCCAACTAGATAAATGATTCCAAGACCCAAATTCATATCGACTTAGGCACGGTGGGGCCGATTCATCCTTTATCAATATAACTCGGTGGATTAACGTTTAATCGATTCTACTTTTAGAACTCTTGGTCGATAATATTACATTAACATTTATCTTTAGCCCAAAACACATTCAACAAGGGGACGGTGTGGCCGATAAAACCCTTATCGAAAAACTTTTGTTGAGTTCAATCCAAATTTGGAATAAATGTGTCCATGATCAAAACCCACATTAACTTGGGCACGGTGTGGCCGATACATCCCTTATCAACATGAATTCGGTGGATAGACATTTATCACCTACTTCCCCTACGTAACAAGGTTTGTACCCCGGTAGGGCCGAGTGCACTCCCTCGCGAAATAGGTTTTCATGGTTTCTACTATTTGGTAAGGCTATGTCTCAATTAATTGTTTTAGCGAGAGGTCATGTCAATTTATTACCTATCACGTTTTAAGTGAACTAAAGCGGTGAACTACGATAATTTTAGTTGACACGGTCGATAAACTCAATAAAAGGACAATGCATGTTTTAGTTATGGCGATTTAGCAATGCATGCGACATATAAATAAAATGCAGACATAAAATAAATCCCAGTATGCCCTTCCTAAAATAGAAAAACAATTTAACTATTACATATTCGGAAACCAACTTCATTGGTCCCTTGAACTTCGGTTGTGGTACGCATCTCGAGGTAACACCGTCTTTATGTATCGCCATCTTGAAGAAATTCGTCTTTCGGAACTCCGAAGTAAATAAAATTACATAACAAATTACATAATTTCCTATTATACATTTGTAACTAAAATAAAATAAATCTATTAAATTACAAAACGGTGATACGAGATCACAATCAATTACAACCGAATCGATATTCCCATACATTTCGGGAAATACCAATTAAAAACTAAGGCCATACTAAGTAAAATTACATAATTCAAAATTACATAAAATAAAATTATGACAATCATAAAGAAAATGCAGAATTATAATATGTATGAACATGCCCAATTTTATGCTAAATCGCCTTTAAATAGCCAATATCGTATATTACTCGGTTTTTACGGATTTGCGTGATTTCAACATTTTATAATCACAAAAATTACATAAATTCATATTTATGCATATGTTAATTACCCTAACCTCTTAGGACTCAAAATTTAGTCTTCACTAATAATTTGACCATAATTAACTCATATATCTAAAATTTGTTCATTAATGGACTAAAAATACAAAAATAAGCTATAAACTTCAAATAAATCACATAATTTCAAATAAATTCAAAATTAAAAATTTAAATTTATGAACATTCTGGAAAAATACCATGACACTCATAATGTTCAAAAATTTAGGTTAAAATTTTCGAAATTTATCCGGAAAAACAATGTTGCGGTTTATCGGTTTTAACTAAATAATCATAAAAACATGTGAAAAAATATATTCATTAACTTTTAAATTTTAGATCTGAAAAAGATAATAAAATGCAACATATGATGTTTTTCTTTAGTCATAGAGTATGTTTTATTAATATTTCACTAATAAAGTCACTATTCATGCTATTTTTCTTCAAAAATCCATAAATCATGCAAAAAGACTTCAATATAGCCTATTATTTTACACACATCTTGTAAAATTGCATGTGAAAACATACTAAATTTATATGACCAGATTCGAAATTTATCTCATATTAACCTATTTTTAACCTAAATCCGAATTTAATAATGAAAAATCCATTTTTCGAGCATAAGAAGTTCAACAATTATGAAAATTTACAGGTTATCTAAAAATAATATATGTGACAACATATCCAAAAATCAATGGAAAATTCGAAGTTTAGCTATTTTTAGTCCGAAAATGACATTTTATTCATAAAATCATATTTTAATGCCATTATTATGTAATATGAACAATAAAAATCCATAAAATAACCAAAATATCCTAAAAACATTTTAGGATCAGAAATTTTAACATGCATAAATTAATTTCGTGATATATCATAATAACACAAAATGTACAAGTTTTATATGTTAATCTTTATAACTCGGAAAAACTTTTAACCGATTTGCATGCAAACAACCATGGCTCTTAATACCAATTGAAGGAAAAGTAGATCTATATATACTAACATTATTCATATATGTTTTAATTTAATTTGTCATAAAATTAAAGAATGATCTTATGCATGCAAACTTTTAAACAAAATAAATAAGAAACATTGTTCTTACATTGGAAATTCGGTTAATATGGGCACAAGAGAGATCACCTTTATTTCTTGTTCTTGTGCTTTCCTTTAATGGAAGAACTAAGATCCAAGTGTAGGATCTCTCCCAAAGCTAAATACCCAAAGCACACTCTTAATTAAAATTAATATTATGAGTACTAGAAAATGTTAACTTTGTGGAAAATTGACCCAAAAATATTATAAGACACTTAATATTTTCAGTTTATGGGAGGAGGAAGAAGGAAGCTCTTTTTCTCTCTAAAACTCAAATTTTTGGATGAATAATGAATGAATGATACAACCATATGTTATGTATTGTTTTATCAAAATATAAGGCAAAAACCCTTTGCCTTTCTTGTGGAAAATCCGGGTAAGAGGTGGGGAGGGGAGCCAATGCATGTCTTTGTTTATCTTCACAATGTAAACTAGGGTTGCATGGCTAGTAAGGTAAGTAATCATTATGTTTACCACTCATATTATAAACACAATAATATCCTTAACCCCCTTCTTAATTTCGGTACACTTATAACATGGAATCCATATTATTTTTGTCAATTTGTCAATATGTCACATGTCACATGTCACATAAAATTGTTATGTATTTTTAACATATTAAAAATCAACGTATTAATAAAAATACGTCATATACAAAAATCGACTTAGTAATTCATAATTACTTGTACCAAAATATTTTACCAATTATAAATCACAACAATTTGTATTTATAATAATTCATTCAAATTCAATTGTTTCCTTAAACAATAATTTCATCCGAGTAATGATACGATTTGATTACTCAGACCGTATCTCATTTAATCAAATTTCAATGAGATACGTAAATATTACTTCCAAAACCGTCCGTCAATTTTAATTAAATTAATTGACTTGTAACGTTATACGATCAATTAATTGATCAATTAAGAGTGTTGCCCTATAGGTATGACCTAGGGGATCAACTGATCACCACCGTCGAACACAAGATAATGTCAAACTCTAGTCACCAATCATTACCGATATGTGTGGACCGAGTTGTGATAAATATTACTTCCCAATTGTATTCTTTATAATGAGACTTAAACATGTGATCATCATGATCAACAGTTGTGATCGCATTATTGTCGGAGGACACATATTCCAACAATCCATGACATAACGCCAGGTACTTCACATTGTTCTAGTAGATTTTCTCTATTTTGGGCTCTTTTCAAAATACCACTCCGCACTCTAACATCTATGGTACGTTGAAAGTGTTGCCATCAGGACTGTCAACTATAAACGGGGGTTGACAAGGCACATGGCACTCCTGTTAGAAATCTATATCTCTTTACTTAACATATTCATATATGTTTTAATTTAATTTAGTCATAAAATTAAAAGATGATCTTATGCATGCAAACAATAAAAGAATAAGGAAGAAATCATCATCTTACATTGATGTTTCGGATTATTGGGCACAAGTAAGATCTCCTTCTTACTTGTTCTTGAGCACTCCTAAAATGGAAGAACAAGGATTCAAGTGTATAATCCCTCCCAAGGATTAATACCCAAGGAAACTCTTAACAACATTAATATTATTATTACTAGAACAATATTAATTTAAATAAAAATGACCCAAAATTATTTCTGTTGGTTCTCTTAATTCGGCTAAGAGGAGGAAGAAAAGGGAAGATTATTATCTCTCTCTAAAACTCTTATTTTAGATGTATATGAATGAATGAATGATAGATTCACAAGTTTGCATGTAGTGAATATTAAGTGAAAGAGAGCAAAAGACCCTTGGCCTTTTGACAAGAGAAATCGGGTAGGAGGGGTGGGAAAGGGCCAATGCATGAGCATCAAATCTTCCCAAGAATTTTAGGCATGTAAGGCTATGCATTGGTCTTATGATTATGCCTTCCACTAAACATAATTAACACAAAAATAAGCCTAATTTTCCCTCCTTATTTCGGCACATATAGTGTAAAATGGAAAATCCATTTTACACATTATTTTGTCAATATGTCACATGTAACATGTTTCATGACATTAGGTATATAAAATGTATTTTTAACAATTAAAAATCAACATATTAATAAAATATATCACTTATATAATTACCCTAGTAATTCATAATTACTTGTACCGAAATGAATTCCCGAGTCATAAAATACAACATTCTGTATTTGTAATAATCAATTCATTTTGTTTCAATTATTTCCGTAAACAATAATTTCATCTAAGTAATAAAACAATTCGATTACTTAGACCGTATCTAATTTAATCAGATTACAATGAGATACGTAAATATTACTTCCAAAATCGTCCGTCAATTTTAAGTAATTTAATTAACCCGTATCGTCATACGATCAATTAAATAGTCAATTAAGAGTGTTACCCTTTAGGTATGACCTAAGGGGATCAACTGATCACCACCGTCGCACGACAGTAATGTCAAACTCTAGTAAGCCAATCATTACCGATATGTGTGGACCAGTTGACAGTAAAATATTACTTCCCGATTGTATTCTTTAAAATGAGATTTAAACATGTGATCATCATGATCAACAGTTGTGATCGCTAAGTTATTAAGATAAAACCATATATGTTCCCATCATATCCTTTCAAAATACCTATCTTGAAAAGGTTTCAATCTTAACCTTATGGAAAGAGATTTTAATCTCTAACTCATTCATTTTATAATGATGCGCGGCAATGTCATTAGATTGAATATGAATAATATCTAATACACGTCCTTCTCAAAATACCCTTTTCGGAAGGAGGTTTAACCATTTCATTTTCATAATGAGGTTAAGTAATGACATTTGCATGGTTAATACTTATCTTAGCAAGTTGCAAATATCGTCATATCAACATTTGCAACTTTTAGTCATAAATCTCATTTATTTCTAGAATGCAACTTTGATTCATTTAGTATCTTAAGTAAATATCAATATTGAAACTATTGGTCAAAAATTATCATAAACTAGTCAATTAAGACTTTACATTAGTCATTCTTCTTCCAAAACTTTCTTTTGGTCTCATCGTGTTGTTATCTTGAGAACATATTCTTTGGATTACTTCACTTGGTCTCTTTTGTCATGTAGATCTATTCGAGACCATAGATCTCATCTATTCGTGTATACTATATAAATAGATATACCTTTATTCAAATCATTCTTCCTTGCGAAGATCTCATTTACACAAGTACACTAATTCTTCATGGTGTTCTTTGTGTCTTCATTTTTCTCCCACTCTATCTCTAGAATGAATACACTAGAGATTCAAAGATAGCTTATGAAACACAAATAATGATTTTGAAGTATACGGAGGACTATCTCATATGATGACTAATTGTTTTAGATTTGATAAGTGTACTTGGTGATTAACATTCCTTTAAGAGAGTTCATCAACTCAATATCACTTTATAATTGATCATATACAAGCCTTAAGCTTGTGGACATATAATGAATCCCATCATTATAGTTGTTTGTTAGATCACTTTAAGTGAATGATCATATGTTTCTATTTGCAAGCATATAAAGACGAATTTTTAGAACAAGGATAAAATACGATAAAATGGGTGACTTGGGTTGCAAACCAAGCCACCATTATCCAAAATACAATAAATATCCAAAATACATTTCCATGTCGAACACGGAAATCAAAAGGTTCTAAAATCCGAAACATAAATTAAAATTAGACAATAAAAAGCCAAGCTTCATGGAAGCTACTCCTAGCTTCTCGATGGTTTCTCAAGCTTGCTTTTCTTTTCCCTTGTCCTTGCTTGGTGGAGGCCCTATTTACAATAAAAAGGGGATACATTATCACAACTTTGTATCACAATACCATAGTTGAATTAGAAACATAAAAGAAAGGATAGTCATTTACCTACTGGAGTGATCTTTCCAGCTTTAATGTCACCAAGATATTTGGAACAATTTCTTTTCCAATGTCCAACACCATTACAATAATGGCATTTATCAAGAGGACCCTTCTTGATCTTGGATGTGCTAGCTTCATAAGTCTTAGCTTTGGTGAAAGTGGGAGCTTGCTTCTTACCCTTCTTCCTATTCTTCTTGAATTTCCCCTTTCTTTTGGTGCTAATGTTAAGCACATCCTTTGGTGGGTTCACATTTAACCCCATGTCCCTTTCGGCTTGCACAAGTAACTTGTGCAACTCTTCAAGAGACACGTCCTTGTCTTGCATGTTAAAATTCACCCGGAATTGAACATATGCCTTGACTTTGGATAAGGAGTTTAGAATTCTATCTACTATGAGTTCTTTGGGGATTTCAACTTTTTGAATCTTCAAGGTCTCGACTAGCTCCATCAATTTGAGCACATGAGGGCTAACCTTTTGGCCCTCTTTAAAGTCGAGATCAAAGAATGCCGCGGCCGCCTCATATTGGACGATCCACGGAGTTTGTGAAAACATTGTCACAAGTTTGGAATAGATTTCATTAGCGGTGCCCATCTTAAAGGCTCTCCTTTGGAGATCCGCCTCCATCGCAAAGATCAACACATTTTTCATTGCGGCGGACTCCTTGTGGTAAGCCTCATATGCTTCCCTAGTAGCGGTACTCGACCTAGCATTAGGTTCGGGTGGAGAGGCCTTGGTGAGGTAACGAAGCTTGTCGTCACCTTGGGCGGCTAACTTGAGTTGGGCATCCCAATCAGAGAAATTTGACCCATTCTTTTCAAGTTTACAACGATCCATGAAGGATCGGAGCCATGAAGTATTAGTGAGAGGTGTGGCGTTTGGGTTTGGAGTAGCCATTTGTTATGAGAAATAGAAGCGGTCTACAAAACAAAAAAGAAGGAGTAAAACAAATGTCGTTTTCATAATAATAATACTTGTTAAAAATTTTAATTCAACAACTTTTATTGCATTTATCTAGTGACCTCTACCCAACTTAGATAAATGATTCAAAGACCCAAATTCATATCAACTTAGGCACGGGGTAGCCGATGAAACCCTTATCAATATAACTCGGTGGACTAACTCTTTAATCGATTCTACTTTTAGAACTCACGGTCGATAAAATTACTCTAATATTTATCAATAGCCCAAAACACATCCGACAAGGGCACGGGGTAGCCGATGAAACCCTTATCAAAAAACTTTTGTTGAGTTCAATCCAAATTTCGAATAAATGTGTCCATGATCCAAACCCATATTAACTTGGGCACGGGGTAGCCGATGAAACCCTCATCAACATGAATTCGGTGGATAGACACTTATCACCCACTTCCCCTACGTAACAAGGTTTGTACCCCGGGGTAGCCGAGTGCACTCCCTCGCGAAATAGGTTTTCATGGTTTCTAGTATTTGGTAAGGCTATGCCTCAATTGTTTATTTTAGCGAGAGGTCATGTCAATTTATTATCTATCACGTTTTAAGTGAACTAAAGCGGTGAACTACGATAATTGTAATTGACACGGTCGATAAACGCGAAAAAAAAATGACAATGCATGTTTTTGGTTATGGGGATTTAGCGATGCATGCGACCTATAAATAAAATGCAAAGCATAAAATAAATCCTAGTATGGTCTTCCTAAAATAGAAAATTTAATTAACTATTACATATTCGGAAACCAACTCCATTGGTCCCTTGATCTTCGGCTTTGACACGCAACTCGAGGTAACACCGTCTTTATGTATCGCCTTCTTGAGTGACTCCGTCTTCAAGGAACTCCGGAATAAATAAATTACATAACAAATTACATAATTTCCTATTATACAGTTGTAATTAAAATAAAATAAATCTATTAAATTACAAAACGGTGAAACGAGATCACAATAAATTACAACCGAATCGATATTCCCATACATTTCGGGTAATACCAATTGAAAACTAAGGCCATACTAAGTAAAATTACATAATTAAAAAATTACATAAAATAAAATTATGACAATCATAAATAAAATGCAGCATTATAATATGTATGAACATGCCCAATTTTATGCTAAATCGCCTTTAAGGAGCCAATATCGTATATTAAACGGTCTTTATGGATTTGCGTGATTCAATCTTTTAAAATCACAATAAATTACATAAAATCATATTTATGCACAAGTTAATTACCCTAACCTTCTTAGGACTCAAAATTAGTCATCACTAACATATTGACCATAATTAACTTGTATTTCTTAAAATTGTTCATTAAAGGAGTCAAAATTACAATAAAATGCCATAAACTCCAAATAAATCACAAAAAATTTCAAATAAATTTGAAATTTGAAATTTAAACTCATGAACATTCTGGAAAAATACTATGACACTCATAATGTTCAAAAAACTTAGGTTAAAAATTTCGAAATTTATCGGGAAAAACAATGTTGCGGTTTATCGGATTTATTAATTATAATCATAAAAACATGGGAAAAATTATATTCATCAACTTTTCAATTTTAGATCTGAAAAAGATAATAAAATGCAACATGTGACGTTTTTCCTTAGTCATGAAGTATGTTTTAGTAATTATTCACTAATTAAGTCACTATTTATGCTATTTTTCATCATAAATTCATAAATCATGCATAAAGACTTCATTATAGCCTATAACTTCACACACATCTTGTACAATTGCATGTGACAACATACTAAATTTATATGACCAGATTCGAAATTTATCTCATATTAACCTATTTTTCATTTAAATTCGATTTTTATCATGAAAAATCCATATTTCGAGCATAAGAACTCCAAAAATTCTGAAATTTTACAGGTCATCTCAAAATAATATATGTGAAAACATATCCAAAAACCACTGTAAAATTCGAAGTTTAGCTAATTTTAGTTCGAAAATGACATTTTTATCATAAAATCACATTTTTAATGCCATTATTATATAAGATGAACAATAAAAATCCATAAATTAACCAAAATATCATAAATACATTTTAGGATCAGATACTTTAACATGCATAAATTAATTCGTGATATATCATAATAACACAAATTTACAAGTTTTATATGTTAATCGTATAACTCGGAAAAACTATAACCGATTTGCATGCAAACAACCAAGGCTCTTGATACCGCTTGTTAGAAATCTATATCTCTTTACTTAACATATTCATATATGTTTTAATTTAATTTAGTCATAAAATTAAAACATGATCTTATGCATGCAAACAATAAAAGAATAAGGAAGAAATCATCATCTTACATTGATGTTTTGGATTATTGGGCACAAGTAAGATCTCCTTCTTACTTGTTCTTGAGCACTCCTAAAATTGAAGAACAAGGATTCAAGTGTAGAATCCCTACCAAGGATTAATATCCAAGGTAAACTCTTAACAACATTAATATTATTATTACTAGAACAATATTAATTTAAATAAAAATGACCCAAAATTATTTATTTTGGTTCTCTTAATTCGGCTAAGAGGAGGAAGAAAAGGGAAGATTTTTATCTCTCTCTAAAACTCTTATTTTAGATGTATATGAATGAATGAATGATAGATTCACAAGTTTGAATGTAGTGAATATTAAGTGAAAGAGAGCAAAAGACCCTTGGCCTTTTGACAAGAGAAATCGGGTAGGAGGGGTGGGAAAGGGCCAATGCATGAGCATCAAATCTTCCCAAGAATTTTAGGCATGTAAGGCTATGCATTAGGTCTTATGATTATGCCTTCCACTAAACATAATTAACACAAAAATAAGCCTAATATTCCCCCCTTATTTCGGCACATATAGTGTAAAATGGAAAATCCATTTTACACATTATTTTGTCAATATGTCACATGTAACATTTTTCATGACATTAGGTATATAAAATGTATTTTTAACAATTAAAAATCAACATATTAATAAAATATGTCACTTATATATTTAACCTAGTAATTCATAATTACTTGTACCGAAATGAATTCCTGAGTCATAAAATACAACATTCTGTATTTGTAATAATCAATTCATTCTGTTTCAATTGTTTCCGTAAACAATAATTTCATCTAAGTAATAAAATAATTCGATTACTTAGACCATATCTAATTTAATCAGATTACAATGAGATACGTAAATATTACTTCCAAAATCGTCCGTCAATTTTAAGTAATTTAATTAACCCGTATCGTCATACGATCAATTAAATAGTCAATTAAGAGTGTTACCCTTTAGGTATGACCTAAGGGGATCAACTGATCACCACCGTCGCACGACAGTAATGTCAAACTCTAGTCAGCCAATCATTACCGATATGTGTGGACCAGTTGACAGTAAAATATTACTTGCCAATTGTATTCTTTAAAATGAGATTTAAACATGTGATCATCATGATCAACAGTTGTGATCGCATTATTGTCGGAGGACACATATTCCAACAACTCCAACATGCCTAACCTAAATCTCCAATGGGAGCACCCTCACCAGGCGGCTTGTGGAACACACGAAGGGGAGCCTGAATGATAGCTTAAAGCTCACGCAGCTACCTCGGATATCACCTCCAAATGTAGCTCTCAACACCGAGTACTCGGTATAATCAGGGCCCAAGCATGCATGCACAAACATATGGAGTGTAGGGATCTCTGAGCTACCAGGATCCTGCAACGTTCCACTGGTCCTAGAATGACGATAATCTTGGCTAAGGTACGCCCCTGCCGGCTTTAAACGTGATGAACACACCTTGCGTCATGAACAAGGTTAAGTAGTCAGAAAGCGTCATATGTCTAAATCAGTCATTTCACTGACACGGTAGCTAGCTAAGTCTAAATGAGCCTTCTCAGGCTGACACGACAGGTCTAAATCAGCATCACAGGTTGACACGGCCACTACCAACTTAAATCAGCCATAGGGCTGACACAACAGCTCCCTGAGCTAAGTCTGACCACATGATATATGAATAAATCTATAAAATCAACAAATAAGTCTTGACGTGAGTAAAAACTTGCTAAAACTGGGCAAGGGTCATTTCAAAATTCTGCCAAACATGCCACCAGGATAGGTATGGCCCAGAGTTCAGAAAAACGCCACCATGGAGGAAACCACAATACAAAAAAGTTTAAAAATTTTTACAAGTCTGCGCCACACAGTGAACTTTAGATGTGAGGTTATACTAACCTCGACTATAAGTTCAACAAATCCCTTTGAAGTTATATATAGTAACCTTAACCATAACCTTGACTTGAAACTCAAAGTTATACTAGCGTCAACCATAACCTTGAGCCATAATCCCAGGGTTACATTAGTTACAGCTATTACCTTGACTCGCACTTCAATGTTATAGTAGATTCAGCTGTAACCTTGAATTCATATTTCCAAGGTTATAACTCAAATAGCCATAACTAGAGCAACAACCGAAAGTTGTACTAACTTCAGCTATAACACTTGAATCATCATCAAGGTTATACTAGCTTTAGCTATAACTTTGGAGAGCAATCTTGGCCGCCTATCATGCCGCCACTAGGGTTCGTGCGTAAACCCTAATCACGCTCATGACACCCATAATTAACGCATAAGCAACATATGATATATAATTAATGCATAAAAACATAAACAAACATGCGAAACATATTTAATCATGATAACAAATAATCAAACATGTACCAATCATGGAAAAAAATCATTAAATCTTATTAATTACATCAATTGGCATAAACACAATTAAAAGAGAAACGCCTAGTTACCTTTTTAGCAATTAATGAAAACCTTCCTAAAGAATATGACCAACAAAGCCTTGTCTCCAACACGTGTCAACATCCCGAAAAGCGACACGAAATAAAAGCACGGACCGAAACCCTTGAAAAACGCCATAAAAGGCTATCCTTCTTCTTCATCCATTAAAATAAGAGACCCAAAGCGTAGGTATAAAGGTCCATACAAATAATCCCCATAAAATTATTTGGAGATAAATATGTTGTAAAGATAAGAGCAAGGATTGTGGAAATATATTTTGTGTATGAGTTTAGAAAAAGAAAAGATATAAAACAATGAAGTCAAAGGGAGAAAAGAGAACAAAAGAGAGAAATAGAGGAGGGCGGCGTGCGGCAATCATGTGTGGAAAAATAGAGAGCAGCTAGCTGGTTTGCTTAGGGTTTTGTATTTATATAGGATTATAAGAGGGTTAACAAATAGGCTTTGAGTCCATTAGCTCATATAATGTATTTTTTGATTACAAATTGGATTGTACCATATTAAAACGCAAGGAGAGCTTATAATAGAAAAGTAATTATTAAATTAAAATAGAAAAATCGTACACGGACATTTTAATCCAATCAAAAGTAGGCCAAAACGAGGAATAATAAAATAGAGAACGGACGCAATAAATATATATATTCAAAATACATTATTAAATTCTGAAATAATCAATTTAGTAAAATACTTTCACAATAAAATATTATAATAAAATACGGGGTGTTACAATCCAACCCCCTAAAATGAAGTTTCGTCCTCGAAACTTGAATTTCAAAGATAAGATCAAAAGAAGGTTAGAATTACAAGTGATCATCAATAAAAGTCATCTCGAAATCCTAACCGCTGCGCACTCTGATCCATATCCAAACTCAAACCAAAGAAGTATCCAAACCCTTCAATGTTATTATCAACTTCACACACTCTACAACCTCAAAAGTCATATCAGACTCCAATTATTGCAACCCAAAATGATCATTAAGCCAACATCTAATCCTCATATTTCAAACACTCATCCAACTATCATTAACCATCATTAAACAACATATATGATCTCCCATAAACATATTGTTATTACTCCAAGTCCATATAACCTTTAAAGAATATTCTAATTCTAGTTTACCATTTACCACAAGATCTGGCATTAACCAAAAACCGACACAGATAATCTCAAAACAAAGAGTATCATTCGAATGAGTAACACTTACCCTTGTGAGTGCCATTAAAATCACTCCTACTCAAACATCCTCAAAGCGAGTAGTTCTTACTACCACCCACAACTCTTAAGCTCAAAAAGGCTTCAACAAACCTCGATGATTCTCTATATATATCTAGTTTCTAAAGTCACCAATCTGAAACCTCAAACTCTAACTAAACTGTCAAAATTATATTCAACCTCAATCTCATGACAAAATCATCAGTCGCACTCGCTAGACCAAATCATTTCCTTTCAACACTCATGATCACGGCATTCCTATGCACCCAATGAATCATACACCTTTTGTTAAGCTAGTACCTATTGTACCACAACACTTTCCCATCGATAACACATATCCATCAACCACAATAAATAATAATAACACCACCATACAACTCTCATCACCTGTGCTCATATAATCACCAAACTTATAACCTTAATTTGTAGTCATAGTTTACTGTCCATGAACATCACCTCAACATCAGAAAACCACCACAAGACTGTATAAATCTATGTCCTTTAATAAATACTCATATTCTTAAAGGAAACATCCTTAACCCAAGATAAAAAAAAAACCTCTATATACCCTCAATATAAAACATCCTCAAACTTTCGTAGCTCAATATAATACCTTTAATACTCCTTCTCCAAAACTCTTTATGTTATCCCAATTCGTACTCGTATCCAACCATGACACTATGTTCTCAGCCTCAAATAACTAAACATCAAACTCAGAGTATCTAACATTGCTCGTCAAAGGATCCAAGTTTCCACTACGAGATGATCACAAGTAGATCTAAAGGGATTTCAAACATTTTCAAGTTACCATGAAAGAATAAATAACTTGCAGACCAAAACAAAACATTTTCGTGCTATAACACAAGGCAAAAGAACACATAGCTTTAGGAAGTAAAATCTTAGAGAGAAATCAATGTGAAAAGGGTACTTTCAGAAGTTCAAAGACGAAAGAACTGGAGTCCAAATAATGTAATACTCGGTGTTTTGATAATAATTTATGAAAGTAATTTATGTAATTTAATAATTGATTAAATGACATTTCTAATAATAAATTAATTAAATAATAAATTAAGTGTAAAAGTCAGGAATTGGGTTTAGCTAATATTTAGCATTGGGCCGTGTGCCGTTATTAGTTGGGCCGAATTTATGGTTCATCTAGTATGGGTGTGATCGGGAGTTGTATCGGGAATTAATAATAATATAATATGGAAATAATAATATATAAAGAGAATAATAATTATATTAATGATAATAATAAAGTTATGGCAATAATAAATTAGTAAAGATAGTATGAGGAAATCCTCCTTATGGTAAGATTAATATATGTAATAATAATAATAATATATTTTATATTTCCTAACTGGTTCCTTATAACCTTAGCCTACTAATATAAATAGATAAAACCTCAAACAATGGTCCTTATTATTCATCAAATCTGGGAAATAATTTATAAAGAGGGAGAGGGAGAACAAGAAGGGGAATAGCAGGAATTTATCGTCTTTTATCGTCTTTGGTAATATTCTCAGACAGTCTTATGTATACATATTTGCTTTGTTATAACTTATAAACTAGACCACCATAGATCGGCCGTAATCTTTGTTGTGACCGTAGATGACCAGGGATCACCGTTGACCTGATTTGACCACCGTTGACCGATGGGAGAGGGTGGTTTCAGGCGAGTTTCGTGGGGTAGTTGTATTGCGGGTTTTGTGTCGTTGTAAACCTTTATTTAGGACTTGACTCACCTGGGTTTAGTAGGAATGGGTCAGGGTGGTTGGGTCGACCGTGTTGGTGGATGTTGGGGTGGTAAAGGTGGTGGTTTGTGGCGGTGGTGGCCGGAATTACGCAAGAACAAGGGAGGGGCTATCGTGGGATGTTGGTGTCGGTTCTGGGTGGTAATGGGTTGTTGCGTGGGGTCGTGAGTGGTGGTGGGCCACCGTGGGTCAAGGGAGACAACGGTGGTGGCCACTCGTGGTCGTAGGGTGGGTTAAGAGGTGAGTAAGGGTGTGATGTTGGTTGTGTCGGGATTTAAAGAGGGCTGTTTAGGGCGGCTTTTTTTGGGGTTCTGGTGGCGGTATGGCGGGTGTTTAGGGTGTGAGTGTGTGCGTTGCGTTGCATACTAGTGGCGTCCAGGTTGGGTGGAGTTGTCGGAGGGGGGTATGGTCGTAGGTAGTAGTTAAACGTGGGGTTGTATGTGACGGGTTTCGGTATTAGTTGTGTCATGGTAGTATTGGGGCGTGAGATTTTGGAGTGCTTGTGGCGGTTGGGCTGGTGGTTGGAGGTCGTCGGGGGTCTTGGTGGTGCAGGCTAGTGGTGGTTGAATGGGTGGTGCCTCTAGGTGGCTTGTAGGGCGTATATGGTGGCTGCAAAAGGGGTGTGTATATGTCCTATACACGGGATTGTATACACGGGTGTTTGGGGTTGTTAATGCGTATGTGGGTTGATTAATAGGTTGGGGTGACATATTTGTTTAATGACGGGTTATGGCGGGTTTGTTTTACTCGGGAAATAATTAATGTAATTAATATATAATTGAATCGGGTTTTTAGTTATCATAAACCTTTAATAATTATAGTAAGTAATTAGTTTGAATAATTAAATAAAAGGAATAAATAATTGAATAATTATTATAATATTTATGTTTGGTGACAATTTTGTGAAGATATAATAATCAGGTTCGGATTGCTTTAATTATTCGGATTCTTGTTGAGCTGCTTAGTTGGAAATTTGCTATCAAGGTAGGATAGCTACTCAATCACTTTAATGTTTACTTGAATGGTATTATCTGATTTTATAGGTTGATTTATTTGGAATTATGATGGATGATATATGATTGTTGGTTGGTTGCGTTGAGATAAATTGTTTAATGACTACCTTAGCTCGTGACTGAGATGATTTGATTATTGACTACCTTCGCTCGTGACTGAGATGATTATATTGATTATTGGATTCCTTAGGTCCGTGTCTGAGATGGTAAGAAATTGTGTTGCTCAATTGTTTGCCTTTTTATATCATGAGCATGTGCATTAGATACCTCAGAACTGGTTCTGCAGGACTTGCTTCTGGGATGATGAGACTACCTCAACTTCGGTTGGGATGATGAGACTACCCCGCCCAGGGATTGGCGAGATGAACGGGAGCGTCAGAAGATTGATCATGAGCATGCATTGCATTTGCATTTAATATTGTTCTTGTATCCATTTATTGTGGTTGTTTGGCTATTCGTACTCAACCTCATGGTTGACAGTGTATTCGTGAACACCTGTGGTGAACCTTAATGGGGAGCAGATTTGATAGGTACTAAAGATTAGCTGACTTGGGAGCTTACGGGAATGCGTGAGGACTTGGCCAATCTACCTAGATGTCTAGACCAGATAAAATATTTAATCACTATATTTATTTCCGCTGCGAGTTGTAATTATTTTTTATTAAGTTTTAGTTGGTTAAGTTGTAATAAACATGTAATCGCTATGTTTTAATTCAAAGTACTTTGGCGAGTTGGACTTTGTTACACACTACCTCGGGAAACCGAGATGGTAACAGTCCTATTTATTTGGGAATGTCTAGCTAAAGGCTTCTGAATAAATGGGAGTGTTACAAAGTGGTATTAGAGAAAAACGATCCTCAGTCCTAAAGCAATGAACAATAATGAATGTAGGATGTGTCTAATAAAATGAACTCCGGATAGAAAATGTTAGGAGCCCTCTTAGTATGGCTAGGAAAGCGCACCTAATTCGTACCTTGGCCCTTCCAGTTTTGAACCGGGTACCTTGAGAGATATTACAATGTGGGGTAATTTAAAATCAAAGTTGTTTATTGTGCCTTGGAAGTTCTTGTTATGTTATTTAAATGTTGTTGATGATTGCGGTTACGGGGGTGTAACCTTGTTTTCCGGAGGAGGGATGTGATATGATTTCTTTTAAGCATTATTATAAGCATGTTGATATGAGGAAGTATGTTGGCATCTATGTGGAAGGTGTTAATATGATTAAACCTGTAAAGTATTAATTGTTATGTGGAATTGTGAAGAATGTGATTTTGGTTGATGTCAGAAGATTTTTACCCTTGATTGTTTTGGCTACCATTTACTTCCCGTTTAAAATTCTTATACGATAGTTTTATATGTAATACCCTTGTAAGTTAGCTTTCATATGCCACTGGTCTCATATTCAAATAATATACAGTTTAGGAGAATTAAATATTTTAGTGGACAGTGGTCAGAATATTCCAAAAGAATTATAATTTCGTCCCATGTTTTTGTATAAATTGCTATTTAAAAATTACTTAATGATTTGTTATAATTTCAACTCCACTGTTTACAAGATTCTTATATATTTCTAAATTGATAAGCCACGCTGCAAGAAAATATATTGACAATTTATGGTAATTTTTAAAAGCTGGCCTAAGTTTATGACAAGTTGCTATAAAATTCATGTTTCGACCAAATAATTTGTAAAATGCATTTGAAATTGACCTTATGAGCTTTTGACTTGATTCTTTTTCTCATGGTTTATTAACTCTCTTTTTTTCTAAAAGTATAAGTTCTCAAGAAGTATTTCCGTTATTACTTATTTATGATTTTTAGAAGTTATAACATATTTTCCTAGCCTTGGGAAAAATGTAAGTTTTGTTTTTCTCTTTTGGACATTGATATTTTGATGTTGTAAATTATGTGAAGTAGATTACCTTGTCTAGTGATATGCGGAATGTGTTGCCCTAAGCCTAAATATTTATATTAGTTGCATCCATGTTTAAGTTAGATGTCGTTGGTAAGAAATAAACACGCAAGTAATAAATCTAACATAATTCAAAGGTTTTCGTTATTTAATTTCCGTTTGGTAAATTTTATTACATCATCAATCAATGTTATGTTGGAAATAATAGTTGTCTTGGGTTACAATATGTGTTTTAATATTTTGTGGCGTTACAACAATGATTTGGTTGTTCCAATTGTTTGTTATCTCGAACTTCGAGGATGAAATTTATTTTTAGGGGGAAGGAATGTAATACTACGAGTGTATTAAGTTATTGTTGTTATACCTTGTGATGAGATTGGTATGATTGATAGTCTTAAAATTCATAATTGTGTTAGATGGTGCTTAGTTATGAGGATGTTATAAGTGTTGTGGTAGTAGTTGTGGGCGAACTTCGGGACGAAGTTCACTTTAAGGGGGGAAGACTGTAATACTCCGTATTTTGATAATAATTTATGAAACTAATTTATGTAATTTAATAATTAATTAAATGACATTTCTAATAATAAATTAATTAAATAATAAATTAAGTGTACAAGTTAGGAATTGGGTTTAGCTAATATTTAGCATTGGGCCGTGTGCCATTGTTAGTTGGGCCGAATTTATGGTTCATCTAGTATGGGTGTGATCGGGAGTTGTATCGGGAATTAATAATAATATAATATGGAAATAATAATATATAAAGATAATAATAATTATATTAATGATAATAATAAAGTTATAACAATAATAAATGAGTAAAGATAGTATGAGGTAATCCTACTTATGGTAAGATTAATATATGTAATAATAATAATAATAATAATAATAATAATAATAATAATAATAATAATAATAATAATAATAATAATAATAATAATATATTTTATATTTCCTAATTGGTTCCTTATAACCTTAGCCTACCAATATAAATAGATGAAACCTCAAACAATGGTCCTTATTATTCATCAAATCTGGGAAATAATTTATAAAGAGAGAGAGGGAGAATAAGAAGGGGAATAGCAGTAATTTAGCGTCTTTTTATCGTCTCAGGTAATATTCTAAGACCGTCTCATGTATATATGTTTGCTTTGTTATAACTTGTAAACTAGACCACCATAGATCAGGCCGTAAGTACCGTTATGACCGTAGATGATCAGGGATCACTGTTGACCTGATTTGACCATCGTTGACCGACGGGAGAGGGTGGTTTCAGGCAAGTTTCGAGGGGTGGTTGTTGTAGATACCCGTATCCGTCGATATTGGAATTTATAGAGAACCCGACAAACACCCGATGATGATAGGACACATGTATTCTTTAGTTGTCATTGTCATTATTTGGGCTCGTTTTACGAGGTAGAATGGGCGTCGTCGATGAAGTAATTTATTATTTTAAATGATATTTAAATTAATGTTTTAGTAAGTTCTTTTTGTTATTTTAAATGATATTTAAGATTAATGTGTTTTTTTAAGTGAATTCATTATTCATTTAATTTAAATGATATTTAAATTAAAGCTTTATTTTGAATTTATTTTCCAAGTTTATTTTATTGAAAATAAAATAAGTATTTGATTTGAAAAATCATTTTATAAGTATTTGATTTGAAAAATCATTTTATGAGTATTTGATTTGAAAAATCATTTTATGAGTATATTTGATTTGAAAAGTCATTTATTTTAATTTGTTATTTGATTTGAAAAATCGTTTTTTAAAAGCGAGGAACTCGTTTTTGCATCGTGTGTTTTGAGCTCGATTTTAGCTCGTTTTTTAAGCCCGTTCCTTTTGCGAATTGGCACGAATCTCGAGTACACTAACCCACCTATACCAACACCCATCAACCCATGTTCGAACCCCCTCACAAGTAGCCCAAAATCTCGTTCAAAACCAACCGCAAACAGCCCCTGTTTTGCGAGCCAATTCCCGAGCCCAAACCCGCTCCAAACACTACCAAGACCCGTACCCATTAACCCTAACCCATACCCTAGTATCCTACCCATATTATCCTAGCTTAATCACCAAGAAATCCCCCAAAACGAACCCTAGAAACCCCTCCCAAAGCTGCTGGACAGCAGCTATTCCCAGCTAGCCCGATTTGCCTCTCCTCCCTTTTAACCTATTTTAAACCCTTATAAATACCACCCCTTCACCATACATTCATGCCTCTAAGTTCTCCATACATCCAACCATCACATAGAAGCTTTAAACCTCAGAAACAAACCCTAAACATCCTCCAAAAACCCTACACAAAACCGATACACAAACAGAAACTGTTTGTGTGCCTCCTTCGAAAATCATCTCGTTCCTCCATCAAATCACCATAAAAATTCGAGTTTCTTGTTCCTAATTAACCATACAACATCCATACACACATTAGATAAAGAATCACGAGCCAAATTGCCCTTGAGAGTACACGAAATCCCTCGAAAAACAGAGTGAAATAACACTCTGTTTTCGCGGTTTATTCTTGTCTGTCCCGTTCTGTTTGTGCTCGTTTTTCGTGCCCAATAACCCAAATCGAGCAGGGGTTGCTTTAAGATCCTTGTTCTCCTCTCTTTCTAGTTTTCAAAACATCTTTCGGATCGAATTTTCGTCGTGAAACGAGGGAGATATCATTGTTTTAAAACTGCTGTCCAGAAACTTTCCAAAACGCGCGTGTGCTTTGTTCTTCGTCGACGACGGCCTCTCGAGATAAAACCTACCTTCGATTACGACCCAAGACGGTGTCAACGATACATGTAGGTTGAGGGTGCATCAAATCCCCTTCTCTTCCTTTTTTATTTCGTTTTTTATGCCTTCTTTTATTGTCTTTTTTTTGTTTGTTTTTTGTTTGTTTTTTCGATTGTTTTAAATTAACTATGAAACTAGTTAGTCCGAGTATGAGTTAAAGTACCACTATGAACACCAGCGTTGACTTGAGATGGGAAAAGAAACCGCTCCTTCTGTCGGTCGTACACCCCTCGTCTCATTTACATATCCTCGTGTTCAAAGTAGGGCATAAATAAAACAAGTTATTTAACTTCGATCTTTGTTTTCGACCCCCTTTTGGTTTCGGCCAAATCGATGGACCTTAGGATCCGTTGTATGTTAGTTTAACTTCTGATTGTTAACCTATGACGTAATTAGATGACTTTAATTCAATTCAATAATTTAATTAGACACTTTAGGTGGCTTTGACGTAATTTATAAAATCAATCGACGATTTCTGTAAATAATTGAATGCATCTATCTCTTTCACCTAATTTCTCGCTAGTATGAGAGTGCGTGATTAGCACCTTCTCATTGACACTCGATGAGTTAAATTAATTAGCGAATTTGACCTAAATAGACCCTTTAGGCCGTGTAGAATGCACCATAACGCGACAATCAATCAACATTGTTTTTAACTCGTTTTCGACCTGTTTTTCGATTCCTTTTCGCAATCATTCGATCTAACTAATGAATCTAACTTAGGAACTAGGTTGACTCTGGTTGGGCCGTGGTTGGCCGTGTGCTTGGCCGTGTATTTGGCCTCCCTTATTTCGTTTGTTTTTGCATCGTTCGTTCTTTATTCGTTTTATCGCTTGTATTTAATTTGTGTTTCTTTGAGTCACGTTTTGTAATCTATTTGTAATTTGTTCTCCTTTTTGAGTCAAAACCTTTTTTGAAAACCTTGGTTTTATTTGGTTAGACGGTTGTTCCCAATGCTTGTAAGAGCGTAGTAAACCGCATGTTGTTTAAAACAACATGGCCCGGTTTATGCTAATACATGTTTTGGTGCATAGCCCAATGTCTAATCCGATGGGATTAAGTGAGGGCACGCAATACGAGGAGGGACCCACGGCCGTGTGTCATGTAGGCCGTGAGTCACCCCCCCCCATGTGCACGGTTTTCAAGGCCGTTTGGCCGTGTGTTTTGTGTCGCGTCTTGAGTCGTTTGTAGCAATTGTATTTAGATCGAGTTGTAATTTATTTATTGTTGTGTCGGCATGAAATGCCTGGTTTGTAATAGGTAGATCCCAACGGCTCCCCCATTCCCCATCAAGCCTTGTTTGTTTTATTTGTATGTTGTTAGATCAATCAACCCACATGCTAAATTACAACTTTGACAAAGTTAGTTTAGTTGCATCTAAAACGACGTAGAAACTTCACATGTTAGGGTTAAAACAACGTTTTGCACATCATACATCGCAGTAGCTATGACCTTGTTTGAAATCCGACACTTGACTTAGTAGAGGCCGTTATCGACGGGCGGGGTTGGGTGTCCTTATGGGCTTCCCAACACGTACCCTCACCCCTTACTCAAGATCTATGGTTTGTGGATCCGTCTAAATACCATTGGATTACGAGAGTCATTCAAATCGAGTGATATAGGGTACAAGTCTTTATCTTTAATCACTCGTAGTCGATTGGCTTTATGCTTTTCGATGAAAGGTGTAAAGTTGACTTGAACGGTTCCAAGTTCCCAAAAAACTTGGTGGCGACTCTAATATGTCTTAATTCGATTCGAAAGAACCTCGAGTCGATTATGCGGGTGTGGATCCCTCGGACGCAGATTCCGAGGGCCTTGTCCCTGATTTGGCGACTCTTTGGGAAAAGAGGACTAGTTACACTTTGTGTTTCTAGGGTCTTTTCCTCCGAGGTGAAACTTGAAAAGAAAGTGTTGGAAAGTAAAACATTACTCATAGTGCTACGATTCATGCATAAACCCTTAAGGACTTGCCCGGGCCGTCCCAACGTTTCTTCGTGATGCGTGGGGGGCGACGTCCCACTATGCCAGGAAGCTGCACATTGCTCGCTTCCACTTCGCCTCGCGCGGTTCTTGGGAATGGGGAGGATCTTCTAGGTACTTTACCTTAAGACACCTCGCTTTATAAGACCGCAAAAGGATGGAGGGCATAGACCTTCTTGTAGAAGACTTGCCGAGACTTAGAGATGTCTAGGAGCATACATCCTTATAACATGAGAATGACAATGTGCAATATGTTTTCCCGAGTCCTTTTTTTCGAAAATTCCAAGTCCTTTTCAAAACCGAACTTTTGAGCAACTTACTCTCAAACCTAGCATGATTTTCAAAACGCGGAACGCTGCCCAAATAGGACTAGAATTTCGGCCCAAAACAAGCTTTTATAGCCGGCATGCTGCCCATTTCAAATCTCATTTTCAAATCAATCCTTCGTTTTTCAAAATCAATCCCAAATGTTTCTCGAACCTCAACCAAGCATGAAATGCGTCAAGTCGTGTCCGGGTCATGGCCGTGTTAGGCCGGGTATGTTTCATTTTAAGAGTCTAGAACACGACCTCGTTGGGTCACCCAAGCTCACCTCTTGGGCCTTGAGTCATGTTGGTCGACCTTTTGGTCTAGAACAGTCCACGAAAAACGTCCAAGCTAGGCCTTATGGACGTTTCACTCGAACCCATGGGCTATGTTAGCCCAATCACGGGTTTAGTCACACCAAGTCCAGTTTAGAATCGAGTTATGACAGTTTGAGTCATGTCGTTTTGTCGAGTCTAAAATGAACCGATGTCTAAATCAAACCGTGAGTCGAACCTCTGGTTAGTCAATCTCAAGTCGAGTCTTTGTTTGAGTCAAGTTGGGGTCGTGTCCTTAAGTGTGCAGGGGCTCTTACTTTAAATATTGACTTAGTACGGGGTTTTCTTGTAGAAAGGCCGCCCAAAACCCGACGTCAAGCAATGGAAGATGCTGTTAACAAGCTTACTGAGGCCGTGAACCTCATGATGACTAGAATGGAAGCAATCGAATCTAGGCTGAGTGAAGATTTACCTCCACCCCCTCCACCGCTGACTGACCTGGAGAAACGGTTCAAGTTCATCGAAGACCGTTTGAAGCTCTCTCAGGGGAAGAACATCCATTATGAGAATGCTAGGACCTATGCCCCGATTCAGACAAGCGCCCACGAACATGGTACTCACCGACATTCCCAAGTTCAAGGGCATCAAGATCCATCCACCATGTTAAGGCCTATAAAGGGTACTTAGCACTAAAGGGAGTGCCTGCTGATATGCTCTCTGAAATCTTCGCCCAATCTCTGGGTGAACACCCAAAGGCTTGGTTCTACAATCTTGACCTCAAGAACTTCCCCACTTTCGAAGATATTACGGTGGAGTTCTCGTAAGCACTATCTTGACAATGTCGAGATCCAAACCAACATAAGAACTTTGGAGGTCATGACGCAAAAGGAGAAAGAGGGCTTTTTGAATTCCTCGCAAGGTGGCGCTGAAAGCGTGAAATTAGCTAAGAAGCCCGACGAAGTTGAAATGGTGGATAAGTTCGTAAAGAATCTACGACATTGTTTACCGTAATGCTCGAAATACCAAAACTTCGGTTCTTTCAAAGAATTGATAAGGATCGGGATAAAGGTAGAGGACGATGTCCGAATTCTTTGTCAAGCCGAGAAGCCAAAGGGATACCAAGGGGGGCCGTCATCTAAAGCCAAAGCGCCCATGCAGCCGCCCACTTTGTTGAAACCGTCAATCTCCTAGATGGACAGTCAAAAAGGCCTCCGCGCCAAGCTCCAAGGGTATTCACTGATATCGGATGCACTTACGCCTACGCTCTCCAAAGGCTCATGGCCCAAGGAAAATTGAAGCCCATTGGTCCAACTCCGGATCCACCTGCTGATCAACAAGGCAAATGGTTTAAACCGAATGCCTACTGTGCCTTTCATCAAGGGAAGGGACACGATACTGAAAGGTGCTTTAGACTAAAGCACGAAATTCAAGATATGATTGAGAATGGAACGCTCCCAATCCCGGCTATAAAGCCCAACAACGTCACCAATCCATTTGGCGACCACACTAACTTTGTCTCTACCGAAGATAGTGTCGATTACTCTCACTTGATTCGCCCATGTCGTCTAAAAGGGGTTTTCGTCGGAAGAATATTCGTGGATTGCTCCAAATTCCTACCAAGCTCGAGAAACGAGATTACATTCGGGGATTTTGTTGTCGATTGTACTCCTTACATACTCCGAAGCGGCAATGAAATCAATGGCGTTTGGGCTGATGATGAGGATGATGTTTACCTCGTCAAAGGTGCGACAATTCCTCACACCCAAGAAGAAATCTTAAAGGTGAGGCAAGATGCCCTAGAGTCAAACCATTTGACTAGATCTGGGCGCCCATATCGTGTGGAGAAAGCTAAGGATATCCCGAGTAAGGCACCTCAAAAGGAGCCGGCAGTGGTCGAAGTTCTTGGTGAAGGGTCGACCTCCGAGGCTTCCCTCATCAAGCAACTCCAAAAGACTAAGGCCGACGTATCTATCTGGCAACTTATCCTGAGCTCTTTCGAGCATCGTCAGGCTTTGTTGCAGGCTTTGATGAACATGACCGTGTCATCAAGTGCTACTCCTGCGGACATGGTCACTCACATCACCCAGAATCGGCCTCAGATTACCAATGGTGTGACATTCTCCGACGAAGATCTGCCACCGTTCGGGCCTCGACATAACCTGGCCCTCTATATTGCTACTGTGTGCCTCAACAAGCATATCCCTATGACCTTGGTTGACGACGGATCGGCCGTCAACGTACTCCCCCGAAAACGGCGCATATTCGGGCTTGGAGAAGAATGACTTCATCCCCACTTCTGCAGACAGTCCGGGCATTCGATGGCACTGTGCGTCGAGTGAGTGGACTTGTCGATCTAGTAGTACATGATCGGGCAAGTGGAAAAGAAAATAAATTGCCAAGTAATTGACATATGCTCATCCTTCAACTTATTGTTGGGAAGGCCCCGGATCCATCTTTGCAAGGGCCGTAACATCAACGCCGCATCGAAAAATCAAGGTCCCACTCAATGGCAAAACCGTCACCATTGACGCCACGCCAGTCATCGTGTGGCGGGAGGAGACATTACTTCTGAAGTAAGGGTCGAAACCGCCAATGACGCATGTGGTTTTGAGATTGTCAACATGATCGAGTGAACTCCGGCGAGAAAATATGGATCTATATACGGGAAGTCACGTGCGAGGTGATTCTCAAAATCGGGAAGTACTTCGGTTTCTCTTTATATCCTAGAAGGGAGGAGGCTTTCAAGTCGAAACCACCCGTAGCCAAGGGAGTAACCTTCGGGCTTGGATATGAGCCCACTGAGAAAGATCTACGGGAAAAGAGGGGAAGAACGATCGACGATCGAGATATTAAAATGGGACCGTATCACCTAACTCTAAACGGTCACTTCGTGAAAGCTGGGGAAGAACTCCCTTGCATGGATTTTCCCGAACCCATCTTCAACCCAAAGAAGAACATCATGGTCCCAGGAATCGAAGTATTCCAAGATTGCTACTACATCCCCGAAGACATTCTGACCGTGATGCCAATAGAAGCCAAATCGGACCCGATGGATGACGAGAAAGCCATGGGTCTCCTTTTCGGTGAAGAGAAGAAATCACCAATACCAAACGAAGATTTGGTAAGCATGATCCTGAGGAGTGAGCGGTTTGACCCATCTACCCTCATCACCGATGTGGATCCTCTTAGGACCAACACGGGATGGCGGAAAACAATCAAGTGGACTGACAACAAGGGACTTCTTTTCAAGTTGACAACGGGAGAAGGAGAGATGTTCAAGCCAAGTGATGTTACCGATTCTGAGTCTGAGTCTGAGTCGGAGTCTGAGTCTGAGTTAGGTCCTAAGATTGAGTCTAAGGAGTCAGGTGTTGAAAATACCCCTCCCCTAGCTTTCCCTTCCTATGCACCTTTTCCTAATGGTGGTATTCCGGGGCCTGTCCCGAATACCCCTATCTCGCCACTGAGCTCTGACCAGTTGGCTCAGATGTTAGCGCATTTCGCGAAATTTCAAATCAATAATAATATGAACCAGTTTGCTTACGACTTGTCTCCCTTACATTGCAATTCAATTTTTGAAAATGATTGTTTTAATAATGACATTGAGACTGAGGTCGAGGATGAACAGTTGGTCGAAGAAGAAGAAGAGGAAGAAGTAGAACCACCTCTACAGTTGATAAAAGGGTTGGAAGATTACGAACAGAAAACCTCGATCATCGAAGATACCGAAACTATCAATGTAGGAACAACCTTAGAACCACAGGAGCTTAAAATAGGAACTACTTTAAGTCCCACCGAAAGACAGGGGTTCATTGATCTGTTGCATGAGTTCAAGGATGTTTTCGCATGGTCCTACAAAGACATGCCAGGCATTGATAGGGAAATCGCGGAACACAGGATCCCAATCAAGCCAGGATATAAGCCGGTCAAGCAGAAACTACGCAAAATGCATACAGATTGGTCTCTGAAGGTCAAAGAAGAAATCGACAAGCAACTCAAAGTTGGGTTCATCAAGGTGTGTCGAATACTCGGATTGGGTGGCTAACGTCGTCCGGTGCCTAAGAAAGATGGTAAAGTTCGGGTTTGTGTGGACTTCCGGGATTTAAACAAGGCAAGTCCGAAGGACGATTTCCCATTACCTCACATCGACATCCTGGTTGACAACACGGCAAAGCACGCGTTACTATCCTTTATGGATGGGTACGCCGGTTATAATCAGATCAAGATGGCGAAAGAAGATATGCATAAGACCTGCGTTCGAACGCAATGGGGAACCTATTGCTACACAAAGTAATGCCTTTTGGGTTGATAAACGCAGGGGCTACATACCAGAGGACCGCGACAACATTGTTACATGATTTGATGCACAAGGAAGTCGAGGTTTATGTCGACGACATGATTGTCAAGTCAAAGGAGCGTGATGGCCACCTTGGCACATTACGCAAATTCTTCGAACGATTGCGCAAGTATAACATGAGGTTGAATCCACAAAAATGCGCATTCGAGTCACATCCAAAAACTGTTGGGTCACATCGTTAGCCACCGTGGCATCGAGGTGGACCCATCAAAAATAAAGGCCATAATGGAAATGCCTCACCCGAAAACCGAGAAAGAAATTCGAGGTTTCCTGGGAAGAATCCAATATATAAGTCGGTTCGTGGCAAAGCTAACTATGATATGCGAACCAATCTTCAAGAAATTGAAGGTCGGGGAACACGTCGTATGGGATGATCACTGTCAAGCTGCGTTCGATAAGATCAAAGAAATACTATCTTCCCCTCCCGTGCTTAGCCCACCAACGGTGGGTTTACCTTTATTCTTTGTATCTTACGATTCTGAGATCTTGCAATGGGGGCAATCTTTGGCGCAGATAATCGATAAAGAGGAAAGAGCGATTTACTACATTAGTAAAAAGTTCTTGGAGTATGAAATCAAGTATACTCAACTCGAAAAGACATGTTTGGCTTTAGTATGGGCGACAAAGAAGTTACGGCACTACATGCTCAGTCATAGTGTCTGCATCCACTCGAAGATGGACCCTATCAAATACTTGTTTGAAAAACCGATTCGAACAGCAGGTGTCAAGATGGACTTTAATGTCTTTGTCCGAGTTCGACCTGAAATATGTACCGCTAAAAGTGATAAAAGGAAGAGCGGTTGCGAGACTTCTGGCGGATAACCCGATAGAAGAAAGCGAGGTTGTGGATACGTGGTCGTTTCGACGAAGATATCGTTCACATAGACAATGATACATGGGACCTCTATTTCGATGGAGCATCGAACTATAGGGGATATGGGATAGGAGTTCTACTCATCTCACCGGAAGGTGAACATGTGCCCATCTCGATCAAGTTGGACTTTAACGTCACTAATAACGCGGCTGAATATGAAGCATGCCTACTCGGTTTGCACAGTGCTCTCGAGTTAGGCATCAAAAAGCTTGTAGTACATGGGGACTCGTCGTTAGTGATCAATCAAGTGGCCGGGACGTGGAAAACCCGAAGTGATAGCTTGGCTCCATACCAAGCGAGAATCGAAGAACTAGAAAAGTTGTTCACCGAGGTCAAGTATGTGCACCTCCCCAGAGATGAAAACCAGTTTGCTGATGCACTATCAAAGCTAGCTGCTCTGATCAACATACCTGATCACATGGATACCATGCCAATATGTGTCGAACGAAGATCGTCACCTGCCTATGTTAATATAATCAGAGACACGGAAGAAACCGAGGCCGAGCCTTGGTATCATGCTATTCTGAAATTCAAGGAATCGGGAGAGTATCCACCCGACATGGATAACCGCGGAAAGCGCGCTATTCGAATGCTAGCCGCTCAGTTCGTTAGAACCAATGACGGACAATCGTACAAGAAGAGCAATGAGAATATCCTTCGCGATGCATAGACTCACAATCAAGCTGCGAAAAGAGTCATGGAAGAAGTCCATGACGGGGAATGTGGCCCACACATGAATGCGCATATGCTGGTTCGTAAGATCATGAGATTAGGGTATTACTGGACAACGATGGAGACAGATTGTCGCCAATATGTCAAACATTGCCATAATTGCCAGATTTTCGCAAACATACAACATGTGCCACCGTCCCTGTTATATACTCTGACATCACCATGGCCTTTCTCAACATGGGGAATCGACATTATCGGAAAGGTCAACCCGTCTGGAACAGGTGGGCATTGTTTCATGCTAGTCGCCATCGATTACTTCACGAAGTGGGTAGAAGTGAAATCATACAAAGTTCTACAAGCAAAGCAAGTAGCAAAGTTCATTCAGAATGAAATCATTTGCAGATATGGGGTGCCACATGAGCTCATTAGCGATCATGGCACTCACTTCAGCCGAAACTCGCCGTAATACTTGAGAAGTATAAAATCAAACACCACAAGTCGTCACCTTATCGACCTCAAACAAATGGGGCGGTGGAAGCTGCCAACAAGACGATCACTGTGATTCTCAGGAAGATGACCGACAATTATCGCGAATGGCCAGAAAAGATACCGTTCGCACTATGGGGATACAGAACGTCTATTCGCACAGCCACTGGAGCAACCCCGTTCTATTTGACATATGGGATGGAAGCGGTTCAGCCTGTCGAATTAGAAGTACCTTCTTTAAGGATCCTGTTAGAAAGTCAGGTCCCTGAAGCTGACTGGCTACAAGCCAGGTACGATTCCTTGGTCATGCTCGACGAGCGACGGTTAAATGCACTACACCATGTTCAACTCTATCAGAAAAGGATACAAAGGGCATTTAACAAAAAGGTGAAACCTCGAGGAATAAAGGATGGGGATTTGGTCCTAAAGTCCGTGCGCGCTTTACTACCAATCGACCCGAGGGGAAAATTCAAGCCAAATTGGGCCGGTCCTTACCTGGTAAAGAAGATATTATCGGGAGGCGCAGTCAGACTAACAGATCTAGATGGAAACGACTTCGCAAATCCGACGAATTTGGATCAGCTGAAGAAATACTATCCGTAGAACTCATTCTCAATGTCGTAAAATAAAATTTTGAATTGTAGTGCTCGTGAGCGAGTCTAGGCCGCGGCACTTTGCTTCGCTGCTTTTTATGCGTTATAAATCGATGATTGTAGCGCGTTTGTTATGTGGAACTACGAGCTCGGTTTGATTCTGTTGATAACAGATACGTAGGCAGCTCTTTAAAAGAGTACAACCGACCCTTCTTTTAAATAAAATGAAATTTTATGCAGAAACTGGGATTTTAATAAATAGTAAGTCTTATTAAAATCGGGCGATGCCCATTACATCCTTCCAAAAAAAAAAAACACACAGCAAGCGACAAATAATAAGTAGTAGTATTTAAATAATAAATTGGAGTCGAAGGCTCCTACATCTTCTTTTTCCCTTTGCCTTTTGGGTCGCGCGACCGCGGCTCCTGTGGGGGAGGGGTAGTTGTGTTTTGTCTAGCACGCTTCTTAGGAGGAATTGTCATTTCCTCCCGAGTGCCCAGCCTATCTTTTACACTCAAGCGAGGACCAAGCCTCCCTTCTAAGGCTGGGTCCGAGTGTACCTTTGAACCCAACCGTTTCCACACACCTGTCGCCTGTGAGTCAGTCTTAGGAGTCTTCTCAGTCCTAGCCTCAGGTCCAGATGTAGACGAAAGATTGTTAACAAAGAAGTCACGACGGTAAGAAAGTATAAGGGAAGGAAGCACCTAGGAGGACACCCCTAGGGTACCGTTTTTTTGAGCCGTGTGGGCCTTGGGTCGCGCGCCTCTGAGGCCCGCCCCAGTCCACACCAATATTCGGCACGATGCATCGGGTTTTTGCACATCTATCGCATTTTGGGGAACGCCAGAACGGCTAATTTACTTTCTTACCCCCAGCGAGTCAATATTTGAATTAAAACTCGTGCACACTTAGGGTTTTATTTTCTTTTTTATTTTGCGGTAGCGGGCTACGCCCACGTTCACGAATCATATAATATGTCTGAGTCGCATTTCATGCTCACCCATCAAAAGTTTCAACATTCAAAAAATTTCAAAATTTCAAAAACTTTCAATCAAAAACTTTCAAAATTTCAAAAACTTTTTTGTCGACGACCCAACATCCAAGGGATTCATTATAAATTTAAAATTTTCAACATGTTCAAATGTCGGGTCGATGACCCAGTCTGTCAAAATCAATTTTCAGGCCGATGGCCCAACTATTCGAAATTTTCAAGATTCAATTTTCAGGTCGATGACCCAGTATTTCAAATGATTCAATTTCAAGATCGATGATCCAAATGTGCTTATGTATGATTATTGCTAGTACATTTTCTATGTTTCAAATGTAGCAGGATACGCTTCAACTGGGGGCTCTAAAGTCTTCGACTTTAGAGCCATTCAAATCGGGGGCTCACGAAGCCGTTGGCTTCAGAGACCATTATCAAGATGTAAAGGATGACATCCACTCATAATTCAATTCAATACAAGAGTAGGAAATGGAAGAATTCCGTAGCTGAAAGCAAATGATGAAAGCGGCGGCAACCTCCTTGGAAAGTCCCGTCCCATTCGGACAAGTGCCAGCAGATGATAAGTTTTGGGCAAGTGTCAACAGATGATGAATTTTGGACAAATGTCAGCAGATGATAAACTTTGGGCATGTGTCAGCAGTTGCCGAACTACGACGCGGGTTTGATTCCGTCAGAAACGGATACGTAGGCGCCTAAGGACAAGGCTCAATCCACCATATATGCAATTTATGGGTCGATGACCAACGATGATATTTCGACGTAACAGAAGCAAGAGTCAACCCCAACGAAGTTTCAGGTATGATCTCTTCTTATGGCTGGCGAGCTTATATACGCAAGTCTAATGGACTATAAACGACCCGAAGAATCCTCAGGTCGAGAGGGACTGGGGTATACTTTGACTTTCGCCTTGTCCAAGCCTCGTCAAAGTGGGGGCTCAGAGATACCCGTATCCGTCGATATTGGAATTTATAGAGAACCCGACAAACACCCGATGATGATAGGACACATGTATTCTTTAGTTGTCATTGTCATTATTTGGGCTCGTTTTACGAGGTAGAATGGGCGTCGTCGATGAAGTAATTTATTATTTTAAATGATATTTAAATTAATGTTTTAGTAAGTTCTTTTTGTTATTTTAAATGATATTTAAGATTAATGTGTTTTTTTAAGTGAATTCATTATTCATTTAATTTAAATGATATTTAAATTAAAGCTTTATTTTGAATTTATTTTCCAAGTTTATTTTATTGAAAATAAAATAAGTATTTGATTTGAAAAATCATTTTATAAGTATTTGATTTGAAAAATCATTTTATGAGTATTTGATTTGAAAAATCATTTTATGAGTATATTTGATTTGAAAAGTCATTTATTTTAATTTGTTATTTGATTTGAAAAATCGTTTTTTAAAAGCGAGGAACTCGTTTTTGCATCGTGTGTTTTGAGCTCGATTTTAGCTCGTTTTTTAAGCCCGTTTCTTTTGCGAATTGGCACGAATCTCGAGTACACTAACCCACCTATACCAACACCCATCAACCCATGTTCGAACCCCCTCACAAGTAGCCCAAAATCTCGTTCAAAACCAACCGCAAACAGCCCCTGTTTTGCGAGCCAATTCCCGAGCCCAAACCCGCTCCAAACACTACCAAGACCCGTACCCATTAACCCTAACCCATACCCTAGTATCCTACCCATATTATCCTAGCTTAATCACCAAGAAATCCCCCAAAACGAACCCTAGAAACCCCTCCCAAAGCTGCTGGACAGCAGCTATTCCCAGCTAGCCCGATTTGCCTCTCCTCCCTTTTAACCTATTTTAAACCCTTATAAATACCACCCCTTCACCATACATTCATGCCTCTAAGTTCTCCATACATCCAACCATCACATAGAAGCTTTAAACCTCAGAAACAAACCCTAAACATCCTCCAAAAACCCTACACAAAACCGATACACAAACAGAAACTGTTTGTGTGCCTCCTTCGAAAATCATCTCGTTCCTCCATCAAATCACCATAAAAATTCGAGTTTCTTGTTCCTAATTAACCATACAACATCCATACACACATTAGATAAAGAATCACGAGCCAAATTGCCCTTGAGAGTACACGAAATCCCTCGAAAAACAGAGTGAAATAACACTCTGTTTTCGCGGTTTATTCTTGTCTGTCCAGTTCTGTTTGTGCTCGTTTTTCGTGCCCAATAACCCAAATCGAGCAGGGGTTGCTTTAAGATCCTTGTTCTCCTCTCTTTCTAGTTTTCAAAACATCTTTCGGATCGAATTTTCGTCGTGAAACGAGGGAGATATCATTGTTTTAAAACTGCTGTCCAGAAACTTTCCAAAACGCGCGTGTGCTTTGTTCTTCGTCGACGACGGCCTCTCGAGATAAAACCTACCTTCGATTACGACCCAAGACGGTGTCAACGATACATGTAGGTTGAGGGTGCATCAAATCCCCTTCTCTTCCTTTTTTATTTCGTTTTTTATGCCTTCTTTTATTGTCTTTTTTTTGTTTGTTTTTTGTTTGTTTTTTCGATTGTTTTAAATTAACTATGAAACTAGTTAGTCCGAGTATGAGTTAAAGTACCACTATGAACACCCGCGTTGACTTGAGATGGGAAAAGAAACCGCTCCTTCTGTCGGTCGTACACCCCTCGTCTCATTTACATATCCTCGTGTTCAAAGTAGGGCATAAATAAAACAAGTTATTTAACTTCGATCTTTGTTTTCGACCCCCTTTTGGTTTCGGCCAAATCGATGGACCTTAGGATCCGTTGTATGTTAGTTTAACTTCTGATTGTTAACCTATGACGTAATTAGATGACTTTAATTCAATTCAATAATTTAATTAGACACTTTAGGTGGCTTTGACGTAATTTATAAAATCAATCGACGATTTCTGTAAATAATTGAATGCATCTATCTCTTTCACCTAATTTCTCGCTAGTATGAGAGTGCGTGATTAGCACCTTCTCATTGACACTCGATGAGTTAAATTAATTAGCGAATTTGACCTAAATAGACCCTTTAGGCCGTGTAGAATGCACCATAACGCGACAATCAATCAACATTGTTTTTAACTCGTTTTCTGACCCTGTTTTCGATTCCTTTTCGCAATCATTCGATCTAACTAATGAATCTAACTTAGGAACTAGGTTGACTCTGGTTGGGCCGTGGTTGGCCGTGTGCTTGGCCGTGTATTTGGCCTCCCTTATTTCGTTTGTTTTTGCATCGTTCGTTCTTTATTCGTTTTATCGCTTGTATTTAATTTGTGTTTCTTTGAGTCACGTTTTGTAATCTATTTGTAATTTGTTCTCCTTTTTGAGTCAAAACCTTTTTTGAAAACCTTGGTTTTATTTGGTTAGACGGTTGTTCCCAATGCTTGTAAGAGCGTAGTAAACCGCATGTTGTTTAAAACAACATGGCCCGGTTTATGCTAATACATGTTTTGGTGCATAGCCCAATGTCTAATCCGATGGGATTAAGTGAGGGCACGCAATACGAGGAGGGACCCACGGCCGTGTGTCATGTAGGCCGTGAGTCACCCCCCCCCATGTGCACGGTTTTCAAGGCCGTTTGGCCGTGTGTTTTGTGTCGCGTCTTGAGTCGTTTGTAGCAATTGTATTTAGATCGAGTTGTAATTTATTTATTGTTGTGTCGGCATGAAATGCCTGGTTTGTAATAGGTAGATCCCAACGGCTCCCCCATTCCCCATCAAGCCTTGTTTGTTTTATTTGTATGTTGTTAGATCAATCAACCCACATGCTAAATTACAACTTTGACAAAGTTAGTTTAGTTGCATCTAAAACGACGTAGAAACTTCACATGTTAGGGTTAAAACAACGTTTTGCACATCATACATCGCAGTAGCTATGACCTTGTTTGAAATCCGACACTTGACTTAGTAGAGGCCGTTATCGACGGGCGGGGTTGGGTGTCCTTATGGGCTTCCCAACACGTACCCTCACCCCTTACTCAAGATCTATGGTTTGTGGATCCGTCTAAATACCATTGGATTACGAGAGTCATTCAAATCGAGTGATATAGGGTACAAGTCTTTATCTTTAATCACTCGTAGTCGATTGGCTTTATGCTTTTCGATGAAAGGTGTAAAGTTGACTTGAACGGTTCCAAGTTCCCAAAAAACTTGGTGGCGACTCTAATATGTCTTAATTCGATTCGAAAGAACCTCGAGTCGATTATGCCGGTGTGGATCCCTCGGACGCAGTTCCCGAGGGCCTTGTCCACAGTTGTATTGCGGGTTTTGTGTCGTTTTAAACCCATATTCAGGACGTGACTTACCTGGGTTTAGTAGGGATGGGTCAGGGTGGTTGGGTCGACCGTGTTGGTGCATGTTGGGGTGGTAAAAGTGGTGGTTTGTGGCGGTGGTGGCTGGAATTACGTAAGAAAAAGGGAGGGGCTATCGTGGGTTGTTGGTGTCGGTTCTAGGTGGTAATGAGTTATTGCGTGGGGTTGTGAGTGGTGGTGGGACCACCGTGGGTCAAGGGAGACCACGGTGGTGGCTACTGGTGGTCGTAGGGTGGGTTAAGAGGTGAGTGAGGGTGTGATGTTGGTTGTGTCAGGATTTGAAGAGGGATGTTTAGGGTATCTTTTTGTGGGGTTCTGGTGGCGGTATGGCGGGCGTTTAGGGTGTGAGTGTCTGCGTTCGGTTCCATACTAGTGGCGTCCAGGTTGGGTGGAGTTGTCGGAGGCGGGTGTGGTCGTAGGTAGTAGTTAAACGTGGGGTTTTATGTGACGGGTTTCGGTATTAGTTGTTTCATGGTAGTGTTGGGGCGTGATATTTTGGAGTGCTTGTGGCAGTTGGGCTGGTGTTGGAGGTCGTCGGGGGTCTTGGTGGTGCATGCTAGTGGTGGTTGATGGGGTGGTGCCTTTAGGTGGCTTGTATGGCGTATATGGTGGCTGCAAAAGGGGTGTGTGTATGTCCTATACACGGGATTGTAACACGGGTGTTTGGGGTTGTTCATGGGTACGTGGGTTGACTAATAGGTTGGGTTGACTTATTTATTTAATGACGGGTTATGGCGGGTTTGTTTTACTCGGGGAATAATTAATGTAATTAAAATATAATTGAATCGGGTTTTTAGTTATCATAAACCTTTAATAATTATAATAAGTAATTAGTTTGAATAATTAAATAAAAGGAATAAATAAATAAATAATTGAATAATTATTATAACATTTATGTTAGGTGACGATTTTGTGAAGATATAATAATCAGGTTCGGATTGCTTTAATTATTGGGATACGTGTTGAGCTGCTCAGTTTGAAATTTGCTATCAAGATAGGATAGCTACTCAACCACATTAAGGTTTACTTGAATGTTATTATCTGATTTTAATGGTTGAATTATTTGGAATTATGATAGATGATATATGATTGTTGGTTGGTTGCGTTGAGATAAATTGTTTAATGACTACCTCAGCTCGTGACTGAGATGATTTGATTATTGACTACCTCAACTCGTGACTGAGATGATTATATTGATTATTGGATTCCTTAGCTTCGTGTCTGAGATGGTAAGAAATTGTGTTGCTCAATTGTTTGCCTTTTCATATCATGAGCACGTGCATTGGATACCTCAGAACAGGTTCTGCAGGACTTGTTTCTGGGATGATGAGACTACTTCAACTTCGGTTGGAATGATGAGACTACCCCGGCCAGGGATTGGCGGAATGAACGGGAGCGTCGAAGGATTGATCATGAGCATGCATTGCATTTGAATTTAATATTGTTCTTGTATCCATTTATTGTGGTTGTTTGGCTATTCATACTCAACCTCGTGGTTGACAGTGTATTCGTGAACACCTGTGGTGAACCTTAATGGGGAGCAGATTTGACAGGTACTAAAGATTAGCTGACTTGGGAGCTTACGAGAATGCGTAAGGACTTGGCCAATCTACCTTGAAGTCTAGACCACATAAAATATTTAATCACTATATTTATTTCCGCTCCGAGTTGTAATTATTTTATATTAAGTTTTAGTTGGTTAAGTTGTAATAAACATGTAATTGCTAAGTTTTAATTTAAAGTACTTTGGCGAGTTGGACTTTGTTACACACTACCTCGGGAAACCGAGATGGTAACAGTCCTATTATTTGGGAATGTCTAGCTAAAGGCTCCTGAATAAATGGGGGTGTTACAAAGTGGTATCAGAGAAAAACGATCCTCAGTCCTAAAGCAATGAACAATAATGAATGTAGGATGTGTCTAATAAAATTAACCCCGGATAGAAACTGTTAGGAGCCCCTCTCAGGACGGCTTGGAGAGCGCGCCTAATTCATACCTCGGCCCTTCCTGATTTGAACCGGTTACCTTGAGAGATATTAAAGTGTGGGGTAATTTAAAATCAAAGTTGTTTATTGTGCCTTGGAAGTTCTTGTTACCTTATTTGAATGTTGTTGATGATTGCGGTTACGGGGGTGTAACCTTGTTTTACGGAGGAGGGATGTGATATGATTTCTTTTAAGCATTGTTATAAGCATGTTAATTTGAGGAAGTATGTTGGCATGTATGTGGAAGGTGTGAATATGATGAAACCTGTAAAGTATTAATTGTTATGTGGAATTATGAAGAACGTGATTTTGGTTGATTTCACAAGATTTTTACCCTTGATTGTTTTGGCTATCATTTACTTCCTGATTAACATTCTTATACGAGATTTTTGTGTGTGATGCCCTTGTAAGTTAGCTTTCATATGCCACTAGTCTCATATTCAAATAATATACGGTTTAGGAGAATTAAATATTTTAATGGACAGTGGTCAGAATATTCATGTACAGTTATAATTTCGTCCCATGTTTTTGTATAAATTGCTATTTAAAAATTACTTAATGATTTGTTATAATTTCAACTCCATTGTTTACAAGATTCTTATATGTTTCTAAATTGATAAGCCACGCTGTAAGAAAATATATTGACAATTTATGGTGATTTTTAAAAGCTGGCTTAAGTTTATGACAAGTTGCTGTAAAATTCCTGTTTCGACCAAATAATTTGTAAAATGCATTTGAAATTGACCTTATGAGCTTTCGACTTGATTATTTTTCTCATGGTTTATTAAATCTCTTTATTTTCTAAAAGTATAAGTTCTCAAGAAGTATTTCCGTTATTAATTATTTATGATTTTTAGAAGTTATAACATGTTTTCCTAGCCTTGGGAAAAATGTAAGTTTTGTTTCTCTCTTTTGCACATTGATATTTTGATGTTGTAACTTATGTGAAGTAGATTACCATGTCTAGTGATATGCGGAATGTGTTGCCCTAAGCCTAGATATTTATATTAGTTGCATCCATGTTTAAGTTAGATGTCGTTGGTAAGAAATAAACACGCAAGCAATAAATCTAACATAATTCATAGGTTTTCGTTATTTAATTTCTGTTTGGTAAATTTTATTACATCATCAATCAATATTATGTTTGAAATAATAGTTGTCTTGGGTTACAATATGTGTGTTTTAATATTTTGTGGCGTTACAACAATGATTTGGTTGTTCCTATTGTTTGTTATCTCGAACTTCGAGGATGAAATTTGTTTTTAGGGGGAAGGAATGTAATACTACGAGTGTATTAAGTTATTGTTGCGATACCTTGTGATAAGATGGGTATGATTGATAGTCGTAAAATTCATAATTGTGTTAGATGGTGCTTAGTTATGAGGATGTTATAAGTGTTATGGTAGTAGTTGTGGGCGAACTTCGGGACGAAGTTCACTTTAAGGGGGGAAGACTGTAATACTCCGTATTTTGATAATAATTTATGAAAGTAATTTATGTAATTTAATAATTGATTAAATGACATTTCTAATAATAAATTAATTAAATAATAAATTAAGTGTACAAGTCAGGAATTGGGTTTAGCTAATATTTAGCATTGGGCCGTGTGCCATTGTTAGTTGGGCCGAATTTATGGTTCATCTAGTACGGGTGTGATCGGGAGTTGTATTGGGAATTAATAATAATATAATATGGAAATAATAAAATATAAAGGTAATAATAATTATATTAATGATAATAATAAAGTTATGGCAATAATAAATTAGTAAAGATAGTATGAGGAAATCCTACTTATGGTAAGATTAATATATGTAATAATAATAATAATAATAATATATTTTATATTTCCTCATTGGTTCTTTATAACCTTAGCCTACCAAAATAAATAGATGAAACCTCAAACAATGGTCCTTATTATTCATCAAATCTGGGAAATAATTTATAAAGAGAGAGGGAGAATAAGAAGGGGAATAGCAGGAATTTATCGTCTTTTATCGTCTCAGGTAATATTCTCAGACCGTCTCATGTATACATGTTTGCTTTGTTATAACTTGTAAACTAGACTACCATATATCAGGTCGTAAGTACCGTTATGACCGTAGATGATCAGGGATCACCGTTGACCTGATTTGACCACCGATGACCGATGGGAGAGGATGGTTTCAAGCGAGTTTTGAGGGGTGGTTGTATTGCGTGTTTTGTGTCGTTTTAAACCCTTATTCAGGATGCGAGTTACCTGGGTTTAGTAGGGATGGGTCAGGGTGGTTAGGTCGACCGTGTTGGTGCATGTTGGGGTGGTAAAGGTGGTGGTTTGTGGCCGTGGTAGCTGGAATTACGCAAGAACAGGGGGGGGGGCTATCGTGGGTTGTTGGTGTCGGTTCTAGGTGGTAATAGGTTGTTGCGTGGGCTCATGACTGGTGGTGGGACCACCATGGGTCAAGGGAGACCACGGTGGTGGCTACTGGTGGTCATAGGGTGGGTTTAGAGGTGAGTGAGGGTGTGATGTTGGTTGTGTCGGGATTTGAAGAGGTCTGTTTAGGGCTGCTTTTTGTGGGATTCTGGTGGCGGTATGACGGGCGTTTTGGGTGTGAGTTGTTGGAATATGTGTCCTCCGACAATAATGCGATCACAACTGTCGATCATAATAATCACATGTTTAAGTCTCATTTTAAAGAATACAATTGGGAAGTAATTTTTTACTGTCAACTGGTCCACACATATCGGTAATGATTGGCTAACTAGAGTTTGACATTACTGTCGTGCGACGGTGGTGATCAGTTGATCCCCTTAGGTCATACCTAAAGGATAACACTCGTAATTGATCATTTAATTGATCGTATGACGATACGGGTTAATTAAATTACTTAAAATTGACGGACGATTTTGGAAGTAGTATTTACGAATCTCATTATAATTTGATTAAATAAGATACGGTCTAAGTGGTCGAATTGTTTTATTACTTAGATGAAATTATTGTTTAAGGAAACAATTGCATTTGAATGAATAATTTATTATAAATACAAGATGTTGTGATTTATAATTGGTAAAATATTTTGGTACAAGTAATTATGAATTACTAAGTAAATTTTGTATATGACGTATTTTAATAATGCGTTGATTTTTAATATAATAAAAATACATAACATTTTTACATGATATGTTACATGTGACAAATTGACAAAATAATGTGTAAAATGGATTTTCCATTTTACACTAAATGGACCGAAATAATGGGGAGTATTAGGTATATATTATGTTAATTATGTTAGTGGTAAACATAATCATATTAGCCTAATACTAGCCATGCATACCTACTTGATCTTGTGAAGACAACCTTATTTTCTTTATTGTTTGCATGCATAAGATCAATGTTTAATTTTATGACTAAATTAAATCATCACATATATGAATATGTCAAGTAATGAGATATAGATTTCTAACAAGCGGTATTAAGAGCTTTGGTTGTTTGCATGCAAATCGGTTATAGTTTTTCCGAGTTATACGATTAACATATAAAACTCATAAATTTGTGTTATTATGATATATCACGAAATAAATTATGCATGTTAAAGTTTCTGGCCCTAAAATGTATTTAGGATATTCTGGTTAATTTATGGATTTTTATTGTTCATCTTATATAATAATGGCATTAAAAATGTGATTTTATGATTAAAATGTCATTTTCGGACTAAAATTAGCTAAACTTCGAATTTTCCAGCGGTTTTTGGATATGTTTTCACATATATTATTTTTAGATGACCTGTACATTTCCAGAATTTTTGGAGTTTTTATGCTCGAAATATGGATTTTTCATTATAAAAATCGGATTTATATGAAAAATAGGTTAACATGAGATAAATTTTGAATATGGTCATAGAAATTTAATATGTTGTCACATGCAATTTTACAAGATGTGTTTAAAATAATAGGCTATGTTGAAGTCATTATGCATGATTTATGAATTTTTGATGAAAAATAGCATAAATAGTGACTTAATTAGTGAATAATTGCTAAAACATACTCCATGACTAAGGAAAAACGTCACATGTTGCATTTTATTACCCTTTTCAGATATAAAATTGACAAGTTGATAAATATAATTTTTCTCATGTTTTTATGATTATATTTGTTAAAACCGATAAACCGCAACATTGTTTTGCCGGATAAATTTCGAATTTTTTTTTAATCTAAGTTTTTGAACATTATGAGTGTCATGGTATTTGTCCAGAATGTTCATGAGTTTAAATTTTGAATTTTGAATTTATTTGAAATTTTTGTTATTTATTTGAAGTTTATAGCATTTTATTGTAATTTTGGGTCCATTAATGAACAATTTTAAGAAATATGAGTTAATTATATTCAAATAGTTAGTGGAGACTAAGTTTGAGTCCTAAGAGGTTAGGGTAATTAACTTGTGCATAAATATGAATTTATGTAATTTATTGTGATTTTAAAAGGTTGAATCACGCAAATCCGTAAAAACCGATTAATATACGATATTGGCTCCTTAAAGGCGATTTAGCATAAAATTGGGCATGTTCATACATATTATAATGCTGCATTTGATTTATGATTGTCATAATTTTATTTTATGTAATTTTGAATTATGTAATTTTTACTTAGTATGGCCTTAGTTTTAATTGATATTACCCGAAATGTATGGGAATATCGATTCGGTTGTAATTTATTGTGATCTCGTATCACCGGTTTGTAATTTAATAGATTTATTTTATTTTAATTACAAATGTATAATAGGAAATTATGTAATTTGTTATGTAATTTATTTATTTCGGAGTTCCATGAAGACGGTGTCACTCAAGAAGGCGATACATAAAGACGGTGTTACCTCGAGATGCGTGCCATAACTGAAGTTCAAGGGACCAATGGAGTTGGTTTCCGAATATGTAATAGTTAAATAGATTTTCTATTTTAGGAAGGCCATACTAGGATTTATTTTATGTTTTGCATTTTATTTATATGTTGCATGCATCGCTAAATCGCCATAACTAAAACATGCATTGTCATTTTAATCGAGTTTATCGACCGTGTCAATTAGAATTATCGTAGTTCACCGCTTTAGTTCAATTAAAACGTGATAGATAATAAATTGACATGACCTCTCACTAAAATAATCAACTGAGACATAGCCTTACCAAAAAGTAGAAACCATGAAAACCTATTTCGTGAGGGAGTGCACTCGGCTTTACCGGGGTACAAACCTTGATACGTAGGGGAAGTGGGTGATAAATGTCTACCCACCGAATTTATAAAGATGAGGGTTGTTTTCGGCTTTACCGATGCCCAAGTTGATGTAAGTTTGGATCATGGACACATTTATTCGAAATTTGGGTGGAACTCAACGAAAGTATTCTCGACGGTTGCCGGATGTGTTTCGGGCTAAAGATAAATTTTAATTTAAATTTATCGACCAAGAGTTCTAAAAGTAGAATCGATTAAAAGGTTAATCCACCGAGTTATATTGATAAGGGTTGTTTTTCGGCTTTACCGATGCCTAAATTAATATGAATTTGGGTCTTGGAATCATTTATCAAGTTGGGTAGAGGTCACTAGATAAATGCAATAAAACTTGTTTAAATTTATTTTACGAGTATTATTATTTTGAAAACGACATATGTTTTATTCCTTCTATATTTTGTTTTGTAGACCCCTTCTATTTCTCATAACAAATGGCTATTCCAAACACCAACGCCACACCTCTCACTAATACTTCATGGCTCCGATCCTTCATGGATCGATGTAAACTTGAAAAGAATGGGTCAAATTTCTCCGATTGGGATGCCCAACTCAAATTAGCCGCCCAAAGTGACGACAAGCTTCGTTACCTTACCGAGGCCTCTCCACCCGAACCTAATGCTAGGTCGAGTGCTGCTACTAGGGAAGCATATGAGGCTTACCATAAGGAGTCCGCCGCAATGAAAAATGTATTGATCTTTGCGATGGAGGCGGATCTCCAAAGGAGAGCCTTTAAGATGGGCACTGCTAATGAAATCTACTCCAAGCTTGTGACAATGTTTTCACAAACTCCGCGAATCGTCCAATATGAGGCGGCCGCGGTATTCTTTGTTCTTGACTTTAAGGAGGGCCAAAAGGTTAGCCCTCACGTGCTCAAATTGATGGAGCTAGTCGAGACCTTGAAAATTTAAAAGGTTGAAATCCCCAAAGAACTCATTGTAGATAGGATTCTACACTCCTTGTCCAAAGTCAAAGCGTATGTTCAATTCCGGGTGAATTTTAACATGCAAGACAAGGACGTGTCTCTTGAAGAGTTGCACAAGTTACTTGTGCAAGCCGAAAGAGACATGGGGTTAAATGTTAACCCACCTAAGGATATGCTTAACATTAGCACCAAAAGCAAGGGGAAGTTCAAGAAGAATGGGAAGAATGGTAAGAAGCAAGCTCCCACTTTCACCAAAGCTAAGACTTATGAAGCTAGCACCTCCAAGATCAAGAAGGGTCCTCTTGACAAATGCCATTATTGTAATGGTGTTGGACATTGGAAAAGAAATTGTTCCAAATACCTTGGTGACATTAAAGCTGGAAAGATCACTCCAGTAAGTAAATGACTATCCTTTCTTTTATGTTTCTAATTCAACTATGGTATTGTGATACAAAGTTGTGATAATGTATCCCCTTTTTATTGTAAATAGGGCCTCCGCCAAGCAAGGACAAGGGAAAAGAAAAGCAAGCTTGAGAAACCATCGAGAAGCTAGGAGTAGCTTCCATGAAGCTTGTCTTTTTATTGTCTTATTTTAATTTATGTTTCGGATTTTAGAACCTTTTGATTTCTGTGTTCGACATGGAAATGTATTTTGGATATTGGTTGTATTTTGGATAATGGTGGCTTGGTTTGCAACCCAAGTCACCCGTTTTATCGTATTTTATGCTTGTTCAAAAATTCGTCTTTATCCGCTTACTCATAGAAACATATGATCATTCACTTAAAGTGATCTAATAGACAACTATAATGATGGGATTCATTATATGTCCACAAGCTTAAGGCTTGTATATGATCAATTATAAAGTGATATTGAGTTGATGAACTCTCTTAAAGGAATGTCAATCACCGAGTACACTTATCAAATTTAAAACAATTAGTCAACCTATGAGATAGTCCTCCTTCTACTTCAAAATCATTATTTGTGTCTCATAAGCTATCTTTGAATCTCTAGTGTATTCATTCTAAAGATAGAGTGGGAGAAAAATGAAGACACAAAGAACACCAAGATAAATTTGTGGACTTGTGTAAATGAGATCTACGCAAGGAAGAATGATTTGAATAAAGGTATATCTATTTATATAGTATACACGAATAGATGAGATCTATGGTCTCGAATAGATCTACATAACAAAATAGACCAAGTGAAGTAATCAAAAGAATATGTTCTCAAGATAACTACACGAGGAGACCAAAAGAAAGTTTTGGAAGAAGAATGACTAATGTAAAGTCTTAATTGACTAGTTTATGATATTTGTTTTTTGTGACAAATAGTTTCAATATTAATATTTACTTAAGAGCCTAAATGAATCAAAGTTACTGCCTAGAAAATAAATGAGATTTATGACTAGAAGTTGCAAGGATTGATATACCGATATCCACAATAGCTAAGTTAAGTATTAACCACGCTAATGTCATTACTTAAGCTCATTATGAAAATGAAATGGTTAAACCTCCTTCCGAAAAGGGTATTTTGAAGGACGTGTATTAGATATTATTCATATTTAAATAATGACATTGCTACGCATCATTATAAAATGAATGAGTTAGAGATTAAAATCTCTTTCCATAAGGTTAAGATGAGACCTCTTCAAAATAGGTATTTTGAAAGGATATGATGGGAACATATATGGTTTTATCTTAATAACTTGGCAAAGCAAAATATATTTCAATTCTTGAAATATTTCGGTTGAGTAGTCAATTTCGAAACATGTGGAACTAAGTGGGAGTTTGGAAATTATCATGTGAAGACATGGAATTTAGTGGGAGCAATTATCTTGAAAAGGTTTATAACTCATTACTCATTGAGAATGACGAGCTAATTCTTTCTTTTACAAAGAAGTATTTGAGTTTTCAATTCTGGATGAAAATGGACTATGATGAATCCAATCACATCATGAGATGTTGGATAAGTATTGAGATATACACATCGAATCAACGAGAAACATAGGTTATTCATGTCAATGAAAATGGAATTGCCATTAGCAGTCATGGTCGTTCATTGAACCTAAGAATGGTTTATCGCATGATTATTAGTTACTAATGTTTCCGCCATTAGAATAATCATGCACATGTCCAATAATGAATCATATGCATAAGAGCATGATGAATCATTGGCAAGCCATAGAAGAATCGTCATGAATTCTCGAGGAGAACCGATGAGCGATTTCAGTGTTGGACAAAAGACTCTGTTATGTGTCAAGAGGTTGCACATATTAAAGTTCGAACACATGTAAGGATTTATGAAAATCCTAAGCTTTTCAAGCTAAAAGGAGAAATAAGAAGTTTGGAAAGATACTTAGTTGAAGTAAGAAGTTACTCAAAACTAATATTTTCTAATATGCTAGGACTTGTGAGAAGTGCTAGGCTAATCATCTTGACAATTGTTGCAAGACTCTACAAAACATTTACTTAGTGCATTGTGAGTGGGTGGAGTACTTGATCAGTGCAAGTTATATCATTCACCGCAAATTCGTTGATTATGTGAAAATCGACAAGGAAGTTCTTTCAAGATAAAGAACCCAACCCGAGGTTGGGAACCTATATGTGTACTTGGTAAGGTTCATGCTATGAGAGATAACATGAATGTAAAGGAAAATGCGATAAAAGAAGTTTGAGCACATGGACACATGGTATGTTAAACTTCTATTGCAATCAACTAGTGTTAATACACTTACGATATGCATCACAAGGTTGTAATATGGTATTGACTACCCAAATGTGATGTCGACATTTGTCGTTTGAGTTATTATTAACTCACCTTATACCTTTTTATATCCAAACGGATTGTAGTGACAAGTTGAACCCCGTTAAAGTGAACACGGATTAACATAGTATTTGCCCATAGTCACTTGTATGAGGTGACGTCTCGAAGTGACTAGAGTGTGATGCGATTGATGGCAAGTTCAAGTGCCATAGAGTCATATGAGAATGACTAGTCGATCACATAGGCAGACTGTTAGGAACATTTTGTCGGGCCTTATGGCCGCTTATAGAGTTTTGGCAAATTTATATAACCTGGTCGTGGCGAGAGCTCCTATAGTATTCTAATGAGTCGATTCTTTTGACTAAAGACTATTCGCCTAAGATGGCACAATTTCAGATTAACTTTGATTTTTGTTACTACGACCTTCGTAAATGGGGTCAAATAGGCATATTTTGGGTTATGATGGTTGTGGCTAGTCGAAGGGAATGAGTGCGATAGAAATTGTCCACCCCTAGTCAGGGTTATAACAATATCTCAGGGCCACTCGAGGAGTAATGAACTAGAAATGCGTGGCCACGCTCGGAAGATATCTAGGGTAGATAAATCCGGTCAATCAGTAATTCTCCAGATCGAGGAAACCACTCTCGATATTATCACTTGCAAGTACGACCTGAAAGACACCTTGCATTGAGTGGGAGATAGTAATAGGACAAGAGAATTGGTGACGCACACTTGTCGAGGACAAGTGGGAGATTGTTGGAATATGTGTCCTCCGACAATAATGCGATCACAACTGTCGATCATAATGATCACATGTTTAAGTCTCATTTTAAAGAATACAATTGGGAAGTAATTTTTTACTGTCAACTGGTCCACACATATCGGTAATGATTGGCTGACGAGAGTTTGACATTACTGTCGTGCGACGGTGGTGATCAGTTGATCCCCTTAGGTCATACCTAAAGGATAACACTCTTAATTGATCATTTAATTGATCGTATGACGATACGGGTTAATTAAATTACTTAAAATTGACGGACGATTTTGGAAGTAGTATTTACGTATCTCATTATAATTTGATTAAATAAGATACGGTCTAAGTGGTCGAATTGTTTTATTACTTAGATGAAATTATTGTTTAAGGAAACAATTGCATTTGAATGAATAATTTATTATAAATACAAGATGTTGTGATTTATAATTGGTAAAATATTTTGGTACAAGTAATTATGAATTACTAAGTAAATTTTGTATATAACGTATTTTATTAATGCGTTGATTTTTAATATGTTAAAAATACATAACATTTTTACATGATATGTTACATGTGACAAATTGACAAAATAATGTGTAAAATGGATTTCCCATTTTACACTAAATGGACCGAAATAATGGGGAGTATTAGGTATATATTATGTTAATTATGTTAGTGGTAAACATAATCATATTAGCCTAATACTAGCCATGCATACCTACTTGATCTTGTGAAGACAACCTTGTGCATGCATTGGCCATTCCTTCCCCCTCCTACCCGGTTTTATGAAGAGAAAAGCTATAGGTTTTTCTCTTTATTTTTACCATATACACTACCATTAGATTAATTGAATCATTCATTCATTCATTCAACATCTAAATAATAAGAGTTTTTAGTGAGATAAAATCTTCCTCTTTTCTTCCTCCTCTTAACCGAAAATAAGAGAACAAAAATAAAGATTTTAGGTCAATTTTATTTAAATTAATATTGTTCTAGTAATAATAATATTAATTTTGTTAAGAGTATATCTTGGGTATTATTCCTTGGGAGGGATTCTATACTTGAATCCTTTGTTCATCCATTTTAGGAGAGCTCAAGAACAAGTAAGAAGGAGATCTTACTTGTGCCCATTGATCCGAAATATCAATGTAAGGGTTGATGATTTCTTCCTTATTTTCTTTATTGTTTGCATGCATAAGATCAATGTTTAATTTTATGACTAAATTAAATCATCACATATATGAATATGTCAAGTAATGAGATATAGATTTCTAACATGAGTGTGTGCATTGGGTTGAATACTAGTGGCGTCCAGGTTGGGTGGAGTTGTCGGAGGCGGGTGTGACACCCCTCGATGAGGCATCAAAAGAACTATTAAATCTAAGCGGAAAATAAGGGATTTTTAAAACCTTTAAAGTTTAAAGTGTGAAATTCACCATAAGTGATCAAACGAAAATGAAAAGTAAAATGAATAAGTTTTACAATTAAAAACGAAGTGCGTTGGGGAAAAGATATCCCACGAATAAACACAAGTCTAACGATAGGTGAGTCTAGACCTGGCAAACAGATCGGGTCGTGTCGGGTTCGTGTTCGTGTCACATGTAAACGGGTCACAAACCCTTCAACCCAAACCCGACCCATTTAAATCTCATGTCGTGTTCGTGTCGACCCACTTACATAAATGGGTCATCAAGCCTCAACCCTAACCCGCTAATATCGTGTCGGGTTCGGGTCGTGTTTTCGTGTCATGTCAATATTTGGAAAGTTTTAAGTATATTTATGTGATGAAAGTTAAATAAATTAGGATTAATTTATTAAACAGGTCATTCGTGTCGGGTTCGTGTTTAGATAGCTCAACCCAAACCCGACCCAATTAAATATCGTGTCGTGTTCGTGTCGACCCACTTACATAAATGGGTCATTGAGCCTCAACCCAAACCCGTTAATTTCGTGTCGGGTTCGTGTCGTATTTTCGTGTCGTGTCATTATTTGCCAGCTCTAGGTGAGTCTAAGCAAACTATAACTAAGGTCCAAGGTTCAACGTTCTCGCTAGCTCACACGTCTTCCCCATAATCTGCATCACAAACCTGTCATTCATGTAAACATGAACGCCACAGTCAGTGGGGAGTAACTCAGGGTTCTCCCAGCCACAATATGTCAAAATGCACATAAGCAAGAACTTAATTAAACATATTGATCATCCATCATACTTGAATAATATGAACAAGGGAATATAAACGATAATCATAATGAGATAGGCACATTGCATTCTTAATGAGATAGGCATGGTACATTATATTAAACATGCATTCAAGGTAACCAAAACATGGATATGAGATTAGGCATCGAATCATATGAAGAAGGTAAACAACAGATCAATTGAATAGAAAATACATGGATGGAAACCAATAGTCATTACTTGAAAACCTCTTAACAACCATAGCACGGGACGTGGCTACTAATGTCACATTCATACTTATGGCTTGCATCTCACCATAAGAACGGATGGGAACATCGATCCCGGCGATCATATCGCAACTAGGGGCTTGCATCTCACCACTAGTATCCGATAGGACCAAGACTCTCACAAACAATCATAGAAGACGTGCACTCTCGTATATAAGAAAACGCCAATGACCGTAACAAGCAAGACATTTACAAAGGATTGACTCAAAACAAGACAAACCCCTGGACTCCAACCTCCTGGTAGGACGACGATCATAATACGGTCCTAGTCTAAATCTGGCCAGACTCTCGGGATGGACGACACCCGATTCGACATACAATCCCAAATCGTATCCAAGACTCGATCCATGACACCTAGCCGTGCCCCAAGGTTGAGTAACCCCAAATCGGAACAATGGTACCTAGCCGTACCCCAAAGTCCGAAGAGGCGGAAGGAAGATAGCCCAACTCGGAAACAATGGCACCTAATCGTGACCCAATGTCCGAGGGCAAATAAATAAGGAATGTCGAGTAGTCACACCATGTAAACCGTCACACTCCGGTCACAAATACGAGTAACAACAATAATTCGCATTATCATAACATAACAAATCCTAAATTGACCATTTACCAATCATAAGAAGGATGCATAATTAAATAAATGATTAATAGAAGTTGTAAGTGAAGAGAAACCATAAGAGAACTCCCAGCCGGTTGGGGACCAAACCCGCACCATTTATGAGCATTGGAACAAAGAGTAAGAAGCCTATGAAGTAAATCATGCAACATAACGTATAAAAGCACTTAACTTAACCAAGTAGATGGTCACAAGATAAGAAAACAACCTTAAAATGAATGTTGTCCACAATGAGCTGAAGCTCAAACTTTACAGCATTTAAAATGTCACTTTCCAGAAATTTTGTCAAGGATGAGCTTCGGCTCATTTGCACCAGAATTTAAATAACACTATTATAATGAAGGAATTCAACCAACACACCACTAATTCTACCCAAAGTTGCTTCAACATCATTGTTGGACACATAATCAACCTCCAAGTATCAAATATACAATTAAAAACAAGAATCCACAACATACAACATTCATAAATTACTCCATGTTCATGAATAAGACTTAATAAGGTAAACTCAACATAAAGATTCCATCTTTTTCACTCAAAAGCTTAGATCTCAACATACCCACATACTAAATCACCATTTAAGACATATTTCAAAACAACCATACTACCAACTTCATCATTTATAATATTAATCCAATAAATAATCTCATGACATAATTAAACATGTCAACTAAGCATGATTAAGACGTATTTTTCTCTAATTAACATATGTAAACAACCCATTTAATCCAATTGAACAAACATGTGACAAAAGACTAGAAATTAGTCAAACAACCATAAGACGGTTTCAAAAACCAATTCATCCAACAATGAACATGTGAAACATGTAAAGATTCATACTTTAACAAACACAAGAATAAGCCACAACATATAAACACATTAAATTGACATAATGTCGAATAACCCATCACCGTTACCTTTTAGCTCTTTAATCCACAATAGAATCGTCTACCTTTCAAGAATCCGCTTCCGGGTCAACTAAACTTTCTCCTAAACATAAGAAAACACAAAATAAGACTAAGAATCGAAACTAGAAAAAGGTTACCAAGTGTAAAATGGTTCGACAGCTCTTTATAAGGAGGAAAGTCGGACTCTTTCTTACCTAGAAAGATGGAGGGCGATTAGAGGGAGAGATAGGCGCGAAAATCACTTGATTTGGACAAGAATTGAGCAAGTTATGGAGTTTTGAAGATTTGTAAGAGAAATGTATAAAAATGGTGGTGGTTGTTGAAGATGAATGCTGAAAAATTGAGGAGGGAGGTGTGTTCTAGGGTTTCCTTCATGATATTTATGAGGAGGAAAGAGTAGTATGTGAGCCCATTAGTCATACTACGCCCAACATGCAAGATTGAGTCGATATGCACTAGAAATTACGTCTCAAGCCCACTACAACTCAAGACGGGAAATATTATTATTATTATCATTATTATCCGACCAAAATATTTATTTTGTATAACTTAAGCTTTAAAAATATAATATTTATAAAAATCATGTTTAATAATGTAATTAATTAAATTAAATAATTAAAAATATAAATAAGACAATAGAACGGTTAATTAAATTATAAATGTCAAAGTGGAAAATTCGCGGGTGTTACAGTCATCCCATCTTTTAAAAAGTTTCACCCTCGAAACTTGAAGGTAGAAAAGAAGGTTATAAAAAGTAAAACTGAACTTTTAAAATCGGTAACCAAAACATTAAAAGGTTACTTGCTTGTAAGAATTAAAATTCTTTTAGAAGTTCCAAATAAAATTTTCCAACAGGACCAACTTCTCATCAAAGGAACGGAAGTGTTCTTGTTACGTATTCAAGAATATCACATTCCAAATCAAAGATATGGTCAAAAGCAAAACATTTGTATAAATCGAAAATCAAAATACTTTCAAAAACATTAATGAAGAGTTTTCAAAAGTATAAGTCTCATTCATGGAACGAAATTGCTCTTGTCGTGCACACAAGAACGCTAACTTTCCAAGTCAAAGACAAATCTAAGACAAAAGTAACTCGTCGACAAGCGTAGAACAAGTTATTAAACGTTTCAAATAACGAGTTCTAACATCCGATCGACGTCAAAATCAAAAGAAAAGGCAATTCACTCAAATTTTCTTTTGCAGAGGTCAAAATAGAAATAGCGGTTTCATTTCTAAATTCAAAAGGAAGTCAAATTCCTGAAAATATAATATTAAATTCTTGACAACGAAATCATAAGTAGATCAAAGCTAGTTAGAAATTGAGCAAAGTTAAAAGTAGCTCGGGTTTAGCAATTAAAAAAAAAACAATAAAAAGAAGTCCTACTCATAGAACAAAAGGAGAACTAAATCAAATTTCCATTTTCAAACCTTTAAAATAGGTATAGTTTTGTAAGAGTAACATAAACTTTTAACAATGGATCAAAAGTGGTAGCTTGAAATGTTTAGAAATAGTACGAAATGAAGAGAACTTAGATATCATGAAAACAAGGTACGCTAAGAGGGTTCAGACTTAACCAACAAAAGAGCTATGATGAACTTCCTAGGGGTAAGAATTAAATTCAAAATTACAAGGATGTCAAAGACAGAGTTTCACAGGTTACGAGTATCAAATTTAAAGGAGGAGCATGATGAAGCGAAGAAGAGAGGTATGAACGGAAATGCTCATGCTAAAGGGAGGAAGGAATTTAAACAACAAGGAAACGCTAGGTACTCAAATCTCAAACAACAATGTCATCCTGAACGGTTCCGAAAACTTCCTAACCACAAAACTCATAACCACATAACTCCCAAGCATTTCCTCAAGACACTTACACACTTACTCCTATGTTATCCCGTGGGTCGAGTCACTCCACCACAATTGTGATTCCATAACCCTCAAATATAAGTCATCTATAAACGATTTCCACAAAAGATCAAAACTACTAACAGAGTTACACACATAACCAACTATCGACTACTAGGAGTTCTCACTATGGTAAAATCCTTAATCAAAGGTCAAAATCTCAAGGTCTTTATACTTTCTAACACTCCAACCCAAAATCTTATTCACACCCGAATTCACAAGCATAGATGATCACATTCCCCAAATCATAAAGACCACCAACCAAAATTAAATAGGTTTGTCATACAATTTTTCCTACCCAACTCAACTCGAGTTCCACTAATCCAATTTTGACGAAATCAAGGTTCACAAAGAATCCTCAAAGAGCATCTCCCTCACTCTACAACGTAGCCAACAATGCCATCACTCCACTAAAGAAACAAGAGCAATAACTAGGTCAAGAAATGATAGGAAATTTCAAAGGGATACAAGAACATGACAAGGTGCGAGATCAAAGGAGTCAATAATAAAGGTAACTAGTTAACACCAGTAAGAGATATTAGAATTAGAGAGGTATTCACGGCAAGGAAAATACAAGTAAACTTTTATACTTAAGAATTAAATCTAATCAAGGTATGAACGAAGGGAAGGAAGATGATTAAAGGTACGAAGGGGGATTTTGAAGGCTTAAACCATACGCTTTCTAAGACTTAAGGTTCTCTCTAACAAGGTCACGCCTATGAGGATATTGTACCATCATAACAAAACGACCAAATTCCAAAATGAGGGTCAAGGCAATTCATCTCATTCCTTATATGCAAGTCTCTCTTAAAGGATTACACCTCTATGGTGATCAAGGTAAAAATAAACGCTCGCTTAAGGGTTGATAAATTGGTTAGATTCATTGTTCACCTATCCTATCACATATTAGGATCTCCCTAAAGTAAGTCTACCACTCAAGTATAACAACATCTCTTTATCTCAAGTTCTTGACACAACCTCGATGTTTTTAAAAACCAAAGAACGAATTAACAAAGACTCCTCCACAAAATTCTCAAGGGACAACTAATATCAAATCACATCCCCAATCTATACGGGATCATTAACATCTAAAAATGGGTTTTCTTCCAAGCTCATATCATGAGCCTTACTCCATGATTACTCCTAAGGTAACAACGCTCAACCTACTAAGCTTTCAAATCCCAAGCGTAGACAACAAAGCCAAGTTCCATAGCCTAAGTAACATATACAACTCACACTTACACAAGGAATTCCACCAATCAAATATACTCACTTTATCAAGGAACTAGGTATAAGAATCACTAAGCACGTCTCATCACACTACCTAAGCCTTTCTAACGTCACAACCTCTCAAAAGTAGGGTCAAGGGTCAAACACAAACAAACTTCACAAAAGTTAAATTATTCGACCAAAGTTAACATTCCATAAAGCCAAGATGAAGGTGTACATGAGGGGTCTTATGAGAAGAAAAGGTACAAAGACAACTCCCAAGATATGGGATAAGAGTTGCGAAAGGTATAGAAGCACAAAGACAAGGGAATATGACAAGGCATTCGAAGAGAGGGAGGTATCTTCAAGACGGTAAAGACACCCTTCAAGAGAAAGAAATCCACAAGCAAGATGTGATGGAAGAAGAAACAAAAACGAAGGTTAGGTCGGGTGGGTACTAAACTAGCTTCCAAGGTAAAGCAAAAGAGAGTTTAGAAAGGAAGGATGAGCATCGCGGGATAAAAGTAAGGAAAGGTGGATCAAGGATAGAAAACACACCCATAACGGTGTCGGGAGGAACGGCGGTTCCGACTTGATTCTCGACAAGAATGACTCTTCTTGGCTCGGCTTCCGGAGCATGAGGGAGAGGAGGAGGGGTAGTCTTCTTCTCGGGGCAATTCTTGAAGAGATGTCCGGGCTTCTTGCAATGGTAACACTTCAAGGGCATATCATAGCATCCAATCCCGGGGTTATAAGCTTGCCCACACTTGAAGCACTTGCGGTTCTCCCTAAGCCTATTAGTAGATGTAGGGACTTGTCCTTTTGGCTCGTGCACTATTGGCTCTTGTCCTCCATGGTCTGGTACTCTTTGTCCTTGGACTCTTGGCGCCAACCTCTCCTTGCTAGAAGACGACGAGGATGAGGGCACAAATGGCCTCTTGCCACGGCGGTTAGAGCGATGATTAACTTGAGCATTAGCATTTTGTTGATTCCGAAGAATTAGAGTAAGAGCTTCCATGATAGTATTCTCCACCTTGGTTGGTCGTACCATCTTCTTAAGACACCCAAAGAGTCAACCATGTTAGAATCTAACAAATAGCATGCACAAAGAGACTACCAACTTAGGTCCTTAGTTCTACCCATCTCTCATTCATTATTCAAGGTCAAGTTCAAGGTTAAATTCGGGGTACACGTGTGTGTGTCGGGAGCAACATATGCTCGATACCAATCTGTGACACCCCTCGATGAGGCATCAAAAGAACTATTAAATCTAAGCGGAAAATAAGGGATTTTTAAAACCTTTAAAGTTTAAAGTGTGAAATTCACCATAAGTGATCAAACGAAAATGAAAAGTAAAATGAATAAGTTTTACAATTAAAAACGAAGTGCGTTGGGGAAAAGATATCCCACGAATAAACACAAGTCTAACGATAGGTGAGTCTAAGCAAACTATAACTAAGGTCCAAGGTTCAACGTTCTCGCTAGCTCACACGTCTTCCCCATAATCTGCATCACAAACCTGTCATTCATGTAAACATGAACGCCACAGTCAGTGGGGAGTAACTCAGGGTTCTCCCAGCCACAATATGTCAAAATGCACATAAGCAAGAACTTAATTAAACATATTGATCATGCATCATACTTGAATAATATGAACAAGGGAATATAAACGATAATCATAATGAGATAGGCACATTGCATTCTTAATGAGATAGGCATGGTACATTATATTAAACATGCATTCAAGGTAACCAAAACATGGATATGAGATTAGGCATCGAATCATATGAAGAAGGTAAACAACGGATCAATTGAATAGAAAATACATGGATGGAAACCAATAGCCATTACTTGAAAACCTCTTAACAACCATAGCACGGGACGTGGCTACTAATGTCACATTCATACTTATGGCTTGCATCTCACCATAAGAACGGATGGGAACATCGATCCAGGCGATCATATCGCAACTAGAGGCTTGCATCTCACCACTAGTATCCGATAGGACCAAGACTCTCACAAACAATCATAGAAGACGTGCACTCTCGTATATAAGAACACGCCAATGACCGTAACAAGCAAGACATTTACAAAGGATTGACTCAAAACAAGACAAACCCCTAGACTCCAACCTCCTGGTAGGACGACGATCATAATACGGTCCTAGTCTAAATCTGGCCAGACTCTCGGGATGGACGACACCCGATTCGACATACAATCCCAAATCGTATCCAAGACTCGATCCATGACACCTAGCCGTGCCCCAAGGTCGAGTAACCCCAAATCGGAACAATGGTACCTAGCCGTACCCCAAAGTCCGAAGAGGCGGAAGGAAGATAGCCCAACTCGGAAACAATGGCACCTAATCGTGACCCAATGTCCGAGGGCAAATAAATAAGGAATGTCGAGTAGTCACACCATGTAAACCGTCACACTCCGGTCACAAATACGAGTAACAACAATAATTCGCATTATCATAACATAACAAATCCTAAATTGACCATTTACCAATCATAAGAAGGATGCATAATTAAATAAATGATTAATAGAAGTTGTAAGTGAAGAGAAACCATAAGAGAACTCCCAGCCGGTTGGGGACCAAACCCGCACCATTTATGAGCATTGGAACAAAGAGTAAGAAGCCTATGAAGTAAATCATGCAACATAACGTATAAAAGCACTTAACTTAACCAAGTAGATGGTCACTTGATAAGAAAACAACCTTAAAATGAATGTTGTCCACAATGAGCTGAAGCTCAAACTTTACAGCATTTAAAATGTCACTTTCAGAAAGTGTCATCAAGGATGAGCTTCGGCTCATTTGCACCAGAATTTAAATAACACCATTATAATGAAGGAATTCAACCAACACACCACCAATTCTACCCAAAGTTGCTTCAACATCATTGTTGGACACATAATCAGCCTCCAAGTATCAAATATACAATTAAAAACAAGAATCCACAACATACAACATTCATAAATTACTACATGTTCATGAATAAGACTTAATAAGGTAAACTCAACATAAAGATTCCATCTTTTTCACTCAAAAGCTTAGATCTCAACATACCCACATACTAAATCACCATTTAAGACATATTTCAAAACAACCATACTACCAACTTCATCATTTATAATATTAATCCAATAAATAATCTCATGACATAATTAAACATGTCAACTAAGCATGATTAAGACGGATTTTTCTCTAATTAACATATGTAAACAACCCATTTAATCCAATTGAACAAACATGTGACAAAAGACTAGAAATTAGTCAAACAACCATAAGACGGTTTCAAAAACCAATTCATCCAACAATGAACATGTGAAACATGTAAAGATTCATACTTTAACAAACACAAGAATAAGCCACAACATATAAACACATTAAATTGACATAATGTCGAGTAACCCATCACCGTTACCTTTTAGCTCTTTAATCCACAATAGAATCGTCTACCTTTCAAGAATCCACTTCCGGGTCAACTAAACTTTCTCCTAAACATAAGAAAACACAAAATAAGACTAAGAATCGAAACTAGAAAAAGGTTACCAAGTGTAAAATGGTTCGACAGCTCTTTATAAGGAGGAAAGTCGTCTTTCTTACCTAGAAAGATGGAGGGCGATTAGAGGGAGAGATAGGCGCGAAAATCACTTGATTTGGACAAGAATTGAGCAAGTTATGGAGTTTTGAAGATTTGTAAGAGAAATGTATAAAAATGGTGGTGGTTGTTGAAGATGAATGCTGAAAAATTGAGGAGGGAGGTGTGTTCTAGGGTTTCCTTCATGATATTTATGAGGAAGAAAGAGTAGTATGTGAGCCCATTAGTCATACTAGGCCCAACATGCAAGATTGAGTCGATATGCACTAGAAATTACGTCTCAAGCCCACTACAACTCAAGACGGGAAATATTATTATTATTATCATTATTATCCGACCAAAATATTTATTTTGTATAACTTAAGCTTTAAAAATATAATATTTATAAAAATCATGTTTAATAATGTAATTAATTAAATTAAATAATTAAAAATATAAATAAGACAATAGAACGGTTAATTAAATTATAAATGTCAAAGTGGAAAATTCGCGGGTGTTACAGCGGGTGTAGTCGTAGGTAGTAGTTAAACGTGGGGTTGTATGTGACGGGTGTCGGTATTAGTTGTGTGATGGTAGTGTTGGGGCGTGAGATTTTGGAGTGCTTGTGGCGGTTGGGCTGGTGATTGGAGGTCGTCGGGGGTCTTGGTGGGGCAGGCTAGTGGTAGTTGATGGGGTGGCACCTTTAGGTGGCTTGTATGGCGTATATGGTAGCTGCAAAAGAGGTGTGTGTATGTGCTATACACGGGATTGTATACACGGGTGTTTGGGGTTGTTCATGGGTACGTGGGTTGATTAATAGGTTGGGTTGAATTATTTGTTTAATGACGGGTTATGGCGGGTTTGTTTTACTCGGGGAATAATTAATGTAATTAAAATATAATTGAATCGGGTTTTTAGTTATCATAAACCTTTAATAATTATAATAAGTAATTAGTTTGAATAATTAAATAAATGGAATATATAAATAAATAATTGAATAATTATTATAACACTTATGTTAGGTGACGATTTTGTGAAGATATAATAATCGAGTTCGGATTGCTTTAATTATTCTGATTCTTGTTAAGCTGCTCAGTTGGAAATTTGCTATCAAGGTAGGATAGCTACTCAATCACTTTAAGGTTTACTTGAATGGTATTATCTGATTTTATTGGTTGAATTATTTGGAATTATGGTAGATGATATATGATTGTTGGTTGGTTGCATTGATATAAATTGTTTAATGACTACCTCAGCTCGTGACTGAGATGATTTGATTATTGACTACCTCAGCTCGTGACTGAGATGATTATATTGATTATTGGATTCCTCAGCTTCGTGTCTGAGATGGTAAGAAATTGTGTTGCTCAATTGTTTGCATTTTTATATCATGAGCACTTGCATTGGATACCTCAGAACTAGTTCTGCAGGACTTGTTTCTGGGATGATGAGACTACCTCAACTTCGGTTGGGATGATGAGACTACCCCGGCCAAGGATTGGGGGGATGAACAGGTGCGTCGGAGGATTGATCATTAGCATGCATTGCATTTGCATTTAATATTGTTCTTGTATCCATTTATTGTGGTTGTTTGGCTATTCCTACTCAACCTCGTGGTTGACAGTGTATTCGTGAACACCTGTGGTGAACCTTAATGGAGAGCAGTTTTGACAGATACTAAAGATTAGTTGACTTGGGAGCTTACGGGAATATGTGAGGACTTGGCCAATCTACCTAGAAGTCTAGACCACATAGAATATTTAATCACTATATTTATTTATTTTTTAGGTGAAATGTGAAAATTGTATTAATAATTAGGCAAGTTACGTTATCGTTCACGGACGTGGGCGTGTCGTTGTACACCCAATCAAACACATTTATAATACTCAACAAACAACTAGTTAGCGGTAAGTCGAGGTCGATCCATGGGACGGTGTGCTTTGGGTTCTAAGTCTATCTATCTCAATTTATGCTAATGTCACAATTGATGGGGTTTGTAGTTGTGTTCTAGACTAATGCAAGCAATATAGTAAAACAAGCAATAAAAGGAAGGATGTAAACAAATGATTAAAAGTGCTAGGATATCATGGGGTCAAAGGGGATTCATGGTATTGATCATACAAACATGTTTACAATTATAAGCAAGCAATTAATGTTGTGGAGAAACCGAGTTGGTTTATGTCTTACGGTTCTTAGGAAGAGTTGGGTCCGGAGCCGAATCGATTAGATTGTACAACACCTACAAGTCGACTTACTTTCCTCCTAATCAACTTCTATGCATGGTCTAACAAGACTCGAGTTGGTTTATATCTTACAAGTCAAGTTGAGTACATAAGAGATGGTTATAAATGCAAGGATTCATAGGCTTGGCATTTCATCAAACATAACATGTGCATAAAGTTGACATCACAACAAGCAAGCAAATTAATTATGTGAACATAATAGATTAAGCATAAATCAATCCCCATGTTGGTTTCCCCTAATTACCCACTAATCCTAGCTAAGAGATTACTCACTCATTATCAAGTTTAACATGCTAACAAGGTTGTTAATCATATTAACAAGGTAAAACATGATGAACAAGTAAGAAAGATTAACAATAATTAAAACAAAGATTAAGAGGATTATACCTATGGAGATTCCAAAACAATAATCCAAAGAATAATAGAAGAAACTTGATTGATTGATTGAAGGTTGTCAATCCTCCAATAATAACCCAATAATCTACAATTACCCAAAAGTGACAAACTTGATCAATAATTAAGGAGAGATTAATGTGATTTTTGTGGAAAGATTAAATGATAATCTATTCTAATCTACCTCTAATCTAATCTAAGAGGAATTTCTAATATGGGGGCTCTCTACTCTAAAACTTGATTCTAATCTAATACATGATACCTTGATTATTTACAAGTGGGGTATATATAGTGGAAATTAGGTGGATGCATTAGGGTTAAATAAGGGCTTAAATGACGATTAAGTCCCTACTTAAGGAAACGCCGGTATTTTTCGAAGGAAGGGCATCTTTCACGGAGGCTTGAAGAAGACGAAATTGTGCTGGACTAGAATCCATGCGTCTTAGGCTCGGGACGGGCGGATTCTGGGTCTGGGCACGGGCGTCTTTGGGAGAAGACGGCCGTCTTCTGGTGGCTGGTGCCCGGGCGTCTTAGGGAGAAGATGCACGGATTGTGCTGTTAAGGACGGGCGGATTCAGGGCAATCTGCACGGATTGCTGCTCAGCTTAGTTTCTTCTTCTTTTCTTCCCTTTTCTTCATAAAATCCTTGGGGATTTCCTCGGGGATGCAAGGATCTTTTCTCATCATTGCCCATATACTATAATATGTACAAAGGCCTTATAATCTTGTCTCTCCTTGATGCTTGGTCATTGAATTCAATCAATTTAGTCTCGTTTTGCCATGAAAATGCAAGATTCTTACTCCTTTCCTACCAAGGGATCAAAATCTCAAAGAATATTGACACGTCTGTCGCGTACCTGTCAAAAATAAACCAACTGGTTCCAACTAACTAATATAGCTAGGGAAGTCGGGTCGAATCCACAGAGAGGTAGGAACTTGTCTGCTAAACTAAGTTCGCCAAGGTAACCAAATTGGGGGTTTATAAATTGTGATTTCTAAACTAACAGAGTAAGGAAAAGAGAAATAAAAGGAAGGAGGTTGACAGATAAAGGAGAATAGCTAAGACAAGCGGTTCACCATAATTATCTGGTCGAGTAATCTAGGTCCCAGGTCAATGCAGTACGGTCTAAGGGGTAGCGAACGTCACCTTTCGGTCCTTAATTCACCCTAAAGTGTAAACAGTTTAACTTTCGCCCTCGCTGCAATACTCTATTGTTCGCTACTAGTCTCCCTCTTCCAACCTTTCGATCCAGGTCAAGGTCCACTAAGAATAAGGGTCTAATTGCGTCGACTCAATTAGGCAATTACAGTTATTTGTAGCATTTAAACAACAAAGACGGTACCGGCATTGATCTAGTAATTCGATTACTCTCCCTTCAAATCATGGGTCCCCTATAGTCTTAGCATAGGGAATTAGCTACTCATAGTCATCAGATTAACAATAACAATAACCAAACAATTAAAACTAAACATGATGAACAGTCTAATTGATTGAACGATTATAAAGTAAAGAGAGAAAAGGAATTAAAAACAATAAATACGATAAAGATGTAAATTGAATTGATAATACTGAATTCGAGTAGCAAGGTAGAGAATAGAATTCCAAAAGAACAGTGAAGAGTAACAGATGAAAATGTACGTAGTAAGTGAGATGGGAGTAACGTAGTGTTCTCCTCAGTCTTATACTGCAAAATTGTCTTAAACCTAATCTATGGACTGATTACAAAAGCCCATAAAAGATTAGGCGGAAGTAACCCAAAAACACACGAAATCCCCTCGATCGAGTAGAGAGATTACTCGATCGAACTCTAAGTCACTCGATCGAGCTAGCAAAGTCCCTCGATCGAGCACTGCTTGCAGAACATCCTCGATCGACTCCTTAAGCTGGTCGATCGACCAATCTTGAGTGTGTAAAGCATTCGATCGAGCTCTAAAGCACTCGATCGAGCTATATAGGCGCATTAGGACTTGAATTTCTTCCTTAACTCAGCTCATACGTCCTCCAAGTGTAAGATTCCTAAACTCCGGCTCCTTATTTCCCATAAATGCGTACAATTGGGACAATTAAGGCTCGATTTAGCTCCTCCTCGGTCAATCCCTGCAAATTACAATAAACGGACCAAAGTAGAATATTCGGGGGTATTTGTAGCCAGATGCTACATAAAAAGCACAGAAATGCGTGTAAAAATGGGGTGAAAACCTTATATAAAAGACACGCATCAAATCTCCCCAAACCAAACCTTTGCTTGTCCCCAAGCAAATACGAATGCAACTAAGGGTGAACAATAGAACGGGACCAACGCATCAGCTACAAATCATCCACTAGAACCAATTTAATGCAACAAAATGACAAAGTGGCAACTGAAAGGTGCAAACGAGTTAAATTAATGTTTCATGCTTACTGAACCGTCGACCTTGCAAGATTCAAAGATGTCGGACTCTCACGGGTCGCTCGTCACTCAAAATCAGGTATAAGGTGAGTATATATGTGAAAGATAGGAAGAAGCAAGACACTCACCTAACTCGATCTGCAAGAACATGCATGCAGTTAACATGAATAAAGTCTCTACAACCGTACATATGCATTCCAACCATACTAGTGACCAAGACACGTGCCGAGGACTTACATTTGGGTTAGTGAGGTAATGGGTAAGAAGGGGCTAAAATGAATTTGGATATGTGGGGTTAATAGCTAGGCTAGCAACAACGGATCCAAATATAGACTGCATCCCAACTTCGTACTCATAACAGCAAGATGACACGGTGCAAAATTATGCACTAAACTCACCAAACACCAAAAGGTCGTCAACTCCCCATAAAATATAAATAAGGCATGGGAGTGTAGAACATTGTGCAATTCTCATTCTTTTTCTTTTCAATTCTATTTGTTTTCTTCGAATTTTTCTGTCTCTTTTTTTTCGCTTTCTTTCTTTTCTTTTTTTCCGTTCCTTTTTCCAACAACTCAACACATTTTGTTTTTCTCTTTCCCTTCAATTCTTCCACCATCTTCTGAAATCAGATGAAATAGCCATATTGCAATAACACATTCCAAGAACTACTCGTTACTAGCTCAGCTAGGGTAGGAAGTATTATAGAAAGTAGTTGATAGGACAAAAAGGCAATTTGGCTATGTGAGGCTCATGGGTAGAATGAAATAAGGGGGACTGCCTCTCCTAACACGTGTCACCATCCACAGACCGAATGCATACAGGTATTAAGAAGACTAGACTCATGCTTGTGCAAATTAATGTTACATGTCTTAAAGAGAGTACTACTCACATTCTAAACGAAACCGGTCATGAATGTCACCAGTTTAATAAGCTCTAACCTCAGAATGTATTGTAGCTTGCCGACATAAAGAATCAAGTCTATTCGTTCAGATAAAAGAGGAACAAAAACTCGTAGATTATGCACATAATCATGCCAGCTAAATGTCAAGAATATGCCAGGCTCAAGTAAAGATTCAAAGTAGCGTCAATGTTCAAACGTTCCGACTCAATTTAAACATGAAAATTCTGAAAATTTTTGAATTTTATGATTTTTACATGATTTTTTTTTTTTGAAATTAATTAAAACAACAATGCATGCGGAAATAGATAAATTAAAACAAGCAAAAATGCAAGAAACATGCAGACACAGATATGGATGCATACCTCCCCAAACCAAACCGTACAATGCCCTCATTGTACCAAAAATAGGGAAAGAAATGCAAACTAAAAAGGAAAGGAGGAGTGGAGTCGGAAAACTTACAAAACGTCATATAGCGGGACCTCCCCAAACCGACCATGAACATGGGAGGTCAAAGAAAGTCAAACTGTGGCTTTGTAGACGTAAAACAGCGGCTAGAGATCATAACTGCTTGATCGAGCGTCTGGAACAGCTCGATCGAGTGAACCAGTGTAACGAAAGGGATCGATCGAGTGATAATCCACTCGATCGAGCAAGCACGGGTAGGGATCTGGTCGATCGAGGACATCATCCCTCGATCGAGTAGTAGCCGCATCAGAAAGTGCTCGATCGAACACAAAAACCCTTCGATCGAGCACTCTAACCTGCAAAGGACGCATGAAAGCAAGGAAAGTACAAAAATTGTTCATAAAGCAGCGTCTAACGTTTAACGTAAAGCTAAAGAAAAACAAATAGAACAGAAAAAACAAATAGTTCAACAAAAGCAGAAATAAAACTGTCCGGGCTGCCTCCCGGAGAGCGCTGGTTTAAGAGGTCCCGCACGACCTTTGTGGTATCAAGTTACTGGCGCGTCGAGCTCGTCGAAGCGCAGGACTTCAACGCGGTTGTCCGCTTCACTTGCCTCATGGTAATGCTTCACGTATTGGCCATTCACCTTGAATTTGTGGCCCTCGGAGTCTTCAAGTTCTACGGATCCAAATTTGGTGACGGCCGTCACCGTGTATGGACCAGTCCACCTGGACTTCAGCTTGCCAGGAAATAGTCTCAACCGGGCATTAAACAGCAACACCTTCTGCCCCACATGAAACTCCCGAGGTAGAATTCTCTTGTCATGCCATCTCTTCGTCTTTTCCTTGTAAATGCGTGAACTGTCATAGGCATTAAGCCTGAACTCCTCTAATTCATCAAGCTGCAAAAGACGATTCTGACCACACAGTTTAGGATCATAATTAAGCTCACGGATTGCCCACCAGGCCTTACATTCCAGCTCAACAGGTAAGTGACACGATTTCCCATAAACTAACCTATAAGGTGATGCACCAATTGGTGTCTTAAAGGCAGTTCTATAAGCCCATAATGTGTCATCTAGCTTAAGACTCCAGTCTTTCCGTGATTTAGAGACTACTTTAGACAAGATCTCTTTCAGCTCGCGATTAGAGACCTCTACCTGACCACTAGTTTGGGGATGATACCCCAAACCACGCCGGTGTTGGACACCAACTCTAGACAGTATGGAAGTGAGTTTCTTTTCCTTAAAATGCATCCCCCCATCACTAATGACGACCCTAGGGACACCAAAACGGGGGAATATGATCTTTTTGAACATTTTTATCACGGTCTTACCATCACAATGAGGTGAAGCAATTGCCTCAACCCATTTTGACACATAGTCTACAGCTACTAAAATGTACTGTTACCTTTCTTTGGACGGGAACGGTCCTTGGAAATCAATGCCCCAGACATCGAAAACCTCAACCTCTAGGATGCCGTTTTGTGGCATCTCATGTCTTTTCGAAATGTTCCCTGATCGTTGGCATGCATCACAAGCTGAAACAAAAGACTTGGCGTCGCAAACAAAGAAGGCCAAGTAAAAACGGTGATCAAGTACCTTAGCCACGGTGCGCGATGGAGCGTGGTGACCACCATATGAAGAGGAGTGACAGCCTTCCAGGACTATTTTGGTCTCCCACTGCGGAATACACCGTCTGTAGAGACCGTCGGCACATTCCTTAAACAAGTAAGGATCATCCGGAAATCGCTTAGCGTTATAGAGAAAACGCTTCTTCTGGCCGAGAAGAAAGGTCGGGGGCGACTTGCCACCGACAACGAAGTTAGCTATATCTCGCATACCAGGGTTCTGGTCAACAATAGACGATATAACAGCAATTAAAGTATCGTCAGGAAAAGAATCATCAATAGGTAGAGAATCTTCCCCTTCTTGTCGCATCAGTCGCGACAAGTGATCAGCTACAACGTTCTCGGCCCCTTTCTTATCCTTAATCTGCAGGTCAAACTCCTGAAGAAGGAGTATCCATCTCAGTAGCCGCGGTTTAGCCTCCTTCTTAGCAAGGAGATGCCTCAAAGCTGCATGGTCGGTAAAAACGGTGACTTCGACCCAACTAAATAAGTACGAAACTTTTCTAAGGCATAAACTACAAACTAATGACTCCTTCTCAGTGGTAGTGTACTTCACTTGAGCCTCATCCAGAGTTCGGCTCGCATAGTAAATAGCATTCAAAGCCTTGTCTTTCCTCTGGCCTAGCACCGCTCGTAGTGCATAGTCACTCGCGTCGCACATGATCTCGAACGGCAAGTCCCAATTGGGAGGCTGTATGATCGGCGCAGAGACTAAGGCCTGCTTTAACCTGTTAAAAGCAGAAAGACAAGCATCAGTAAACACAAAAGGGGCGTCTTTAAGCAACAGCTGTGTAAGTGGTTTAGCAATTTTGGAGAAATCCTTGATAAACCGGCGATAAAAGCCAGCGTGACCAAGGAAGCTCCTCACCCCCTTAACATTAACAGGAGGTGGTAATTCTTTGAATCACTTCCACCTTCGCTTTGTCAACTTCTATTCCCCTATCGAAACTAAGTGCCCTAAGACAACTCCCTCGTTGACCATAAAGTGGCACTTCTCCCGATTCAAAGACAAGGTTAACCTCAATACAATACGCAACACTTTCTCAAGGTTAGACAGACAGTTAGAAAAATCACTTCCATAAACACTGAAATCGTCCATAAAAACTTCCATGATAGACTCAATATACTCTGAAAATATCCCCATCATACACCTTTGGAAGGTGGCAGGGGCATTGCACAAACCAAAAGGCATTCTGCGATACGCAAAAATGCCCTTAGGACAGGTAAATGTAGTCTTGGCACGATCGTGCGGGTGGATAGGGATCCGAAAGAACCACGAATACCCATCTAAATAGCAGAAAAACTTATGAGAAGCTAACCTTTCTACCATTTGATCAATAAAAGGAAGGGGAAAGTGATCTTTCTTAGTGGCGGCATTCATTTGTCTGTAATCTATACACATCCGCCAACCAGTCACTACTCGGGTGGGTATTAATTCATTCTTTTCATTCTTAACTACGATTTGTCCCTCCTTTCTTCGGGACTACTGTCTTGGGCTTACCCATTTAGAATTACCTACAGAATAAATAATACCCGCATCCAGCAGCCTTCATTACCTCGGCCATCACAACATCTTGCATCTTCTCGGTTCAGCCGACGCCGGCCCCTGTCTGCAAGGCTTGTGATCCTCCTCCAACTCTATCCTGTGCATACAAATATCGGGACTAATCCCCGTGATGATATCGTCCGATGAATAGCCCATTGCTTTCTGTTTTTCTTAAGTACAGTAACAAAGAAGTCGGTGATCATCACTAAGCTTGGCACTAACGATGACGGGATCCGCTCTGTATCGTCTAGAAAAGCATATTTAAGATGAGATGGGAGAGGCTTACGTTCCGGTACCTTTACCTCAATGGAGCAAAGAGTGCTGATCATTTGTTCCACCCGCTCCCCGTCATGCTCATCTAAATCATCGACAAGCGAGATCCAACGCAGCGTCATCGTCCTCTCGGGCTATCTCGCACACTCATCAAAAAGCATGAGAGCTTCTAGTGGGTCCTTCATAAAAGAACCCGACCGGAAGTCATAAATAGACTCATCAATGATATCGACCGAATAGCAGGTGTCCTCTATCATTGGGTGGGCTAAATCTTGGGCAAACTAAATGTGATAGCGTCATCCCCTATCGCAAGAGTCGACGCCCTTGTCGACATCAATAACGGGCCCATTTGTACAAAGGAACGGTCTTCCTAAAATAATTTGGGTCCGGGTGTCCTCAAGAATATCCAAAACAATGAAGTCTCATTGGGATGTAAAGCTTGCCTATTTTCACAGGCACATCCTCCAAGACACCTAAAGGTCTCCTAACGAGATCTATCACCCATCTGTAGGGTAATGTTAGTCACCTTGAAGTGACTCATCTTCAATTTCTTGCAGACAAGAAGGGGCATGACACTGACACTGGCACCTAAATCGCAAAGGGCATTATCAATAATCATATTACCTATGACACAGGTAATAGAAAAGCTGCCCGGATCTTTCATTTTTGGAGGGGCCTTATTTAACAACAGGTTACTAGACTCTTCCATAAATGAAATCGTCTCAAATTCGCTCAAATTTCTCTTACGCGTCACAATATCCTTCATAAACTTAGCGTAAGTGGGTACCTGAGTGACAAGTTGAAAACGGGACGATTACGGAGGTTCTTCACGATGTCCACGAACTTACCGTCATCGTTGCTCGATCTTTGCGTCCTTCGACGACTCGGGAAGGGTACCCTGGTAGCGATGAGTGGTCCCGCAACCTTTTCTTTACCCTTATCGATGCGTGACGTCTCCACAACAGGGGAATATGACACGGTGGCGGTATTAGATCTTGAATTAGGAATTCCGCCACTTAATGCACTGGATCGAGTACTTTTACTGGTCGATCGACCAGTTTCTTCTTCAATTTCACTCGATCGACCTGTCTTGACACTCGATCGAGTGTTTTCTTCAGCATAGTTACTCGATCGACCAACTTGGAGTTCTATACTTCTCGATCGACCGACATCGTCACTCGATCGAGTGACTGGGTGATTAGAACTGCTCGATCGAGTAGATGAGTTGCTCGATCAAGTGGTTACTGCACACGCAGCAAGTATTTCCTGCAGGAACTCGTCTAGATCATCATCTGAATCATCATTAGCTGCCAATACCTTGTCTTCTTCATGAGGAGGGTCATTTTGGAAGTTCATTGCACTGACTGGGTCACAAGTTGGAAGAAACTTGGCTTGATCCGTCGCCTGTGTCAACTGTGCGACTTGTTCTTTCAATTCCGATATAACCGTATCAGATTTATGTGACATACTCAGCATGATGGATTTCAACTCGGCAATTTCTTCTCTTGCAGAGGGAGAGGCCGGTCGTGATACTGGCGTAGAAGGGGTAGCAACGCTCTTTATCTCTTCATATAGCTGGGAGAAAGGAACTCCCTGCTTGTACCTCTTATATGCAAGAGCGCGCTCTATACTCGCTACACATTCGTAGAGTTCATGTCCTTCCTCGCCACATCTACCACATGGCTCTACATGCTCTGTAATCGTAGGCATATTGTCAACCAACCTTCGAAGCAACAGCTAATCTGCAAAACTGTCAAAAACTTTGCAGAAAATAAGATCAGCCTCAAGGAATGAATTCCTTGAGACAAAAGACAAACTTAATTTAAGCAACAAAATTGCGCCACCTCCCCGGCAACGGCGCCAAAATTTGACACGTCTGTCGCGTACCTGTCAAAAATAAACCAACTGGTTCCAACTAACTAATATAGCTAGGGAAGTCGGGTCGAATCCACAGAGAGGTAGGAACTTGTCTGCTAAACTAAGTTCGCCAAGGTAACCAAATTGGGGGTTTATAAATTGTGATTTCTAAACTAACAGAGTAAGGAAAAGAGAAATAAAAGGAAGGAGGTTGACAGATAAAGGAGAATAGCTAAGACAAGCGGTTCACCATAATTATCTGGTCGAGTAATCTAGGTCCCAGGTCAATGCAGTACGGTCTAAGGGGTAGCGAACGTCACCTTTCGGTCCTTAATTCACCCCTAAAGTGTAAACAGTTTAACTTTCGCCCTCGCTGCAATACTCTATTGTTCGCTACTAGTCTCCCTCTTCCAACCTTTCGATCCAGGTCAAGGTCCACTAAGAATAAGGGTCTAATTGCGTCGACTCAATTAGGCAATTACAGTTATTTGTAGCATTTAAACAACAAAGACGGTACCGACATTGATCTAGTAATTCGATTACTCTCCCTTCAAATCATGGGTCCCCTATAGTCTTAGCATAGGGAATTAGCTACTCATAGTCATCAGATTAACAATAACAATAACCAAACAATTAAAACTAAACATGATGAACAGTCTAATTGATTGAACGATTATAAAGTAAAGAGAGAAAAGGAATTAAAAACAATAAATACGATAAAGAAGTAAATTGAATTGATAATACTGAATTCGAGTAGCAAGGTAGAGAATAGAATTCCAAAAGAACAGTGAAGAGTAACAGATGAAAATGTACGTAGTAAGTGAGATGGGAGTAACGTAGTGTTCTCCTCAGTCTTATACTGCAAAATTGTCTTAAACCTAATCTATGGACTGATTACAAAAGCCCATAAAAGATTAGGCGGAAGTAACCCAAAAACACACGAAATCCCCTCGATCGAGTAGAGAGATTACTCGATCGAACTCTAAGTCACTCGATCGAGCTAGCAAAGTCCCTCGATCGAGCACTGCTTGCAGAACATCCTCGATCGACTCCTTAAGCTGGTCGATCGACCAATCTTGAGTGTGTAAAGCATTCGATCGAGCTCTAAAGCACTCGATCGAGCTATATAGGCGCATTAGGACTTGAATTTCTTCCTTAACTCAGCTCATACGTCCTCCAAGTGTAAGATTCCTAAACTCCGGCTCCTTATTTCCCATAAATGCATACAATTGGGACAATTAAGGCTCGATTTAGCTCCTCCTCGGTCAATCCCTGCAAATTACAATAAACGGACCAAAGTAGAATATTCGGGGGTATTTGTAGCCAGATGCTACATAAAAAGCACAGAAATGCGTGTAAAAATGGGGTGAAAACCTTATATAAAAGACACGCATCAAATATGCAAAACAAAGAACTAAAGACAATAAATTACCCAACTATGCACTAAAAAGCATGGGAACAAGGCTAATTCGGGGGCTAAATATGCGCTAATTACGGTCACATCAAATATCCCAAAACCAAACCTTTGTTCGTCCCGAGTAAAGAGGTGACAAAGACTAGGACCATTATTTAAACTAACCTAATAACATAGCCGATATGAGAGAATTAGCGGGTCTCTTTCCGCCCCTTCAACTCACAACAAGACAACCATGAGGTAGAATGCCTTCTTGCAAGGCAAGGTGGGTCTTGCCAAAATGGCGACACATCCCAGCATTAAGCACACAAAATCAAATAATGGATGCATCTACAAAAGAATAGCCACTTTCCTCATCTAAGTGGCGGAAATTATCTACAAGGGAAGCAATATAAGGGTACACACTCCTTCATAGATGCAATTTCTTCAAATAAATCACCTCCAAATTGTGTCAAGCTAGGGTACTTTTGTCCTCAATCGTTAAATGCTTTTGTCAAGAATAGACTCCCTATGGTGTTAGAAACACTGGAGGATCGCGGAATTCCCCCTCTTGCCTAGACAAGAAGAAGGGTCATCCCCTCTCTACCATGCACAAAAATGGATACGATGGATAAAGGGATCGATAGTATTTGAGTTTCATTTGGGAGTTTGCTTTGTTGTTGTTTTCCCCCCCAATTTCTTGTGGCATATAACATTTGAGAACACTTTCTTGCCATTTCTTTTGAACTTTGGCATTTCAATACTTGACAACTTTCAACTTTTCTTTGCATTTCTTTTGAACATTTTCAAAGTTACCCCATATGTAGTGAGGGTGCCTTATATTTGAAGCTCTAGGAGTTCTATTATTGCTCCTCTTTTCATTTGATGCATTTTGAAAACTTTTTCTTTTCTTTTCTTTTCATTTCTTGAACTCAAATTTGAACAATTTCTTTTTGTGTCCATTCCCTTTGATGACAAAATGTATGGTAGAACATGGATGAATGATGGTTGCATGGTTTCAAGGGTCACCTTGGAATAAACGGTAGCCAAGGAGTTATCACACCACAAGGTACTCTTGACTAGGCCTTAATCCATGGGTCAAAGGATATTAGCATGACACATCCTAGGGTGTTTTACAAGCATTCTAACAGGCAAAGTCTTAAGAACAAAAAGCATCTACTAGGGCCTATATACACTTGTCAAGCTTCCCAAGTAGACGGTTTCACAAAAATTTTCTAACATGCAAACTACATGCCATGATGCAACTAACATATATACATCCTAATGCATATGATTCTACCCACTAGTATGACATATAAACTAAATGCAAGTCCTAAGTTCACATTGTTATACCGCATCAATCAAAATAAAGCCACATAGTCATTAACTTAAAGAGGAAAAATGAGATTGGAAAGATCATACCATGCGGTCTTCAATATCCTCATGTCTCGGATGTGGCGTAGTCGATCAATGTGAACAAGGGTAGAACAAATACAATATATACATCAATATATACATGACTACACTACAAAGGAAATGAACTTGTTTTTGGTTTTTCAAATTTTTTTCAATTTTTATGGTTTTTGTTTTTATGAAATTAAAAGACATATTTTTGTGATTTTTCAAAAAATTTCAATTTGTATGCATTTTGGAATATAAATTCCCATCCCCCTCTTTATTTTGGACATTGTCATCAATGTACATGTAGGAGTAGGAATGAAAAAGGAATACATTTTTATGGATTTTTGATTTTTTGAAATTGAAGTACAAATGCAATTTGATATGATATGAATGAATGCATGCTCTAACTAAATGCAATTCTATATGACATATATAACAAATGAATGCAATCTAAACTATACTATATGATGCATGATTTCTAGTAAACTATGGTCACTTATGATCAAACCTCCCCAAACCGATTTAAACACTATTCCTAGTGTAGAAAAGAATAGGATTGGTCATTAGTGACTATGCATGAGTTCTAATCTATATGCAACTATCTACATAAATCATGTGAGATATATCACAATGCAAAATATACTATATGAACTAGCTAATGCAAATGAAATATGAAATATTTCACAAATGCAAGCTAAATGTATATGTATATAACTAAATGCAAGTGTAAATGTAATGCAAAGTCAAAGTAAAGGGTATCTTACAAATGGTGGGTTGAGATAAGACTCCACCAAACTAGTTCACTTTGTAAAAACTTTTGTCCATAGAGCTCAAGGCTCTTAGAAGAAGATCGAAAGCTTGTGAACAAGCTCCAAATAAGCATAAGTATGGGTTGCTCCATTTGAACACGAAATTTGGCCAAGGGAGTTTGTCATATATCCTTTCTTTCACCTTGTCCTTGGCACTAGAGCTTTCCCAATGCTTCCAATAAACAAGCCCATGATTCTTTTCCACGAAGTATGGTTCATTTTCATCCGTAGACTTCCACTTACCAACCTTCTCTTCAATTTCGGTAATGATGATAGCATTTGAATTTGTCAATCCTTCAATAGCAGAAGGAGAATTCTTATGGCATTGATGATCGAGCTCCTTAGAAGTTGTCATTGTGGGTGCCAAACTTCCACAAGTAGCTTCACGAGCAAGTTTCTCCTTGAGCTTTTTCACCAAGTAGCTTTTATATGATGCTTTGGCCTTTTGAAGAAGATCCACCATATCCTCTTCAACGACCATTGGCTCCATAATAGGTGTCAAGTAGTCGTCATGAGGAATAGGGGAAGGACGCTCTTCTCCATGGTATGGTATCTCAAATTTCTCAAAGATAGGCTCCTCAAGCAAGGTGATATTACAAGTCCATCCGTTAGGCTCATCATCATTGTTGCTATCTTCATATGAATCATAAATGGGGGCTTCATGCAATTCTTCCTCCAACATCCCAATGTTTACTTCAAAAGAAACACCCTCATACTCACAAAGGTTAAGAGTATTTGGCTTACTCAACCTCATATCTTCCTCATCCAATACCACACTTCCATACTCACAAGAGCTCAAAGAGGTTGGCTCTTCCCACTTTTCATATTCCATATCAAAAGTTACTACTTCAAATTCATATTCATGATCAATGTCCAAAGAATGGTGGGGAGTGATTGCTTGGGATTCTTTCATTTGGGCAATTTGAATCTCCAATTCCTCACCTTGGGCAACAATGCCTTGAAGAACATTGTCCCTCTTTTGGCTTTCCTCTAGCATTTGTTTGAAGAAGTTTTGTTGATCTTCCATCATTTGGAGGATCACATTTTGAATGGGTTCATCTTCTTGTTGTGGGTGGGTGTGAAAGTGGTTGTATTGTGGCAATTGAAATTCATTATGAAGTGGGTATTGGGTGGGTGGTTGTTGTGGATATTGGATGTGGTGATTTTGGTGGGAAAAATTGGGGTAGTAGTTAGGATTTTCATTGTATGAGTTCTAAGGTAGGTTTGTGTTGAGTTGCTCCTCAAACTCCCCATACCCATAGTCATACTCAAAAGATCCAAAATATACTCCATATGTAAAGTATTGAGCCATCATAGCTAAGACAAGGAAACAACTACAATCATGGAAACTACACAAAAACGGTAAGAACAATCCTTGAGGAACATGTTTCTAAAGGTGAAAGCAAAATTAAAATAGACAAACAAGTAAGAACTTAATCACATAGCACCGTTCCCGGCAACGGCGCCATTTTGACGTGGGCGTGTCGTTGTACACCCAATCAAACACATTTATAATACTCAACAAACAACTAGTTAGCGGTAAGTCCAGGTCGATCCATGGGACGGTGTGCTTTGGGTTCTAAGTCTATCTATCTCAATTTACGCTAGTGTCACAATTGATGGGGTTTGTAGTTGTGTTCTAGACTAATGCAAGCAATATAGTAAAACAAGCAATAAAAGGAAGGATGTAAACAAATGATTAAAAGTGCTAGGATATCATGGGGTCAAACGGGATTCATGGTATTGACCATACAAACATGTTTACAATTATAAGCAAGCAATTAATGTTGTGGAGAAACCGAGTTGGTTTATGTGTTACGGTTCTTAGGAAGAGTTGGGCCCCGGAGCCGAATCGATTAGATTGTACAACACCTACAAGTCGACTTACTTTCCTCCTAATCAACTTCTATGCATGTTCTAACAAGACTCGAGTTGGTTTATATCTTACAAGTCAAGTTGAGTAGATAAGAGATGGTTATAAATGCAAGGATTCATAGGCTTGGCATTTCATCAAACATAACATGTGCATAAAGTTGACATCACAACAAGCAAGCAAATTAATTATGTGAACATATTAGATTAAGCATAAATCAATCCCCATGTTGGTTTCCCCTAATTACCCACTAATCCTAGCTAAGAGATTACTCACTCATTATCAAGTTTAACATGCTAACAAGGTTGTCAATCATATTAACAAGGTAAAACATGATGAACAAGTAAGAAAGATTAACAATAATTAAAAAAAGAATTAAGAGGATTATACCTATGGAGATTCCAAATCAATAATGCAAAGAATAATAGAAGAAACTTGATTGATTGATTGAAGGTTGTCAAATCTCCAATAATAACCCAATAATCTTCAATTACCCAAAAGTGACAAACTTGATCAATAATTAAGGAGAGATTAATGTGATTTTTGTGGAAAGATTAAATGATAATCTATTCTAATCTACCTCTAATCTAATCTAAGAGGAATTTCTAATATGGAGGCTCTCTACTCTAAAACTTGATTCTAATCTAATACATGATACCTTGATTATTTATAAGTGGGGTATATATAGTAGAAATTAGGTGGATGCATTAGGGTTAACTAAGGGCTTAAATGACGATTAAGTCCCTACTTAAGGAAGCGCCGGTATTTTTCGAAGGAAGGGCATCTTTCACGGAGGCTTGAAGAAGACGAAATTGTGCTGGACTGGAATCCGTGCGTCTTAGGCTCGGGACGGGCGGATTCAAGGTCTGCGCACGAGCGTCTTTGGGAGAAGACGGCCGTCTTCTTGTGGCTGGTGCCCGGGCATCTTAGGGAGAAGATGCACGGATTGTGCTGTTAAGGACGGGCGGATTCAGGGCAATCCGCACGGATTGCTGCTCAGCTTAGTTTCTTCTTCTTTTCTTCCCTTTTCTTCATAAAATCCTTGGGGATTTCCTCGGGGATGCAAGGATCTTTTCTCATCATTGCCCATATACTATAATATGTACAAAGGCCTTCTAATCTTGTCTCTCATTGATGCTTGGTCATTGAATTCAATCAATTTAGTCTCGTTTTGCGATGAAAATGCAAGATTCTTACTCCTTTCCTACCAAGGGATCAAAATCTTAAAGAATATGCAAAACAAAGAACTAAAGACAATAAATGACCCAAATATGCACTAAAAAGCAAGGGAACAAGGCTAATTCGGGGGCTAAATATGCGCTAATTACGGTCATATCATTCACCATACATCAAACCATGCTTAACCAAACTAGTACATTTAATGGAATAGAATATGACTCTTAATCCAATCATGCTCTCTATGAGTACCCATAAGTTACTCAAAGCCCCTCGCCCTTAAAGCTGTAAGGCTTTGAAGTTTCTTAAGGACATATTCAGGTCTACTCACTCTGTGCTCTACATGACTGACATTTCTACTGTCCCAGATCAGATAAACCAGTCCAGCAATTGCAGCCATTAGCACTTGCTTCTTCAACAAAGACCTGCATCGCCACTGAATAAGCCACTCTACCACATTAGGTTGCCAAGGAGCAGGGAGCCACATCTGAACCAGACTTAGGCATCTCCTACTAAACCCACACTCAAAAAACAGATGAGCTTTAGACTCATCAGTAGTCCCACAAAGAAAGCATAATCCATCAGTCAACATACCAAACCTGCCCATTCTATCTTTTGTTAACAGACGATGATTGATGAACATCCAGTTAATAAAGGTGACTTTAGGGAGAGCCACTCTATTCCAAACATAAGAAAACCACTGAACCTTCTTGGCTGACCTAGCAGCCACTGATAGCCATCCCGTGCTATATAGCCAGGCCAGAGACCAGCAGTGAAACCAGGTAACAGCTTGCTCTTTACTTTGCACAGTTGACGCCAAGACCAGCTGGAGTAACAAGGAGCTTGATAATCCAACCAATCTTGTTGCTTAATGTAAATGTGATTCACCCATTTAACCCACAAAGAATCCTTCTTCTGAGCCACCCACCAGACATATTTACCAAGCATTGCAATGTTCCAAAGTCCAGCATTAAGGATACCCAGACCAACATACTTATGAGGCAAGCAACAATGTTCCCAAGCTATAAGAGGAACTTTTGCAAAATTCTCAGAATGAGACCACAAATAATTCCTACATATAGCCTCAACTCTAGCAATCACTCCTTTGGGCAATAAGAAAATCCTAGCCCAGTAAGATTGCATTTGAGAAAGAACATGCCTTACCTGTACTAACCGTCCTGCATAGCTGAGCTTCTTGGTGCCCCAACCCCGAATTTTTTTAACAATTTTATCCACCAACACTTTGCTATCAGCACTGGAAAGTCTTTTGTAAGAAATGGGTATTCCTAAATACCTGAAAGGGAAGGACCCTTGCTGAAAACCAGACATCTGCAAAATCTGATCCCTGACCATCTGATTAACCCCATTCATATAGATGTCAGATTTACTTCTATTAAAGCAGAGGCCAGAAGCTTCAGAAAAGGATAGGAAACCCCTCATCAAAACCTTAACAGAATTTTTGTCCCCTTTACAAAAGAGAAGTAAGTCGTCTGCAAAACACAGATGACAAAGCTTGAGCCTCTTACAAAGGGGATGAAAGTGAAAATCATTAGAAGTAGTGACCAGGTCCAGAATCCTAGTCAAGTACTCCATACACAAAGTAAACAAAAGGGGAGACATAGGATCCCCTTGCCTAATCCCCCTAAGGCCCTTAAAATACCCAAACTGGTTACCATTCAAGGATAAAGAAAAAGAAGTAGAGGTGACACATTGCATTATCCACTGGACCATCTTCTGGGGAAAATTAAGAGCATTCAGCATACCTTCAATAAAGCTCCATTCAATGGAGTCATAAGCCTTCTTTAAATCAATTTTCATCATCACTCTAGGGGAAAAATTCTTTCTATTATAGAGCCTCACCAAGTCTTGGCAGATGAAAATGTTATCAACAATTTCCCTACCCTGTATGAAAGCACTTTGATTCATACTAACAAGACTGGGTAGAACAGCAGCCAATCTAGAGCATATCACCTTAGAAATGCACTTATATATCACATTGCAACAAGCAATAGGACGAAAATCAAGGACAGATTCAGGAGCATTCTTCTTAGGGATAAGAGAAAGGACAGTAGCATTAACCTGTTGCAAAATTTTCCCAGAGGTAAAAAATTCCTTATCAGCTGCCACTACATCAGAGCCAACCACCTCAAAAGCATCTTTGAAAAATTGGGATGAGTAACCATCTGGGCATGGAGCTTTATCCTTAGGGATGGAGAAGAGAGCTTGCTTAATTTCACCCACAGTCAACTCCTTAGTGAGGTCCCTGGCCTGTTCAACAGTCAGGATAACACCTCTCTGAACAACCCCAGGGAAAACCTTTGTGACAGGAGCATAACTACCAAGTAACCCAGTGTAGTATTCTAAAAAAGCATGTTCAATTGCAGAATTATCAGAGCATAACTGGCCATTCATGTCCTTAATTTGCAACACCTTGTTCTGAGCTCTCCTAGCTTTTAAAGAGCTATGAAAGAACTGAGTATTATCATCACCACTCTGAAACCAATGAGCTTTAGCTTTTTGAGCCAAAAACTCAGACCTAGCCTCATCCAGTTCCTTAAAAGTACGAGAAGCAATCTTTTCTTCCAACTGAAGAAGGGAATTAGTAGGGTCAGCATGAAGTTGCCTTTGAATATCCTCCAGAAGTAACTTACTAACCTTAGCAGAATCTTCAATATCACCATAACTCTCTTTATTCAGCTGTTTCAAAGGATGCTTCAGCCATTTCAATTTTTTAACCACTTGAAACATCCTACAACCATAAACATCTTGAGCCAAACTTTCTTAACAATCTCCTTAAACTGCTCATGTTTACCCCACATATTAAAATACTCAAAGCTTGATTTCTGTCTAATCTGAACATTCCAACACTCTATAAGACAAGGACTATGATCATACAGGCCTTCAGACAAAAAGGTAATGGTATCATCAGGACCATTCAATATCCAATCATCATTAGCCATGACTCGGTCAATCCTACTAAATACTCTCTCATCTCCTTCTTGCTTGTTGTTCCAGGTAAAGTAGGCACCAGTGGAACTCAAATCATACAGGCCACAAGAGTCTACACAAGCCTGGAAGTCCTTAACCTCAGCCACACTAACAGTAGCACTAATCCTTTCATCCATATTTAAAACATTGTTAAAGTCCCTCATGACCATCCAAGGCCCATGAATGGAAGAGTGGATGTCTAAGAGAGACTGCCAAAGATCCTTCCTATCAGCATTTTTGTTAAACCCATAGACCACAGAAGAATGCCAATTGAAATCATTCTGAACACAAGTAATAGACAGGTGCACAACCTGAGCAGTTTTAACCAACACAACAACATCAAACATGCTAGTAACCCAAACAACCCAGATTCTGCCACCCTCCCTAACATCATTATTATTTAAAAACTGCCAATGGTCCCCAAGACCAGACTGAACCTTATTAATAGAAGTAGACTTAACTCTAGTCTCAAGTAAGACAAAGAAACCTACATTATTCATATGTAAAAACCTTCTAACATCACCTTGTTTATTCACTTTATTAATGCCACGAACATTCCAAAAACCAAAACTAACCATGATAACATGTTTGAGTTAGTCTCCCTTTCCCCCAAACTGCTTAGCAGATTCCTCCTCAAAGACAGGCTCAAGACTTCAACAAAAGATGACCCTCCTTGAGAGAATCCCTCATTCCTTTTTGACAGCCTATTAAAAATTCGAGCAGGTGTCATAGAGTTTAAGACCTTATTACCCCTCATTGGCATGGGAGTAACCACTGCATTTGGGTCAATCTGAGGCAACTGTACCATCTCTACCTGAACTTCCTCTACAGCAGACTGAACCTCAGACTGCAGTCCCTCATTCTGTTGAACCACTGGTATAGGAACCCACACTTTCTTAACTGGCACAACCTTCTTCTTAGGCACAACCTTCTTACACAACCCAGTCTCATGTCCCATTCCATGACAGCTAGAGCAAATAATTGGCTTCCACTCATAGTGAACAGACTGTGTAATCAACATACCAGTCTTATCAAAAAATTCAATAACCTCAGGCAAAGGCTGACCAATCTGTGCTTCCACCATGAATCTAGCATAATCAAGGAATTCCCTATCCTTAGTAGCATTATCAGAAAAATTGGTTTACCAACCAAACCTGCAATTTTAGTTAAAGCAGCACCCCAGAATTTTAGGTCAAGGTTATAAAACCTAATCCAAATAGGTACTACATCAACCTTAGCCCTAACTACAGGTTCATTGATACTCTGTGATTTGACAATAAAAGGCTTATTATCAAAAAAAATAGTGTTCACCATTCAATACTGCTTCCTTATCCTCCATCTTCTTAAATCGCACAATACAAACACCATTAGGTTTAAACGCAACCTTGTCAATCGAGAGTTTACCCCACAAGCGACGCATAAATCCCCCAATCAGATGACTAGGAGGGTTTGCACCCATCACATAACACAGCACAGACGAAGACCAGAAATCAACCTCGCCTTTTACATCATCAAGATCAATTTTGAGAGTAGGCACAGTACCTGTCGTCACAATCGGAGACTTCGATCGAGATTTCCGGTTAACCTCCTGCCAACCCTCATCATCAGTGGATTTGTCTTCAGATATGACAATAAGTTCCTTACTAAGATCAAACGCACGTAATTCCGCAACCTTAGAACACTCAGCATCATGACGATTCTGAATAATCTCACGAATTTCATTAATATTTGGCGTAATACTAAGTTGTTGTGATTTATTACCAGATGAATTAATATTTTTTTTATTTTTATTAGTTGAATTTAGGGGGGACGAAACTTTCCTAGAACGAGCCATTGCTAAATTTTAGGGAAACTTCAGAGCTTTTTCTTAAGAGCCATTGCTTATGTTTTCATTAATAAATAATCACTATATTTATTTCCGCTGCGAGTTGTAATTATTTTATATTAAGTTTTAGTTGGTTAAATTGTAATGAACATGTAATCGCTAAGTTTTAATTTAAAGTACTTTGGCGAGTTGGACTTTGTTACTCACTACCTCGGGAAACCGAGATGGTGACAGTCCTATTTATTTGGGAATGTCTTGCTTAAGGCTCCTGAATAAATGGGGGTGTTACAAATAAAGAACAAATAGAGAGTAACGATAGATAAAACAGACAGAGGACAAGGATAAAAGAAACCTTTGGTTTGAAGGTTCAAATAGAAGAGGTTTGGTTAACACGTGCAAGGACGACAAGAATAGACGACTCCCAAAAACTAGTTGATCTACTCGAAGACGATACATTAATATAAAATAAATAAAGCAGATAATTAGAGTATTACAATTCTCGTACAATCATCACTCAAGGTAACAACGTCTCGTAAAATCCTTTTGTCATATCTCCATAATACCTCAGGACCAACAAATCTCTAAATAATTGCCCCTTTACAATCACTATATTCCTCAAATCATCAACTTTCAATATCATCAACTCTCAAGACCTTTAATTCTCAAGACCTTCACCTAATCATACTTAATAAATCAATCCATAGAATTCTCTATACCCTCAAAAGATGAACACCACGATACAGTATAATCATCATCAACATGGCCGTTCACTAAGGCAACACTTAAACACTTTAACATTAACATCTCACAAGTCCATAAATTATAGTTCGTCTCTTTCAATCAATAATTCATAATTCACTAATAGTCATTAACGATTCTAACTCCTCAAATATGGTATTCCAATTAAAGACAAGCATAGTCTCCAAAATTCCCAACGTGCTCAATCTAAACTCCATGATAACATTCAATTCATTTCCATGATTCTACTCTCGAACCATAAATAACCCGCATAACGTTTCTAATAACACAAGGCAAAGATCCAATAATTCTAACCATTAAGAGTATAAGCCACGATATTCCCAAAAAAAATACCACAAGATAAATATGCTCATTAGGCCTCCCACTTCTTAGGATACAATTAAACCACAATCATACATCTTATGTGACATATCACCACCCTCTATCATCAATAAGAATTTCCTCAAGCACATAAAAGAACTTAACAACCACTATAATCCCAAAGGAAACATTGTCACAACAACCTCTATTCCCAAATTAAACTTCATCTCAACAAACTTTAATCCCAAAGTAAACTTCTTCGTTACCAAACTCATAATATAAACGCTCTTTTCTATCAACGGAACAAGCGCAACTGCTAATCAATCCTAACTTGATGCCTCAAGAAACCACAAGGGAAACAACCTCGAAATCACATCAAACAAGAACAACTCCACCAAATTATCCAAAAGGATGAAAGTACGATAACAGTAACGCTTGGGTTATCAGGGATTAAAAGTTTTGACCGACATATAACCAAAATGCATGACACGTAACGTGCAAAAGACATTTTCAAAATTGATTGTCTTTAAAATCAACAAAGCATGCTCGAAAAAGTCATACACGAACAACACATTCTATACAATTAATAACGAAACAAAGCATCAAGTCATAAACAACACAATACATAATCTATACATTTAATACAATTAATAGCGACAAAAATTGTGACACAAACAAACAAATACATGAACAAAATAATTAATACCATTAATAACAATATGAAGTATTAAGGCACAAACAGGAAAGTACATGAACAACACCTGTAATACAATTAATAACGATGCGAAAATATTAAAGCATAAACAAACAAGTCCTTAATTGTTCCTACCCCATTTACTCTCACTCATTTACTAAGTCAATTTATTTTAGTCATTAACTACGCGAGAGTTGGGAGCGTGTTCGCTCTTATACCAACTGTAACAACCCGGATTATAAAATTATAAACAAAGGAAAAACGTATTATAATGTAAATATCAGAGTATAATACTGATAAAAGGGTCAGGGTGGCGGAAACATCTGACCAAACCGGTTCGCTACTAAAACCAAAACCAAACTAATACATTATTAAAGGTTCTCCAAACATAATGGCAAACTCCTAATTTATTATTCGTCTCGCCCCTCGATGCATCCCAAGCAATATCATCCAAACAACGACGAGCATTCAACCTGAGAGTGGGGTCGACAATCAGTCGGGAGTAACTAGATGCTCTCCCAGTCATGTTTACAACAATTGAATATAACAAACAATTATTAACAATTGAAATGCAAAACTAGTAAACATGTGCGACCATCTATACTCATGAAAACTCGACAACAACTCACTACCAAGCAATGGCAAAAGAAGATAAATATTCGAAATATTAACTCTAAGTAAAACAGCATATGACGACGCATAACACAAACCACATCATGCACATCATAGAACCATCATGACCACGTATCATGTGACCAAACATACAACTTACTAGAGCGTATAACAACTGCCTCTAGTTTCAAGTACAGTTTATAAACTAAACGCCGTTAGAGCGTATAAAACCTGCCTCTAATTGTCAGAGCGTATAACAACTGCCTCTGAACTGACGGAGCGTATAAAAACTACCTCCATCAGTGTGGATCGTATAACAACTGCATCCAAGGTACTATGTATAGCGTATACCCACTGCCTATGTGTCTAAGACCTGGCCAGACTCTCGGTGAAATAACTGTACACCGAACGACACAAGGGGAATATAGCGTTTAACAACTGCCTCCATTACCCCCCCAACCATAGACCATACACCAGACCCTGAAGGGTTGCATTAGTTCATTCCGTTTGGTATATAACTGATACATCACGTCATCTATACAACCAGCCCACAAATAATGTGTAACACCCCCATACTCCGAGTGCCTTACCAGGACCACTCAGGTATGAAGACATCACCATCTCGGTTGCCCGAGGTATGATAATCAAATAGACAAAACAGAAACAACATTTATTATAAGTAATTTAATGAATAAGTACAATCCTTGAAACCCAAACTGAAAGTACAATACATTATTCCCAAACTAACTGTTCTCAACTGAAATCGAAATAAAAGCTAAACTACAGCGGAAGACTCTATCGTCATGTCGTGGCCATCCCAGCTATCCCGTATCATCTCTATACCTGCTCAATATCTGCTCACCATCCCCGAATGGATCACCGCAGGTTTTCAAAACAACACCGGGGTCAGTACTAATCACACAATCAAAATAGATAGCAACAATAAGACAAACAGACAAACGGTGAACCGCCACACACACACACATCCAACCAACCGTCTCAATCATCGATCGTCCCTTTGGACCAGCCCGCCGATGGGGGACCGCAGCCGTTCCCACCTAAGCCCCGCTCATCGTACGAGCGATAACCCTGTCCATTAATGTGCACATCCCCTTTCGTGGCGGGTTCCACGAAGGGCAAAACTAGGGCGTGAAGTCACTCCCGCAAGTGACCCCACTCAGCCGAGAACGCATCTCGAGAACCATAGACAACCAATCACAATCACAATCATCATATCAAACAACTAACTACAACACATCACCAATATCCCATTATGGGACTAATACTGAGTAGGAAATCCTACCTGGAAAGCACAACACGCAGACGGTATCTACAGCTGTCTCAAAACGCCTCTTCTATGAATTCTCCTCCTAACATATAACACATAGATACTACTATTCAATTACTATTCATAAAAACCCCCAAATCCCAAATTAGGGTTTCATCAATCTTAACAAAACGGTATATAAATTACATTAAAAGCTTACCCTCGACGCAAGGAATCCAACGACACAAACTACGATGCAAACCGACCGTCTGAACTCCGGGAATTGTCAAGAACGCGATTAGGAAGAAGACAAGTTGCTTTCTCTCTTAAACAGGTTTTAGGTTTTGTAAAAAGTGATTTAGAATAAAGACGAATTGGTTTAAATACCTTAATCGCGTAATTAACAAAACCCGAGAAAACTCCCCCGTAAAACCGGACACTCGATCGAGTACCCAAGGTACTCGATCGAGTACCCCCCTACTCGATCGAGTGCCCAAGCTACTCGATCGAGTGCCCAACAGGTCAGAAACTATTTTATTCTGCAACATACCCTTACTCGACAGAGTAAGGGCTACTCGATAGAGTACCCCCAAGACCATAAATACGGAGTATTACAGTCTTCCCTCCTTAAAAGGAACTTCGTCCCCGAAGTTCAAACCACTACCAAACAAAGGTACTCCCATAAGCTTCCCGACTCGGAGGTCAAAATAAACACAACGTAAAACATGCTACTAACCCACTTATCCCGACAAACCTACCGACACAACATAAACAAGGGGTGTAAAAACTCTTAAAAACTCTCGCGATCATCTCCTACCCCCCTAAAAGAAACAAGGTTACGTCCCCGTAACCATACATACCTGATCAAAAAGGAAAGGGTAACGCTCTTTCATGATATCCTCCGCCTCCCATGTAGCTTCCTCAGTCTCATGGTTAGACCAAAGGATCTTAAGCAAAACTGTCTCACCACTCCTGGTCTTTCTAACTTTTCGGTCTAGGATCTGCTTAGGCACCTCGAGGTACGATAAAGACTCATCCAGCTCTAAGCTCTCTGCTTCCAACACATGTGACGGGTCACTCACATACTTCCGCAGCTGCGATACATGAAACACGTTATGCACTCTCTCCAAAGCAGCCGGTAAAGCCAAACGATAAGCCACTTCCCCAACTCGCTCTAAGATCTCATAAGGCCCTATAAACTTCTGACTTAGCTTGCCTTTCTTCCCAAATCTCATAACTCCACGCATTGGAGACACTTTCGGAAGAACCTTGTCCCCAACCTGAAACTCTATGTCCCGACGATGTAGATCCGCATAACTCTTCGTCGATCCCGAGAATTTTGCTCTCATCCGTTCCCGATCATCTTAATCTGTTCCACCATCTCATGTACCATCTCTGGTCCTAAAACCACTTTGCCTCAGCACTATCGTCCCAACAGATCGGACTCCTACATCTCCTTCCATACAAAGCCTCAAACGGTGCCATACCAATACTAGTGTGATAGCTGTTGTTGTAAGAGAACTCTATCAAGTCCAACCTCTGCTCCCAGCTACCACCAAAATCCATCACACAAGCTCGCAACATATCCTCAAGGGTCTTGATTGTTCTCTCGGTCTGCCCATCTGTCGCAGGATGAAATGTTGTAATCATCTTCAAAGCTGTTCCCAACGATCCCTGCAACTCCTTCCAAAACCTTGATATAAACCTCGCATCTCTGTCAGACACTATGTCCTTAGGGACTCCATGTAACTTCAGACGTTCTTCCGATAGGCCATAGCCGATTGTGCCTTAGTCCATGTATCTTTCATTGGAACAAAGTGAGCTGACTTGGTCAACCGATCCACTATCACCCAAATCATATTGTTACCTTGTTGACTCTTAGGTAAACCCACAATGAAATCCATGGAAATGGATTCCCACTTCCACTCGAGGCACCTCCAAAAGACCGAATCTTACCGTGTGGTCTTCTCTGTTCCCCTTTAACTCTCCGGCATGTCAAACAACGGGACACAAACTCAGTTGTCTCTTTCTTCATCCCAGGCCACCAAAACGTTTTCTTCAAATCTTTGTAAAGCTTGTCTCCACCGGATGAACCGAATATGGTGTGCAATGCGCTCTGTCATGATTGTCTTTTTCAACTCCTCATCATTAGGAACACACCACCTACCATCAAACCTCAAGCTACCATCTGTATGAATGGAAAACCGGGACACTGTCCCTTTCTCTACTCCAGCTCTCCACTCCACTATCTTAGGATCCAAAGCCTGTTTACCTCGAATATCATCATAAAACTCCATATGTACTGTCATGTCACCCATGGCATCTCCTTTCTGCATCATATGTATCCCGAACCTCGCTACCTCATCTCTCAGCCTCATCAAAGATAGAGCCGTACACAAGAAATGTACACTCTTCCTACTCAAAGCATCCGCAACCACGTTGGCCTTCCCTTCATGGTAGATGATTTCCATGTCGTAATCACCAATCAGCTCCATCCACCTCCTCTGTCTCATGTTCAACTCCTTCTGCGTGAAGATGTACTTGAGACTCTTGTGATCAGAAAATACCTTAAAGATTGCTCCATAAAGGTAGTGCCTCCAAATCTTGAGAGCAAACACCGCTGCACCCAACTCCAGGTCATGAGTAGGGTAGTTCTCCTCATAAGGCTTCAACTGCCTAGAGGCATAGGCGATCACTTTACCATTCTGCATCAACACACATCCCAACCCATTCTTCGAGGCATCTGTATAGACCTCGAATTTCTCGCTCCCTTCAGGTAATGCTAGGACAGGAGCTGTGGTCAAACGCTCCTTTAAGGTTTGGAACGCCTTCTCACAACTCTCATCCCAACGAAACCTGTTCTCTTTCCTCATCAACGCTGTCATCGGTCTAGCTATCTTGGAGAAATCTTTCACGAACCGCCTGTAGTATCCAGCTAAACCCAAGAAACTCCTTACCTCAAAGAACATTCTTGGTGCTTCCCACTTTGTCACCGCCTCAATCTTCGCCGGATCCACCGCTACCCCATCTTTAGATATCACATGTCCCAGAAAAGCAACTTTCTCCAACCAGAACTCACACTTGGACAGCTTAGCATACAACTCATGATCTCTCAACGTCTGCAACACGATCCTCAGATGCTCCTCATGCTCCTCCTTAGTCTTTGAGTAGACTAAGATATCATCGATAAACACTACTACGAACCGATCCAAGAAGCGTCGAAGATCCTATTCATCAAATCCATAAACACTGCCGGCGCATTGGACAACCCAAATGGCATCACCACATACTCATAATGGCCATACCTCGACGTGAAAGCTGTCTTCGGTATGTCCACATCTCTAATCTTCACCTGATGGTATCCCGACCTCAAATCGATCTTAGAAAAGACCGTTGCACCACTCAACTGATCAAACAGGTCATCTATCCTTGGCAAAGGATACTTGTTTTTTATCGTCACACGGTTCAGCTCCCGGTAATCTATGCATAACCTCAAAGTTCCATCCTTTTTCTTCACGAAAAGAACTGGTGCTCCCCAAGGCGATACACTTGGTCTAATGTATCCCTTCTCTATCAAATCATCCAACTGCTTCCTAAGCTCCTCCATCTCCTTAGGACCCATATGGTACGGTGCCTTAGAGATTGGCCCCGTCCCTGGCTTCAACTCAACGGTGAAATCTATCTCCCTCTTCGGTGGCAACCCGGAATCTCCTCTCGGAAAGACATCGCATACTCTCCCACCACTGGTATCTCCTCAACTGCCGGGCTCTCTATCCGGTCATCTCTCACATGGCACAAAATCAGAGGACATCCCTTCCTCAGATACGACTTCAAAGTGATAGCTGCAATCAACTTAACTTTGGGTTTGACTAGAAACCCACGATAAGACACACTTACACCCTTAGGACCTCTAAGGGACACCCTCTTTTGATGACAGTCTATCTTAGCCTTATACTTTCCTAACCAATCCATCCCAACTATCATCTCAAAACCATTAAAAGGAAACTCTAGCAAGTCTACAGGGAAATCGACTTGCCCAACTATCAACGATACATCTCTAAACAACCTCCCACACGATACAGACTCACCTGAAGGTATGAAAACTTGCTCCCTAACAGACTCATATACTCTCAAACCCAACTGTTTTACATGACTCGAAGACACGAACGACTGAGAAGCCCCCGAATCAAACAAAACAAACGTAGGAATACCATTAACAAGAAATGTACCGGTGATAACGTGCGCATCCTCCTCAGCTGCCTTCTTGTCCATCATGAACAACTTGCCACTGGTCTTCTGCCCACCTCCCTGGACTGTACTAGCTGATGCAGTCGGCTTAGCACCCGACCCTAGATTGTTGTTGTTGTTATTCATTGGTGTCTTCTGATAAGAATTACCGCCGTTGCGGTTGCCTCCACTCTGATAGCTCTGACCTCCCCGGTTTGGCCATGATCCACCGGGTGCATTGCTCGCAAAGCTCGTGCGAGTCTCGAAAAGATCCGGTGCGCTCGTGCACTCATGTCTCTTGTGGCCTACGCCACCACAACCAAAGCAGTCACTCCCCAGCTATTGCTCACACTCCCACGACCTCGCCCAAAGGAAGTTCCAAAGACTAAACCCGGAACGAGGAAGAAAATCCCTTAGATTGATTGTGGTTGCCTTTCTTGAAATTAGATTGGCCACCACCCTCGCTCTCCGGCTTCCTCTTCTCTCCACCCGACCTCTCCTGAGCCATCTCCACTAGCCTCTCAGCTCTCCCAGCCCTCTCATATGCTTCCTTCACATCAGTAAGGACTCCCACGGGTAACTTATCCATAATCTTCGTGGTTAGCCCTCTCTCAAACCTCAAAGCCAGATTCTCCTCACTTAAACCCATGTCCTCGGCATATCTGGATTTCTCATTAAACTGCCTGTAGTACTCAGCCACAGTCATCTCAGCCGTCATCTTAAACTTGTCGAACTCCTCCCTCAACTTACTCCTCACATGTTCTGGTACGAACTCCTTCCTCACGACCCCCTACGAAACTCCTCCCAAGGTATAGCGGGTAACCCCTGGTTGGTATATATCTCCTTGGCACTCACTTTCACTGAATCCCACCACTTGCCATTTTGCCTCCCTCGGATAGAATGCAGCCTGATCCACTCTCATCTCATCGGGACAGCGAACTAAATCCAGTATGTTCTCCATCTCCCTCGGCCCGACTATCAAGGTGGTTAGGCTCCTCAACCCCCTTGTACTCCTTCGGGTTAAACCTCGCGATATAGAGGCTGACTTTAGCATGGTCAACCTCCTTCTCCTTACTCTTATCCTTGTCCTCATTCACTCTCTTCAGGGTCTCTGTAAGAGCATCTTGGTGTTCCAACATCTTAACGATGTCATCCGTAGTCATAAGCTCAGCTCTCGCGTACAAGGCATTTCTCTTGGGCGGCATCTTGAAGCTATAGAAGAAAGGGATAAACATAAACACGCGTACTAAACCTCAAAACACGAACACGCGTTGCCCAGAACCCACTCGATCGAGTATCCAAACCCACTCGATCGAGTGACGGGCTACTCGATCGAGTGGCCCCATGTACTCGATCGAGTACCCAAACTCCAGAACCAAACGGACCTTCTGATCTCTAACCCACTCGATCGAGTATCTAGGCTACTCGATCGAGTGACCCCCTACTCGATCGAGTACCCCTAGTTACTCGATCGAGTGCCCCAAAACTCGATTCGGACTCAAAATCGCAAAAACCTACCCGATCGAGTCGGTCTCACTCGATCAAGTACCCCCAATACGTAAGAGATACCCGCATATTACGTCACATACTAACATGCTAAATTTATAAATCATATTATATCATCATAAACATGTTACGCATCCTTCTACTAACTACGAAATCATTTCATTACACTATTAAAAGCCACATCGTAAATCATTCAACTTGTTATCACTCCTTAACATGTTCAACATATAATCATTCTCTTTCACATGCTCAACCTCCTACTTCAACACCAAACAATAAACACATTCATCACTTTGTTGTACAAATTAAACAATCACACAGACGACTCAACAAACACGTTCCCATGTGACCGGTTCAAAGTTGTAGGGCGACCCCCGCGACTTTAGGACGTCTCCCAAGCCTTTGCACTAGCTCCTACAACTTTTACCCCGGGTTCATTTTAATTGACTCCCTATGTTCATTAAGTTCCTTGGTTACGAGGTTTCGGGATCGTCGCTCGATACCATTTGTAACACCCCATACTCCGAGTGCCTTACCAGGACCACTCAGGTATGAAGACATCACCATCTCGGTTGCCCGAGGTATGATAATCAAATAGACAAAACAGAAACAACATTTATTATAAGTAATTTAATGAATAAGTACAATCCTTGAAACCCAAACTGAAAGTACAATACATTATTCCCAAACTAACTGTTCTCAACTGAAATCGAAATAAAAGCTAAACTACAGCGGAAGACTCTATCGTCATGTCGTGGCCATCCCAGCTATCCCGTATCATCTCTATACCTGCTCAATATCTGCTCACCATCCCCGAATGGATCACCGCAGGTTTTCAAAACAACACCGGGGTCAGTACTAATCACACAATCAAAATAGATAGCAACAATAAGACAAACAGACAGCTGAACTGCCACACACACACACACATCCAACCAACCGTCTCAATCCGATCGTCCCTTTGGACCACCCTGCCCGCGTGGGGGCCGCAGCCGTTCCCACCTAAGCCCCGCTCATCGTACGAGCGATAACCCTGTCCATTAATGTGCACATCCCCTTTCGTGGCGGGTTCCACGAAGGGCGAAACTAGGGCGTGAAGTCACTCCCGCAAGTGACCCCACTCAGCCGAGAACGCATCTCGAGAACCATAGACAACCAATCACAATCACAATCACAATCACAATCATCATATCAAACAACTAACTACAACACATCACCAATATCCCATTATGGGACTAATACTGAGTAGGAAATCCTACCTGGAAAGCACAACACGCAGACGGTATCTACAGCTGTCTCAAAACGCCTCTTCTATGAATTCTCCTCCTAACATATAACACATAGATACTACTATTCAATTACTATTCATAAAAACCCCCAAATCCCAAATTAGGGTTTCATCAATCTTAACAAAACGGTATAGAAATTACATTAAAAGCTTACCCTCGACGCAAGGAATCCAACGACACAAACTACGATGCAAACCGACCGTCTGAACTCCGGGAATTGTCAAGAACGCGATTAGGAAGAAGACAAGTTGCTTTCTCTCTTAAACAGGTTTTAGGTTTTGTAAAAAGTGATTTAGAATAAAGACGAATTGGTTTAAATACCTTAATCGCGTAATTAACAAAACCCGAGAAAACTCCCCCGTAAAACCGGACACTCGATCGAGTACCCAAGGTACTCGATCGAGTACCCCCCTACTCGATCGAGTGCCCAAGCTACTCGATCGAGTGCCCAACAGGTCAGAAACTATTTTATTCTGCAACATACCCTTACTCGACAGAGTAAGGGCTACTCGATAGAGTACCCCCAAGACCATAAATACGGAGTATTACATAATGCACAGTATAACTGACTATACATACATGTGAATAACATCACTATCAAATCATAGGATAATAAAACTGACTATCCTACAATCATATGAACAAGAATAATGAACAATGTATGCAACATAGCATTATATAATGACAACTGAACATCACATAACATATGACAAAAGTACCACGATCAATGTTGTAGTAACCTTGACCATAACATGAACTTTAGATGTGAGGTTATACTAACCTCGACTATAACTTCAACAAATACCTTCGAAGTTATAGTAACCTCTACCATAACCTTGACAGGAAAGTCAAAGTTATACTAGCGTCAACCATAACCCTGAGCCATAATCTCAGGATTACATTAATTACAGCTATAACCTTGACTCGCACTTCAATGTTATAGTAGATTCAGCTATAACCTTGAATTCAAATTTCCAAGGATATAACTCAATCAGCCATAACTAGAGCAACAACCCAAAGTTGTACTAACTTCAGCTATAACACTTGAATCATCATCAAGGTTATACTAGCTTTAGTTATAACTTTGGAGAGCAATCTTGGCCGCCTATCATGCCGCCACTAGGGTTCGTGCGTAAACCCTAATCACGCTCATGACACCCATAATTAACGCATAAGCAACATATGATATATAATTAATGCATAAAAACATATACAAACATGCGAAACATATTTAATCATGATGACAAATAATCAAACATGTACCAATCATGGAAAACAATCATTAAATCATATTAATTACATCAATTGGCATAAACACAATTAAAAGAGAAACACCTAGTTACCTTTTTAACAATTAATGAAAACCTTCATAAAGAATATGACCAACAAAGCCTTGTCTCCAACACGTGTCAACATCTCGAAAAGCGACACAAAATAAAAGCACAGACCGAAACCCATGAAAACGCCATAAAAGGCAATCCTTCTTCTTCACCCATTAAAATAAGAGACCCGAAACGTAGGTGTAAAGGTCCATACAAATAATCCCCATAAAATTATTTGGAGATAAATATGTTGTAAAGATAAGAGCAAGAATTGTGGAAATATATTTTGTGTATGAGTTTAGAAAAAGAAAAGATATAAAACAATGGAGTCAAAGCGAGAAAAGAGAACAGAAGAGAGAAATAGAGGAGGGCGGCGTGCGGCAATCATGCGTGGAAAAAATAGAGAGCAGCTTGCTAGCTTGCTTAGGGTTTTGTATTTATATAGGATTATAAGAGGGTTAACAAATGGGCGTTGGGTCCATTAGCTTATACAATGGATTATCTGATTACAAATTGGATTGTACCATATTAAAACGCAAGGAGATCTTATAATAAAAAATTAATTATTAAATTAAAATAGTAAAATTGTACACGGACATTTTAATCCAATCAAAAGTAGGCCAAAACGAGGAATAATAAAATAGAGAACGGATGCAATAAATATATATATATTCAAAATACATTATTAAATTCCGAAATAATCAATTTAATAAAATACTTTTACAATAAAATATTATTATAAATTACGGGGCGTTACAAGAAGAATTCCTCGAACCATTTTTCGTCTTTCCACTTTGATACGTGCCTGAAAGGGGTCTCGCCACGCCCGCGGAAAAAAAAACTGGCCCCTCCAGTGCGATCGAATCTCAAACATATGAGCCAGCTCGCCAAGACTGATGGTGCTGCTCGTATTTTGACTAGTCGATAAGGAATAGAGGAGAACCCTCCAAATATTTGCGGCGATTTGAGCCATAGCAAAGTCGTTGGTTCGAAGAAAATATTGCATAAGCTTAGGGAATGGAAAGCGGAGGCCGTATCTAAAGGGGTAAAGATAGAGAAAGACCCATCCCGCACAGAGTGCATCCGCATTTTGGCCGGGGCCTGGGATGACAATATCCACCTTGTCGCCAAGCCCCAGCAGTTCTTTGATTAAGGGGATGTCGGCGGCGGTCAAGGAGGGATCACAGTCGTGGGGATGGGTGAAAAGGTTACGAGATGGAAAAATGGGGTTCAGATTCAAATCGGTCGGAGCGGAAGGTGATAGGGGATGAGGAGCTTTACCCATGGATGATGGAAAAGAAAGGGAAATAAGATTGAGGAGAGGGGAATAAGTACCTGACGGCGTATGAAGAAGCTCCGGTAGAAACAGCGTAGATCCAGCGAGAAGATGGAAAGAAGAAGAAGAGTTTTAGGGAGGTGTAAAGTTTTGAAATGTTTTGAAGTTATGTGCTAAGTGGGTGGGCGGGTGAGATTATAAAGGAAGAGGGAGCTAAGAGGGTCCAGGGAACGAGGAGAAGAAGTAGGGGCAATGATGAGTGTTTGGGAAGCTGTGCAAAAGACGGCGCGAGGTTCAACTGGTAATTCCTTATTCGACATTTCGAGGTGTGTCTCGCAAGGAATCAGGGGCAAACTGTTTGTGCCAAATTCTGCATATTGGGCTAGTGCGGGAGTAGGTCTATTAGAGCTTGTATGACGAATTGGACCGGATAAATTGACAGCCACAAGGAGTCCGTGCGCTAAGAGTAGACAGGGAGAATTTAGGGAGATTTTAGGGAGATTGGGGAGAATAGAATCCTCGACATCAAATTATGGAAAGAAGTCCAGTGAGATCCGGATATAGGCTTCCTTGCCGTGCAAGGGAACTAGACTTTGTTAGGGATTTGGCCCTATAAATAGACAAGGAGAAGGAGGGGAAAGAGTCATTCAGAAATGTACACACGGGCATTACACATTGTGCTAGCTGGAATATTGTGCCATCTCCTTTGTACTCGTTCTCATATTTAAAGCTAGTGCAACTATTGGAAGGGTACCGTCCCATCCCGCTGTCGTTTCCCACATTGGGTTTTCCACGTCACCAAACCTCTTGTGTCAATCTTTATTTACATCTTTATTTACATATTCAGCATTCATACAAACGATTTAGTTCTCATACAACGAATAAGACCACTTTGACCTAGTTTAACCTAATTCTGTAGAAAATTACCAAAATAGGTACAATGCAATATTACGAAGTTATTCATGAGATATTCGTTTTCGACTACATGGATTTTGAGATACCTCTTTTTCGGTGCAAATGGGTTGACAACAACAATGGTGTTAGAAAGGATGATTTAGGATTCACATGAGTCATGGCAGATTAATGCAAAGATCATACAGATACCTCGATTAGTCATGGCAAATGCAAGCTTTTGATCAAATTTTGGCGAGAAATGGTTGGAGTTTGAGAGAGTATTAGACGGAATTTTGTTTCGAAATTATGAATAAACACGACTTTTATCGGGTTTTTACCCAGACGAAGCCACACTCAGGAAAGGACGCATCAGGTGCTGCGCCTCTTCCAAGAGACGCAGCTCTTGCTGTGCCTCTTCCTCAGTTTCCCTCCAAAATAATTTTCGTAGATTCGTTACAAGTTCGTTATTTGGGGCCCATTTTTGGTGCGCCTCTTCCTCAATACCATATACCATATATTTGGTCCGTTTGATGTTTATTCTTCGCCCGGACCCGCATTTTCAAGCCAACCGCGAACTGTTGTGGTACGCTCTCAAGGCCTCGCTTGCCACAACAAGCGAGTGCCCTCTGATAGGTGTTTCGACAAACCTCTATTCTGTTCCCCCAGCGAGAGTTCTGGATAGACAATTGTCCCTCTTAAGACGCGGAGGTCAGTCTCTATTATGTTCCCCCAGTGAGAGTTCAAGATAGCCAATTTTCCCTCTCAACACGTGGAGATCAACATCAACCTCAAGTTTTGCCGAAGTTTGTTTGAAAACTGACCCGAGCAGATTTCCCCAGCAGTTCCTGCCGACGTCCTGCTGCCTCTTCGATTTCACGTTTTGCCTTCCTTTAGAGTCTCAAGGAATCTCAGGTATGGTCACTTCTTATGGCCGGCGAGCCTCCTTACGTAGTCTAATGGACTTTAACCGACCCACCCTGATAGTCGACAGACTCTAAAATATTCCCGACGACAGGTCCTTGGCTCAGACCCCTTTAGCCGCCTCACGTCGCCATAGTCCTTTGTTCGTCTGTTTGTTTTGTTTTGTCTTTGTTTGTTCATGTTTCATTGACACGATAATTCTAGTATAATATCTTTAACATGTAATTCGTTATTAATTAATTCATCTTTTAAATCCCGACTTAAATCCCTTATAATTCATATTTGCGGGTTTTCGCCATTAAAATCAATTCGGGTTTTTAGAGGTTTAGTTCATCAATATTGAGTCTCTGAAATTCAACATTGATATATTTTCATTTGTTTATTATCATTGCCATCATTAGTTTGTCATTAATAACCTAATTAATCTAACTAGTTTGTTAATTTGTATCATTAATCCCGTAATTAACCTTTTTATTGATTTGTCCTAATTATCTTTATCCATGTTTTATTGTTTTTATGACCCAATCATATGTAAATAATATGTTAAATCACTTCTATCCAAATCAAATGTCCATAATCGATCCTTAAATCACCAATGAATATTAAAAATTTGTAATTCAGGCTTCACAACCAGAACTAAACTCAGGAACAGACGCAGCGTTTGCTGCGCCTCTACCAAAGGACGCGACTCTCTGCTACTTTATTCGGTTGAATTCGCCTCGAACTTCCGTTGCTGCTTTGAATTAGTTATTAATTACGTACTAATTAACTATTATTTGTAATATCGCTGCTAATCTGTTCGTTAATTTAATTTTTCTTTCTTTTCTCAAACCATCCGTTTTAAATGTATTTTCGACGTAAATCAATTAACCCATTGTAATTATTGTAATTTTCTTTATTGTATTTGTATTTTATTTCTTTATCATATTGTTTGTATGCTCTCACATGCAACCAACCTAAATCTCTGCCTCGACATTAATACATGTTAAACTACTTGATCACCGACTTAGTCTAAATTCACATGCTAGGATTAATTTATTGGATGTTGCATTTCATGCATATAACCTTCAACATATCGAGTATAGATGATTTTCCCTAATCAGTAGTAGAGGCCGCTATCGAGGCGGGCGGGATTAGGTGTTCGATCAAAAGCGCTTCCTAATACGTACCCTCACCCCTTACTCCAGATCTCTGTGAACATCCATGTTCATTGGCATCCACGAGAGTCATTCTAGACATAGAATGCTAAGGGTAACGAGTTCTTGGTGTTCATGTCAGTACTTTGTGTCTTGACATGGCACGAGGTATTCGAACGGTTTCCAATTTTCTATAATAAATTAGTGGCAACTCCACAAATGCAAAGCTTGCTCTTTTCCTCCCGAGCGACCCCCATGGGCCTGCATCCACAAATATAAGAAAGACGTTAATTAAATAATAAATTAATTATTCAAGTCGGGAATTGGGTTTAGCTAATATTAAGCATTGGGTCGTGTGCCATTGTTAATTGGACCGAAATTTATTAAATTGGTATGGGTGTAATCGGGATTTATATCGGGAAATTAATATTAATATAATACGGAAATAATAATTATAAAAGTAATAATAATTATATCAATAAGAATAATAAGTTATGGCAATAATAAATTAGGAAAGATAGTATGAGCAAATCCTATTTATGGTAAGATTAACATATGTAATAATAATAATAATAATAATATAATGGTAATTATAATAATGGTAATTCCTAATACTAATTATAATTAGGTAAGTTATAATAGTTTCCTAACTGACCTCGTATTCTCTATAATCCTACAATATAAATACCCTATTAAATCTGAGAAATTAATCACAAATTGAAAGATGGAGCTTTGGATACGGAAGAGTAATTAATCGATTAAAAGGTAAAACCGTCTTAAACTCAATTTAACTTTTATAAAGCTTATGACCGTGACTTTTGTGACCATCGTATAGCATCATATGGACCACCATGTGACTCGAGCTTTTGACCATAGTTAGCCTGGACTGCCGTGATTAGAACCTGACCATCATAGACCGTCGTTGACTAGGGTTGGGGTGGTTTAGAGGCGGCTGAAAGTGGCTAGTCATGGGGGGATTGCGGGTTTGTGGTCGTGGGGTTGAGGTGGGTAATTGACTCACTAATTGGGTACGACATGACCTGGGATTGGTGGGGATGTGTCGGGGTGGCCGATTCGACCAGGAGAGAGGTGTTGTGGTGGTGGCAGAGGGTGGTTGGTGCTGGTGGTGGTCGGAAATCGCGAGAAAAAGGGAGGGGTTTTAAGGGCATTATTAGTGTCGTTCTGGGTGTTTGTGGGCTGCCGTGGGTAGTCTTGGTCAGAGGTGAGACCACCGTGGGTCAAGGGAGACCACAGTGGTTGGCACTGGTGGTCGTAGGGTTGTTTAAGAGGTGAGTGAGGGTGTGATGTTGGTTGTGACGGGCTTTGAAGGGGACTGTTAGGGCGGGGTGTTTGGGGGGTGCTGGTGGCGGTTTGGCTGGTGGTTTGGGTCTTAGGTGTTCGTCGTGGTGTGGGCTAGGAGGTCGTAGGATTGGGTCGGGCTAATGGTGGTCAAGGAAGCCGTGAAGGACGGGTTTTGGAAGGGTAGTGAACAACGGTTTCGACGGGATTGTATGTGGTTTGTGTTATGGGTTTTTCACGGGTAATTTGGGGATGTTGTACGTGGGTTGGTTATTGGGTTAGGTTTTATTTATTTGAGTCGGGTTTTTATTGGGTGGACGGGTTTACTTATTAAAACGGAATTTATAATTATACAAGATTATGATTAACATAATTAATTAATTTATAATAAATGATATGATTTGAATAAAGTAAATAATTAAGTAATTATAAATATATTATTTATCTATAGGTGACGGACTTGTGGAACGGGTTTGTTGAAGAATATTTTTAGTAGATTGCATTATTCGGAATTGCTTGCCAGGTAGGGATAAATCCTACTCAACTTTAATTCGATAATGTTTGGTTTATTGGATGGCTTATGTTAAAGTGAATTGATCGTATGTGAATTGTGTTGGTTTGTATTATTGTAGTTGTTGGGAGGGAGATTCTTATTGTATATGTTGGTTGATAATATCATAATTGTTGGAAGGGTGAGTTATATTGATTTGTGTTGACAATATTGATGAGGTGAATTGAATTGTTATCGTTGATTGTAAACATGATTATTGTGAAAAGTTGTGCGACAGTCAGTTGTACGTTGTTGAGGGGGTTTGTACACTGGGGTGATGGTAATATGTACGTTGTGAGGGAGGGGTACTATTACATGTTGGCGGTACGTTGTTAAGGGAGGGGTACCAAAGTATTGTGAGCACATTGTTAAGGGAGGTGTGCTAAGTAAAAGGATGGGGCACGTCGTCAGGGGGTTGTGCAATGAAAAAGGAAATTGGATTGTTATCGTATGTTTTTGTTGTTACTATTTATTCCTACTCAACCTCGCGGTTGACTGTGTATTCGTCGACACCTGCGGTGAACCGTTTTATGAGGAGCAGATTTGACAGGTACCAAAGATTAGCTGACTTGGGAGCATTGGGATGAGAGCTTGAGTTTGACCAGAGTTGAAGTCTAGATCACATAGAATAATTATATCACATTATTTATTTCCGCTACGAGGTGTAATTATTTTATATTAAGTTTTAGTTAGTTAAATTGTAATAAACAGGTAATCATTAAGTTTTAATTTAAAGTACTTTGGTGAGTTGGTCTTTGTTATTCACTACCTCGGCAAACCGAGATGGTCACAGTTCCATTTATTTGGGAATGTCTAGCTAAAGGCTCCTAAATAAATGGGGGTGTTACAATCGTCATCTTCCTTAGCAGAAGCTTGTAGAGCCATGCTCTTACTATTACTGGTCTCGGCCTCATCATCATCCAGGACGATTTCATGAGCCATAAGAGCCCCAATAAGTTATGCATAAGGTAGAGAAGTGAGATCTCTAATTTCTCCATGACCGTGACCGTGGGACGCCATTTCTTGGTTAAATTCCTAAGTACTTTTCTAGCAATATCCTCGGAGTTAAAAGTTCTACCAAGATTTTTTAGCTCATTGACGATAGTAGAGAATCGTGAAGACATGCTATCTACTTATTCATTCTTTTCCATTTTAAAAATTTCATATTTTTTAATTAGCAAGTCAATATGATACTTCTAACAGCCGACGTTCCTTCATAGGCCAATTCAAGACCATCCCATATTTCCTTGGCCGATGTGCAAGAAGAAAAACGATCGAATTCAGTTGATGTCATCCAATTTTGCAACAGGCTTATCGCTTTCGAGTTTTTCTCTGCCTTCTTGTAATCGGCCTCAATATAGTCTTCTTCCTTTTTTTCATAGGTAGTGCCTTCGGAAGATGCGACCAAAATTTTGTTTGGTCCATTCTTGATGATCGTCCAGCACTCCCAATCATGTCCTTTTATGTAGTCTGTCATCATGTTTTTCTAAAGTCCATAATTCTTCCCATCAAAGATAGGATACATAAGATACTTGGAATCCATTTCACACGTATAAGGCAGCGAAAATAAATTAAAATAAAAAGATAAAAGGATAGACGGATCAGCCTCTTTGCGGTTAGGCAATCAAGAGAATGAGGCTCTGATAACAATTGAAGAGTCTATCACAGTCGAAATACTCGAGAGGGGGGGGTGAATTGAGTATTTAAAAACTTATGCCCACTTTTTATTTTATATCTATGTAATTAATTATTTAAAGTTTATCGATTAAACTTTAACTAATTAACTAAGTGATTGTGAACGAATTAAATGAACGAAAAACAAAACTGCAAGGACACACGATATTTGAAGTGGTTCAGCTTGACACGTCGAAGCCTACGTCCACTATTCTCGATTAATAATTTTAGTACCTTTCTCCGGATTACAAAATTATCAACCCACTAATATAACTAACTCTAGTTATAACTCGATTGGAATATCACTAGATATTCGGTTTTGACTATCTTAAGTTACTAAAAAGGTACTTGATTGTTCTTCTAGGTGTTCACACAATTGAACGAGTAAGAAACAATATGAAGTAATATTATCTTATAACGTAACCTTAATAATAATACGCAAATTAAAGAGCACGACTTTTCGTAAAGATTTCAAATGCAAAACAATAAAAATACTTGATCAAAATTAAACTCAAATTGTTTGCAAGGAATTTTTAAATATTTTGAAAAGCTTGTTTAATTTGATGAACGTCATGAGTATATATAGTAGAGGAGAGACACTAGGGTTTTGATCGAAACCTTAGAGGTGTCGTGAGGTAAGGTAAATTGTTCCATAAGAAACAAATCTTATCTCCTCTTAATTTAGTCCACTAAATATTTTGATTAAGTAAATAAGGTAAATCTAGTATATTGGATAATATATGAAAATATCTTATCGAAATATAGTATCGATTTAACCGAATAAGATTTACTTATATAGGGAATAAGGTCGGCCTTCACACGGCTCATAAGCCTTCCTTGGCCGAAACCCTAGGTCAAAATATCAAGGAATAAATTAGGGTTAGATTTAGATAATCTAGCAAACCCTAGGTAGCATAAGGACTCATAAGTCATTTTACTAACCAATAGGAAAACGTAAATTATATGCTCTAAACAAACCGTATTTCACCTCTAACATATACACACACGATCTCAAAACATATTTGAAGAATTGTATCTTTTGAAAAATTATTTTAAAACCATTAAAATCGTGCCTTCAAATGCAACCAAAATGTATCGTAGAAATAGCTATAACTTTAACTTTGGTAAGTAATGTTATAGGTATCATAGCTATAACTTTACCTTCCCAATATTACTTCTTAAGATACTGTTATTAGATGAAGTCCTATAATAGCTAATCTTCCTAGAGATCTTCAGTGATAGGATCTTCTCTTCCATCTTGATCATAAACTCTTCATCTTGAGCTTGTTATAGACTTGATCGAGCCTTTTGGGGAAATTGAGTGTTAGAGTGACCGGATCTCTTCGAGTTCTGATTTCACTTTAAAAAAAAGTTCTGTCAGGAAAGTCAACAGTATATTGACTTTCCTGACGGAAATTCCGTCAGGAATTTAAAATTACACGGGTTCCTGACGGAATTTCCATCACGATTTATCTCTCAATTATTTTCAATTTATCCTTTATATGAATGGTAACCCTGACAGAAAATCCGTCAGGAAAGTCAACAGTATATTGACTTTCCTAACGGAATTTCCGTCAGGATTTTAATATTACACGGATTCCTGACAGAATTACCATCAGTATTTGTCTCTCAATAATGGCGCCATTGTCAAATCTAACGCAGCATTTGTCTCTGATGGGTTCTGATGGATTATCCGTCAAGACTTTTCTTCTGGAGTGGTGGAGGAGCCGTCAGCAGCAAAGATACCAGTGGTAAGTGAGTTCGATGATGTCTTTCCGGGAGAGATACCAAGGTTACCTCCTAAGAGGGACATTGATTTCAGTGTTGAGCTCAAACCGGGGACAAGACCTATATCTAAGGCTCCATACTATAGGGGACCAAAAGAGTTGGAAGAGTTAAAGAAGCAGCTGAACTAGTTCTTGGATAAGGGTTACATTCGACGAAGTGTATCGCCTTGGGGTGAGCCAGTTCTATTCGTGAAAAACAAGGACGGTAGTATGAGGCTGTGAATCGACTCCAGAGAGCTAAACCATGTTACGGTGAAGAACAGATATCCTTTGCCGAGGATTGATGATCTTTTTTACCAGTTGAGTGGAGCCGGGGCGTTTTCAAAGATTGATCTAAGGTCGGGTTATCACCAGTTGAGGATTGCGGATGAAGATATTCATAAGACAGCTTTCGATCGCGGTATGGTTACTATGAGTATGTGGTGATTCTTTTCGGGTTGACTAAGGCACCGGCGGTGTTCATTTTTTGTAGTAACAAATTTTAAACAACATACCTGTGTAATTTGCACAGATTTAAGACTAGTTGTTTATAAAACAATGCCTTGATAGGAATTGAACACAAGACACCTAACAACAACTTAAGCCACTTATTAACTGTGCTACAGCATTCCCATTCACATGATTAGTGATTGCACTTCAACTTAAATATCTATGCAGAAGGCCTTCCTCCCTTCAGACGGTCATTTTCGTTTGAAGGTTTCAGATGCATGCGCCATATATGACCCATCTAAATCTGCCACAATTTAAATGATAATATTTTACCATTAAAAATTACTCAGTTTAAATAGATACAATTTACCATAAAAATGATCATATAAGGGCGTCTAAAGGGTTCAGACAGCCGCCTGAAATAAAAATTAGTGATATTTATGAAGTTTCATAGTGGCCATTTGCTCACCCACCACGCCTTCCTAAATCCGCCTCTGGTTCTTTGACGGGTTTCCTTTGCAAATCACCCAGCTTCGACAACATTGCAAAAACTAAAAATTGCAATATAGACGGCTTAAAAAGATTTACGACGGATTTTATGCAATTTTTGACGGAATAATTCTCACATTAGACAAACATGGTACTCACAAATAATTCCCACATTTTCAGGTGGTACCGTAAAATGGTAGTCACAAATTACATACTAGGTGATGTGGTTTAAGACGGCATTATCCGTTTTCAGCTTAAGACGGGTCAAATATCATCTTAAATAGGGAATTTTTTCCAAAATGGAATTCAATAACAAACATTTTCCCACTTCTATTTTGCAATATAGTCCTATAGCATGTTGTAATGTTCTATATAAATGTATATCCAAACTGTGTGCAATAGACTGGCAACTGTGTTGCCTGATTTAATTGCCACAAATCAGGGTGGATTCATCCAAGGTAGGAGCATCATGGAAAATATCTTGGTTTGCCAAGACATTATAAGATTGTATAGCAGAAGTACTGTGTCTCCTAGATGCCTTATCAAGATTGACTTACAAAAAGCTTATGACACAGTGGAGTGGGGTTTTTTAGAACAGATGATGGTGGCTTTAAAGTTCCCTAAACAATTCATAGGATGGATAATGCAGTGTGTGACTACTGCATCTTATTCCCTAACATTAAATGAGGATATGTTTGGATTTTTCAAGGGCCAAAGGGGTTTGAGACAAGGGGATCCCCTTTCACCTTTATTGTTCACAATCTGTATGGAATACTTGTCTAGAATGATAGTACATATTACTCAGATCAAGCAATTCAACTATCGCCCACTTTGCAAACCTTTGAAGCTCACTCACTTGATGTTGGCAGATGATCTCCTCTTATTTTGTAAAGGTGATTCACACTCTATTATGGTTATTCTGAGAACTTTCTCTACCTTCTCCAAATCTTCAGGGTTAAAATTGAGTAAAGGTAAGTCCAATGCTTACTTTAATGGAGTGAAGGAGAGCTTGAAGGCTGAGATTTTGCAGGTATCAGATTTCATAGAAGGGACACTGCCCTTCAAATACTTGGGGGTTCCTATAGAGAGTACCAGACTTAATGCACATGATTGCAAACCTCTCATTGAGAAAATTGTAAACAAGATTAGAGGGTTGGGTGCCAGGAAATTATCTTATGCAGGGAGATTAATTCTGGTCAAGGCAGTCCTGAAAACATATCACAACTACTGGGCTTCCATGTTTATTCTACCTAATGGAGTGTTGGCTAGAATTCAGTCCATTTGCAGAAATTTTATATGGGATGGGGGAGTGGATTATATAAGGACACCTCTGGTGGCCTGGGATAAAATTTGCAAACCCAAAATAGAAGGAGGACAGGGACTGAAGGATGACATTATGTGGAACAAGGCTGCTGTGGGTAAGCTAATTTGGTGGATTACAACCAAGAATGATCATTTATGGGTCAAATGGGTGCATCATACCTATCTTAGAAACACTGATTGGGATACTTATATGCCAAGTTCTAATGCAAGTTGGTACTCGAAGAAATTATGTTAGGTTAGGGCTCATATGGAACCAGCATATCGACAAAATGTGTGGACGGTGCAAAAAGGAAGTGAATACACCATTGCCAGAGGTTATGAGTGATGTGACTCATATTTGAGCATATTTAGTCCCCGAATTAGCCTCGTTCCTATGATTTTTAATGCTTAATTGGGTCATTTACTATCTTTAATTCCCCATTTTGCATATTCTTTGAGGTTTTGTTTCCTTGGTGGGAGAGGAGTGCAAACATTCCATTTTCATGGCAAAATGGAGCTAAATTGATCGAATTCAATGACCAAGCATCAAAGGGAAGGCGATACTAGAAGGCCTATGTAGATAATAAAGTAGATTGGGCAGCGATGAAAGGATTCTTGCATCCTCAACAAGATCCTCGAGGATTGTTGAGGAAAGAAGAAAAGAGAAGTGCCTGACCCAGGATCCGAGCGGCTCCTTGCCAATCCGAGCGTCTCCCTACCCACCAATCCGAACGTCCCGATGCCAAGACGCTCGTCTTGAGGCCAACCAATCTGAGCGTCACTCCCCTGATCCGCTCGGATTCCCTTACAGACTCCACCGTGCCTACTGCCTAGACGCTCGGGACGAGCGTATTTCCTGGAGACTACCAAAACGGAGATGAGCATCTCCTTGGAGAGGAGCACTTCCTCAACTTTTCTTAAGGGTCTTAATAGTCATTTAAGCCCTTAGTAACCCTAATTTATGTACCTAATCTTTAGTATAAATACTCCTTGGTACTACCTAGATTAGCATATCATCTTAATCTTACCCTAATCAAGTCTCAATACTCTCTTACTCTTGTAATCAACTCTTAATTTAGCATTAATACAAATATCATTTCTTAATCTTTCCTTAACTTCTCTATTGTTCATCATTTATTTTGGGTAATTAGAAGATGATTTGGGTTTATTTGGAGGATTGACAACCTTCCATAAATCATCAAGTACTTCTATTATTCTTTGCTTTATTATTTGGAATCATCTTTATAGGTATAATTCTCTCTTGATCCCTTTTTAATTATTGTTAATCATCTTCATTTGTTCATCATGTTTTACCTTGCTAGTATGATTAACAACCTTGTTAGCATGTTAAACTTGATAATGAGTGAGTAGTTTCCTTAACTAGGGTTAATAGGGAATTAGGGGAAACCAACATTGGGATTGATTCATGCTTAATCTAATATGTTTTCATAACTAATTTGCTTGCTTGTTGTGATTTCAACTTATGCACATGTTATGTTTGATGAAACGCGAGCCTATGAATCCTTGCATTTTTTACCCATCACTTACCTTTTCAATGAGACTTGTAAGACATAAACCAACTCGAGTCTCATTAGACCATGAATATAGTTGGATAGGGAGGATTAAGTCGACTTGTAGGTGTTGTACAATCTAATCGATTCGGCTCCGGGACCCAAACCTTCTTAGGGATTGTAAGACATAAACCAACTCGATCCTATCACAACAATAAGTGCTTGCATCTAGTATAAAACATGTTTGTATGATCAAATCCCATGAATGCCCTATGAACCCATGACACCCTAGTGCTTTTAATCAATTGTGTACATCTCATCTTAATCATCTTGATTGCTTTCATTACTTTATTTACATTGTTGATTAGTTTAGTTGATCTCCTATCTCAACCCAAATTGTGACACCCTTAGACACAACCATTTGCAGTCGAAAATCCTACATCAATACCCGTCCCTTGGGATCCGACCTTTAATTACATCTTTACAAAGAGTAGAATAGTTTGTGAAGTTATAAATATGGTTTTGGTCAAGGTAACTTTTGACGACAAGTAACAAAACCGACGAACCAAAAATGGCGCCGTTGCCGGGGACAGTGTTAGCTTGATTTGATTTTCTTTGATTTATTTTATTTTGTGTCTTTCTTTGTCTTGGGGAAGTAAAAATCCTCAAGGGACTTCTCATCTTTTTCTCTTAGCGCATTTTTCAAGATGGATATTATAGATTGTTTTGTTGAGGACCACATGAGTATACCTTTCTTCAAAGACCTCATGCAAGCATTGGAAGCCTTAGAAGCAAGTGAGGCCAAAAATATGCATTGGGAGTTGGAAGTAGATCTTCTTGAGGCCGCTCTAGCCAACAAAGAATTTACTCATGAGCAATCCTTATTGGTACATAACATTCTTGTGGAAGCATATCAACCCATATAAGAAGAACAAGCCATAGAAGACGATATCATAGAAGCCGAGGAGCTAGAAGAATTTGTCATGGAATTTGAGTATGACGAGATTAGTGAGCTTGAAGAACAAGTTGAATATGGCATGAGAATGGAATGTCTAATGGAAATGGAGCAAGTCCTTAATGAATCCTCAATGGAAGAAAGCGAGGTACAAGTTCCAACTCTAAAACCCCTTCCACCAAATTTGAAATATGCTTACCTTAATTAATCTAAGACTAAACCCGTGATTGTTAATGACAAACTTGATGAGAACCAATTGGGAAAATTGCTTGATGTGTTGAAACAACATGAAAAGGCTATAGGTTATAGTCTAGATGATCTTAAGGGGATAAGTCCCAATTTTTGCATGCATAGAATTCATCTACAAGAAGACCATAGACCTACCATCCAATCTCAAAGGAGATTAAACCCCCACATGTAAGAAGTTGAAAAAGCGGAGGTTATGAAGTTACTTGATGCGGGAATCATATATCCTATATCGGATTCCTTGTGGGGTTAGCCCCGTTCAAGTGGTACCTAAGAAAGGAGGTACCACGTTGGTAACAAATGAGAAGACTGAGCTAACACCCACAAGGAAGATCACCGGTTGGCGTATGTGTATTGACTATCGAAAATTGAATTCTGCAACAAGAAAGGATCATTTCCCCTTACCATTCATTGACCAAATGCTTTAGAGGTTAGCCTCTAACAAGTTCTTTTGCTACCATGACGGGTATTCGGGATTCTTCCAAATCCCAATACACCCGGATGACCAACATAAGACCACCTTCACATGCCCTTATGGTACGTTTGCATATAGGAGAATGCCTTTTGGCTTATGTAATGCCCCCGCTACTTTCCAAAGATGCATGATGAGTGTCTTCTCCGACTATCTAGAAACCATAATGGAAGTCTTTATGGATGATTTTAGCGTTTATGGAAAAGACTTGGACTCTTACTTGCATAATCTTTCTCTTGTATTGCAAAAATGTGAAGATGTTAGTCTCGTTTTGAATTGGGAAAAGTGTCACTTTATGGTCAATGAAGGTATTGTTTTGGGTCATTTAATCTCGGAAAAGGGCATCGAATTCGATAAAGCTAAAGTTGAGGTGATAGAGAAACTTGATACGTTCATTTTATATAGTCTTTTTAGCCTATTTCATGCACGTATTTCTATGATTTTATCGTGGTTTTATGCTACGAAATGCCCCGAATATGCTACTTTGGGTTACTTTGTCTTATTTGCAGGAATGAATCCAAAAGTAGTGAAAACAAGCCATTTATCGTCCGTTTTGCATGCGTTTGGAGGAAGAGTGAATTTGGAGCGGAATTATAGCTGTCTTGGGATGCGTGAAGCTATTTCGGGAGCTAAAAGGACAAGTCAAAGTCAAATTAACAAGATTTATGAGCTGCTGAAGTCAAGATCCACTCGATCGAGTGATTTATTAGTCGATCGAGTTGTTTTAGGTTGAGTAATAAGTCGATCGAGTAGATTTTCTGGTCGATCGACCAGTTTCATTTTAGCATTTAGTCGATCGAGCAGTTTTTCTGGTCGATCGAGTGGTCTGAGCTCTGATTTGCGCGATCGAGTAGTTTAAAACCACTCGATCGAGTGGATTCGCTATGGGTTTGGGCGTTTTAGCTTATTTCCGTCATTAGGTTAATTAATAATCCTATTTTCTTATAAATAGGAGTTAGGACGTGAGTTTTAGGGGGCTTCTCCTCTCGGATTATTTCGAATACACTGTCCCTGTTACTTTTGTTCTTCCTTGTTCCCGGATCATTAATTCAGTAATTTAATCTTTCCCTTTTATTCTTCCTTGTTTCTTTATTTCTTTTATTATTTCTTTATTTAGTTGCCATGTCTTATGTTATTAGATTAGCAATTGCTAGTGTAGTATCCCGAGCCATGCGTAGCTAATTCCTTTAATATGTTAGGACTAGGGAAACCGTGGTAGCAATATGTTAGGATCGACATGATTAGATTAGTTTTGCGACAAGAATTGTATTAAGCAATATAATTGTGATTAGGTTGAATGAATGCATGCAGGAGACCGTTTAATTAGTTACCCCCGACCTGGATCGAAAGATTGGAAGGGAAGGCTTGCTTAATTACAATAGGTGATACCTAATTAGGGCGAAAGCTAAGTTAGGGAGACCCTAGGGCGATTAGAGACCGAAAGGGTATAATCGTAGGTTTAAAGACCGAAAGGTGACGACCTCGCTCTTCTTATCAATAATTTAATGGAATCAGTTGACCCGATAGTATAGCCGCCACGGTAGACCGACTCCTAGCATATTTCCCTTCTCTTACTGTTAATTTCTCGTATTCCTTACCCTCTTGCCTTAGTCTCATTAGTATAGTCAACACAATCAAAACCCCCAATAGTGACATTAGATAGATAGAATAGACAAGTAGATAGTAAACCGCCTCTCTGTGGAGATCGACCCTACTTACCGCTGACTTCTGTTAGTAGTAATCTAGGTATTTATTTTTAAATGTAAACGACCGTATCAAAGGCATTTGTAGCTAGCTCTGAGCTATCTTTTCTGTTCCATTAGTTGCATTTAGTTTACTCGAGGACGAGTAAAGGTTTTGTTTGGGGAGATTTGATACGTGCATTTTATATAGTCTTTTTAGCCTATTTCATGCACGTATTTCTATGATTTTATCGTGGTTTTATGCTACGAAATGCCCCGAATATGCTACTTTGGGTTACTTTGTCTTATTTGCAGGAATGAATCCAAAAGTAGTGAAAACAAGCCATTTATCGTCCGTTTTGCATGCGTTTGGAGGAAGAGTGAATTTGGAGCGGAATTATAGCTGTCTTGGGATGCGTGAAGCTATTTCGGGAGCTAAAAGGACAAGTCAAAGTCAAATTAACAAGATTTATGAGCTGCTGAAGTCAAGATCCACTCGATCGAGTGATTTATTAGTCGATCGAGTTGTTTTAGGTTGAGTAATAAGTCGATCGAGTAGATTTTCTGGTCGATCGACCAGTTTCATTTTAGCATTTAGTCGATCGAGCAGTTTTTCTGGTCGATCGAGTGGTCTGAGCTCTGATTTGCGCGATCGAGTAGTTTAAAACCACTCGATCGAGTGGATTCGCTATGGGTTTGGGCGTTTTAGCTTATTTCCGTCATTAGGTTAATTAATAATCCTATTTTCTTATAAATAGGAGTTAGGACGTGAGTTTTAGGGGGCTTCTCCTCTCGGATTATTTCGAATACACTGTCCCTGTTACTTTTGTTCTTCCTTGTTCCCGGATCATTAATTCAGTAATTTAATCTTTCCCTTTTATTCTTCCTTGTTTCTTTATTTCTTTTATTATTTCTTTATTTAGTTGCCATGTCTTATGTTATTAGATTAGCAATTGCTAGTGTAGTATCCCGAGCCATGCGTAGCTAATTCCTTTAATATGTTAGGACTAGGGAAACCGTGGTAGCAATATGTTAGGATCGACATGATTAGATTAGTTTTGCGACAAAATTTGTATTAAGCAATATAATTGTGATTAGGTTGAATGAATGCATGCAGGAGACCGTTTAATTAGTTACCCCCGACCTGGATCGAAAGATTGGAAGGGAAGGCTTGCTTAATTACAATAGGTGATACCTAATTAGGGCGAAAGCTAAGTTAGGGAGACCCTAGGGTGATTAGAGACCGAAAGGGTATAATCGTAGGTTTAAGGACCGAAAGGTGACGACCTCGCTCTTCTTATCAATAATTTAATCGACTCAGTTGACCCGATAGTATAGCCGCCACGGTAGACCGACTCTAGCATATTTCCCTTCTCTTCTTTGTTAATTTCTCGCATTCCTTTCCCTCTTGCCTTAGTCTCATTAGTATAGTCAACACAATCAAAACCCCCAATAGTGACATTAGATAGATAGAATAGACAAGTAGATAGTAAACCGCCTCTCTGTGGAGATCGACCCTACTTACCGCTGACTTCTGTTAGTAGTAATCTAGGTATTTATTTTTCGTAAATGAAAAACGACCGTATCAAAGGCATTTGTAGCAGCTCGAGCTATCTTTTCTGTTCCATTAGTTGCATTTAGTTTACTCGAGGACGAGTAAAGGTTTTGTTTGGGGAGATTTGATACGTGCATTTTATATAGTCTTTTTAGCCTATTTCATGCACGTATTTCTATGATTTTATCGTGGTTTTATGCTACGAAATGCCCCGAATATGCTACTTTGGGTTACTTTGTCTTATTTGCAGGAATGAATCCAAAAGTAGTGAAAACGAGCCATTTATCGTCCGTTTTGCATGCATTTGGAGGAAGAGTGAATTTGGAGCGAAATTATAGCTGGCTTGGGATGTGTAAAGCTATTTCGGGAGCTAAAAGGAAAAGTCAAAGTCAAATTAACGAGATTTATGAGCTGCTGAAGTCAAGATCCACTCGATCGAGTGATTTATTAGTCGGTTGAGTGGTTTTAGGTTGAGTAATAAGTCGATCGAGTAGATTTTTTGGTCGATCGTCCAGTTTCATTTTAGCATTTAGTCGATCGAGCAGTTTTTCTGGTCGATCGAGTGGTCTGAGCTCTGATTTGCTCGATCGAGTAGTTTAAAACCACTCGATCGAGTGGATTCGCTATGGGTTTGGGCTTTTTAGCTTATTTCCGTCATTAGGTTAATTAATAATCCTATTTTCTTATAAATAGGAGTTAGGACGTGAGTTTTAGGGGGCTTCTCCTCTCGGATTATTTGAATACATCGTCCCTGTTACTTTTGTTCTTCCTTGTTCCCGAATCATTAATTCAGTAATTTAATCTTTCCCTTTTATTCTTCCTTGTTTCTTTATTTCTTTTATTATTTCTTTATTTAGTTGCCATGTCTTATGTTATTAGATTAGCAATTGCTAGTGTAGTATCCCGAGCCATGCGTAGCTAATTCCTTTAATATGTTAGGACTAGGGAAACCGTGGTAGCAATATGTTAGGATCGACATGATTAGATTAGTTTTGCGACAAAATTTGTATTAAGCAATATAATTGTGATTAGGTTGAATGAATGCATGCAGGAGACCGTTTAATTAGTTACCCCCGACCTGGATCGAAAGATTGGAAGGGAAGGCTTGCTTAATTACAATAGGTGATACCTAATTAGGGCGAAAGCTAAGTTAGGGAGACCCTAGGGTGATTAGAGACCGAAAGGGTATAATCGTAGGTTTAAGGACCGAAAGGTGACGACCTCGCTCTTCTTATCAATAATTTAATCGACTCAGTTGACCCGATAGTATAGCCGCCACGGTAGACCGACTCCTAGCATATTTCCCTTCTCTTACTGTTAATTTCTCGCATTCCTTTCCCTCTTGCCTTAGTCTCATTAGTATAGTCAACACAATCAAAACCCCCAATAGTGACATTAGATAGATAGAATAGACAAGTAGATAGTAAACCGCCTCTCTGTGGAGATCGACCCTACTTACCGCTGACTTCTGTTAGTAGTAATCTAGGTATTTATTTTTCGTACAGAAACGACCGTATCAAAGGCATTTGTAGCTAGCTCTGAGCTATCTTTTCTGTTCCATTAGTTGCATTTAGTTTACTCGAGGACGAGTAAAGGTTTTGTTTGGGGAGATTTGATACGTGCATTTTATATAGTCTTTTTAGCCTATTTCATGCACGTATTTCTATGATTTTATCGTGGTTTTATGCTACGAAATGCCCCGAATATGCTACTTTGGGTTACTTTGTCTTATTTGCAGGAATGAATCCAAAAGTAGTGAAAACGAGCCATTTATCGTCCGTTTTGCATGCATTTGGAGGAAGAGTGAATTTGGAGCGAAATTATAGCTGGCTTGGGATGTGTAAAGCTATTTCGGGAGCTAAAAGGAAAAGTCAAAGTCAAATTAACGAGATTTATGAGCTGCTGAAGTCAAGATCCACTCGATCGAGTGATTTATTAGTCGGTTGAGTGGTTTTAGGTTGAGTAATAAGTCGATCGAGTAGATTTTTTGGTCGATCGTCCAGTTTCATTTTAGCATTTAGTCGATCGAGCAGTTTTTCTGGTCGATCGAGTGGTCTGAGCTCTGATTTGCTCGATCGAGTAGTTTAAAACCACTCGATCGAGTGGATTCGCTATGGGTTTGGGCTTTTTAGCTTATTTCCGTCATTAGGTTAATTAATAATCCTATTTTCTTATAAATAGGAGTTAGGACGTGAGTTTTAGGGGGCTTCTCCTCTCGGATTATTTCGAATACACTGTCCCTGTTACTTTTGTTCTTCCTTGTTCCCGAATCATTAATTCAGTAATTTAATCTTTCCCTTTTATTCTTCCTTGTTTCTTTATTTCTTTTATTATTTCTTTATTTAGTTGCCATGTCTTATGTTATTAGATTAGCAATTGCTAGTGTAGTATCCCGAGCCATGCGTAGCTAATTCCTTTAATATGTTAGGACTAGGGAAACCGTGGTAGCAATATGTTAGGATCGACATGATTAGATTAGTTTTGCGACAAAATTTGTATTAAGCAATATAATTGTGATTAGGTTGAATGAATGCATGCAGGAGACCGTTTAATTAGTTACCCCCGACCTGGATCGAAAGATTGGAAGGGAAGGCTTGCTTAATTACAATAGGTGATACCTAATTAGGGCGAAAGCTAAGTTAGGGAGACCCTAGGGTGATTAGAGACTGAAAGGGTATAATCGTAGGTTTAAGGACCGAAAGGTGACGACCTCGCTCTTCTTATCAATAATTTAATCGACTCAGTTGACCCGATAGTATAGCCGCCACGGTAGACCGACTCCTAGCATATTTCCCTTCTCTTACTGTTAATTTCTCGCATTCCTTTCCCTCTTGCCTTAGTCTCATTAGTATAGTCAACACAATCAAAACCCCCAATAGTGACATTAGATAGATAGAATAGACAAGTAGATAGTAAACCGCCTCCCTGTGGAGATCGACCCTATTTACCGCTGACTTCTGTTAGTAGTAATCTAGGTATTTATTTTTGGTACAGAAACGACCGTATCAAATTTTGGCGCCGTTGCCGGGGAGGCAACTATTTATTTACTTGTTTTATTTGTCTGTTTTAAGCCTCAAGAAATTTATTCCTTGAGGCAGTTCTAATCTTTTTCCTTGAGTGCTATTTTGATAGGCCCTACAGGTCCTACCTAGACAGTTCTAGGTGAAAGATCGTCAAAGGGAAGGCTTGAGTACTTTTGACCCATCACCGATGTCCCATTATATGGAACAGCAGGTGATTTGCTGCGGGAGATGTTGTTGTGCTGAGCACAATGCAGTCCTTTGCATGGCAGGAACTAACGAGCTCCTCGAGTTCAGGCTTTGGGGACGAGTTAGTCAAGCAGCTGTAATTGGGCCGCCACATCCACCCTATCAATGGCCACCGCAACAAGATCTTCGTGATATACCGAAAGAAGAGATTGCGAAGCTGAAATCGTTGTTGGAGACACTTGCATCCCAAATGCAAGATTATGATAGACGCACTTGTGCGCGATTTGAGAAGCTCGAGTCTAAAATTGCTCAGTTAGCAGCTGAGTCGGATAGTTGGCAACCAGAAGAGGTGTACTTTACTGAGAGCGGTTTTTCCCATGAAGAACCCGTGTTGCCCAATGCTGAGGATGAATTTTATGACTCGGACGACGAATTTCTATCATATCCCACTAGTTTACACGAAGATTGCAGCGCTGTGCAGGAAGAATCACTCGATCGAGTGACTTATATTAGTCGATCGAGTGAATTTCCAGAAGAAAGTTCTCGATCGAGTGATATTTCTACTCGATCGAGTGAAATGCAGGAGGAAAGTGCTCGATCGAGTAATAATTCTGCTCGATCGAGTGAGTTGGCCAGCGAGAGCATTGATACGTCACTTGGGTTCATTCTAGATGACGATTTTGATGATGACAACGGCTATGGTGAGTCTCCCCTTTTCAAGGCCGAGCTGGATGCGCTTGAGGCTGAGATTTAAGGGACGAATTCCACTGAGGGCGACGAAAGGACAGCTGAGTCGGTATTTGCTCCTAGCACGGATGAGGTATTACACTCTTTTATCTATGATTCCATCGTTGAGAGCAACCAACCGGAGGTAGTTAACGATAATTCCATTATTGTTGTTTTGAATAATATAATGCCTCATACTACTCATGCTTCGTATTTCAATAATATACCCCCTCCCATGTGGACGTATAATTTAACGAATTTTCACCGTACTTGTCATGTCAAAATTGCTAATCTGAATCGGGACCTTAATTTATCATTTATTGCTCCCGCGCTCCTATATTTTGTGGATAAATTTAGGAGCTCTCATAGGAAATTTGTTAGACTTAAATGTTTACATACTTTTATTTCCTATTTCTTTATTCCACTATGGTGCTACTTACATTTTCATTGTAGCACATGCACATGCGTGATGTACGATCGATCTCATGCTGCGCGCTTTGAGCTGTTTTGATTGTGATTAATTAGAGAGCCTCGAAGAAAAGAAGGTTGAGCTGGGACCTGACTGAAGCTAGCGCTACCCGGGAGGCAACCCGGAGAATTTATTTTTCATTTTATTTCATTTCAGTTGTAATAAATGGTTTTCATACCATAAACTATCTCAGTATGCTTTTTTTTGTTAGTTGCGGGCTGTTTTTATTTGCATTTTGCAGGAACACGCTGAGGATCACTCGATCGAGTACTTTTTGTACACGATCGAGCACTTTTGCTGATAAATCCTCTCGATCGAGCAGTTTTTCTCCTCGATCGAGCACCTGCAAAATAGAGAACTACTCGATCGACAACTATTCCTTTCGATCGAGTAGTTTTGGATGCCCATTCACTCGATTGACTTGGATTAGCTTCCTGTGACGTTTTTCCGGGCCTTTAGCAACCTCCCATGTTCAGGGTCGGTTTGGGGAGGTCCCTTATCCGCGCAATCTTGTAAGTTTTCCGTATTTACTCTCTTTCTCTTTTAGTTTGCATTTCCTTTCCATGTTTTGGTACAATGGGGGCATTGTACGGCTTGCTTTGGGGAGGTTATGCATCCATATCTGTGTCTGCATATTGTTTTTACTGCATTTCAGTTATCACATTTAATTTATGTTTGCATTGTTGTTTATTTTTGTTAAAAATCAAAAATTCAATAAAAATTCGAAAAATTGTTAAAAATTCAAAAATTTCACGTTTAATTTAGCATGTAGGTCGAGTCGGAACGGTAGATTTCAATGATGAAATTGCACTGCATTTGTATTTTTGCTTAAGCCTTGCATTGAACTATTATCTTTTTAGCTTTGTCTTTTTGCAAATCTACGAGTTAATGTTAAAATTTAGCTGAACGAATAGACTTGACCTGAAATTTTGGCAACCTACTTATATATTCTAAGATTTAGAGCCTTATAAACTGGTGTCATTTGTGACCAGTTTCATGTAGGATTGTGAGTAGTTACTCCTTGCATAACATGTATCATCAATTTGCACGTATATGAAATTCAATTGCTTTTTGCCGTCATACATTCGGGTTAGTGGTTGGTGTCACATGCAGGGAGGTGCTTACAATTTCCCCTTTCTTTCATTTTTTACCCATAAACTCCACATTAGCCAAATTTGCCTGTTGACCCCTAAGCTACATTCCAAATTTAGCCTGCCTTGTCAAGCTAGTTTAGATTGTTTTTGCGGTATATTGTCTATTGTATCAAAATTTGGCTTGTATTCTGTTGATTCGGAGTTGGTAATTTATAAAGAAAAGGTGGATGATGAAAAAAGACGTGAAAAAGGAAAAAAAAAAAGTTGAAAAAAAGAATCCGAAAAAAAGAATTTGAAAAAGGAATTCGGAAAAAGAAAAGAAAAGAAGAAACCGAAAAAAATAGAAATAGAAAGAAAAATTCGAAAAAGATGTTGGTTGGTTGATCGGTTTCCCTCCTTTGTTCTATCTTATATCATTTGAGGAGTATTTTCAGTTCGGTTTGGTTAGATTTTATGCCAAATAAAGGGCATGTGCTTAATTCATAATTGAGTTGGAAATGGATGTTGATATATGGTTCTGTTTAGGTACTAGCTTGATCACCTATACCTCCACATTCCCATAAATGTTTTGCCTTTTCTTACCCATTTCCTCACTTTACCATATTTTTGTAAGCCCTCGGCTGTGACAAGACCTTGTTGGTTGGAATGTGTGTACGGTAGCTAGAATTGTCTATCATATTAGTTGCATGCATGTTTATGTGGGTCGTAGTCTAGGTGAGCGACTATTTTTCTTTCTCTCTTACATATTTGTGTCACTCTTTGCTTCATGAGAGAAGAGTGACCCGTAAGAGTCCATTATTAAAGGTCTTGCAAGGTCGACGGTTCAGCTTTATTATAAACATCCTATAACTCGTTTGCATTTGACTGTCTGCTATAAGTGATTAGTTTGCTTGCATTAAATTGGCTTAAGTGTGCATTTGTAGCTAGCTCTGAGTTATCTTTCCTATTCCATTAGTTGCATTTAGTTTACTCGAGGACGAGTAAAGGTTTGGTTTGGGGAGATTTGATACGTGCATTTTATATAGTCTTTTTAGCCTATTTTATGCACGTATTTCTATGATTTTATCGTGGTTTTATGCTACGAAATGCCCCGAATATGCTACTTTGGGTTACTTTGTCTTATTTGCTAGAATGAATCCAAAAGTAGTGAAAACAAGCCATTTATCGTCCGTTTTGCATGCATTTGGAGGAAGAGTGAATTGGGAGCGGAATTATAGCTGTCTTGGGATGCGTAAAGCTATTTCGGGAGCTAAAAGGACAAGTCAAAGTCAAATTAACGAGATTTATGAGCTGCTGAAGTCAAGATCCACTCGATCAAGTGATTTATTAGTCGATCGAGTAGATTTTCTGGTCGATCGACCAGTTTCATTTTAGCATTTAGTCGATCGAGCAGTTTTTCTGGTCGATCGAGGGGTCTGAGTTCTGATTTGCGCGATCGAGTAGTTTAAAACCACTCGATCGAGTGGATTCGCTATGGGTTTGGGCTTTTTAGCTTATTTCCGTCATTAGGTTAATTAATAATCCTATTTTCTTATAAATAGGAGTTAGGACGTGAGTTTTAGGGGGCTTCTCCTCTCGGATTATTTCGAATACACTGTCCCTGTTACTTTTGTTCTTCCTTGTTCCCGGATCATTAATTCAGTAATTTAATCTTTCCCTTTGATTCTTCCTTGTTTCTTTATTTCTTTTATTATTTCTTTATTTAGTTGCCATGTCTTATGTTATTAGATTACCAATTGCTAGTGTAGTATCCCGAGCCATGCGTAGCTAATTCCTTTAATATGTTAGGACTAGGGAAACCGTGGTAGCAATATGTTAGGATCGACATGATTAGATTAGTTTTGCAACAAGAATTGTATTAAGCAATATAATTGTGATTAGGTTGAATGAATGCATGCAGGAGACCGTTTAATTAGTTACCCCCGACCTGGATCGAAAGATTGGAAGGGAAGGCTTGCTTAATTACAATAGGTGATACCTAATTAGGGCGAAAGCTAAGTTAGGGAGACCCTAGGGCGATTAGAGACCGAAAGGGTATAATCGTAGGTTTAAGGACCGAAAGGTGACGACCTCGCTCTTCTTATCAATAATTTAATCGACTCAGTTGACCCGATAGTATAGCCGCCACGGTAGACCGACTCCTAGCATATTTCCCTTCTCTTACTATTAATTTCTCGCATTCCTTTCCCTCTTGCCTTAGTCTCATTAGTATAGTCAACACAATCAAAACCCCCAATAGTGACATTAGACAGATAGAATAGACAAGTAGATAGTAAACCGCCTCCCTGTGGAGATCGACCCTACTTACCGCTGACTTCTGTTAGTAGTAATCTAGGTATTTATTTTTGGTACAGAAACGACCGTATCAAAACTCCCACCTCCCGTGAATGTTAGAGGGGCGAGAAGTTTTCTCGGTCACGCGGGTTTCTATCGCCGTTTTATAAAAAGATTTCTCAAAAATCGCAAAACCCCTCACTCAACTCTTACATAAAGATGCCCAATTCCACTTCACTAATGAGTGTGTTGAAGCCTTTAATAGAATGAAGGAAGCACTAATATCGGCACCGATCATTCAACCACCGAATTGGGAACTACCATTCGGGATCATGTGCGATGCGAGTAACTACGCCGTTGGAGCGGTTCTTGGCCAACGGGTAGGAAGGGCTTTGCATACTATCTGTTATATAAGCAAGACTCTTGATTCCTCCCAAGTGAATTATGATACTACCGAAAAAGAACTCCTTGCCATTGTCTATGCATTAGACAAATTCCGTTCCTATTTGCTTGGATCAAAAGTGATTGTTTTCTCGGATCACCGTGCTCTTCGACATCTCTTGATAAAGAAAGAAGCAAAACCAAGATTGTTGAGATGGATGTTGCTACTTCAAGAATTTGACTTAGAAATAAGAGATAAGAAGGGGGCCGAAAATGTGGTAGCAGATCACTTGTCGAGAATTTGATTTCAGGATGAAGAGGGAGAGACACCGATCAATGACTCTTTCCCCGATGATTTTTTGATGGCCATTCATTCACAACTTGAGAGGCATACTGCTCCATGGTTCGCCGACGATGCCAATTATATTGTTGGAAGAGTTCTTCCTCCGAATTTGAACTACAACCAAAGGAAGAGATTCTTGTTCGAGGTAAAGAGATATTTTTGGGATGACCCCAATCTTTACAAAGAGTGTAGTGATAGACTTTACCGGAGGTGCATACCCCAATGGGAGATTCATGATGTTTTGGAAGGATGTCACTCATCACCTTATGGTGGACACTATGGAGCACGAAGGACTATTGCTAAGATCCTTTAATTGGGCTTCTTTTGGCCTACCATGTTCCAAGATGCTAGGGAATTCATTCTCCATTGTGATGCTTGTCAAAGAACAGGAAATATTTCTTGGAGGAATGAGATGCCACAACGAGGAATATTGGAGGTGGAAATCTTCGATGTTTGGGGTATCGACTACCAAGGACCGTTTGTGACATCTAAGGGAAACAAATACATTCTTATGGTCGTTGACTATGTTTCAAAATGGGTAGAGGCAATTGCTACACCAACCGATGATGCCAAAACGGTCACCAAACTCTTCAAGAAAATAATCTTCCCAAGGTTCGGAGTCCGTAGAGCAATCATAAGTGATGGAGGGACACATTTTAATGAAAAGAAGCTCACATCCCTTTTGACCAAATATGGTGTTCAACATTGAACCGGCTTGGGATATCATCCTCAAACAAGCGGTCAAGTTGAAGTTTCAAACAGAGAGATCAAGCAAATTCTTGAGAAGGTTGTCAACAAGACTCGTAAGGATTGGAGCATGAAGCTTGATGACGCTCTTTGGTCTTATAGGACGCCTATAAGACTCCTATATGAGCCTCCCCTTACAAACTTGTCTATGGGAAAGCATGCCACTTGCCAATTGAGCTAGAATACAAAGCTTTTTGGGCAATCAAAGCTCTTAACCTTGATCTCAAACTAAGTGGTCAAAAGAGAATGATGCAAATCCAAGAGTTGGAGGAATTCTGACTACAATCTTATGAGAATGCCAAAATCTACAAAGAGAGGACAAAATTGCTTCATGACAAGAGAATCAAGCAGAAGGCCTTGTACAAGGGAGACAAAGTCCTTCTTTTCAACTCCCGATACCGACTCTTTCCCGGGAAATTAAACTCTAGATGGCTGGGTCCCTATGTGATCACTGAGGTAGGAAAATATAAAGACTTCGAGATAAGGTCGGAAGATGGGAGCAAATTTAAAGTCAATGGCCAAAGATTGAAACCAAATTATGAAGGAGCATTCATTGGAGAGGTTAAGGTCACCTACCTCGGGCCGTCCTCCTCCATGAGAATATCATCAAAGAGAGAGTTTGGTGGAGTCCTCCCCAAACCACCATTTGTAAATATACTAACTCTTCTTACTTGTATTTTTAACTTTATTGCATAAGCATGATTCTTGCCATGATAGTAAGTGATGGAGGGTCACTAACCCTTTTTGATGAATGAAGGATTTAAAAATTCAAGTGTGGGGAAGCACTTTCACCAATTGGGAAAGAAGAGGACAAAGAAGGAAGAAATTCCAGGCAAACCGAGCGTCCCAAATGAGAAGCCGCTCATATAGGAAAGTATCCGAGCGTCCTGGATATAATCCGCTTAACTTGGAGTACCTGCAAGTTGGAGACACTGCGCTGACAAAGAATTTGAGCATCCCGACCGTAAGACGCTCGTCTCCTCTGACATTTGAGCGTCCTGGCTACTCTGAAGTATAAGAGATTTTTCCCAGACTGAAGATCCGAGCGTCCTAAGAAGGATCCACTCATCTCAAACAAGACGCTCGTCCTCATAGAGATCCGCTCGTTCTGGTTGCATTAAAACTATGGGATTTCTCCTGACCTGGAATCCGAGCTTCTCCAATAAGATCCGCTCGTCTCCAGGAGCTATGATCCGAGCGTCCCGTGCTCGAGCCGCTCGTCGCCCTACCGTCCTATTCTTCCATTTTTCTCGCTTATTAAGACTACCCTACCACACATTTTATGACACCTCATCCTTCCTTCCACTTTAAAACATAAAACCCCCTCTCATATAACTCAAATCATATCTCAAGCACTCATTTACCCCTCAAAAACAAAAACCCCCCAAAATCTAGGGTTTCAAAGAACATCTCCATATTCAACAAGTCCAATTCTAGATCTACATTCAAGATGAGGCCAAGAGGATCATTACAAAGAGAGAGAATAAGATCAAGGGTAGTGGGAGCTCATCTACTTCTAACATTAATACTTTGAGGAGGGAACATGAAGAAATAATTGATCTTACAAAACTTGATTGAGTTTTCCAACATAGAGTTTGTTAATGATGTCCAAAGGCTTGTTTTCCATCGTCTTCTTGGTAAGAACATTCTACCCACTAAATTTATGTGCCATAAGACTTTGAGGAAACTTGGAATCTTTCATCAAACCGAAGCTCTCTTTGAATTGTTTGGTCTTTCAACCTTATTTCACATGCATGAGCATACCTATCGATCTTTAGTTCTTGAATTCTTGAGCTTCTTGAAAATCACTACCTTGAACAAGACCATATGTGTGGAATTTAGATTGGAAAACACCACTAGGATGATGACCCTTGTTGAATTCGCCAGTGTGCTTGGGCTAGATGTTTTGCCTACCCGAACATCAAAACCAAGAATGTATAGCATAGCACCCCTTTGGAGATCAATGACGGGTCGGGATTTTTCTTACATCAAAGAATGCTTAGCTTTTCACATTCAAAATCCTATCATTAGGCTCACATACCGATTTATATTCGGCACTCTTCTTGCCCGTCGAGATCCCGCAATAGTGATTGAGCTGGATCTTGTCTTCATGGAGTCTTACCTCAAAATTCAAGGAAGGAGCGGGTACCATTTTAACGCCCCCTTGTTCTTCTCGAGAAATGGGCTAAATTCCAGAATGGGGACGATGATGGTGTAGAACATATTGTCAATGGGGGACTTATCACAAGGCTTGCCAAGTTTTTTACCCCAAATTCAATGAAAACAATGAATATGTACCCCTTCCGGAAAACAGAAGGATCGATGAAGAGCTAATCCTTAGGCAACACCATTGGATGACCCATGAGGGATACGAAAAGAGGATCAAATGGCTTACTAAGTGGAACACTCCCATTTACCTACCAATAGAAGGATTAGCAAGAATTTCACCAAGACGAGGCTCTCTCTCTCCAATACCATCATATCTCATCCCAACAAGTACAAATCAAGCAAATCAAGCACCACCTCCAACACAACATCAACAACATGAACAACAAAAGAATAATAATGAAAAGATTGTGATACCACCTTACCCCTTACAACACCAACCTTACAACCACCTGAATCCTTTCATCCTCCCTAGGGATGATTTTATGACGGGAATACTTCAAGAGATGCATCTCCGACAATTTGAAGCCAATGTGGATAATTATTATGCCTTGTATCCACAATTTCACCAAATGGTTCGGCAAGGAATCATTAGCGAAGAGGGAATGCTTCTCTCTTGGGCCCAAATGCATATCCTTTTCCCAAATTCGGAGAGAGCTAATGATGGAGCACATGGTCAAGGAGGTGAAGGGAGTGAAAAATCAAGTGGTGAAGGCACGGTGGAGCTAGATAGCGAAGGAGATGAGTTTATGGATTTCCATGAAAGTGATGCATCGAGGGAAGCTTGGGATAGTGATTTGGGAGGGAATGATGGTAACCTTTGAAGAGCACTTCATGAGCTAGATGGAGCGGGCACGAGGCACCCATCAAGGCCAAAGTGAAGTTTCTCTTATTCCCCCTCATTTCTTTTTCATGATAAGAATTTCATGTTTTGTTAACTTATTTTATAATTGATTATTTCATTCTTGGGTGTCCTCGTAAAAAGGTAGGACTATTATTCCACCTATGCAACATTTGGGTGATGATAAATTAATTGCTCCCACATTTAAAATCCAAAATGACAATTGTAGTTTCATGCATAGCATCCTTATGCATGAACTCCCCCACTTTTTGACATTAGAAATAATGTCTATTTTGGTTTGGGGAAGTTTATGCATATGCATTGGTAGTCAATCTAAATTGTCCTCTCCAACCAAACAAAAATTCATGCATCATATAGCATAGCTTAGTTTGCATTCACTTTTCTTTATATGTCATATAATTTGCATTTAGCTTAGGAATCATGCATTTCATATAGTTTGCATAATTTCCTATCGCATTGGCCATTGAGGACAATGCCCATACTAGTGTGGGGATGGGAAATTCTAACATGACTTTTAAAAACAAAAAAATGATAAAAATTGAAAAATTTTGAAAAATACAAAACATGTCTTTTTATTTCATAAATCATAAAAACCATAAAAATTTGAAAATTTCAAAAACACAAAAACATCTTCATTTCCATTATAGTGTAGTCTTGTATATATTGTGTTTGTTCATCCTTTTTCACATTGATCGACTACGCCACATCCGAGACATGAGGATATTGAAGACCGCATGGTATGATCTTTCCAATCTCCTTTTTCCTCTTTATGTTAATGACTATGTGGCTTTATTTTGATTGATGCGCTATAAACAATGTGATATAAACAATGTGAATTTAGGATTGCATTTAGATTATTTGCAATATTAGTTGGTAGAAGCATATGCATTAGGATGTAGAAATGTTAGCTGCATCATGGCATATAGTTGTATTTAGGAAAATTTTGTGAAACCATCTATTTGGGAAGCTTGACAAGTGTATATAAGGCCCTTGTAAATACTTTTTTTTTCTTAAGACTTTGCTTGTTAGAATACATGTAAAACACCCTAGGTGGTGTCATGTTAGTAAATTTTGACCCATAGATTAAGGCCTAGTCAAGAGCACCTTGTGGTGTGATAACTCCTTGGCTACCGTTTATTCCAAGGTGACCCTTGAAACCATGCAACCATCATCCATATTCTACCACATTTTGTCAACAAAAGGTAATGGGCACAAAAATTGTTCAAATTTGAGTTCAAGAATTGAAATGAAAGTCAAAAAGTTTTCAATTGCATCAAATAAAAGAGGAGTAACAAAAATGAAAACTCCTATGTTTCAAAAATAAGCACCCTTACTACAAATGGGGTGACTTTGAAAATGTTCGAAAGAAAATGCAAGAAAAAGTTGAAATTGTCAAGTGTTTAAAATGCCAAACATCAAAAGAAATGGCAAAGAAATGTTCTCAAAATGTCAAATGCCACAAGAAATTGGGGGGAAAAACAACAACAAAGAAAACTCCCATATGAAACTCAAGTTCAATTGATCCCTTTTCCATCGTATCCACTTTTGTGCATGGTAGAGAGGGGATGACCCTTCTTCTTGTCTAGGCAAGAAGGGGAATTTCGCGATCCTGCAGTGTTGTTTCTAACACCATAGGGAGTCTACTCTTGACGAAAGCATTTAACAATTGAGGACAAAGGTACCCTAGCTTGACACAACTTGGAGGTGATTTATTTGTATCCTTCTAGGCTTAGTAGTTTGAAGAAACCGTACCTATGATGGAATGTGTACCCTTAGATTGCTTCCCTTGTAGATAATTTCTGCCACTTAGATGAGGAAAGTGGCTATTCATTTTTGTAGATGGATCCACTACTTGTTTTGTGTGCTTTAATACTTGGATGTGTTGCCATTTTGACAAGCCCCACCTTGCCTTGCAAGAAGCCATCCTACCTCATAGCCCCACCTTGCCTTGTAAAGGGCGGAGTGAGACCCGCTAATTGTTTCACATCGGCTATATTAGTAGGTTAGTTTGAATAAGGGTCCTAGTTTTTGTCACCTCTTTACTCGGGACGAGCAAAGGTTCAGTTTAGAGATATTTGATGTGACTCATATTTGAGCATATTTAGTCCCCGAATTAGCCTCGTTCCTATGCTTTTTAATGCATAATTGGGTGATTTACTATCGTTAGTTTCCCATTTTGCATATTCTTTGTGGTTTTGTTTCCTTGGTAGGAGAGGAGTGCAAACCTTGCATTTTCATGGCAAAATGGAGCTAAATTGATCGAATTCAATGACCAAGCATCAAAGGGAAGACGATACTAGAAGGCCTATGTAGATAATAAAGTAGATTGGGCAATGATGAAAGGATCCTTGCATCCTCAACAAGATCCTCGAGGATTGTTGAGGAAAGAAGAAAAGAGAAGTGCCTGACCCAGGATCCGAGCGGCTCCTTGCCAATCCGAGCGTCTCCCTGCCCACCAATCCGAGCGTCCCGATGCCAAGATGCTCGTCTTGAGGCCAACGAATCCGAGCGTCTCTCCCCTGGTCCGCTCAGATTCCCTTACAGACTCCATCGTGCCTACTGTCTAGACGCTCGGGATGAGCGTATTTCCTGGAGACTACCAAAACGGAGATGAGCATCTCCTTGGAGAGGAGCACTTCCTCAACTTTTCTTAAGGGTCTTAATAGTCATTTAAGGCCATAGTAACCCTAATTTATGTACCTAATATTTAGTATAAATACCTCTTGGTACTACCTAGATTAGCATATCATCTTAATCTTATCCTAATCAAGTCTCAATACTCTCTTAATCTTGTAATCAACTCTTAATTTAGCATTAATACAAATCTCATTTCTTAATCTTTCCTAAACTTCTCTATTGTTCATCATTTATTTTGGGTAATTAGAAGATTATTTGGGTTTATTTGGAGGATTGACAACCTTCCATCAATCATCAAGTACTTCTATTATTCTTTGTTTTATTATTTGGAATCATCTTTATAGGTATAATTCTCTCTTAATCCCTTTTTAATTATTGTTAATCATCTTCATTTGTTCATCCTGTTTTGCCTTGAAAGTATGATTGACAACCTTGTTAGCATGTTAAACTTGATAATTATTGAGGCGTTTCCTTAACTAGGTTTAATGGGGAATTAGGGGAAACCAACATGGGGATTGATTCATGCTTAATCTAATATGTTTTCATAATTAATTAGCTTTCTTGTTGTGATTTCAACTTATGCACATGTTATGTTTGATGAAATGTGAGCCTATGAACCCTTGCATTTTTTACCCATCACTTACCTTTTCAATGAGACTTGTAAGACATAAACCAACTCGAGTCTCATTAGACCATGCATATAGTTGGATAGGGAGGATTAAGTCGACTAATAGGTGTTGTAAAATCTAATCTAATCGATTCGGCTCCGGGACCCAAACCTTAGCTTCTTAGGGATTGTAAGACATAAACCAACTCGATCCCTTCATAACAATAAGTGCTTGCATCTAGTAGAAAACATGTTTGTATGATCAAATCCCATGAATCCCCTATGAACCCATGACACCCTAGTGCTTTTAATCAATTGTTTATATCTCATCTTAATCATCTTGCTTGCTTTCATTACTTTATTTACATTGTTGATTAGTTTAGTTGATCTCCTATCTCAACCCAAATTGTGACACCCTTAGACACAACCATTTGCAATCGAAAATCCTACATCAATACCCGTCCCTTGCGATCCGACCTTTACTTACCTCTTTACTAAGAGTAGAGTAGTTTGTAAAGTTATAAATATTGTTTTGGTCAAGGTAACTTTTGACGACAAGTAACAAAACCGACGAACCAATAAGTTTCTTCGAAACAAAAAACGACAAGGTCAGTTGGTCTAAGTTTGTTTGGAACAACATGACTATCCCTAAACATAGCATCATAGCATGGCTATATCATCACAATGCTTTAAATACACAAGAGAAACTTCAGAGATTAGGGATTACGGGGGAGAATACATGTTTTATATGTGGATCTGGGGTGGAAACTGAAGACCACCTTTTCATTAAGTGTGTGTATAGTACCCAGGTGATAGTCCGAGTAGGGGAGTGGCTGGAGATCAATCTTCCTTGCACGAACATCACAGATTGGAGAACTCACATAATGGGATCTAGTAGAAGACAGGCTTTGATGAATGCAACGATCAATGCGTGTATGTACCTGTTGGAATATGTGTCCCCCGACAATAATGCGATCACAATTGTCGACCATATTGATCACATGTTTAAATCTCATTTTTAAGAATACGTAAGGGATGATTCATTTTATAGTCAACTGATCAACATTAATCGGTAACGATTGGCTTGCTAGAGTTTGACGTTACTTTCGTGGGACGGTGGTGGTCAGTTGATCCCTTAAGGTCACACCTAAAGGATGATGCCCTTATCTATAAAGTTGATTAATTGTATGACGATGCAAGTTGATCAATTCCTTAAAATTAAACAATTCGATTTGTGACAGAGAATAATTATCTTATTGTAATGGGATTAAATAAGATTTATTTTAGTAATAAAACGTTTTGTTACTAAAATTTTTTATTGTTTGAGAAACAATAGAGATAAGAATGAATGGTTAATTATAATTAAAAGATGTTGTGAATTTTAATTACATGACCCATTTTATTTATGAGATCAAGTATCACTAGTCAATTTATTGGATGTAATTTAATTAATTCATAAAATGATATTTATGTGATAAATATGCATTAAATTAATTAATAACATGTATCATACTACATGTGACATATTGTGTGACAATTGACAAAATAAAATGGTGGTCCATATTATGAGTAAACCGAAATGGAGGAGGAGTTAGTGGGTTGTGGTTATTTTATTTTATGTGATAAAAAATAAAACAATGATGCCTACACCTAATAGCCTTACACCTACTCTTACACATCTATTTCTAGTAAAGACAAAAAGTGGAAAGTAGATGCCCTATATACTCCATTCCAACCGTGAACCCTCTACAATTAAGAGGGTTTTGATTTCTCTTATTTTTCATTCTAATATCACATGCAAAAAGTTCATGAATTATTCTCTCTTCTCTCTCTTTAATCGTCATCAAAACATGAGATTTTTGATTCAAATTGTTCAAAAAGATTACCAAAATTATTAGTGTAATATATGAGCATTAGTAATCAATTTTAAGGTAAACTACTAAACTAATATCTAGCTAATATTATTTAGTGGGAATAAGGGATAATCTTGGGTGCAATCAAGAAGAGAATCTCTATTATGGGATTTTGGAGGATCATCCTTATATTCATGGAAAGCTCAAGAACTAACAAGAAGGAGATCTTGTTGGTGCCCAATATGACCGAAAATTTGTTGGTGAGAAAACGATTTTCACATCTTTTGTTATTAAGTTTGCATGCATAAGATTTAATTAATTTTATGACTAAATTAATTTTGAAACATATATGAATATGTTGTATAATGAGATATAGATTTCTAACAGTACCATCTCTGGCGAACTCGAAATCATTGCAAATTCGAGTTTCAACTTGAGAGACCCTCGAAAGTAGCTGAGAATATCAAAGGAGAGCTTTCTTTATGGTTCCTGAGCATGATGAAGACCAAAAAGAGCATAGACAAAGATTGGATCAAGAGGATTTGTGGAAGAATCGACTGATTTGAGATTTTTTAGGGTTGCGTTTTGGGAAAGTTCCTTCAATTTGTTTTTGTTGTTGTATTCAGATGTCTTGACCGGGGGTGATGGGTTTGTATTTGGATTGTGTGTAATACTACGGTTTTATGAGTCTCTGATTACTCTATCGAGTGGGGCTTACTCTGTCGAGTAAGTATGTTTGGTATACGAAACAGTGGTCTGCCTGTAGGGTACTCGATCGAGTAGCCTTTGCACTCGATCGAGTAAGTGGCACTCGATCGAGTACCTGACTTACTCGATCGAGTAGGTCGGGTTACGGGTGTTATTTGATGGGTTTTGTTAATAACACGGATTAATATATATAACAAGTTTCGTCGTCTTCTTTAACACTTTTACAAAACCTAATTCACTGTTTAGAGAGATTTCAAGTTACGTTGCATTTTTCTTTCGTATTATTAGCAAATCCCGGAGCTAGAGGTGTCAGTTTCCATTTTTCTTTATACCGTTATGATCCTTGCTTCAAGGTTAAGTTCTACATATCATTTTTATAACATTTGGTTTATGTTGGTTAGACCCTAATTTGGGAATTGGGGGTTTTTATGATTTGTATTGTTGTAGTAGTAATTGTATGAATGTGTATATAGGAGGAGGGTTCGTAGAAGAGAGATTTTGAGGCAATTTGCTAGATCGTCGATTCGTGATTGCATTCCAGGTAGGGTCTACCTACTCAGTATTAATTACATTATGTGTTTGGTGGTTTCATGGTGATTATTGTTAAAGAATATTATTGGTGGTTGTGACGGTTGTTGGGTATATTGTTGATTGTATTGTTGATTAATATCGTTGATTGTTGTTGTACATCTGTGATCTTGGGTGCGTCCCGGTGAGTGGAGTCACTTGCGGGAGTGGCTTCACGCCTTTGATTCGCCTTACGTGGAACTCGCCACGAAGGGATGTGCACATTAATGAACATGGGTTTATCGCTCGGATGAGATGAGCGGGGCTTAGGTGGGAACGGCTGCGGTCTCCCTTTGGCGGTGTGGAGTATCTGTTGTGATGGGTACTCAGCGGGGCTACACACTTTAGTGTGTAGTCAACGGTGTGGAGATTGATTATGGAGCGGGGTTTGATGTGACGATCGAGTTTGTTTGGCATTTGTTTTATTGTAATTTGTATTGTGTAATTAGTCGACCCCGTTTAATTGTTTTAAAAACCGTGGTGATCCATTCGGGGATGGTGAGCAATTATTGAGCAGGTTTGATATGATGCATATGGGCTAGCTGGGATGAGTCATCACTTGCAGTTAGAAGAGTCTTCTGCTGTGTCAGACGATGTCCTTTAGTTATACAGTTTTGTTAGCAGACATTTTTGGATTGGTTGTATTCCATTTAACAGTTTTGGTTTGAGACATGTAATCACTTAAACTATATTTACCTTTAAAGTACGTTTCATTATTGTCTTTTGATTATCATTGCCTCGGGTAACCGAGATGGTGACGTTCCTATACCCGAGTGGTCCTGGTAAGGCACTTGGAGTATGGGGGTGTCACATTGTGGCCGATTTTGTGATGGGCTAGTTTGTTTTGGGCAGATCTGGGTTCCATTCAGCTATGATGGACCCGGGCTATCCATGTAATGGTTACTTTACTTTTTTTTTTTTATGAATCACTTACATTTCATCAAAAAACAAAACATTTTAACAAAATGGGTGTCCTTTGAAACTAGCTACCTAAAATGGGTCCACGTAGGATTGGTTTTAGTAAAGCTGAGATAAGGATTAATGTAGCTTAGCCGGAGGACGACTTGAGGTGACATCGCTCAGCGACTGAGCGACTTTGGGTTAAGTCGCTCTCCCCTCATCGACCTTACTAACTTGTAAATAAGTAGAAAAATGTATAAAATAATTGAATTTGGGACAAAGTCGCTCAGCCTCTCAGCGTCTTTGGTTGATTATAAAAAGTAATATTGCAAAAAAAAAAAAAAAAAAAAAAAAAAAAAAAAAAAAAAAAAAAAATTGGCATTGTAGCAAAGTCGTTGAGCCGCTGAGTCACTACAATACCAAAAAAAAATTTGTTTTGTATTTTAGCATTGAGTCGCCGAGTGGGTAAGCAACATTAGTCCAAATTGCTTAGGCCTTCAGGGACTTCTGTTTTTTTCCTCTTGTTAGCTTTTTCAAATAGTATATTTGGTACTAGTAGTAGTCGCTCGGGGGGGGGGGGGGTTCTGTTTTGTTATGAACATAGCTTTGGAGCTCACTTGGCCCCATTTGGGGTACTTACTTTGAAAAAATACTCATTTATTAATTTTTTTAATTTTGAGCGCATTTTGGAAAAAAAATTCTCATATAAGTATATATAATTAAGACAAATCTTTCCTAAAGATATTCTCTTATCTTTTACCTTTTTCTATACATTCTGTTTTTAACCTATTCATCCAAATGGTATTTAACCCGTCTACATCTTTAATACGAATTTGTGAGAGTTTGAACCTCTTATTGCCATTGTAGTATACTTTTTTTTTTCCTAAAGTAGCCATTAATTTTTTGTTATGAACATAGCTTTGGAGCTCACTTGGTCCCATTTGGGGTACTTACTTTGAAAAAATACTCATTTATTAATTTTTTTTAATTTTGAGCGCATTTTGGAAAAAAAATTCTCATATAAGTATATATAATTAAGACAAATCTTTCCTAAAGATATTCTCTTATCTTTTACCTTTTTCTATACATTCTGTTCTTAACCTATTCATCCAAATGGTATTTAACCCGTCTACATCTTTAATACGAATTTGTGAGAGTTTGAACCTCTTATTGCCATTGTAGTATACTTTTTTTTTTTCTAAAGTAGCCATTAATTTTTTTTTCCTTGGTACACAAGAGTGGCAAAGCCCCGAAATTTAATTAGCTACTAAACGGGGAGTAGCTACCCCTAGAATGTCTTCACGTATTTAACTTATTTTATTGTCATTAAGTAACCTTTTACCTACCTAGTAGGTAAACAAAATCTAACCTGGATAATTAAATAAATAAATAAATCAAAGAAAAAAGAAATTATTGTAACCTACACTCCTCCCCTGCAAACCCTTTGTCTTTCTTTAAACAATTGATTTTATATAAAATTTTCTTCAATAGATGCATCCTTCTTTAGTTTTTATATAAAAAGTTTAAAATGGAAGAAATGACTTTTATTCCTTCATTATGGAGGATATTTTGTAAGGAACCCAAATTTGAGTTATGTAGGGGGAAAAATAGTCGATTTAACCATTCCTTTTAATTATGTAAGAGTTGAAGATATCAGAAATTTAGTGAAATCAAAAGGGTGTAGAGACGTAGAAATCAAGAAAATAGTTTTTAGAAAGTCTCACTATGAATTACACAATGTACTTGTTAAGATTAACAGTGAAATAGATACCCTTAAGGGGGTTTTCTTTATTGTGAGGTTTTTTTTAATCAAAGATAAACAAATGAGCGAGTAATACTGATAACAAGCATCAGAATATAATAATCATCCTCATGAATGATGGCAAGGCACTGCTCCCATACTGGCAACAATTAAAGTGTTAATGGCGGTCAAAAAAAAAAGAATGGGTGTATCATGTATGTGAATCGACAAAAATGCTATAAAGTTCTAAAATATAAAAAATTTAAGGTAATACTTAGTCCTATTCACTATATTCTTCCCTATTTTATTATTTGGATTATTCGGATTTTCTTCCTATTTCCTTTTTTGGTTGATTTGTGTGGTCCAAATTAAATTGCATGTGGGGTAGTGTGTTTTGTGTGGTCCAAATTCACTTTTTTATTTCTTGTGCAAAAAGAAAAGGAAAAAAATATAGTGAATATGAGAAAATAGTAGAGTAACCGGTTATTATGGGTAATCAAGGTAAGAAAATGACGATTAAAAATATTAGAATATTAATATATACTCCACGATAGCATTAATAGAAAAACAAATTATACAATAACAGTAATAGAAAAAAGGAAGTTTTATAATGGCTGTATTTATCTCGAATTTGTGATTACATAAAATGGTACACAAAAAATTCTCACATTTGCGAGTCTGTGACCAAGTTTTAAGTCAACCAGACAAAAAATTCTTTAGTACATTGTAAAACGTATGACAGTAAATGGTACACAGCATCCTCACGTGTTCACCAAACTCAACGCGGCCTTGCAAAAATTTCGCAGTCACATAAGTAGTACTCTCTCCATTCAATTTTTATTACCCTATTTTTCTAATATATGGGTAGAGTATTTTGTTGGAGTATGGGATCATACTTCCTCCATTCAACTCCACTCTACCTATTTCACTTTTGTACACTATTCATAATTGTGTATTCAATTTCGATTTTCTCTCGATACTTAAGTGGAAATATATTCAGGTGGGATCTTGTTTGATTCGTCTTTACGAGTACATTAAAAATATTTAACTTTTATAATTTTTGCAAATACGTAGCTAATGATATTTAGCGCGTAAAACACGCGTTGGCAAACGTGAAAAAAGAAAGTGGTAGAGTGGAGTTGAATGGAGGAAGTATAAGTTAAAGTGACAGAGTACGTAAATAACTTCAGGTCAACGAGACAAGCATATCTGAAAAACTGAACAGTTATTATTTACCATTTTGTGTACTACAATTGGTCTCCCTTGTGACGGGTCACTATTTGTGGCGGATATTTTGTGAGTTAAAATGGTAACAAAATGGGTTAGTGGAGAAAGGGGACCATATGAATAGTGTTGTAGAGAGAGAAAAAATGGGTACTTTGTGAGGTAAAATGGTATCCGTCACTCTAAAGTGACGGATATTGTTGGTCACAAATGAGATTTTGTGTACTAACTAACATGCATTCCCGAACAATACGGGTGGTTTTATAATTGATACTCCTGATATTTCAATTTCCACGCATATAATCTTGGGTAGAGATGGCAATTAGATTATTAGGGTCGATTTTGGGTTTGCGTTTGGGTTTGGGTTTAATCGAATTATGTTGCTTATTCGGCGTCACTCGAGTTAACCCAATGGTCACTTACAGGTCAGGTGAATAGCTACAACAGGTCGGTTCGGGTTCGAGTTCGGCTCGGTTGATTAATGGGGGATATATCGGGTCAATATGCTTGATCAGGTAGAGTCTGGTTCGACTTTGGCTCATTCATGGGTCGACTCATTTGTATTGTCGGGTAGAGTTTCCAAAAACAACACAAATAGTGTACTAAATTTTTAAACTATAAATCATTTTTCATGAAACCGCTCACGAATATCGACATTAAAAATTTATGGTTTTTGAAAAAAAATATTTTTCCCTCATTTTTCAACCTCTTCTTCCATTTCTTTGGCCACCTTAACGATTTTTTTAAAAAAAATCCGGTTTTTTGTAAATCACTTTAAATTTAATTTCAATACTATGCGACTTTTTTTTAATTTTTTTCCAAAATATCTTTTATTTTCTTAAGTAAATAAAACGCTTTTCATGAAACCGTGCTTGAAAATCGAAAATAAAAATTGTATTAAAAAGTACCCACTGAAATTAAATTTTCAAATTTGGCTCCAAAATCAATCACGAAAATATTTGAAAATTCGACTTGGCGCCAACATAAATTTTTAATTTTCGGTACGGTTTCATGACAAATATTCAATTTTTGACTTGACGCCAATGCTTAAAATTCAATTTTCTACCTTGGCGCTAACTTTGAAAATTCAATTTTTGGTACAAAATACATTTAAAGTTAAAACATTGTATGTTTAATTGTTCAAAATTCATATTTTATATTTTCAAACTACCGTTTTAATGTGTGTGGAATACGGTTATTTATCAAAACAGACAAATAATCTTAAAACGTATCTGTTCTTCATCACATATTAACAATTTACAATTACATAATCTCACCTTGAAGTCTCTAACTATATGAACTATAAGGTTCATGGAAAACCTTCTCCCAATACTAAACGTTACATTCTGAAACTACTTATGACTTAGCTAGTATGCTCCACACAACCATCCAAGTCTACTTATTACCAATTCTCGATACACGATACCACATTTCATCACTTCTCGTCTCATTATTATAATGTTGTTAATTAACCAATGACACGTTATAATGTCGCTTAATGAACCAAAATAGCGTTTAACGTCTTTAGTACATTGTAAAACTATCGTATCATCATTTAAAAAGTTAATCAAGCGGCCATGTAATCAAATGTACACCACCGCCTTTATTTGCATGCCACTGTCTTTATCCACGAACCAGGCAGGAATAGTATGGAATACCCGCCGTTCTCGAGACCTATTGTAACACCCCCTCATACCAAGGTACCTTACCAGGACTACCCAAGCATGAAAGGCTGTTACCATCTCGGTTGCCCGAGGTTAGTATAGATCAAAAGCGTCCGTCCTAAACACATTTATTAGAAGTACTGTAAAGTATTAATGTTTACAACAATTCAAATCCAAACCAAAGCCAATAAAGTGAATACAACTGAGGACAACTACAAAATCATAGCTAAGACTCGTGACTGTGATACTACAACTGGTGATGACGACTTCCCCATGACCGCCCAAGCTCACCAAAAGCAATACCTGTCAAATCTGCTCACCATCCCCGAATGGATCACCGCAGGTTTTACAAAACAACAACAACGGGGTCAGTACTACTCAATCAATCTAAGACAACAAACAATACCACCAGCTGATCATCGATCTCACACAGTAACCGACTGCACACCGAAGTGTGTAGCCCTGCCAGATTACCCATCGCAACAGGTAATCCTCGCCGCCAGTGGGTGACCGCAGCCCATCCCCACCTAGTCCAGCTCATCAATGAGCGACTAACAATCCCTGTCCCTTAATGTGCACATCCTCTCCCATGGCGGGTTCCACGGAGGGCGAACTAGGGTGTGAAGCCACTCCCGCAAGTGACTCCACCACAATCACACAAACCACAGCATCACAGCTGTCATAACACAATCACCTCACCACCGTCACCACAACACCCATACTCCGATGATCAGCAGATAACAACAATTACAATACAATAGTAATCTCAATCAATTAACAGTACTGAGTAGGGGGAAATCCTACCTTTTCGCAATCCGCTATGCTGTAATCAACCATACAAATGCATAACAAATACCACATCGTCACCTACAACAACAATTACATGATTCCAATCACTAACTGCAAAACCCCATTTCCCCCAATTCATGATCAAAGACAAACCCTAAATATCAATCATTGAATATAAGGATGGGGACTTACCGAAGATGAATCAAAGGAAAGAATACAATTGCTATGATCACCCAAAGGAGAGATTCAGAGATGATTAGAGCGTCGTAGGATGTTTTAGGTTTTGTAAATTGTAATTAGAAACTGTTTATCGTAATATATAACGCCCTAACCATTCCCAAATAAAACTGCAGAAATAATACTCGACGGACCGGGTACTCGGTGGAGTATAGAGCATACTCGGCCGAGTATCCTCTACTCGGTCGAGTATTCCTCATACTCGGCCGAGTATTCCTCGGCAGATGCCAAACAGAATACACTTTTAACATTACTCGGCCGAGTAGGCACTACTCGGTCGAGTACTTAACTTATAAAAATCCGTAGTGTTACAATCTTCCCCCCTTAAAAAGAACTTCGTCCCCGAAGTTCCAACCCAACCTATAAAACATGGACACCTAACACCAGCTCCACCAACCACGCTTACTAGATAACATATCCTCTCGATATTGACTCCATAACATTATCGAATAACCACAAAATAATGTTTCCAATCTTGTCTCACTTCCATAACACTCAATAGCACTCAATACCAAGACAATCCACAAAAGAAGATCAACAATCAAAACGGAATGTTACATTCTACCACTCTTAAAAGGAACTTCGCCCTCGAAGTTTACTCACACTCATCCACATCATCATCCAGCTGCCAAAACTCTCGAACTCATAAATATCATCATCCACTTTTATCAACACTATCAAAAATTCTCACACTCCTAAACATCGAACTACTACAAGCATATCCATGGCCTTTTAACACTATCAACCACTATATGTACCCATCCATTCCTTATGCTACACCAACACTCTACGTCCAATAATATTACGACATGCACAACCCTCAAACGCTCTTTGCCGCATCCTACTCCTCTTAAGACACATGTTACGTCCTCGTAACTCACTAATACTAGATCTTTAGCTATACCTCTCATTATCTTCATCAGCACCACATGTGAAAGATATCCGCCTATAATCTAAACACTTACTATTACTATATCCAAGGCTCTCTTACTTAAATAGTTCTCATACCTCAACTCATTCTGCACTCCATCTAACCAATACCACACAATCCTGATCATAACAAACACTCTAACTCTTCCACATTACCGCAAGAAGACATACCTCTCTATATAAACTATATAAAACTCTTATCGCCAAAAGCATAATTCACGATCCACACTTGTTACGTACACTCACACTAGATCCTCAAGTTCCTTTCTTTCATTACCCCAAGACTCATACATAACTTAACACGACACTAAATACCCAACACCCTACACTCACTGTCTCAACAAAGGATTATGAACCATCTGCATATATCAGATCATTACCACACATGTTCTACGAATCACTTGCCCTTACCATGTCTACCAAAGCCTCATCAAGAACAAGATCAAAATTACTGTGACAACCTATCACAACTGTGTCCCATCAACACAATATCACTATACCATGATAACAACGAAAACATATACAACTCTCTTTCATATCATACTCTACCCTCATTCCCAAACTGAAACTGGTAAGAAACATCAACAAACAAAACAACGGTCTACATGTCTAACCGAAATTCACAAGAAACAACAGCAACAAAACAACAATCTATGCATAACTGGTCTGTACTTTCAAAACTCAAATCGTAACCACCCCGTATACTCCACCACAACCGGTGACGGCATCGCAACACCGCAACCAACAGCCGCACCGCAGCGCGAAAGTGCCCGCATCACAATACGAAATACCATGCCCGGATCACCACCCGAGGCACAACAACCACATCGATAAACATCACAACCACATATAATTCCCATAAACACTGACTCAGTATGACATTTCGAACAAGAAAACTCATTCAAAACCGTTTTACTAGATTATAACACATCATATTATACGGAATAAACATACAATAATCTCATGCCTATCATCCATACCTTTTCACGGAATAAACATGTATCATCAATACACATACGATTTTAACTATCCATGCCAGATCAACCAAATTATTACCTTTTGAACATCATTCCATTAGATTGTCGTACCCAACATCTATCACAACCATTCATATAACAACTTAAAGACTATCACACCCTACCGCTTCTCGTGAGGTCAGAACCTCACACAAACATTTATACACATCATAGACTCATAATCACATCCAACTAGTCAATCCTGATCACGTAAGTTACCACTTGACAATGAATATCTCTTATCCGGACTTAACTCAGGTGCCCTTCCTAACATATCTTCTCTTACACACAATTATCACCCCTCCGGCAAATGTAGCCATAACATCAGTACCCAACTTCCAGCGAACACCTCGTATATCCGCATCTTATACCTCCTCACAACCAAACATACTAACCACCTCCACAAAATCAACCTCATTAGAACAACTAACTTCCCCTAAAGTAACATCATCCTCAGCCACTAGTGACACTACTATGACACCAACATCCTTCATGTGACTACTCTCTTACTATCACTTCTTAATATAACAATTTGTTTCCTCTCTTTGGTTATCATCCCAAATACGAACATCCAATCCATCAACAAAACATACCTCATTATTATTCCCAAGTCTATCCTTTATCATATCGTTACTTAACTCTCCACCAAAATCTCAGATCGTGTAACCACTCTACAAGCTCCTTATTCCCTTAATACCTCGAAACTCATGGCTAACACGTCGTCCTGCTCTCCTATATAACCATTAACTCATACCCTCTAGTGGGGATATCGTACATTTCATAATTTCCAACCTTCATGCTCCTTAACTCCGGTCAACGTTCTCTCAACTTACTTCCATCCCTCTTTCCCTCTTTTTACTCAATAATGCCAAATAATAAGTCATCTCCTTTCTCTTTCTACCTAACTCTTTAGTCATTTGTTTATTTTCTATAGCTCCACAACTCTAATTCCATTAATTCATATCAATATCCTATCATTCTTCTTATCATTTATCCTCTCTCATCTTGTTTCTCACTCACCCTTGTCACCATCAACTCCACACACTAACAATTACTCTTCAATTAGTCGTATCTCCCTTTCGTATCTCTCGAAAACCAAAAATTCATCTCATACCGTTAATCGCCCAAAGAATTACACACTAGGCCCACCTCTTGATATTCCAAATTCTCAAACTTAGCCACTATCTACAAATCCACATCGCGATATAACTTCCTTTAAGTTCATTACATACCTCTCTTCTCTATCCCTCTACAACATCCTTTCATTTCAAATATCCTTACGCAACACAATGCTAACCGTCTCCCTCCATAAGTCCTTACACATCCCAATATGCCACTAATCGTATCCCTCATATCCATCTTTCATTCTCATGCTTCTTTACACTTACAGCACCCTTGCCCATATACACTTACTTTTATACTACTCTACACACGACTATATCACTCATCCTATCTCACAAAACATGCTCTTTACCCCGATTAGCTCATCATTCTTCCCTTTTCTTTTTCCACTATCCTTCACAACCACATTAACACATGTCTTCCTTACCCAACACATGTCCCTCATAAGCCGTCATTCTCCATGTCATAACTTCCGGTAACTTACGTATCAAGACCGTCTCACATATAAAAGAATGCGTTATGACTCAAAACATACATGTGTATATACCCCACGACTCAAAACAATGTAAAAACATAGCCACCGGCTCAAAACAAAAGTAAGAACATAGCCACCGACTCAAAACAAAAGTAAAAACATAGCCACCGACTCAAAGTGGCCGTCCAAAGAGGTACTCGGTCGAGTACATAACATACTAGGTCGAGTACAAGGTACTCGGTCGAGTAACTATATTACTCGGTCGAGTTTTCGACTCAGAAGCAAACTCAATTGTCGCAGAAGGATTACTCGGTCGAGTATTGGGAATACTCGGCCGAGTAGACCTTACTCGGTCGAGTATGAGACTACTCGGCCGAGTTCACGACTCCAGACGCTAAACATTATTATCACAGAGAGATTACTCGACCGAATATGGAATACTCGGTCGAGTATAAAAGATACTCGGCCGAGTAGGGACTACTCGGTCGAGTATCAGCAGATTCTCAAGACCGTCCAGTTTTCGTAAAGCAGTCATATCTCACTCGTTACTTGGTCATTTTGGGCGTGTGACCTATCGTTAGAATCGTAAGAGGACAAGCTATCACCTCAACTTGGAATCACAACAATATCTTTTCTAGAACTCGACTCATGACAGTTTTAAGACAACCCTTCCGTAATCGATCTTCATACTAATCAAATTTCCTAAACCAAAATAATTTGAACATGCATAAAGCAACAACAACAACTCAAAACTCCAAGAAACCAGTACACAAGTGAACTCTTATCATACTCACATGAAAATTAAACACGACATTCACATATATAGACGCATGACCTTAATCACATGCTTCTACCAACAATCAAGCATTAAAATCATCATGTCCATATACACATGTACCACTACCATACTTCATGTTCAACATTGTATTAAACATGTAACATGATCACATTCTTCATGTTCAATATCAACCAGATACAATTCACAATTCACCTTTCATATTTTACCATGTTCCAACACTTAACATGCCAACATATTCATGCTCAAAGTTTAACATCAACAATCCTCGATACATCTTTCAACAACTATCACATTCCACTTCTGTCATCATTTCATCCAACCATGCACAAGATTCAAACTATAAATATCAAACACACATGACTCAAACATACAACAGTTTTCCCCCCATGTGACCAGCTTGAGATCGTAAGGGCCTTAATGCGACTTCGGGACGTCTCCCAAGTCTTTGCGGCAGCTCCAAACAACTCTCCCCGGGTTCATTTTATTTAGACTCCCTAAGTTCATTGGGTTCATTTGTTTTAGGTGCCGGAATCGTCGGCTCTGATACCACTTTGTAACACCCCCTCATACCAAGGTACCTTACCAGGACTACCCAAGCATGAAAGGCTGTTACCATCTCGGTTGCCCGAGGTTAGTATAGATCAAAAGCGTCCATCCTAAACACATTTATTAGAAGTACTGTAAAGTATTAATGTTTACAACAATTCAAATCCAAACCAAAACCAATAAAGTGAATACAACTGAGGACAACTACAAAATCATAGCTAAGACTCGTGACTGTGGTACTACAACTGGTGATGACGACTTCCCCATGACCGCCCAAGCTCACCAAAAGCAATACCTGTCAAATCTGCTCACCATCCCGGAATGGATCACCGCAGGTTTTACAAAACAACAACATCGGGGTCAGTACTACTCAATCAATCTAAGACAACAAACAATACCACCAGCTGATCATCGATCTCACACAGTAACCGACTACACACCGAAGTGTGTAGCCCTGCCAGATTACCCATCGCAACAGGTAATCCTCGCCGCCAGTGGGTGACCGCAGCCCATCCCCACCTAGTCCAGCTCATCAATGAGCGACTAACAATCCCTGTCCCTTAATGTGCACATCCCCTCCCATGGCGGGTTCCACGGAGGGCGAACTAGGGTGTGAAGCCACTCCCGCAAGTGACTCCACCACAATCACACAAACCACAGCATCACAGCTGTCACTGAAGGAAATGTAGAATCATATACATTATAACATACTCTTATATGTCTAATAATTTGTCATAAAATTAATAACGGAACTTATGCATGCAAACAATAAAATGAATAGAGGAGAAATTATGTCCTTACATATTTAATTTCGGATATTTGGGCACAAAAGAGATCACCTTTCTCTTTTGTTCTTGAGCTTATTCCAATGGAAGAATGAAGATCTAAGTGTAAGATCTCTCCCTATGCTTTATACCCAAGGCTCCTCTTAATTAAATCAATATTATAAATACTAGTTATATTATTAATTATAGTAGAAAATTGAACCAAAAATATTTATAAACACTTAAGTATTTTCGGTTTTGATGAGAGATAAAGAGAGGATTTTATTTCTCTAGAAAACTTATATTTTGGATGAGTTGAATGAAAGAATAATCTAAAACATTTTAGAGTATTATTAGGTAAAATTATAAGAAAAACAATGATGAATTGTTCTTCTCCAAAACCGTGTAAGAGAGGACATAAAGGGAGCCAATGCATGAAAAAATTGTTCTTCACAAGGAACAATAGGTATGCAAGGCTAGGGTTGCCTTTAATCATTGTGTTTTCCCACTAATTATAAACAACATATAATTAGCTTAAGTCCCTCTATTTTTCGGCCCATTTGGTAATATGGAATCCATATTATTTTTGTCAATTGTCTATATGTTACATGTCATATGTCACATATATTTGTTATGTATTTTTAACATATTAAAAATCAACGTATTAATAAAAATACGTCACATACAAAAATCGACTTAGTAATTTCATAATTACTTGTGCCAAAAATTTTACCAATTATAAATTACAACAGATTGTATTTATAACAATTCATTCAAATTTAATTGTTACATTAAACAATTTATTTCATCCGAGTAATTATACAATTTAATTACTCAGACCGTATCTTATTTAATCACATTTCAATATGATACGTAAATTTTACTTCCAAAATCGTCCGTCAATTTTCAAGTAATTTAATTAACTCGTAACATTATACGATTAATTAAATAATCAATTAAGAGGGTTGCCCTTTAGGTATGACCTAGGGGTCAATCGATCACCACCGTCACACGACAGTAATGTCAAACTCTAGTAAGCCAATCATTACCGATATATGTTGACCAGTTGACAGTAACAAAATTACTTCCCAATTGTATTCATTTTAATGAGACTTAAACATGTGATCATCATGATCAACAGTCGTGATCGCATTATTGTCGGAGGACACATATTCCAACAATCTCCCACTTGTCCTCGACAAGTGTGCGTCACCAATTCTCTTGTCCTATTACTATCTCCCACTCAATGCAAGGTGTCTTTCAGGTCGTACTTGCAAGTGATCATATCGAGAGTGGTTTCCTCGATCTGGAGAATAACTGATTGACCGGATTTATCCACTCTGGATGCCATCCGAGCGTGGCCACGCATTTCCAGTTCATTACTCCTCGAGTGGCCCTGAGATATTGTTATAACCCTGACTAGGGGTGGACAATTCCTATCGCACTCATTCCCTTCGACTAGCCACAGCCATCATAACCCAAAATATGCCCATTTGACCCCATTTACGAAGGTCGTAGTAACACAAATCAAAGTTAATTCAAATCGTGCCATCTTAGGCGAATAGTCTTTAGTCAAAAGAATCGACTCATTTGAATACTATAGTAGCTCTCGCGACGACCAGGCTATATAAATTTGCCAGAACTCTATAAGCGGTCATAAGGCCCGACAAAATGTTCCTAACAATCCGCCTATGTGATCGACTAGTCATCACACATGACTCTATGGCACTTGAACTTGCCATCAATCGCATCACACTCTAGTCACTTCGAGACGTCACCTCATATAAGTAACTATGGGCATAAACAATGTTAATCCATGTTCACTTTAACGGGGTTCAATTGTCTCCACAACCCGTTTGGATATAACAATGTACCAAGTGAGTTAATAATAACTCAAACGACAAATGTCGACATCACATTCGGGTAGTCAATATCATATTACAACCTTGTGATGTTTATTATAAGTGTAAACACTTATCGATTGCAATAGAAGTTTAACATCCCATGTGTCCACGTGTTCAAACTTCTTACACTTGCAATTTCCTTCACATTCATGTTCTCATACCATGAATTTTACCAAGCATACATCAAGGTTCTCGACCTTGGTTTTGGTTCTTTAACTTGAAAGAACTTTCTTATCGATCATCTCATAATGAACAAATTTGTGATGAATAATACAACTTGTACCGATCAAGTATTCCATCCACACACAATGCACTAGGTATATGTTTTGTAGAATCTTGTAACAATTGACAAGATTATTAGCTTAGTACTTCTCACAAGTCCTAGCTTTATTAGGAAAGATTGTTTTGAATAACCTCTTATTTAACCAAGTATCTTTCCAAAACTTCTCATTTCTCTTTATGGGCTTGAAAGATTTGGGATTCTCATAAATCCTCATATGTGCTCGGATTTTCTACAATATGTGCAAACTCTTGACACACAATAGAACATCCGTCAATCACTGAAATCGCTCATCGGATTCTACTCGAGAATTCATGACGCTTCTATTATGGCTCACCAAGTCAATCATGATGCTCTTATGCATATGATTCATAATTGGACATGTACATGATTATTCTAATGGCGGAAACATTAGTTACTAATAATCATGAGATCAACCGTTCATAGGTTCAATGAACTACCATGACTGCTAATGGTAATCCCATTTTCATTCATACGAATAACCTACGCGTATGTTGATGTGATGTGTATCTCTTAATACTAATCCAACATCCCATGATGTAATTGGATTCATCATTGTCCATTTTCATCCAGAATTGAAAACTCAAAAGCTTCTTTATGAAAGAAGATATTAGCTCGTCATTCTTTAATGAGTAATGAGTTTTATACATTCAAGGATGATAGCTCCCACTAAATTCTATGTCTTCACATGAGAATTTCCTAACTCCCACTCAATTCTACATATTTCGAGATGACTTCTTAATCGAAATTTGTCAAGAATATAAATATAAATTGCTTTGCCAAGTTACTAGGATAAAACCATATATGTTCCCATCATATCCTTTCAAAAATGCCTATTTTGAAGTGGTCTCATCTCAACCTTACGGAAAGAGATTTTAAATCTCTAACACACTCATGTCATAATGATGTGTAGCAATGTCATTATTCAAATACAAATAATATTTAGAATAGGTCCTTCGGAATACCCTTTCGGAAGGAGGTTTAACCATTTCATAGGGAGGTTAAACAATGACATTTGCGGTTAAAACGTTGGCTATTGAAGATATCGGAATATCAATCTTTGCAACTTGATCATAACTAGTATGTTACTATGATTCATTTAGGCTCTTAAGTAAAACTCATGATTGAAACTATTGGTCAAATGATTCATAACCTTAGTCAAAAGCTTGTTAAGACTTTACATTAGTCATTATTCTTCCAAAACTTCTTTTGGTCTCCTCGTGTAGTTATCTTGAGAATAAACTCTTATGATTATTCCACTTGGTCTCTTAAGTCATTTAGAACTAACTTGTGACTATAGATCTCATCTATTTGGTATACTATGTAAATAGATATACCTTCATTCAAATCATTCTTTCTTGCGTAGATCTTCATTTACACAAGTACACAATTATATCTTGCCTTGTGTGTTGTGTCCTCATTTTTTCTCCCACTCTATCTTTAGAATGAATACACTAATCATTCAAAGATAGCATATGAGACACAAATTAATGATGTTGAAGTATAAGGAGGACTACCTCATAGGTTGACTAATTGTTATTGATTTCATATGTGTACTTGGTGGTTCACATACCTTTAAGAGAGTTCATAGACTCAAAATCACTTCATTAATGATCATACACAAGCCTTAAGCATGTGGACATATAATGAAACCGGTCATTATATTTGTCTATTAGATCACTTTAAGTGAATAATCTTATGTTTCAAAACGCAAGCAATTTAAAGATGAATTTTAGAACATAAAGGATAAATGATAAAACGTGTGACTTGGGTTGCAAACCAAGTCACTATCATCCAAAATACAAACCATTATCCAAAATACCTTTCCATGTCGAACACGGAAACTTAGAGTTCTAAAATTCAAAACATAACTTAAAATAAGACAATGAAAAACAAAGCTCCATAAAAGCTATCCTTAGCTTCTTCATGGTTTCTTATGCTTGCTTTTCTTTTCCTTTGTCTTTGCTTGGTGGCGGCCCTATTTACAATAAAAAGGGAGATACATTATCACAACTTTGCATCATAATACCATAGTTGAATTTTGAAACACAAAAGAAGGTTAGTCATTTACCTACTGGAGTGATCTTTCCAGTTTTGATATCACCAAGGTATTTGGAACAATTCCTCTTCCAATGTCCCATGCCATTACAATAATGGCATTTGTCAAGAGGACCCTTCTTGACTTTGGAGGTGCTAGCTTCACAAGACTTAGCTTTGGTGAATGTGGGAGCTTGCTTTTTACCCTTTCTTCCACTCTTCTTGAACTTCCCCTTACTCTTTGCGCTTATATTAAGCACATCCTTGGGAGGGTTCACATTTAACCCCATGTCCCTCTCGGCTTGCACAAGTAACTTGTGCAACTCCTCAAGAGACACATCCTTGTCTTGCATGTTGAAATTCACCCGGAATTGCACATATGCCTTAACTTTAGACAAGGAGTGTAGAATCCTATCTACGATGAGTTCTTTGGGGATTTCAACTTTTTGAATTTTCAAGGTCTCGACAAGCTCCATGAGTTTGAGCACATGAGGGCTAACCTTTTGGCCCTCTTTGAAGTCGAGATCAAAGAATGCCGCGGCCGCCTCATATTGGACGATCCGCGGAGTTTGTGAAAACATGGTCACAAGTTTGGAGTAAATCTCATTAGCATTGCCCATTTTGAAGGCTCTCCTTTGGAGTTCCGCCTCCATCGTAAATATTAAGACATATTTCATTGCGGCGGACTCCTTTTGGTAAGCCTCATAGGCTTCCCTAGTGGCCGCGGTGGACCTAGTGGTGGGCTCGGGTGGAGAGGCCTCGGTAAGGTAACGAAGCTTGTCGTCACCTTCGGCGGCTAATTTGAGTTGGGCATCCCACTCGGAGAAATTTGACCCATTCTTTTCAAGTTTACATCGATCCATGAAGGATCGGAGCCAAGATGAAGTAGCGAGTGGTGTAGCATTAGGAGTTGGTGTTGCCATTTGTTATGAAAAAGAAGTGGTCTACAAAACAAAATATAAGGAGTAAAACAATTGTCGTTTTAATGATACTCGTAAAAATGTATGATTTAAACAAGTTATAAGCATTTTTCTAGTGACCTCTACCCAACTAGAATAAACGATTCCAAGACCCAAATTCATATCGACTTAGGCACGGTAGGGCCGATTCATCCTTTATCAATATAACTCGGTGGATTAACGCTTAATCGATTCTACTTTTAGAACTCTTGGTCGATAATATTACATTAACATTTATCTTTAGCCCAAAACACATTTGACAAGGGCACGGTAGGGCCGATACATCCCTTATCAAAAACTTTTGTTGAGGTCAATCCAAATTTCGAATAAATGTGTCCATGATCCAAATCCATATCAACTTGGGCACGGTAGGGCCGATACATCCCTTATCAACATGAATTCGGTGGATTGACATTCATCACCCACTTCCCCTACGTAACAAGGTTTGTACCCCGGTAGGGCCGAGTGCACTCCCTCGCGAAATAGGTTTTCATGGTTTCTACTATTTGGTAAGGCTATGTCTCAATTGTTTGTTTTAGCGAGAGGTCATGTCAATTTATTATCTATCACGTTTTAAGTGAACTAAAGCGGTGAACTACGATAATTCTAATTGACACGGTCGATAAACTCGATAAAATAAGACAATGCATGTTTAGTTATGGCGATTTAGCGATGCATGTGACATAAAATAAAATGCAAGCATAAAGATAAATAAATCCTAGTATGGCCTTTCCTAAAATAGAAAAACTATTAATCTATTACATATTCGGAAACCAACTCCATTGGTCCCTTGAACTTCGGTTGTGGCACGCATCTCGAGGTAACACCGTCTTTATGTATCGTCATTCTTGAAGAAATCCGTCTTTTGGAACTCCGGAATGAATAAAATTACATAATAAATTACATAATTTCCTATTATACATTTGTAACTAAAATAAAATAAATCTATTAAATATTACAAAACGGTGATACGAGATCACAATAAAAATTACAACCGAATCGATATTCCCATACATTTCGGGAAATACCAATTAAAATCTAAGGCCATACTAAGTAAAATTACATAATTCAAAATTACATAAATTAAAATTATGACAATCATAAGAAAATGCAGCATTATAATATGTATAAACATGCTCAATTTTTATGCTAAATCGCCTTTTAATTAGCCAATATCGTATATTACTCGGTTTTTACGGATTTGCGTGATTTCAACATTTTACAATCACAAAAATACATAAACTCATATTTATGCATAAGTTAATTACCCTAACCTCTTAGGACTCAAAATATAGTCTTCACTAATAATTTGACCATAATTAACCTTTATTTATAAAATTGTTCATAAATGGACCAAAAATTACAAAAATAAGCCATTAAACTTCAAATAAATCCAAAAATTTCAAATAAATTCAAAATTCAAAATTTAAATTCATGAACATTCTGGAAAAATTCCATGACACTCATAATGTTCAAAATCTTAGGTTAAAAATTTCGAAATTTTTCCGGAAAAACAATGTTGCGGTTTATCGATATTTAATAAAATAATCATAAAAACATGGAAAAAAAATTATTTTCAATAACTTTTCAATTTTAGATCTGAAAAATATAATAAAATGCAACATTAGACGTTTTTCCTTAGTCATAGGTTATGTTTTATTAATTTTCAACTAATAATGTCACTATTTATGCCATTTTTCTTCAAAAATTCATAAATCATGCTAAAAGACTTCTTTATAGCCAATTATTTTACACACATCTTGTAAAATTGCATGTGACAACATATAAATTTGCTATGACCAGATTCGAAATTTAACTCATATTAACCTATTTTTCTCTTAAATTCATATTTAATAATGAAAAATTCATTTTTCGAGCATAACAAGTGCAAAAATTATGAAAAATTACAGGTTATCTCAAAATAATATATGTGATAACATATCCAAAGATCAACTTAAAATTCGAAGTATAGCTAATTTTCGACCAAAAATGACATTTTTACTCATAAAATCACATTTAAATGTCATTATTATTATATATGAACAATAAAAATCCGAAAAATTAACCCAAAAATCCTAAAACACTTTAGGACCAGAAATATTAACATGCATGTAATTATTTCGTGATATATCATAATAACACAAATTTTACAAGTTTTATTTTGTTATTCATATAACTAGGAAAAACTTTTAACCAATTTGCATGCAAACAACCGTGGCTCTGATACCAATTGAAGGAAATGTAGAATCATATACATTATAACATACTCTTATATGTCTAATAATTTGTCATAAAATTAATAACGGAACTTATGCATGCAAACAATAAAATGAATAGAGGAGAAATTATGTCCTTACATATTTAATTTCGGATATTTGGGCACAAAAGAGATCACCTTTCTCTTTTGTTCTTGAGCTTATTCCAATGGAAGAATGAAGATCTAAGTGTAAGATCTCTCCCTATGCTTTATACCCAAGGCTCCTCTTAATTAAATCAATATTATAAATACTAGTTATATTATTAATTATAGTAGAAAATTGAACCAAAAATATTTATAAACACTTAAGTATTTTCGGTTTTGATGAGAGATAAAGAGAGGATTTTATTTCTCTAGAAAACTTATATTTTGGATGAGTTGAATGAAAGAATAATCTAAAACATTTTAGAGTATTATTAGGTAAAATTATAAGAAAAACAATGATGAATTGTTCTTCTCCAAAACCGTGTAAGAGAGGACATAAAGGGAGCCAATGCATGAAGAAATTGTTCTTCACAAGGAACAATAGGTATGCAAGGCTAGGGTTGCCTTTAATCATTGTGTTTTCCCACTAATTATAAACAACATATAATTAGCTTAAGTCCCTCTATTTTTCGGCCCATTTGGTAATATGGAATCCATATTATTTTTGTCAATTGTCTATATGTTACATGTCATATGTCACATATATTTGTTATGTATTTTTAACATATTAAAAATCAACGTATTAATAAAAATACGTCACATACAAAAATCGACTTAGTAATTTCATAATTACTTGTGCCAAAAATTTTACCAATTATAAATTACAACAGATTGTATTTATAACAATTCATTCAAATTTAATTGTTACATTAAACAATTTATTTCATCCGAGTAATTATACAATTTAATTACTCAGACCGTATCTTATTTAATCACATTTCAATATGATACGTAAATTTTACTTCCAAAATCGTCCGTCAATTTTCAAGTAATTTAATTAACTCGTAACATTATACGATTAATTAAATAATCAATTAAGAGGGTTGCCCTTTAGGTATGACCTAGGGGTCAATCGATCACCACCGTCACACGACGTAATGTCAAACTCTAGTAAGCCAATCATTACCGATATATGTTGACCAGTTGACAGTAACAAAATTACTTCCCAATTGTATTCATTTTAATGAGACTTAAACATGTGATCATCATGATCAACAGTCGTGATCGCATTATTGTCGGAGGACACATATTCCAACAGTCACAACACAATCACCTCACCACCGTCACCACAACACCCATACTCCGATGATCAGTAGATAACAACAATTATAATACAATAGTAATCTCAATCAATTAACAGTACTGAGTAGGGGGAAACCCTACCTTTTCGCAATCCGCTATGCTGTAATCAACCATACAAATGCATAACAAATACCACATCGTCACCTACAACAACAATTACATGATTCCAATCACTAACTGCAAAACCCCATTTCCCCCAATTCATGATCAAAGACAAACCCTAAATATCAATCATTGAATATAAGGATGGGGACTTACCGAAGATAAATCAAAGGAAAGAATACAATTGCTATGATCACCCAAAGGAGAGATTCAGAGATGATTAGAGCGTCGTAGGATGTTTTAGGTTTTGTAAATTGTAATTAGAAACTGTTTATCGTAATATATAATGCCCTAACCATTCCCAAATAAAACTGTAGAAATAATACTCGACGGACCGGGTACTCGGTCGAGTATAGAGCATACTCGGCCGAGTATCCTCTACTCGGTCGAGTATTCCTCATACTCGGCCGAGTATTCCTCGGCAGAAGCCAAACAGAATACACTTTTAACATTACTCGGCCGAGTAGGCACTACTCGGTCGAGTACTTAACTTATAAAAATCCGTAGTGTTACACCTATACCCAACCAAATCAGAGTAATTGGCTTGGCCCTTAGAACAAGAGTACATAAGTGTACGAGTAACAAACCCTTGCATATAAGAGTGAACATAGGAGAAGCTCGAGGAGTGAACTCGGACGAATGGATCCACTCAACCGAGTTGGCCACGGACTCGACCGAGTCGAGGTCACTCGACCGAGTGCTCGTGTAACACCCCCTTTTATTCAGGAGCCTTTAGCTAGACATTCCCAAATAAATAGGACTGTTACTGATGCGTGTCTTTTATATGATGTTTTACATCCCATTTTACACGCATTTCAGAGCTCATTTATGTAGTTAAGGCTACTATTCTCCCCATTTCCGTCTACTTTCGTATTTTTATACTTTATTGCAGAAATGTGAAGAATCCAGCGGAAATCAAGCTAAATCCGTCCCCGAGTATCCTGCATTGCATTTGACGTGAAGAATTCACTTAAGGAACGAGCTTGGTGCGCATTCCAAGGCCCAAAAGACAAATCCACGAGATTATAAAAGTCAAGTAGCAGCTCAAGCAGTCGATCAACCACTACCTTCAGTCGATCGACCAACTTGCGGGTTCCAGAAGCTGCTGTATACTGAAGCTCAGTCGATCGACCACTACCCTAAGTCGATCGACCAATTTTCTATTTCAGACGAGAATTAAAAGACTGAGGAAACGCAAGCCCATTATGTTTAGGTTTTATTAATAATTGTTACGTTAGTTTGCTATATAACGTAACCTAGAATACTAAGTTTAGGCGAGCCGAGTTTTTATTGAGGTTTTTGATCGAGTTTTAATCAAGTTTTATACAGTAACATTTAGTTTGATAATTAGGGTTTGGAACATTGTTTTAGCATTGGGATTTTGTTCTTGTTCTCAATCTTTCCTCTGCAATCTCGGTATTCTTTCTGCCCTATTTTAATTTACTCTTATTTTCGCTGTTAGAATAGATTTGCTAGTTAGTATCCCAAAAGCCAATTATCGTATTATCGCTATTTATTATCTTCTTTAAGCATGAATTCAATAATCTTTATTAGTTTTATTGTTGTTATCATCATTAGCATGAGTAGCAAGATTAATTGTGCTAGGATGTAGGCGAGTTATAGTATAGGCGGCAATATAATGAACACGGCCTGATTCGCGTGTTGGTCGATCGACCACCGTACCCGGTCGATCGACTGACCATGTGAGGTTTTTATTTTCGTTTTAATTGTTTTAATTCTTAATTCGACGAATCGAGTGCACACGACTAATTGGATGTTTAGGATATGACTGACCCATTAGATCGAGAGATAGGGACAGTTATTAGATCACCAATTAAAATGACTAAACTATGCTGAGATCGAAAGATAGGTAAAGTTTAGATGATTAGTCACTTTTCAGGACGAGAGTCGTATTAGTGATATTAGGGAATTATAGCGAGATCGAGAGATGCTATCTGTTAAGAGTGGACCGGGAGGACCTCTTTATTTCCCGCCTCATGTGTTTTGATTTAGACTTGTTTAGTATGCTGCCGCCGAAACTATAATGAACCGACCATCCTAGTACCCCTTCTTTATCTGTTTAAATCCATCCTTTTAGTTTAGTGTTTTTATTTGCTCTTAGCTATAGACCAAATCAAATCAACCCCCACAATCGTTACCTTAGACTTTTATTAGACAACTAGAAATTACGTCTGCCTCCTTGTGGTTCGACCCTGTTACCACTAGCCTAGGTTAGTCTTAATAGGAAATTATAAATCTTATTTTTGGTACTCACAACGACGGGTATCAAATTTTGGCGCCGTTGCCGGGGAGGCAATAGTTCTAATTTTTTAGCTTTTTTATTTTAGTCTTTCTTTCTTTAGTCTCAGGGATCCTCGGTTCCTTGAGACTGTTCTCATGTCGTTCTTTCTGAGATTCCCGCAGAAAAAGGACGAAATTTTTGGCGTTTATTTTGCCAGGCTTATGGAGTGGGTCGAGCCCAGACGAGAAGCATTCGCTCCGCTCCAAATATTCTTGACTATCATCCATGGAGTGACTGACCCTACGCGAGCATACCTAAATTCTTTTGGTAAGGGGAATTTCACCGGAATGCCCGTAAAAGAGGGATTAGAATTTTTTGTTTGGGTCGCTGCTGAATCTCTTAAACCCAACTTTTCTCTCCATATTGACTTAAATGAGGAGGTAGATTTAGACAGTCTTGAGGTCAAATGGGATACCTATGAGGAAGTGGAAGACGAGCCAGTCAAAGCGAGACAGTCTGATTTGGATTCTGACGATTCCGAAGAGGTCATTGATTGGGGAGATGATGAGAGTATTGATTCGTTGAGCTATACGGATGTTGAAGCTGAGAAGGGTGCAACTGCGAAGATGAGCACCGTTGAGGCTACCTCTAGTAGCCAGAAGCCGACGAAGTGGGCCATACCGTGGCCGTTCTTGATCAACTACTAGTTGATCACATGTTCTATCAAACAGTTTTTATTGCTTTTAGACAATTTTCATTGTTTTGTGTGCGCGAGACTTCGCATTTTGTTTAGCTTGCTTAGGATTTTTAAGCGCTATAAACTTTATTTTGGGTTTTGCGCAAATTTTGGGTGCGTATTATTATGCACTTGCAGGTTTTTAGAGCTTATTAGCTCAAATCATTGAGCAATTACGAAGAAATAAGGAGTACAGCAGTATTTTCAGTCGATCGACTGTTATCTATGGTCGATCGACTGGCTGCACAGTTCCAGGAGCTTCTGTTCCTGTTCACTCTGGTCGATCGACTGGGCTATGTGGTCGATCGACCGCCATGCACTGCTGTACCTGTTCACGACCTCTCCCCTGCTGTGTTTGGTCGTTTAGGGAATTAAGGGAGTTTTCTACTACACTTTATCTTCCGTCATTTATTTATTTCTTCTATTTTTCTCAATTGTGCACATAATTGCCGCTTCATTATTGTTTTCTCGATTTTATGCGTGGTATTTGTCTGTCTTCCAGGTACTTATTGGTAGCACTGCTGGCTACTGAAACCTCCTAGCTCACGCTGGTTTGGGGAGGTTTAATTTGCTGCGCTTAAAGTCTTGTGAGTTCCCGATTTCCACTTCATGTCTTGTTTGTTTAATTTTACGCAAATTCCCATTTCTCTTTTCTTCATTACATGATTTTGCACAATGGGGACATTGTGTGATTTGGTTTGGGGAAGGGTTTTGCGTCGCATATCATTTGCTTGCATTCACGTTCACATTTTGTTTTGCATTGCTTATTTTATTTCCCCTATATATACACAAAAATCAAAAAAAAAAAAGAAAAAAAAATTGAAAAATTTCAAAAATTCAAAAAATTTCACGTTTATTTTAGCATATAGGTCGAGTCGGAACGGTAGTATTTCAATGATGATATTGCATTTGCATCTGTTTTGTGCCTAAGCCTTGCCAATTGACATGTTATTAGTAGAATCACATATGCATAGTCTACGAGTTTTCGTTAATTATTTGCTGAACTTGAGACTTGACTTTGATTTTTGGCAAACTACATCATATTTCTGAGATTTAGAGCCTATAACTGGTGACATCCATGACCAGTTTATCTAGGAATGTGAGTAGTACTCCTTATGAGACGTGTTTCCTTAATTTGCATAATTATGAACTTGATCTACTTAATACCTGTATGCATTCGGTTTGTGTTTTGTTGACACATGTGGAAGAGGTTTCCCTTTTCTCATTTTTGCGCATATGCTCCACACTGCCATAAACAGCCCCTTTTTGTCCCGTTAACTACATCCTACATTTAGCCTGCCCTTGTCAAGCTAGTAGTTTAGTTGTTGGGATTGTCACTACGTTTTTGGTAGCATATGCTCTTTTGAGATGTTATTGGGAGAATGAAAAGAAAAAAAAAGAAATAAGAAATGAAAAAGATTCGAAAAAGAAAAAAAAAGTGTTCTGTACTGTTCAAGGCAGTCGATCGACTGCCCATTTAGGTCGATCGACTGGTGTCCGAAATAGAAAAGAGAGAAAATCAATTCGCATGATTCAAGCCTTTATCTTTTGGCGATTTTTGCTCCCACGTTGCATTTGTATCTTTTGGGGAGTTGGTTGATTACTTTTATACCGGAGATTGTGAGTTTTGTGCTTGCTATAGCACAGTTTCTTTTGATTATGGGCAAGAAGTTGGATGTTGCCATATGGTTACGTTTTGGTACTAGCTTGATCACCTGTACCTCCACTTTTCCATAAAATGTTTTGCCTCTTCTTACCCATACCTCACATATCCCATATATACCTCGGCATGTGTCATGGTCATTTGTTGGTTGAAATGCGTATGTACGGTTATAGAGATCATTTTCATATTTTATTGCAGGCATGTTCTTATAGGTCGTAGTTAGGTGAGAGTCTCTACAAAAATGAATTCTTTCTATCCTCTTATATATTCACCTGTGCTTATGAGTGATATGAGCGACCCGTGAGAGTCCGATTTGACAAGTCTCTACAGTTGACGGTTCAGCAGTTTTTAACGACTACATAACTCGTTTGCATGATTCACATTGCTAATTGATTGTTGGTTGTGCATTAAATTGGTTTAGGCTATTCAATTTGCAATTCGCTCTGAGATTGAACTCGTTCAATTAGGTCATTAGATCGAGTCTAGTTCTTGCTTGGGGACAAGCAAGGGTTTGGTTTGGGGAGATTTGATCCGTGTCTTTTATATGATGTTTTACATCCCATTTTACACGCATTTCAGAGCTCATTTATGTAGTTTAGGCTACTATTCTCCCCATTTCCGTCTACTTTCGTATTTTTTTACTTTATTGCAGAAATGTGAAGAATCCAGCGGAAATCAAGCTAAATCCGTCCCCGAGTATCCTGCATTGCATTTGACGTGAAGAATTCACTTAAGGAACGAGCTTGGTGCGCATTCCAAGGCCCAAAAGACAAATCCACGAGATTATAAAAGTCAAGTAGCAGCTCAAGCAGTCGATCGACCACTACCTTCAGTCGATCGACCAACTTGCGGGTTCCAGAAGCTGCTGTATACTGAAGCTCAGTCGATCGACCACTACCCTAAGTCGATCGACCAATTTTCTATTTCAGACGAGAATTAAAAGACTGAGGAAACGCAAGCCCATTATGTTTAGGTTTTATTAATAATTGTTACGTTAGTTTGCTATATAACGTAACCTAGAATACTAAGTTTAGGCAGCCAGTTTTTATTCAGTTTTTGATCGAGTTTTAATCAAGTTTTATACAGTAACATTTAGTTTGATAATTAGGGTTTGGAACATTGTTTTAGCATTGGGATTTTGTTCTTGTTCTCAATCTTTCCTCTGCAATCTCGGTATTCTTTCTGCCCTATTTTCATTTACTCTTATTTTCGCTGTTAGAATAGATTTGCTAGTTAGTATCCCAAAAGCCATCTATCGTATTATCGCTATTTGTTGTCTTCTTTAAGCATGAATTCAATAATCTTTATTAGTTTTATTGTTGTTATCATCATTAGCATGAGTAGCTAGATTAATTGTGCTAGGATGTAGGCGAGTTATAGTATAGGCGGCAATATAATGAACACGGCCTGATTCGCGTGTTGGTCGATCGACCACCCTACCCGGTCGATCGACTGACCACGTGAGGCTTTTATTTTCATTTTAATTGTTTTAATTCTTAATTCGACGAATCGAGTGCACACGACTAGTTGGATGTTTAGGATATGACTGACCCATTAGATCGAGAGATAGGGACAGTTATTAGATCACCAATTAAAATGACTAAACTATGCTGAGATCGAAAGATAGGTAAAGTTTAGATGATTAGTCACTTTTCAGGACGAGAGTCGTATTAGTGATATTAGGGACTTATAGCGAGATCGAGAGATGCTATCTGTTAAGAGTGGACCGAGAGGACCTCTTTATTTTCCGCCTCATGTGTTTTGATTTAGACCTGTTTAGTATGCTGCCACCGAAACTATAATGAACCGACCATCCTAGTACCCCTTCTTTTTCTGTTTAAATCCATCCTTTTAGTTTAGTGTTTTTATTTGCTCTTAGCTATAGATGATGTGGTTGATGTCGTCACTCAACCAATCAAACATATTTATAATACTCCACAAACAACTAGTTAGCGGTAAGTCGAGGTCGATCCATGGGACGGTGTGCTTTGGGTTCTAAGTCTATCTATCTCAATTTATGCTAGTGTCACAATTGATGGGGTTTGTAGTTGTGTTCTAGACTAATAAAGGCAATATAGTAAAACAAGCAATAGAGTAAAGATGTAAACAATTGATTAAAAGTGCTAGGATATCATGGGGTCATAGGGGATTCATGGTATTTATCATACAAACATGTTCACAAGGTTGCAAGCAATTAATGTTGTGGAGAAACCGAGTTGGGTTATATCTTACGGTTCTTAGGAAGAGTTGGGTCCCGGAGCCGAATCGATTAGATTGTACAACACCTACAAGTCGACTTACTTTCCTCCTAATCAACTTCTATGCAAGGTTTAACAAGACTCGAGTTGGTTTATATCTTACAAGTCAAGTTGAATAGATCAGAGATGGTTATAAATGCATGGATTCATAGGCTTAGCATTTCATCAAACATAACATGTGCATAAAGTTGACATCACAACAAGCAAGCAATTTGATTATGAAAACATATTAGATTAAGCATGAATCAATCCCATGTTGGTTTCCCCTAATTACCCATTAATCCTAGCTAAGGGATTACTCACTCATGATCAAGTTTAACATGTTAATAAGGTTGTCAATCATACTAACAAAGCCAAACATGATGAACAAGTAATTGAGATTAACAACAATTAAAACAAGGATTAAGGGATTATACCTACTAATGATTCCAATAATAAAGCAAGAATAATAGAAGAACTTGATGATTGATTGAGAGGTTGTCAATCTCCCAATAATAACCCAATAATCTTCAATTACCCAATAATAAACTTGAATAATAAACTTGAACAATAATTGAGAGATTAATGTGTAATTTGTGTGGAAAGATTGAGATAAATCTATTCTAATCTACTCCTAATCTAATCTAAGAGAGATTTCTAATATGGAGGCTCTCTACTCTAAAACTTCATGGTTTGATTATTACAAATGGGGTATATATAGTGGAAATTAGGTGGGATGCATTAGGGTTAACTAAGGCTTAAAAGACGATTAAGTCCCTATTTAGGGAGGAGCCGGTATTTTTCGAAGGAAGGGCTTCTTTCTTTGTAGCTTGGAGAAGACAAAATTGCGCTGTACAGGAATCCGTGCGTATTGGATTCGGGACGGGTGGACTGTAGCAAGGGAATCCGAGCGGATTTGGAGCAAGACGCTCGGATTGTAGCGGGGGAATCCGAGCGGATTTGGAGAGAATCCGGGCGGATTGTGGGGATGGAATCCGAGCGGATTGGGTAGAAGACGGGCGGATTGTCATCCAGCGAAATTTCTTATTTTTCCCAGCCAAAAGACGTGCGTCTTGTGGGGAAGACGGGCGTCCTGAGGAAGACGGGCGGATTTGTCTCGGGACGCGCGGATTCCCGAACAACTTCTTTGTTTGACCTCGGATTGTAAAACGGACGTCATTTTCTCCTCCGGACTCCTATTGGAGTGATTCAAAAGCCTAGATTGCTTGATTTTTCGACGCCGTTCCATCTAACATATTTTCAGAGCCAAAGGAGCGACTCTTGGTTTGCGTTCCGAGCAATTTCTGTTGGGAAATGTGTCCTCAACAATAGTGCGATCACATGATTTAAATATCATTATTAAATCTCATTTTAAGAATACATGTGGGATGTAATATTTTACAAGTCAACTGGTCCACACATATCGGTAATGATTGGTTGACTAGAGTTTGACATTCTTTGTCGTGCGACGGTGGTGATCGATTGATCCCCTTAGGTCATACCTATAGGGAAATACTCTTAATTGATTATTTAATTAATCGTATACCGATACGAGTTAATTAAATTGCTTAAAATTGACGGATGATTTTGTGAGTATAATTTACGTATCAAATTGAAATGTAATTAAATGAGATACGGTCTGAGTAATCGAATTGTATCATTACTCGGATGAAATTATTGTTTAAAGAAACAATTAAATTTGAATGAATTATTATAAATACGATTTATAAATTGGTGAAATATTTTGGTACAAGTAATTACGAATTACTAGTCGATTTTGTAAATGACATATTTTATGAGTATGTTGATTTTTAATATGATAAAAATACATTGCATCGTAACATGTCATGTAACATGTTACATGTGACAAATTTGACAAATGACAAAATAAAATGGATTCTCCATTTTATACTTAAAACCGAAATATGGGTGTGTGTTTAGTAAATATTGTGTTATTTATTTTTAAATAAAAACACAATCATGACACTAGGTAGTAGGCTTGCATGCCTAGTCTCTTGTGAAGAGCAAAAACAAAAGGCATTGGGCATACTACCCAATGCCCCTTTTTCGGCCACCAACAAGAAAGAGAGGAAAGCTCTTCTCTTTTACATCATTCATTCCTCCCATCTTATTTTTCCTAGTGTAAGAAAATCCTTGAAAACTCTCTACAATTTATGATAATTCTAGAGAAATAAAATCTCACAAAAACCCACCTCTTGACCGAAATTTCAAGAGTGAAAATACAATTTATATTGTATCAATTTTATTGTAAAACCATTATTATTACTAGATCTAAATAGTATTGGTTTATTAAGATGTATTCCTTGGGTATATGCTTTTGGGAGGGATTCTACACTTGAATCCTTGTTCTTCCATTTGGAAAGCTCAAGAACAAAAGAAAAGGAGATTTCTTTTGTGCCCATTTGAACCGAAATTTCAATGTAAGGATATGATTTATTCTCTTTTATTATATTGTTTGCATGCATAAAATCCACATTTAATTTTATGACAAATTAATTTTGACATATAAGAGTAAGTTAGTATGTATATGAATCTACATTTCCATCAATTTCTTCTTGTAACGCCTTCCCTCTCGTCATTCTTACTTTTAACCCTTTGATCCTTCTACATACACTTTATTCCTACATCTTTGGTCATCATTCTTGCCTCCTCTTCATACTAGTCCATCTAATATCATCAATAAGCTTCCAAATATGCACGAAAGACGGGAATTTCCGCCTTATTATCTTCTTTTCTACAAAACATATGAAATGCGATAGAAAAGCAAATAGGAAGGTTTTGACGGATAAAATGGCCATGAAATGCTATAATAGTATGCAAAATAGGCTCAATTAGGGGACTAAATGTGCGCTAATTATGGTCACATCAAATATCCCCAAACCGAACCTTTACTCGTCCCGAGTAAAGAGGTGGCAAAAACTAGACCTTTATTTAAACTATCCTACTAATATAACCGATATGAGACAATTAGCGGGTCTCACTACGCCCCTTCAACTCACAACAAGACAACCATGAGGTAGGATGCCTTCTTGCAAGGCAAGGTGGGTCTTGCCAAAATGGCGACACATCCAAACATTAAGCACACAAAACAAGTAATGGATGTATCTACAAAAGAATAGCCACTTTTCTCATCTAAGTGGCGGAAATTATCTAAAGGGGAAGCAATTCAAGGGTACACACTCCTTCATAGATGCAATTTCTTCAAACTACTAAGCCTAGAAGGATACCAATAAATCACCTCCAAGTTGTGTCAAGCTAGGGTACCTTTGTCCTCAATCGTTAAATGCTTTTGTCAAGAGTAGACTCCCTATGGTGTTAGAAACACTGGAGGATCGCGGAATTCCCCCTCTTGCCTAGATAAGAAGAAGGGTCGTCCCCTCTCTACCATGCACAAAAATGGATACGATGGATAAAGGGATCAATAGATATTTGAGTTTCATTTGGGAGTTTGCTTTTGTTTTTGTTTTTCCCCCCAATTTCTTGTGGCATGTAACATTTGAGAACACTTTCTTGCCATTTCTTTGATGTTTGGCAATTCAACACTTGACAACTTTTCAACTTTTTCTTTGCATTTCTTTTGAACATTTTCAAAGTCACCCCATATGTAGGGAGTCTGCCTTATATTTGAAGAATAAAAGTTCTATTTTGCTCCTCTTTTCATTTGATGCATTTTTGCAAACTTTCTTTCACTTTTCTTTTCATTTCTTGAACTCAAATTGATTTCTTTTTGTGCCCATTCCCTTTGATGACAAAAATGTGGTAGAACATGGATGATGGATGCATGGTTTCAAGGGTCACCTTGGAATAAACGGTAGCCAAGGAGTTATCACACCACAAGGTACTCTTGACTAGGCCTTAATCCATGGGTTAAAGGATACTAGCATGACACATCCTAGGGTGTTTTACAAGTATTCTAACAAGCAAAGTCTTAAGAACAAAAAGCATCTACTAGGGCCTATATACACTTGTCAAGCTTCCGAAGTAGACGGTTTCTAACATGCAAACTACATGCCATGATGCAACTAATATAAACATCCTAATGCATATGATTCTACCAACTAGTATGCCAAATAATCTAAATGCAAGGCCTAAGTTCACATTGTTATACCGCATCAATCAAAATAAAGCCACATAGTCATTAACATAAAGAGGAAAAAGGAGTTTGGAAAGATCATACCATGCGGTCTTCAATATCTTCATGTCTCGGATGTGGCGTAGTCAATCAATGTGAACAAGGATGAACAAACACAATATATACAAAACAATATATATACCAGACTACACTACAAAGGAAATGAACATGTTTTTGGATTTTTGAATTTTCAAATTTTTATGGGTTTTTGTTTTATGAAATTAAAAGACATATTTTTGAGATTTTTCGAAATTTTTCAATTTTTATGTATTTTTGGAATATAAATTCCCATCCCCCACTTTATTTTGGACATTGTCCTCAATGTACATGTAGGAGTAGGAATGAAAAAGGAAAACATGTTTTTTGGATTTTTGATTTTATGAAAATGAAGTACAAATGCAATATGATGTGAATGAATGCATGCTCTAACTAAATGCAATTCTATATGACATATATAACAAATGAATGCAATCTAAACTATATTATATGATGCATGTTTTAAACTATGGTCACTTATGATCAAACCTCCCCAAACCGATTTAAACACTATTTCTAGTGTAGAAAAGAATAGGATTGGTCATTAGTGACTATGCATGAATTATAATCTATATATGACTATCTATATGAATTATATTACAATGCAAATGCAATATGAAATATAATACAAATGAAAGTGAAATTTATACGAAATGCAATGTAAATGCAAAAGAGAGAGAAAGAAATATCATACATTTGGAGGTGGTGAGGTAGGCTTCTTTCACTCGTCATCCCCATCGTGATCATAGCCATAGCGATGAGAACTTCCGGCTTGATCAAACCCGCTTGCGTGACCCCAATACCCTCCTTGGTCAAAACCTCCTCCTTGCCCCGAGTACCCTCCACCTTGGCTAGAATGCCCTCCGTCCCCTTGATTCCAAGCTTGGTCCCCATGACTTGGGAACAAGAGTTCCAGTTGTGCCCAAGAGGGCAAAGGACCGTTAGGGTCAACATACCCTTGTTGAGCCATGTTATGATATTGGGGGTAGAGGGCCAAGTAGTTGTCTTCCCTCCCTTCATGTACCCCTAGGTCCACTCTATTCATGAGTGCCATCAAATCATTAATACCCGGGTTGTTGGGGATTGCCGGCCTAAATTCGGTATATGGAGTAGGGTATGGTGGGATGGGTACGTAGGAAGGTGGGCGAATAGGCCTTCCCGGTGCTCCACGAGGTATTTGGCGGTGTGGCTCTTCCCTTTGAGGGGGATTATCAAGAATTTGGATATCAAGGAGGTAGCTTGGTGGAGGTGAGTACGGACTCAATCTTGGGTCAATGCCCGGTATCTTCCATCCTTCAAGGATCATGGAAGTGCATCCTTTGGTGTGCCACTCTACATTCCCATCGCGAATGTAGTTGCACCATCGGTGACTATGGAAGATGGTGTGCTCATCAATCAAAGTCCTCCCCTCAAGAGGAACATAGGTTTGCCGGGCATTGAACCCGGGGCAAAGGTGGTTGGCCAAAATGGTAATTAGACCTCCCATTACGAAGGTTTTGAGTTGGGTGGTCCCTTGAGCAAAATCATGGAACCTAGTAAGTATCTCAAGTGGCGTATTAAAGTTATAACGCCTCACCGCTCGAACATTTAAATAGGACTCAAGAAAAGTTAAGTCGATGAGAGTACACCTATCTTGTTCGTACCTCCCATTGATGCAACCGGCTACAAAGCGCTCGGTGAATCGAATCACCGGCTGTTGGATGGCAAAGGTATAGCAACGCTTTATATGGGTAAAGTCCCTCCCAGAGATAGCCTTCCAAAGAAAGTCCACACTAAAATTATCGGGCTTTTCGGTATGGTCGGTGGGTACTTCAAGACCGAAAACATAGGCAAATTCCTCAAGCGAAAGACTATGGTCTAGGTTGCATAACCTAAACTCCATGCTCACATCGGTGTGGGTATTTGCCACAATGTGAAGGCTACTCAAGAATTCAAGGGTGAGACTAAGGTAAGTCTCTTCATGAGCATGGAAAAGTTGTCCAATGCCAAGGCCATTAAAGAACATCTCGGTAGGGTACCTTATCTTAAGGATTTCCAACACCCTAGTGTCTACAAATTGAGTGGGTTCATACTTCTTACCTAGTAGCTTGACGAAGTTTTTGCGGTGTTCGTCGGATTCAAAGAGCACCTCTTGAAAGTGGTTGAGTTGTTCAATCCCTCCCCTTATTAAGGGTAGGGAGCTCCTTGGTAGTACTATCCCTTGCGGTGTTGAAGATGTTGATCCCTTGCGCTTCTTACCGAATGATTCAACCAATTTCTTGGCCTTTCCTTTGGTGTTCATCAATGGTGCCATTTTGGTGTTGGTGATGGGGGTGTTTTTGAGGGTGAGAGGGTGATTTTGGGAATTGAGATGGTTGTTTTAGGGTTTGGTAAGGTGAGGAAATGAGGGAGAAAGGGGTGATTATATAGAATAAATAGGGAATCCGAACGGATAAGGTTGGATCAAACCCGTTTTATCCGAAGGAGCAGGGCAATCCGAGCGGATTTTCATCGAGACGGGCGGATTCGGGAAAAATAAGACGGGCGTCTTTGGTCGAATCCGCACGGATTCTAACACAGCGATCATTCTTGACTGAGAGACGGGGAAAAACGGGCGTCTTGCCTCTGGGACGTGCGGCTTGACTGGGACGGGCGTCTCGCTCAAAATCCGCACGGATTCAAGTGCAGCACAAAATCTCCTTTCTGGGTGACGCACGGGACGGGCGTCCCGTGAAGAAAACGGACGTATTGTTTGGGACGGGCGGATTGTGCCGAATCCGCACGGATTCTTCTACAGCGTCAAATACTTTTCTGACGTGGGCCCTGGTCGGGCGTCTTCTTCTCGATCCGGGCGTCTTCTGCCTTTTTTCTTTCTTCTTTCCTTTTTTTCGTGAAACAACACACCTCTTTTTACTGATTTTCTCCTTTTCCTTATCTTTCTCTGAAATTTGCTCATGAAACATGTAAGATGACTCTCTCTCTCTTCTCCCTCATGCAAGAAATGAAATGCAAATGTAATGATGTACAATATTATACAAAGTAAAAGGATCCAAGAAATATCTTACAAATGGTGGTTTGCGGTAGAACTCCACCAAACTAATTCAAATCATAGAAATTCTTGTCCATAGAGCTCAAGGCTCTTAATAAAAGATCAAAAGCTTGTGAACAAGCTCCAAATAAGCACAAGTATGGGTTGCTTAATTTGAATAAGAAATTTGGCCAAGGAAGTTTGTAGAATGTTCTTTTTCTTGCCTTCTCCTTAGCGTTAGAGCTTTCCCGATGCTTCAAATAGGTAAACCCATGATTCTTGTCAACACTAAGCATGAAGTGTGGTTCACTTTCATCCGTAGACTTCCACTTACCAACTTCTTCTTCAATTTTGGTGATGATGATATCATTTTGATTTTTCAATCCTTCCAAGGTAGAGGGACAATTTTCATGACTTTGATGATTGGATACCATAGGAGTTGAGATTGTGGGTGCCAAGTCTTCACAAGTAGCCTCACGAGCGATTTTCTCTTTGAGCTTTTTCACCAAGTAGCTCTTGTAAGAAACTTTGGCCTTTTGAAGAAGATCTATCATATCTTCTTCAATGATCATTGGCTCCATGATAGGTGCCAAGTGGTCTTCATGAAGGATAAATGAAGGACGTTCTTCTTCATGATAGGGTATCTCAAATGCCTCAAGGATAGGCTCCTCAAGCAAGGTGATATTACATGTCCATCCCTTAGGCTCGTCATCATCGCTATCTCCATAAGAATCATAAATGGGGGCTTCATTCTTCTTCATTAATTCTTCTTCCACCATCTCAATATTCACATCAAAGGTCACACCCTCATACTCACAAAGGCTAAGGGTATTTGGCTTACTCAACCTCATATCTTCCTCATCGAACACAACCCTTTCATAGTCACAAGAGCTCAAGGAACTTGGCTCCTCCCACTTCTCATCTTCCATGTCAAAGGTCACTACCTCAAATTCGTATTTATGCTCAATGTCCAAAGAATGGTGGGGGGTGATTGCTTGGGATTCTTTTAATTGGGCAATTTGAATCTCCAATTTCCCTCTTTGGGCAACAATGCCTTGAAGAACATTGTCCCTCTTTTGGCTCTCCTCTAGCATTTGTTTGACGAAGTTTTGTTGATCTCCCATCATTTGGAGAATCATATTTTCAATGGATTCATCTTCTTGTTGTGGGTAGGTGTGAAAGTGGTTGTATTGTGGCAATTGAAGTTCATTGTGAAATGGGTATTGGGTGGGTGGTTGTTGTGGATATTGGATGTGAGTGTTTTGGTTAGAAAATTTGGGGTAGTAGTTAGGATTTTCATTGTATGAGTTGTAAGGTAGGTTTGTGTTGACTTGCTTCTCAAACTCCCCATACCCATAGTCATACTCGAAAAATCCACCACATACTCCATATGAAAAGTCTTAAGCCATCATAGCTAAGACAAGGAAACAACTACAAGCATGGAAACTACACGAAAATGGTAAGAACAAACCTTGAGGAACAAGTTCCTCAAGGTGAAAGCACAATTAAAATAGACAAACAAGTAAGAACTTAATCACATAGCACCATCCCCGGCTACGGCGCCATTTTGATCTGGCTCATGTCGTCACTCATCCAATCAAACATATTTATAATACTCAACAAACAACTAGTTAGCGGTAAGTCGAGGTCGATCCATGGGACAGTGTGCTTTGGGTTCTAAGTCTATCTATCTGAATTTATGCTAGTGTCACAATTGATGGGGTTTGTAGTTGTGTTCTAGACTAATAAAGGCAATATAGTAAAACAAGCAATAAAATAAAGATGTAAACAATTGATTAAAAGTGCTAGGATATCATGGGGTCATAGGGGATTCATGGTATTTATCATACAAACATGTTCACAAGGTTGCAAGCAATTAATGTTGTGGAGAAACCGAGTTGGGTTATATCTTACGGTTCTTAGGAAGAGTTGGGTCCCGGAGCCGAATCGATTAGATTGTACAACACCTACAAGTCGACTTACTTTCCTCCTAATCAATTTCTATGCAAGGTTTAACAAGACTCGAGTTGGTTTATATCTTACAAGTCAAGTTGAATAGATAAGAGATGGTTATAAATGCAAGGATTCATAGGCTTAGCATTTCATCAAACATAACATGTGCATAAAGTTGACATCATAACAAGCAAGCAATTTGATTATGAAAACATATTAGATTAAGCATGAATCAATCCCATGTTGGTTTCCCCTAATTACCCATTAATCCTAGCTAAGGGATTACTCACTCATGATCAAGTTTAACATGTTAATAAGGTTGTCAATCATACTAACAAAGCCAAACATGATGAACAAGTAATAGAAATTAACAACAATTAAAACACGGATTAAGGGATTATACCTACTAATGATTCCAATAATAAAGCAAGAATAATAGAAGAACTTGATGATTGATTGAGAGGTTGTCAATCTCCCAATAATAACCCAATAATCTTCAATTACCCAATAATAAACTTGAATAATAAACTTGAACAATAATTAAGGAGAGATTAATGTGTAATTTGTGTGGAAAGATTGAGATTAATCTATTCTAATCTACTCCTAATCTAATCTAAGAGAGATTTCTAATATGAAGGCTCTCTACTCTAAAACTTCATGGTTTGATTATTACAAATGGGGTATATATAGTGGAAATTAGGTGGGATGCATTAGGGTTAACTAAGGCTTAAAATACGATTAAGTCCCTATTTAGGGAGGAGCCGGTATTTTTCGAAGGAAGGGCTTCTTTCTTTGTAGCTTGGAGAAGACGAAATTGCGCTGTAGGAATCCGTGCGTATTGGAGTCGGGACGGGTGGATTGTAGCAAGGGAATCCGAGCGGATTTGGAGCAAGACGCTCGGATTGTAGCGGGGGAATCCGAGCGGATTTGGAGAGAATCCGGGCGGATTGTGGGGATGGAATCCGAGCGGATTGGGTAGAAGACGGGCGGATTGTCATCCAGCGAAATTTCTTATTTTTCCCAGCCAAAAGACGTGCGTCTTGTGGGGAAGACGGGCGGATTTGTCTCGGGACGCGCGGATTCCCGAACAGCTTCTTTGTTTGACCTCGGATTGTAAATCGGACGTCATTTTCTCATCAGGACTCCTATTGGAGTGATTCAAAAGCCTAGATTGCTTGATTTTTTGACGCCGTTCCATCTAAAATATTTTCAGAGCCAAAGGAGCGACTCTTGGTTTGTGTTCCGAGCAATTTCTTCTTGTAACGCCTTCCCTCTCGTCATTCTTACTTTTAACCCTTTGATCCTTCTACATACACTTTATTCCTACATCTTTGGTCATCATTCTTGCCTCCTCTTCATACTAGTCCATCTAATATCATCAATAAGCTTTCAAATATGCACGAAAGACGGGAATTTCCGCCTTATTATCTTCTTTTCTACAAAACATATGAAATGCGATAGAAAAGCAAATAGGAAGGTTTTGACGGATAAAATGGCCATGAAATGCTATAATAGTATGCAAAATAGGCTCAATTAGGGGACTAAATGTGCGCTATTATGGTCACATCAATAGACCAAATCAAATCAACCCTCACAATCGTTACCTTAGACTTTTATTAGACAGCTAGAAATTACGTCTGCCTCCTTGTGGTTCGACCCTGTTACCACTAGCCTAGGTTAGTCTTAATAGGAAATTATAAATCTTATTTTTGGTACTCACAACGATGGGTATCAGTTACCATCTCGGTTTCCTGAGGTAGTGAATAACAAAGTCCAACTCACTAAAGTACTTTAAATTAAAACTTAGCGATTACATGTTCATTAAAACTTAACCAACTAAAACTTAATATAAAACAATTACAACTCACAGCGGAAATAAATAAAGTGATTAAATATTCTATGTGGCCTAGACTTCTAGGTAGATTGGCCAAATCCTCACGCATTCCCATAAGCTCCCAAGTCAGCTAATCTTTAGTATCTGTCAAATCTGCTCCCCATTAAGGTTCACCACAGGTGTTCATGAATACACCGTCAACCACAAGGTTGAGTAGGAATAGCCAAACAACCACAATAAATGGATACAAGAACAATATTAAATGCAAATACAATGTATGCTCATGATCAATCCTCTGACGCTCCCGTTCATCCCGCTAATCCCTGGCCGGGGTAGTCTGATCATCCCAACCGAAGTTGAGGTAGTCTCATCATCCCAGAACAGGTCCTGCAGAACCAATTCTGAGGTATCCAATGCAAGTGCTCATGATATGAAAATGCAAACAATTGAGCAACACAATTTCTTACCATCTCAGACACGAAGCTCAGGAATCCAATAATCAATATAATCATCTCAGTCACGAGCTGAGGTAGTCAATAATTAAATCATCTCAGTCACGAGCTGAGGTAGTCAATAATCAAATCATCTCAGTCACGAGCTGAGGTAGTCAATAATCAAATCATCTTAATACAACCAACCACCAATCATATATCATCCCATCACAATTCCAAATAATTCAACCAATACAGTCAGATAATATCATTCAAGTAACATTAAAGTGATTGAGTAGCTATCCTACTTGGCAAGCAAATCCAAATCAAGCAGCTCATAGCGATCCAAATAATAAAGCAATCCAAACCCGATTATAATTTTATCACAATCGTCACCTAATCAAAATATTATAATTCTTCCATCAATTATTATTTAAATTACATTCATTCTTCAAATTATCTATTTATCATAATTATTAAAGGTTCATTGATGCATGTATTTTATATAAGGTTTTTACTTCATTTTTACACGCATTTATGTACTATTTTACTTGGCATCTAGTGTGGACGCGGCCCCACGGGGGTCGCTCGGGAGGAAAAGCGAGCAAGCTTTGCAATTGTGGAGATGCCACCAATTTATTGTGGAAAATTGGAAACCGTTCGAATACTTAGCGTCATGTCAAGACACAAAGTAGTGACATGAACACCAAGAACTCGTTACCCTTAGCATTCTAAGTCTAGAATGACTCTCGTGGATGCCAATGAACACGGATGTTCACAGAGATCTGAAGTAAGGGGTGAGGGTACGTATTAGGAAGCTCTTTTGATCGAATACCTAATCCCGCCTGCCTCGATAGCGGCCTATACTAATGATTAGGGAAGTTATTCATACTCGATATGTTGTCAATTATATGCAAGCAATGCAACATCCATTAAATTAACCCTAGCATGTGAAAATTAACTAAGTCGGTAGACACGTAATTTAACATGCATTAATGTCGAGGTATAAATTTAGGTTAATTGCATGTGAAGGCATACAAACAATAAATAATAAAGATACAATAAAATACAATAATTACAACGGGGTTAGATGATTTACGTCCAAAATACATTCAAAACGGATAATTTAAGAAAAGAAAGAATAAACAAATTAACGAACAGATTATTAGGAAATAATACGTGTAATAGTTAATTAAATACGTAACTAATAAACTAGGTGAAAGCAACAACGGAAGTTCAGGGGCAGAACTCAACCCGGAATAGGCGCAGCAGTGCTGCGTCCTTTGGAAGAGGCGCAGGAAACGCTACGTCTGTTCCTGAGTTCAGTTCTGGCTGTGAAGCCGGAATTGCAAATCGTTAATCTTCGTGGGTGATTTTAATGCTTGATTATCGATATTTGATTCGGATAGAAGTGATTTAACATATTATTTACATGTGATTGGGTCATAAAAACAGCAAAACATGGATAAAATTAATCAAGACGAATTAATTTCTAATTACAAGATTAATGATACGAATTAAACAAACTAAGACAAACTAATTAGATTATTCAGATTATTAATGACGAACTGATGATGGTGATGATAATAAACAAATGAAAATAAATCAATGAATGAATTTCAGAGACTCAATATTGATGAATCGAACCTCCAAAAATCCGAATTGATTTTAATGACGAAAACTCGCAAATATAAATTATAAGGAATTTAAGTCGGGAAATTGAAAGATGAATTAATTAAGAATGAATTGTTTACATGCTAAAAATTATCAGGCTAGAAATTACCGTGTTAATGAACAATGAACAATTGAAAGCAAAGCAAGATAATCAGATAAGCAAAAGACGAAAGAAGAAGAAAGGAAGCAGGAACTGCGGCAGCCTCGGAAAGAGGCGCATCATATGCTGCGTCCCTTCGAAGAGGCGCAACAGTTGCTGCGTCCTTTCTCGATGTTTGTCTCCTGATAATCCGTAAAAAAGATTTAAAATAAGGTTTTATAAATCGGTTTTAAGTGTGTTTTTGACGTAAACCTTACAAGGATGATTACAATAATAAGGTACAATAATAAAATAGGGATTTACACCCTCAGACTTACATGTTTGATGAAACGAGATTGACTAAGTTAACGTTTAGTGATGCTCGACTCGAATGTACGACGATAGAGGAAAACGAACAAAGTTGATTAAAGTTGATTGATGTGGAGTTGGTCAAATTGGCCGGTCATGCAAAACGAGGCTGGTACTCAGAAGGATCCGAGCTTACGTGGTCGAAAGTTCAAGCACCTAGACACCAGAAAAGCAAGAGCGTGGTCTTAGAATTCAAAGGAAGAAGAGAAGGGCGAATACTCGCGTGAGAAATATGAGGACCGAAGGTCTCTATTTATACTAATCACGCGGAGGCATTAGGGTTTCGGAGAAACTTTGGAAGTGAATCTCGAAAAGATTTGAAAATACGCAGAAAGGAACTGGGGAAGAGGCGCAGCAGCCACTGCGTCTCTTGGAAGAGGCGCAGCACCTGTTGCGTCCTTTCCCAAGTGGTTTCCTCCTGCGGAAGAAAGATTTCCGCGTTTCTATTATGGAATTGGGGTTTGATCTCAATTTCCTTCATATTTTATATAATATTTCCGGGATATAATTTGCCAAAGAGATTAAAATATTGAAAATATGGAATAGAAGTATCCGGAACATTCCAGAATATTTTGACTCGGCATTTTAAAACGGTTATTAGAAAATGAAGACAGTTTTTGACCCGGACTCCAAATGTACTCTAATTACTGTCAAAACGACCGTATCGGTGCGTAGATGACAACTATGAGGTAGACACAAGTGTTTGAGCTATCACTTGACCATAAACTTACGAACTGTCATAAATCGTTCCGCGTACCAAACATGCGGCCCAGTCATCACCGGGTGGCTTGCGGGAGGTGCAGAAATGCGGTATCTACAGAGCCCCCACTTTGACTGAGGCTTGGACAAGGCAAAAGTCAAAGTGTAGCCATCAGGTCAATCGAAGATGACAACCTGGCGACTATGGCTACGCGAGGCGGCTCAAGGAGTCTGAGCCAAGGACCTGTCGTCGGGAACATTTTAGAGTCTGCTGACTATCGGGGAGGGTCGTTTAAAGTCCATTAGACTACGTAAGGAGGCTCGCCAGCCATAAGAAGAGACCATACCTGAGATTCCTTGAGACTCCAAAGGAAGGCGAAACGTGAAATCGAAGAGGCAGCAGGACGTCGGCAGGAACTGCTGGGGAAATCTGCTCGGGTCGGTTTTCAAACAAACTTCGGCAAAACTTGAGGTTGATGTTGATCTCCATGTGTTGAGAGGGACGACGGTCTGTCTAGAACTCTTTCTGGGGAAACCTAATCGAGACTGATCTCCACGTCTTGAGAGGGACAATTGTCTGTCCAGAACTCTCGCTGGGGGAACAGAATAGAGGTGTGTCGAAACACTTGTCAGATGGTATTCGCTCGTTGTGGCAAGCGAGGTCTTGATAACGTACCGTAACAGTTCGTACTCGGCTTGAAAATGCGGGTTCGGGTGAAGAATAAACATCAAACAGACCAAATATATGATATATGGTATTGAGGAAGAGGCGCACCAAAAATGGGCCCACAAATAACGAACTTATAACGAATCTTCGAAAATTAATTTGGAGGGAAATTGAGGAAGAGGCGCGGCAAGATCTGCATCTCTTGGAAGAGGCGCAGCGCCTGCTGCGTCTTTTCCTTGATGTGGCTTCGTCTGGGTAAAAACTCGATAAAACACGTGTTTTATTCATAATTTCGAAACATAATTCCGTCTAATACTCTCTCAAATTCTAACCATTTCTCGCCAAAATTTGATTAAAAGCTTGCATTTGCCATGACTAATCGAGGTATGTGTATTATCTTTGCATTAATCTTTCGTTTTTGATCAATTTGGATCGTCAAATTAGGGTTTCCAACCCTAAAAATGTCGAAAATTTGGGGGTTTCCCCCCAAATGATTTAGCCTTGCAAAATTGACTTGGTAGATTGATAATTGGCAATAGAAAGATCATAACCATATGTTCATTTCAATTTTCATTGAGTTTTGAGAATTTGAGTGAAATTGATGCGGTCTCACAGCTGAACCGTAAATTGCTTCGAAAATAGCCTTACGATTGCCCATTTGCGATGAAACTTGATATTTAGAATCCTTGTACGATGGGTAAACTTCCTACCATGTTGGAATTTTTATTTGTGGCGTCTTTTTCAGGACACATTTGTAGGGCATAATCATCGTTATAACGAAATGCTGTCGAAATTCCAACTCGAACCCATGGCTAAGCTTCAATTTAAACTTGACTTGACCTATATTACCACTTGAGCGGTCGGGGTTTTGGGAAAATGGCCAAAGATGGCGAGAAAAGAGCAATTTCGGAGCTTTGAAAGCTCGAAAATCCCTTAACTAAGGCTTGTCGTCATTTGACACGGCCTGAATTTACTTTAATTTTGCAGGTGACGAGGCTTCTACGTCAGGGACGGGTCCCATGGACGTGGACACGACTCTTCACCCTTCTCGCATGCTTGAGGAGGCGTTAGAGCAGGCTTTCACTGCTGCAGTAGCAGCTGCTGAGGACGAGGTCGTCGAGGAGGAGGTTGTTAAGGAGGAGGAGGCCCCGAGGCGGGCCAACGTTGGACAAGGTGGTCACCAGCTGAGGTGAGCACCAGAGTGGGCTGAGAGTTGGGATAACAGACACCTCATTTGGGCTGCGGAGGGTCACTTTTCCTACAGGACGGTGAAGAGCTTGGTAATTTGAACTCATCACTCTTTCATTTATCTTCTTTTATTCTAATTCGCTATTCCTTTTCTCTTTCATTCGAGATAAAGATAGCTCTTGATTCGAATCAAAATAGGAGGCCGGGAACATCAGGTCTTTCTCGGGCTACACGACGATGATGGAGTTTTACGGGAAGTTATCGCCAGAGGAGCGGACCGTCACCGAGCGGGGAGCATTTAGTGCCTTGGTACGAGCTTGGAGGGAGATCAAGGGAAGGAAGATTCAGGCTAACCTTAGCCTGGTTCGAGCTTTCCTTGATCGGTTTTGGGACACGACCTATACTTTTCACATGCCTTTTGGCGAGGTTGGGGTCACGTTGGAGGATTACGGCATGATTTTCGGCTTGCCGTGCGGGACTGAGGTTGTGGTGTGGCCGGAGACCGCCATGAGGGTGGACTCGGCTGAGGGTAGGAGCTTGATCGGTTGGAACCTGATGCCGAAGGCTGCTGCGGTTCCCGGGCTGGTGCCTAGTTCCTACGTCCGGGATTACTTTGCTGGGAAGAGACCGGCGATGGTAGTGATCGATGGGAGGGAGACGGCTCCTCCTCCTTGCACTGCCGAGCAGAGAGCTCGTTTGTGGCTCTGGTGGTTCTTGTCTTCGATCTACCTTGGAGACAAGGGAGAGAGGCTGTCGACGAAGCTTCTTCCCTTCCTTTCTGACCTGAGTGGCCTAGGCCGTTGGGACTGGGTCACTGCTTGTTTTGCGGTCCTCATTTGCTATATGAGGGCCATGGTTCATCCGGAGCTGATAGAGAAGGTGACTTCTCCTGCCACCATTGGCGCTGAACTGTTGCTGGAGGTATGAACCTTCATTTCGCATCATGAAAGATCATTTCCTTTTCTTATCAAATCAGGAAAGATCGTTATTGCTTATCTTGTCTTGCATGCATGGGTGTACTCCTACTTCTCGAGTCTCGCGCCCAAGAGGACGAAGCCAGTGGAGAGAGCCTATCCCGTTATAAGGGATTGGGTGATGTGTCGCACGAAGAGCCAGCGTTCGTTTCACGACGTCTGTCGACGGGACGTGAACGCTCTACAGTTGGAGGGCGTGAGTACCTTCCTTCTTTGTTTTATTCTTCATTTCTTTCTTTTAGAACTGATTATAAGAATGACCTCTTGTTTGCTTTTCATAGTGGGTGCCCAGACCTTGGTCGGACTACACTGGCATCCCTCTTTTTGTGGCTAAGGTCCTTCGACCCAGGAGCTCGAGCCAGTTGCTGCTGAGGACGTTGATGGGTCCCGTGTGGTACTTGGGCGAGCGTTTGACTCGTCAGTGCTCTCGTGATGTCTTGACGGTCCCCATCGATCCTCCTCGGACGATGTTCAGGGAGCCTTCCGATCTTTGAGAGGGAGGCGAGACTTGGCGACGCGTCGTGGCGACGCCCTCCTTCTTCCTGGTGAGGACTACTCAGCGTTCCTTTACCGGAGGTTGGTGTACTGGCCAGTTGTGGTAAGTGCTTTATCCTTCTTTCGATTATCTTGAAAACATGATAAATGATCATCAATTAATGAAAACCATTTGAACCTTTGCAGGAGGTTGAGGTGGCGGGCATCGAGCCCCCAGTGTACCCCGAGACCCTCGAGTACACCAATGCGACGGGGATGACGACGATCTCCGAGCTTCTTGATTTTGACGCGGCGGTGAGAGATGTTGGCCTAGACGAGTGGCAGCATCTGATTCGGAGGGTATGTTCCCCAACTTAATCAGTTTTTGAATAAGAATACACTTGTTGAAACTTATCCAATCATTGCGTATCCTTGTTTAATGAAATGTAGGTCGCGCCATCCCGGTTCGTGGCTTTGTGTAGGGTAGACAACCGGCTACGGGCTACTGCCATCGAGGCACTTGCTGGCGGTCGAGGACGTCTGGTATGAACCTTCTGTTTACTTCATTTTTTAATTTTCGAACTTTCTTTAAGCTTGAAATGATTGACAGGAGCCAATTTTGTTGTTTGCAGAGGGAGCGTGACTTAGAGCTAGAGGTCTGCGACGCCGAGATCGCTAATCTCGAGGCGAGAGTTACCGAGCTGGGCGGCGACCAGCAGTAGTTTATTGCACTTTGTCGTTTTGGCTGTACTTCACACACTTTTGTATATTTTAGGACCTTCATTTTGCACTTTATACACTTTGTTTCGGGCTCGAGCCCCCAGTTTGGTGTACATATTCCTTTTGGTTGTATATATGATGGCCTGAGTGCTTTTGTTGTTGGGTTGTACGTTTGTACCTGCAGGTTAGCTTTGAACCGGTTTGGTAGATAACGGTTTATGCCGTCATGCTCCCGACATTTACACAGAAATTGCACGTAAAACACATATTTTTACACATGGCCTAAATTAGCGCAAGACAAAGACTCGAGAAAATGCAAAAAATTTATTGAAAATGACCTGACGGTAGGGAGGGTTACCCCTAAAAAAAGATGAAAATGGAAACAATAAGTTTGAAATGAAACGGGAGTGAAATGATTCCCAAAAAAAGAAAACTAAAAAGAAATGGCTAAGTTTGAAAATAAATAATTAAATTGGTGAAATGATTCCCCAAAAAAAGAAAAAGAAAAAGAAAATTAAAAAAATAAATGGGTAAGTGTGCTGAAATGACGAAAATGTCGACGTCGCCTCGAAATGCGTGCCCGTAAGATTAGGAAACTCGAAATATAGTAATTCGACGGAATTACCAAAAATAATAACCCATGCGAATAGGAAATTATGCTTTAAGGAATTAGGAAATATCCAATGCGGAAAATCACAGAAACAAAGTTGCGGAAGATCGCAGCAGGAGCTGTGTCTCTTTGAAGAGGCGCAGCATGTGCTGCGCTCTTTCCTAAGTGTGTCCGTCCTGACAGATTTTAGGAAACGACTTTTAGTATATATATAGACGTCGATAGAGGTTTTATTCACGTAATTCTTCCGTCTTTCTCCGTCTTATTACATAAAACTCTCTAATTAATCATATATCATGAATACTTTAGAAATTCGTCTTAAAGAATGGACAAACGAGTTCTCAAATGTGGAGAAACATGTTATGGGTGCCTACAAATTTGGATAAATTTTGAGCTTGAAGCTAATTAAAGTTGTTAAACCGTTCTTGTATGCTTGTCTTAAGTATAAGGGACTCGAATTATCACGTATTTGCCTTTCCTGGAGGCGATATCTGCCCATTCCCTGAAGAAATTGCTGTAATTGGTGGTTGGGACCCGGAATATTTACCTGCTATACCCTCTACTTCTCAAAGGTATAAAAACAAATTTAGGGATTTGCTTGGATTGACAAGAGCTGAGGTTGACCGTCTTGTGACCTCAAAAGGAGTCCGAATGCTTGATTTCATCGATCGATTCATAAGTAGGGCAGATCCTACTATCTCCTATGTTGCGAGGCGGAGGGCATTCGGGTTTTGCCTATTGCATGTTTATGTCCTTCAAGGGAATGTTGATGAGGATATGAGAGGTGACCCTCGTTATTTGAGCCTAGTTGAGCAGATGGAGCTGCGCATGAGCCCAACTTGCCTGTGTTTAGGAGAGATCCAGTTGGGGTTAGATAACAGGAAAGCCAACCGCGACCTTCCTTATTTGGGAAGTCCCATCATTTTGTAGGTAAAAGAACACAACTTTTTTTTTCGTTTTCGTTTTCGTTTTTTTTTTCCGAATACTAATACCTGCTTTTGGTAGGTTTGGCTTATGGAGCGCTTACGATTGATCGCGCCCCCAGTTAATGTTCCTGCTTATCATGCTCGCTCAATTGTAATGAGGACTAGACTTTACATGGTGGACTTCACTCGAGTCTGCAACTACTGGGAGAATAAGCTGAAGAGCGAGGATGGTCCATTGATTAGATGGATCGTACCATGGTGGCATCTCAAATATGTTACTGGAGTATCGTCCTTGGATCCTACCCGATCGGTGCACATTCCTGGCTTGGAATTCATGATATGCATCTTCCTAGAGAGGCTGATGATGCAGGTTGGATTTAAGAAGACGATTCCGAAGCTTGATACTGTTCCTCAGACTGTCATGGCGCTTACTAGTGAGAGCCGAAGAGAGTGGGCCATCAAATGGGCTCAAAGAAACATGTGGTTCCTTAACTCTTCTGTTAGTGCACTATGGGAATCAGATTCCTACTTACAGTGGAGGAAAGCTACTACTCCTGAGGAGCGCGAGAGACTAAGAAAACGCGAGCCTGTTGACTACAAGGTTCGTGATGTAGAGAAGGAGAAAGAGAAGCACTTGACCGAGATAGAGGAAGAAGCCGGATTTAGAGTTGTTCATCCATCGATGAAACCGAATACTTCTCCTGTCCTGGAAAACGTGGTAGATAAGAATGGCAAGGTGTAACACCCCCTCATACCAAGGTACCTTACCAGGACTACCCCAGCATGAAAGGCTGTTACCATCTTGGTTGCCAGAGGTTAGTATATATCAAAAGCAACAGTCCAAACACATTTATTAAAGTATAAAGACTTAGCGATTACATTATCTCAGACCAACTCAAAATAAAAGTACAAGGTCTCAAAACAAATGAAATTTAAGACATCTAAACTCATAACAGCGAAAGCTAGACTTGACGTGATAACTCCCCATGACTGTCCCATAGCTAACATCTGCATTACCTGTCACAATCTGCTCACCATCCCCGATTTGATCACCGCAGGTTTTACAAACAACAACACGGGGTCAGTACTACTTAATCAATATAAGACAAAAAACAATACAACCAGCTGATCATCCTCCATCCCCGGTCTCCCGGTCTCACACAGTAACCGACTACACACCGACGTGTGTAGCCATGCCAGATTACCCATCGCAACAGGTAATCCTCGCCGCCAGTGGGTGACCGCAGCCCAACCCCACCTAGTCAAGCTCATCAACGAGCGACTAACAATCCCTGTCCCTTAATGTGCACATCCCCTCCCGTGACGGGTTCCACGGAGGGCGAACTAGGGTGTGAAGCCACTTCCGCAAGTGACTCCACCACAATCACACACAGCATCACAGCTGTCACAACACCACAATCGTCACAACACAACCACACCAACACCGTCTCCACAACACCCATCCTCCGATGATCAACAGATAACAACAATTATACACAGTACAATCACAACATCTCAAATTAATTAAACATAACTGAGTAGGGAAACCCTACCTTAGCAATCAACAGCAGTACGGAAACCGAACAATCAGAAAGGCTCCTCTATGAAGTCTTCTCCTATACAATAACCATATAAGACAATCACACATTGCACAATTCCCCCTATTCCCCAAATTCCATATATACAGTAACCCTAAAAGAACATAAATGACATGGGGAATGAAACTTACCAACAGTAGGATGAGAGATTACACGCAAGGATTACGACAATTGCACACACAAAGAGATTAGAGAATTATTAGGGAGTGATTAGAGAGATCGTAAAAATCATTAGGGTTGAAATGACGTTTTAGAAACTGACTTTGAATATAAAACAACCCCAAACACTCCCGCATCAAACCGCTGAAATATTACTCGCCAGACCGGATACTCGGTCGAGTATAGGGCATACTCGGCCGAGTATCCTCTACTCGGTCGAGTATTCATCATACTCGGCCGAGTATTCCTTGGCAGAACCCAAACAAACTATACCCTTGAAACTACTCGGTCGAGTAGGCTCTACTCGCTCGAGTACTTAGCTTATAAAAATCTGTAGTATTACAGTCTTCCCCCCTTGAAAAGACCTTCGTCCCCGAAGTTCCAACCCAACCTATAAAACATGGACACCTAACACCAGCTCCACTAACCACGCTTACTAGATAACATATCCTCTCGATATTGACTCCATAATATTATCGAATAACCACAAAATAATGTTGCCAATCTTATCTCACTTCCATAACACTCAATAGCACTCAATACCAAGACAATCCACAAAAGAAGACCATCCATCAAAACGGAATGTTACATTCTACCACCCTTAAAAGGAACTTCGTCCTCGAAGTTTACTCACACTCATCAACATCATCATCCAGCTGCCAAAACTCTCGAACTCATAAATATCATCATCCACTTTTATCAACACTATCGAAAAATTCTCACACTCCTAAACATCGAACTACTACAAGCACAGCCATGGCCTTTTAACACTATCAAACACTATATGTACCCATCCATTCCTTATGCTACACCAACACTCTACGTCCAATAATATTACGACATGCACAACCCTCAAATGCTCTTTGCCCCATCCTACTCCTCTTAAGACACATTTTCGTCCTCGTAACTCACTAATACTAGCTCCTTAGCTATACCTCTCATTATCTTCAGCACCACCACATGTGAAAGATACCCGCCTATAATCTAAACACTTACTATTCCTATATCCAAGGCTCTCTTACTTAAACAGTTCTCATACCTCAACTCATTCTGCACTCCATCTAACCAATACCACATAATCCTGATCATAACAAACACTCTAACTCTTCAACATTACCGCAACACTATATACCTCTCTATATAAACTATATAAAACTCTTATCGCCAAAAGCATAACTCACGATCTACACTTGTTACGTACACTCACACTAGATCCTCAAGTTCCTTTCTTTCATTACCGCAAGACTCCTACATAACTTAACACGACACTAATTACCCAACACCCTACACTCACTGTCTCAACAAAGGATTATGAACCACCTGCATATATCAGATCATTACAACACATGTTCCACGAATCACTTGCCATTACCATGTCTACCAAAGCCTCATCTAGAACAAGACCAAAATTACTGTAACAACCTATCACAACTGTGTCCGATCAACAAAATATCACTATACCATTATAACAACTAAAACATATACAACTCTTTTTCATATCATACTCTACCCTCATTCCCAAACTGAAACTGGTAAGAAACATCAACAAAAAAAACAACAGTCTACATGTCTAACCGAAACTCACAAGAAACAACAGCAACAAAACAACAATCTGTGCATAACTGGTCTGTAATTTCGAAACTCAAATCGTAACCACCCCGTATAATCCACCACAACCGGTGACGGCATCGCAACACCGCCACCAACAGCCGCACCGCAGCGCGAAAATACCCGCATCACAACACGAAGTACCGTGCCCGGATCACCACCCAAGGCACAATAACCACATCGATAAACATCACACCCACATATAATTCCCACAAACACTGACTCAGTATAACTCTCCGGACAAGAAAACTTACTCAAAACTGCTTTACTCGATCATAACACAACATATTATACGGAATAAACATACAAGAATCTTATGCATATAATCCATACCTTTTCACAGAATAAACATGTATCATCAATACACCTACTATTTTAACTATCCATGCCAGATCAATCAAATTATTACCTTTTGAACCTCATTCCATTAGATCGTCGTACCCAACATATATCACAAACATTCATATAACAACTTTATGACTATCACACCATACCGCTTCTCGTGAGGTCAGAACCTCAGACAAACATTTATACACATCATAGACCCATAATCACATCCAACTAGTCAATCCTGATCACGTAAAATACTACCTGATAAAAGTTACCTCTCACCCGAGCTTAACTCGTACACCCCTCATAACATATTCTCCCATTCGCATAACCATCACCCCCTGCCAAATGTAACCATACCATTAATACTCAACTACTAACAACCGCCTCATATAACCACATCTTATACTCTGTCACAACCATACATATCAATCTGGTCTCTACAAAATCAACCTCATTAGAAGAACTAGCTTCCCTAAAGTAACATCATCCTCAACCACTAGTGACAATACTATGACACCAACATCCTTCATGTGACTACTCTCTTACTATCACTTCTTAATATCACAATCCGTTTTCTCTCTTTGGTTATCATCCCAAATAACGAACATCCAATCCATCAACAAAATTTACCACAACATTATTCCCAATTCTATCCTTTATCATATCGTTACCTAACTCTCCACCAAAATCTCAGATCGTGCAAACACTGTACAATCTTCTTATTCCCTTAATACCTCGAAACCCACGGCTAACATGTCGTCCTGCTCTCTTATGTAACCATTAACTCACACCCTCTAGTGAGGATATCGTACATTTCCATAATTTCCTACCTTCATGCTCCTTAACTCCGGTCAACGTTCTCTCAACTTACTTCCATCCCTCTTTCCCCCTTTTTACTCAATAATACCAATTAATAATTCATCTCCTTTCTCTTTCTACCTAACTTTTTAGTAATCTGTTTATTTTCCATAGCTCCACAACTCTAATTCCATTAATTCATATCAATATCTTATCATTCTTCTTATCATTTATCCTCTCTCATCTTGTTTCTCACTCACCCTTGTCACCATCAACTCCACACACTAACAGTTACTCTTCAATTAGTCGTATCTCCCTTTCGTATCTCTAGAAAACCAAAAAATTCATCTCATACCGTTAATCGCCAAAGAATTACACACTAGGCCCACCTCTTGATATTCCAAATTCCCAAACTTGGTCACTATCTACAAATCCACGTCGCGACATAACTCAATCTAAGTTCACTATATACCCCTCTTCTGCATCCCTCTAAAGCAACCTTTCATTACATATATCCTTAAGCAACACAATGCTAACCGTCTCCCTCTATAAGTCCTTACACATCCCGAAATGTCACTATTCGTATCCCTCATCTCAATCTTTCATTCTCACGTTTCTTTAAACTTACATTACTTTTGCCCATATATACTTACTTTTATATTACTCAACACACGACTATATCACTCACCATATCTCACAAAACATGCTATTTACCTCGATTAGCTCATCATTCTTCCCTTTCCTTTTTCCACTATTTCTCACAACCACATTAACACATGTCTTCCTTATCCAACACTTATCTCTCATAAGCCGGCATTCTCCCTATCATAACATTTGGTAACTTATGTATCAAGACCGTCGCATATAAAAGAATACTTTAAGACCCAAAACATACATGTATACATACCTTATGACTCAAAACAACCATAAGAACATAACCACCGACTCAAAATGACCGCCCATCGAAGTACTCGATCGAGTACCTAGCGTACTAGGTCGAGTATACGGTACTCAGTCGAGTAACTATATTACTCGGCCGAGTTTTCGACTCCAGAAGCGAACGTAATTATCATAGAGGATTACTCGGTCGAGTATTGGGAATACTCGGCCGAGTAGCCCTTACTCGGTCGAGTATTACTTTACTCGGTCGAGTACCACCACAATTCTCATCATCGTCCAGTTTTCGTAAAACAGTCATATCTCTCTCGCCACTTGGTCGTTTTGAGCGTGTGACCTATCGTTAGAATCGTAAGAAGACAGGCTATCACCTCAACTTGGAATCACAGCAATATCATTTCTAGAACTCAACTTATGACAGTTTTAAGACAACCCTTCCGTATTCGGTTTTCATACAAATCAAATTTTCTCAACCAAAACAATTTGAACATGCATAAGGCAACAACAACAACTCAATACTTCAAGAAACCAGTACATAGAGGCACTTTTATCATACTCACATTAAAATTAAACACGACATTCACATATATAGACGCACGACCTTAATCACATGCTTCTACCAACAATCAAGCATTAAAATCATCATGTTCATATGCACATGTACCACTACCATACTTCATGTTCAACATTGTATTAAATAGGTAACATGATCACATTCTTCATGCTCAATATCAACCAGATACAAATTCACAATCCACCTTTCATATTTTACCATGTTCCAACACTTAACATGCCAACATATTCATGCTCAAAGTTTAACATCAACAATCCTCGATGCATCTTTCAACTATCACATTCCACTTCTTTCATCATTTCATCAAACCATGCACAAGATTCAAACTATAGATATCAAACTCACATGACTCAAACATACAACAGTTTCCCCCCCATGTGACCCGCTTGACATCGTAAGGGCCTTAGTGCGACTTCGGGACGTCTCCCAAGTCTTTGCGGCAGCTCCAAACAACTCTCCCCGGGTTCATTTTATTTAGACTCCCTAAGTTCATTGGGTTCATTTGTTTTAGGTGCCGGAATCGTCGGCTCTGATACCACTTTGTAACACCCCCTCATACCAAGGTACCTTACCAGGACTACCCCAGCATGAAAGGCTGTTACCATCTCGGTGGCCCGAGGTTATCACATATCAAAAGCAACAGTCCAAACACATTTATTAAAGTATAAAGAGTTAGCGATTACATTATCTCAGACCAACTCAAAATAAAAGTACAAGGTCTCAAAACAAATGAAATCTAAGACATCTAAACTCATAATAGCGAAAGCTAGACTTGACGTGATAACTCCCCATGACTGTCCCATAGCTAACATCTGCATTACCTGTCACAATCTGCTCACCATCCCCGAATGGTGCACCGCAGGTTTTACAAACAACAACACAGGGTCAGTACTACTCAATCAATATAAGACAACAAACAATACAACCAGCTGATCATCCTCCATCCCCGATCTCCCGGTCTCACACAGTAACCGACTACACACCGACGTGTGTAGCCGTGCCAGATTACCCATCGCAACAGGTAATCCTCGCCGCCAGTGGGTGACCGCAGCCCAACCCCACCTAGTCCAGCTCATCAACGAGTGACTAACAATCCCTGTCCCTTAATGTGCACATCCCCTCCCGTGACGGGTTCCACGGAGGGCGAACTAGGGTGTGAAGCCACTCCCGCAAGTGACTCCACCACAATCACACACAGCGTCACAGCTGTCACAACACCACAACCGTCACAACACAACCACAACAACACCGTCTCCACAACACCCATCCCCCGATGATCAGCAGATAACAACAATTATACACAGTACAATCACAACATCTCAAATTAATTAAATGTAAGAATCGAGTAGGGAAACCCTACCTTAGCAATCAACAGAAGATGACGGAAACCGAACAATCGAAAGGCTCCTCTATGAAGTCTTCTCCTATACAATAACCATATAACACAATCACACATTGCACAATTCCCCTTATTCCCCAAATTCCATATATACAGTAACCCTAAAAGAACATAAATGACATGGGGAATGAAACTTACCAACAGTAGGATGAGAGATTATACGCAAGGATTACGACAATTGCACACACAAAGAGATTAGAGAATGATTAGGGAGTGATTAGAGAGATCGTAAAAATGATTAGGGTTGAAATGACGTTTTAAAAACTGACTTTGAATATAAAACAACCCCAAACACTCCCGCATCAAACCGCTGAAATATTACTCGCGGACCAGGATACTCGGTCGAGTATAGGGCATACTCGGCCGAGTATCCTCTACTCGATCGAGTATTCATCATACTATTTGAGTATTCCTCGGCAGAACCCAAACAAACTACACCCTTGATACTACTCGGTCGAGTAGGCTCTACTCGGTCTAGTACTTAGCTTATAAAAATCCGTAGTATTACACAAGGCTAGACCACGAGAGAGACCGTTAGTGATTAGGTCTGAGATAGCGCAGGAGCGTCCGGCTCGTGGTCGAGACAAGAAATATGATAAGAATGACAAAGGCAAAGGGAAAATGGAAGAATAGCCTAAGTCTTTGATATTATTTATTATTATTATTATTATTTGCAATATGGTGGGATTTTTAGAATCCTAGCCTATTTATTTTAGCATTTATTTTATTATGTAGCGTATTATTATTATTATGGAAAGAAATGAAATAAAAAGGTTAATTGGTTCTGAAACCGTTGTAATTTTTCTTCTATTATTCTTGTCGAATTCCAAATGCATATGCAAATGTCCTTCTATTTACATTCAAAAATAATGGGTTGTATCCTGTGAAGGATTGCCTACATATTCATTTTAAAAATTAAATCAAACCCTTGCGCGTAGTTCAAGTAAATGTAAAAGAATAATTGTTCGAAGCAAGAGCTTATAATGAACTAGAAAAATAAGCAGGAGCTTTACTTACTCTTAAAGCAGAATTCAATTTATTTGATGATATGAGGATGACGATTTGTCAAAATGCAAGAGCAAGGTTACATTAGCTTAGTTCAGCTAGCCAGGGGCCGTTTTTATTCCGTGCCACAGGAACGACACGTGAGGTTACGCGAGACGCGTTTTGTTCCTATTCTAGGCATAGTAACGTTAGTTGGTCGAGGTTTGTTGGGTTGGCAAATTCATTCCCATCTAAGTTTGTGATCCTAACTGCGCCCCCCCCCCCCCCGGGAGTATGGATTTGACCAGAAATGGTCCGGCCCAGTTGGGTTTAAACGTTCCTCGCGGATCGACAGGTAAAAGAGTTCTAACTGATTTGAGAACCAAGTCTCCTTCTTTGATGTTCCTTGGCTTAACCCTTTGGTTGAAGGCTCGTTTCATACGTGCCTGATATGTTTGCACATTATGCAACGCGCGCAATCTACGTTCATCCAGAAGGATGAGTTCTTCATACCTATCCCTCTTCCAATCGGCTTCTGGGATATGACTTTCGAGTAAAATACGCAAGGATGGTATTTCGAGCTCGACTGGTTGCACGGCTTTCATGCCGTAGGTCAAATAGAAAGGGGTGGCTCCAGTGGGCGTCCTAACAAATGTGCGATATCCCCATAAGGCAAATGGTATCTTGCTTGGCCAATCTCGGTAGTTGTCAATCATTTTCTTGAGGATTGTGACAACGTTTTTTTTTGCTGCCTCTACTGCACCATTAGTTTGTGGTCTATATAGCGAGGAATGGTGATGTTTGATCTTGTACTTGGCGAGCAATTACTCAGTCTCAGCCTGGAAATGGGATCCATTGTCACTGATGATCTCATGTGGGCAACCATATCGACAGATGATATTGGTTTGTATGAATTTTGCCACGTTCTTGGCTGTGAGACTAGTATAAGAAGCCGCTTCTACCCATTTGGTGAAATAGTCGATAGCCACCAAAATGAAATAGTGACCTCCTGTTCCGGCTGGGGTGATTTTTCCGATGATGTTGATTCCCCAAGCAGAAAATGGCCAAGGAGATGTCATGGTGTAGAGTAATGAAGGAGGGACATGTTGCACATTCCCAAAGATTTGGCAGTTATGACAATGTCTGACATACTTGATGCAATCGGATTCCATTGTGGTCCAATAATATCCCAAACGTGTGATTTTCTTTGCCATCATTAGTCCACTCATGTGAGGGCCACATTCTCCATCATGGACTTCTTCCATCACTCTCCATGCCTGTGAATGATCAAGGCAACACAGAATTACGCCAAGAGGCGTTCTTTTATATAATTCTCTTTGCATGAGGACGTACTGGGAAGCTAGTAGACGTATATCACGTTTCCCCCTCTTGTTCATATCCGGTGGATAGGTGCCGTTGAGTTTGAAGTTCAGGATCGCTTGGAACCAAGGTTCCTTTGGGTTTTATTCTTCATCTGTAATTTGGTGCACATAAGCCAGTTCTTACCGTCGTTCGATGCATAAAGGCATTTATACCATATCATCCGGCATATTAATCAAAGATGCAAGTTTTGCCAGAGCATCTGCAAATTGATTCTCTTCTAAAGGTAGGTGTAGGTACGTTACTTGATCGAAGAATTGGGCAACTTGGTCTATCCTGGCTTGATACAGTGCTAGGCTTTCACTTCGAGTTTTCCAAGATCCCGTAATTTGGTTGATGATCAAAGATGAATCTCCATGTACCTGAAGATTCTTGATGCCTAAACCAACTGCTGCTTGTAGTCCAATGAGGCAAGCCTCATATTCTGCCGCATTGTTTGTCATCTCGAAGTCGAGTTTGACAAAGAGTGGTATATGCTTGCCTTCAGGAGAAATGAGAAACACTCCTATTCCGAATCCTCTTAAGTTCGACGCTCCATTAAAATAGAGGTCCCAGGAGTCCACATCTGTTTGGAGTATATCCTCGTCCGAAAACGACCAGGTGTCTATTGCTTGTGCATCATTAATGGGATTTTCTGCGAAAAACTCGACAACGGCGCGCCCTTCTATAACTTTCAGAGGTACATACTTGAGATCAAACTCTGAGAGCATCAAAGTCCATCTTGCTAGGCGTCCATTGAGGACGGGTTTCTCGAAGAGGTATTTGACATGATCCATTTTGGAGTATATTTTGACGGAGTAGCTAAGCATGTAACGACGTAGCTTCTTCGTTGCCCACACAAGAGTGAGGCATGTCTTCTCGAGTGGTGTGTATTTCTACTCGTATTCTAAGAACTTCTTACTAAAGTAGTAGATAGCCCTTTCTTCTTTTCCTACCGTTTGGGCTAGCATAGCTCCCATGGCTGTTTCAGTTACCTTGAGATATAAACCAAGAGGTTGATCTCGTTGGGGTGGCATGAGCACTGGTGGTTTGGCTAGTATCTCCTTGATTCGGTCGAATGCCTTTTGACAGTCATCATCCCACATGGTGTGATCTGTTTTCTTTAGCTTTTTGAAGATAGGTTCACAGATCATGGTTAGTTTCGATATGAATCGACTTATGTACTGCACCTTAGCCAAGAATCCTTTAACTTCCTTCTCTGTTTGAGGTTGCGGCATTTTGATTAGAGCTTTGATCTTGGAAGGGTCTATTTCTATACCTCGTTGGCTAACAACGTATCCCAGGAGTTTGCCGGATGTTACCCCAAATGCACATTTTCGAGGATTGAGCCTCATGTTGTATTTTCGTAATCTAGAGAAGAATTTGCGAAGGTTCGCAATGTGCCCCTCTCTGTCCTTGAACTTGACAATCATGTCATCTACGTATTCCTCAACTTATTTATGCATCATGTCATGTAAGAGTGTAGTTGCGGTGCGTTGATATGTAGCTCCTACATTGATTAACCTAAACGGCATAACCGTGTAGCAATAGGTACCCCATTGAGTTACGAAGGCGGTCTTGTGCATATCTTCTATGGCCATCTTGATTTGGTTATACCTTGCATATCCGTCCATGAAGGATAGCAATGCGTGATCCGCTGTATTATCCACCAATATGTCGATATGTGGTAGAGGAAAGTCATCCTTGGGACTTGCTTTGTTTAAGTCTCTGAAATCAACACAAACACGGATTCTCCCGTTCTTTTTGGGTACGGGTACTATGTTAGCTATCCAGTCTGAATATTCGGAAACTTTGATGAACCCGCCTTTGAATTGCTTATCGACTTCTTCTTTAATCTTAAGAGCCCATTCTGTCCTCATTCGACAAAGGTTCTGTTTTACGGGCTTGAAATCTGGTTCGATTGGGATTCTGTGCTCTGCGATATCCATGTCGATCTCTGGCATGTCTTTGTAGGACCAAGCAAAAACGTCCTTGAACTCGTGTAGGAGGTCTATAAAACTGGCCCTCTCGACGGGGCTCAAGGTCGTCCCTATCCTAAGTTCTTGGGGTTCTAGTTTGGTTCCTATATTGATGGGTTCAGTGTTTTCTATAAGTGCTCCCCCTTCCCCCTCTTGTAGTATTTCTTTGGCTAGATAGGGAGGTATTTCGATTGAGTCTGGGTCATCCTCATTATCATCGTAAACAGAATTGCATTCAGAATAACACAAAGAGTAAGCAGAACCTGATTTATTCATATTAAAATTTGAGAAAAGTTGAAACAAAGACGCCATCTGTTCGGTAGTTAGTGGCGGTAAAGGGACAACTGTTGGGACATTTCCCGAACTACTGTTACTATTTGTTGTTAAGTTAGGAGAAACAAGGGGAGTGGGAGTGACGACAGGAGGAGACTCTCTAGGGACTTCTCTAGACCCCGACTCTGACTCTGACTCGAATTCATCGTCTTCTGGTTCTCCTTTGAACATCTCTCCTTCTCCAGTGGTGAGCTTGAAGAGTCTTCCTTGGTTGTTTGTCCATTTGATCGACTTTCTCCATCATTTCTGTTGATTCGAGCTGGTTTCTATGATCAATGCGGTAGGGTTGAAGTGATCGTCTTGAATTATCATGGTAATGATCTCATCCTGCGCGGCTCTAACAAATCGATCTTCCCCAAACAGTAAGCTAATAGCCTGTTCGTCTAAACAAGGTGCTTGACGAGTTTTGACGGTAGGAACCGTTTCTGTGGGAATAAAGTAGCAATCGTGAAAGATCTCGATTCCAGCCAGTTGCTTTCCTATGTAGTGCCAAGGCTCGGGAAACCCATGGAA